>NC_139998.1:19102981-19716402 GCF_964263955.1 Coregonus lavaretus | reverse complement strand
AACATGTATTGACTCAAGGGTGTGAATACCTATGTAATCTAGATATTTCTGTATTTAATTTTCAATAAATTTGCAACAATTTCTAAAAACATGTTTTCAGTTTGTCATTATGGGGTATCAATTTAATCCATGTTGAATTCAGACTGTAACACAAAATGTGGAATAAGTCAAGGGGTATGAATACTTTCTGAAGGCACTTTAGTATTCATTTTCTATATCTGTGACCATATTGTCCATGAGTTTCTGGTGGATAGACCATATAGTTCAAGAGAAAATGGCCTAACTAATGAAAATAGCATCTAATCAACAATGGCATTATTTTCAATTAACTCTGCAACTCTTCCAATAATTGACTTTTTTCACAACTGCCACCAGTTTTGCAATTTATAACAAACACATCTATTTTACTAAGTGTGTAAAAAAATATATATAAAGGATATTTAATGTTGAAACCCTCATTAAAACACCACCGTTATTCACTAAGTTGATACTGTATTTAGTATAATGTTTATAGCTTTGTTATAAAACATTTTATTGTAAATGTTTTATTTATTTAAATTATTTTATATGTGATAAGCAATGTCCGCTCTAAACTGCGCACGTGCGCATTCGCGCACTTCTTCCAGAAGTGCTGCGCAGAAGAAATGCCATACTGCGCAGAAACTCAAGAGATTGAACTTCACTGAGTTCGCCCCATTAGTTTGCACTATATAGATCAACGTTTTTTCTGTGATCGAATCAACATTATATGAGCCCCCTTTTCAATGCAACAAACCAAACCAAAACAAATCTAACTTTGCAAGATTGAGCGCAACGGAGTACAATTCTATTGGGGGGTAACCCACAAGCGGCCTTTCAATCACCCGCAAGTGAATGGCTTTTCAGATCCGTTCAGATCAGAGCGCAGAGCCGCAGGTGTGCACATTTGTTGATATTCTTTACTAGTTAGCGAGTTATTAGCCCAGTTATAGATAAGTATAGGTCAGCAATGGGGAGTTACTGCTTCCTACAAGAGCACAAAACATGTAGGCTACATTTCAATCTGTCTTTGAAAAGCCAGTCAGGTAAAACGCTTATGTCTTAATTAAAGGGGCAGTGTTGTATTCTGAGACCGGCTTGAATATGAAAACAAGCCAATAGGCAGAGTGGTAGTCTTCATTGTCTAATTCTCTGTATGGTAATAATAATACATTTTATTTTGTAAAGTGGTTTCTTGCATCATAAAACAAAATACAATGCAATTTACAGTCACCTATTTTGCCCATGGTGTTACAGGCCAAGTAAAAAATCATGAATTAATGTCAAGCCCTTCATAATGTAAAAACGTTTTTAAAAGTCTCATGCAATGTAGGCCTGCATTGAACACCACATACAGTATATGCTACTGTAGGCTATATCATAGAAATCAAAAGCTATTTCCACGTGAAAATGTTATGGGATTTGCTCCATTGGTTTTGTTGCTCAAATAGCCACAATAGCCTATTAGCTACTGTCTAAAACTGTAAGGGTACAGCCTCAGTGTTCACTGTAAACGTGCACCGGAAGTGGCACAAAATTCTCACAATGTTCAAGTTTCTGCTCACAAGACCTACAATTTGCTCAGTGCCCACAAAAATGTGAGGGAACATTGGTGATAAGGCCACAAAGCGGGCCAGAGAATTACAGACGCCTGTGATCATCTGAAGTACCCAAAACGGCCACTAGATGTCATATTATAAAATTGCCCCCCAAAATGTGAAAGTTAACAAAATTCTGTCAAGTTTACTGATAAACTTAGAAAGTTTCCAGTAATATACCCTCCCTTTGCAACCCTAGTATTGATACAGTATCCTCCTGTTGTCCTGTACATCCCTAACACCCTGTATGTAACACACCCTTGTTTTGTCCGGTTCAGTACTCACAGGCTCATCGAAGGCCTCCTTCTTGTCCAGCATCTCTCTGAGTGTCTGCAGGATCTTAATGCACAGCTTTTCCTCCTTGTCCATCAGCTTCTTGGTGTGTTTGATCAGTCTGAATGACAAAGGGAAGAGTACAGGCGGAACATCAGTACCATGGCTTTAAGTCATCTAAGCACACCAACAGACGTGTGACCTATGACTTATGACTGGAAAATCGTGAGGACACAAAACATTAAATGAGACAATTTATTTTTGGAAACATTTTGGAAGTCTAAAGTAAAACACGAACCAGAACAATGGACGGCCAAATGCAAACTTTGCACTGGTGTAAATGCTCAGTAAATGCAGCCCATAGATTGTGTTTGTGATGGTGTGTCTGATCAGTGTCTGTGACTGCATCTGTACCTCTGCCACACTCACTTGGACATGAAGGCCCCACTCTCACAGCGCAGTCTGGCAGCCTCTGGGAACAGCAGCTCAGGGCTGTGTAGTACATCCACCAACACAGAGAACTCAGCCTGCACCATAGGACTGAACTGCTCCTCTAGACACGCCACCACACCCTGGACACATGACACAATGTATACAATACCTCTGCAGTATAGCGTGTGTGTGTGTGTGTTCATGCACGTATACATATGTGTGTGTGTATTCCAGTGGAGGCTTCTCAGAGGAAGGGGAGGATAATAATCCTACGCAGTGAAATATTGTTTAAAACTATACGAAATATATTTACATGTCACCAAATAACTGATTAAAACACACTGTTTTGCAATGACCGTCTACAGTAGCCTCAACAGCACCATCTAGAATAGCACCATTGTGTAGCCGGAGAACAGATATTTTCCATCCTCCTCTGGGTACATTGACTTCAATACAAACCTAGGAGGCTCATGGCTCTTACCCCCTTCCATAGACTTACACATTAATTATGACGACTTCCAGAGGACGTCCTCCAACCTATCAGAGCTCTGGCAGTATGAAGTAACATCTTGTCCATCCAATCAAAGGATCAGAGAATGAATCTAGTACTGAAAGGCTACAGCTAGCTAGCACTGCAGTACTTAAAGTGTGGTGAGACGTTGACTCAGAGAGATAGACAATAATTGAACAGTTTTGATTTTGAAAAAACGATTTTCTTCAAAAATGAAGGAGAAGCAGCAGAGAGTGCGAGAGCTAGCTATATTTTGTTGTATTTTTTACCTTCTTAGTTTACCTTTCACTTACTTAGATAATGCAGTTAATTTTACCTACTCAACCTCTGACTCAAACAGAGAGGAATGCTATTTATGTTAGCTTGCTGGCTAAGGCTATCCAACACTGCAACTCTTCCAAGTCAAGGTAAGCTTTCGTTTTATAGATGTATTGCCACCGGGCCCGCCGGTGTAACTGCTAAACATTTTGCTGTACACTGTACTGCATGATTGTACACATGGATTGGATTATGGGTTTACGAGTTAGTTCTAGTTTGTTGACTATAAACTTTAAGATGGTAACAACGATGTAGGCTGTGTAGCGGTTAGCGGTCATAGAATGAAGGTTTGGCTTGGAGAGGTTTTTTGCATCTGGTCAGAGACAGCTGTTGTGTTGTGCACTGAAGTCCACAAGCGAAGGGAAAAGGTGAAAGGAGGAGTACGTGTAGATGCGAGAAGGAATTATACAACGAGCAAAGTGATGATGCTGTATGTGGCTGCTATGAAAGTGAACTGTGTGTGCGGGTGATCAGGGGTGTATTCATTCTGCCAATTCTGTTGCAAAACGTTTCTTAAATGGAAGCAAACGGAATGGGGATGGACCTACCGGAATTTGTCCAATAGAAACTCTTGTTTTGGACAAATGATTACACCCCAGATCAGCTGGATGCAGGCAAGAGTGTGCAAGGCGGTATTGAATGTTTCACTGTCTCTGTCACCTTGATCACTCCAATTTGTCTCTCGACCTGTGCACCTACATTATAAACTTTAATTTTTAAGCTAGGTTGTAGCAACTTCATGATGGGTATTATATAGGGCAAATTCGAGTATGATGTAGTAGCCTAAACCTATGGATGTTACATTGAACTGGGTGAACTGGGTGAATGGAATATGAATGACAGTCATCCAATATGCTGTAACAGAAATAAGGCCATGCTCATAAATATACAAAACCGTCCCCCCTAATCTTGAACGGCAAGAACCGCCAGTGGCGTATGTGTGTGCATGCATATTTGTGTGTGTTTGTTATCACCTGCAGCTTCTCGATGATGCTCTTGTAGTCAGGCCCTCCCAGGAGCTCCTTGCGGAGCCGGGTGCGTGCGGAGATCCTCCAGTCCTTGACAGCACGCTCCACCCTGTAGGTGTGGGCCTTCAGAGACAGAGTGTTCACCTGGCTGTCCAGATCCACCGGGATGGCTATGGCACGCGCCTTGGCTGGAGAGGAGACAGGGCGGAGACTTTATAACTAGGAACTGAAGGAGCCTCAAAGTAGGAGTGCTGATATCAGATCAGATTAGCCTTGTAGACCATATTGAATCGCTTTCTGAAGATGGGCCCATATCTCTCCCAGACACACACATTGACACAAGCTGACATGACACCCAATCAACCAACAGAGAAAGGCATATAGGCCTACTTTCTTTCAATATTGCCTGCATACACAGTGGTGACAGACTAACATATACAGGGTTTATTGGATGATATTTAAAATACTTGCAATGTCTCCATGTCATTATAAAAATCACTGACGTTTCCAGTCTACCAACCTTAGTCAAGGCCTGTCAAAGTGCAATCATCGGGCTGCGAGACTCACCCACGTCAGCCAGTGTTTTGATGCAGCCCTCGATGTTGTTCTTCTGGGCTGAGCTGATCCAGGTGCAGTTGTAGATCCTGAAGGAGGACTGGAGCAGCTGGATGAAGATGGGCTGGTGGGTCTGACATAGGAGAGAGAGGAGGGGATAAACAGTCACTAAAACACTCCAACAAATACTTCAATAGCACTCAAAAATGTTGTGCAAGCACCTATCAAATGGATAAGCATTTGCCTGAAGTGCCTGAACTGACTGAATTGAAACACAAATGACCAACTCTGGTCCACTGTCCACTACTCTTAAGTAAATCCAACGTTTGGAAGTGACCTGGGGAAGGTATTTAAATGCCCATGTACAAGGTTAACCTCTCTCCCAGCCGTACCTGCAGGTTGGAGTTGTTGACAGGGAACTGGGAGCTAAAGAAGCCCTTGACGATGGCCATCACTGTCTCCGTCACGTACCTCTCCAAGGGAACGTTGGCATGGTTACGGTCTGTGGTGCTGTTGCACACCTAAAACCATAGATGAGGAGAGGGGGATGTGAAGTCTGTCACTCAGGAGTGAGGGGGGAGAGACTTACCTGGGGTATCTCTCATTTTGTTGTTGTAATATTTTATATGACAAACAAAAATATGCATAGACAAAAACATTAGACTAAACTTAACATTTACATACATACTGTACATATCCACAAACATTAATAACATCACACTTGCTCAGACCCACGTTCCCACACCCAATGTTTCTAATGCTTGTAAGACTCAGCCTCATATGACTTCAAATTGTGTTCTGTTGTTTCTGTCTGTAGCCAGATTTTTTTCCATATTTAAATAATAAAGCATTTGATTCTTCCATTCTCTTAACGTTGGAGTATCATTTCACTTCCAGTGAACCCCCATATGCCATGTCTTGAAATATGCAGATAGACGGATTAAAAGTCACCTTGAATTGTACAATTTCTGACAGTCAGTTTATTGTAATTGATAGTACTCCCAAAAGGCATTAATTATTGAGTCATTGTTAGTTTTACACTTAAGACATGACTCTGCCATTGTGCTGTAGAATGTGTGAATTTTAATCTCTTGTATAATAAAATCTATACATTAGTTTATACAGGATTAGGCGTACATTTTCGTTAATTGTAATTTCGTTCGTTATGTTCCAACACTCCCTCCATCTTTTGCCAATATCAGTTCTTTTTAAGTCTTGTTCCAATAGTTTATATTTTTGAATAAGAGATTGTCAGTTGGATATGCTCTCTGCATGGTTTGGTATACATCTTACCTATCATATAACTTTATTTTTCTGATTCAAATAGGATTGCCTCAACATCGCTCTGATGTACAAAAGCTTTCAGGTCAACATTTTGTGATATAAAACTTTTAAGTTGCATATATTTGAAAATATCTACATTGGTCATTTCTTTTTAATTTGGTAATGGAAATGATTATACATGTATTTCCTATTACCAAGTCATTTACGGTTTCTATGCCTTTAGGTTTCCATGTGGACCAATTTATCTGTGAATTCTGAAAGCTATCCAAGGATTGTTCCATAGGGTTGTGTTTTTAGGGAATGATATTGGTTCTTGTAGAATCAGTTTCATTTTCTTCCATGTTGTTATAGTGTTGTTAATTATGAAGTTGTTAATGTTCTTAGCTACATCCTTTGAAAACAGACACGTGAAAAGATGATGGGGAAGAGCATGTGCATCTTCAATATTGTTCCTCTTTAGTGCATTTAACAATATGTCACAAGTAATTGCCTTGGGTGGCGAGTTGATACAATTCCAAATCTGGAAGGTTAAAACCACCCTCAGAATAAGGGACAACTTTGCTATTTATTCTAGGAGTTTAGTCTGTTATGGCCGAGTATACTTTTTTAAAGAATGTCTTCGGTGGGGTAATTGGTATTACTGAACTTTGGGAGCCTAAAAGAGGTTTATTCTACCTGTAAGACTTATGAGGAGATTGTTCCATTTAATTAGATCTACATTCATGTTGTTGAGTAATGGGATAAAGTTATCTTTATATATTTGTTGTCACTTATTAAGCATCCTGAGGATTTAATATGTTTTTGTGGTCCACTTAAAGGATTGTTGTAGATCATGAGTTATCCCTTTTCATGTTGCCATAATTTCAGAAGTAGTTCAGAATATATTTTTTACATTTACAAAAAAGATTTTAGTCATTTAGCAAACGCTCTTATCCAGAGCGACTTACAGTTAGTGAGTGTATACATTATTTAAAAAAAAATCATACTGGCCCCCCGTGGGAATCGAAACCACAACCCTGGCGTTGCGAACGCCATGCTCTACCAACTGAGCTACATCCCTGCCGGCCATTCCCTCCCCTACATTGGACGACGCTGGGCCAATTGTGCGCCGCCCCATGGGTCTCCCGGTCGCGGCCGGCTACGACAGAGCCTGGATTCGACCCAGGATCTCTAGTGGCACAGCTAGCACTGCGATGCAGTGCCTTAGACCACTGCGCCACTCGGGGGGCATTGAGTTAACAAGGGGGCATTGAGTTTTCCATATTATTCTGGTGTATAAAGGAGATCGTCATTAAATACGTTTAGTTTACCAATACCTGTTACGTTTGGGTACTGTCTAATTATTTCTGCAAGCGGTTCAATTCCCAGTGCAAACAGGAGGGGGGAGAGAGGACATCCCTGATAATGTATGTGTGTATATTTTTGCTTTAAGACATGATATAATATTTTTATTAAATGTATTATTTCAGCTGGAAAGTTGAATGCTTTCAAAGTGTAGGGACTGATCAGAGCCTGAAGGTAAGGAGGTGCCGTTCCCCTCACAGCTCCGTAGGCAAGCACCATGGTCTTGTAGCAGATGCGAGCTTCAACTGGAAGCCAGTGGAGTGTACGGCGATTGTGTATGTGTGCCATTCAGAGGATGAATGGACAAAACAAAATATTTAAGTGCCTTTGAATGGGGTATGGTAGTAGTCACAGTCGTAGTAGAAGTAGTAGGTGCCAGGCACACCGGTTTGTGTCAAGAACTGCAACGCCGCTGGGTTTTCCACACTCAACAGCTTCTCGTGTGTATCAAGAATGGTCCACCACCCAAAGGACAACTTGACACAACTGTGGGAAGCATTGGAGTCAACATGGGCAAGCAACCATGTGAAACGCTTTCGACACTTTATAGAGTCCATGCCCGACGAATTTAGGCTATTCTGAGGGCAAAAGGAAGGTGTTCTTAATATTTTGTACACTCAGTGTATATTTTGTGTTCATATCAGTGCAGATGAGGGAGAGGACACAAGGAAACTGAGGAAAAGGAACCGGTTTTGAACTATTGAGACACAACCCTGGTAGTGCTATGAGGAGGACCTTAGTGAGGACGTTACCCGTGCCATGTCCACCAGGAAGTTCTCAAAGAGCTTCCAGATGTGGTGGCTGGTGTAGATCTCCTTCATCTCTACCTCTGTGTCCACGTAGCAGTGGATCACAAAGTTCACGTAGGCTGTCTTCACCTGGGGAGGGAGGGCCAATAGAAACAATGTATTCAGATGAATGGCAGGTGTGAAAGATTACACTGAGGTGAATGAATGCTAAGCTATATCAAGGCTGGCTGTTCTGGAATCAAATGTTATGCATGGGTTTGAATCAACGAAAATAAACCTCTGACCACTCTCTGTATGCAAACAATGGGTGCTTGCCAATTGTCTATAATGAAATACTATCCTGTATTACTTTCCCTCATCTGCACTGATGCGAAACAGCTGAACAGATTAATTCCAATTCACAGTAAGCGTTTACCAAGCATCATGCCACTTTTACCTATCCTCTGTATATTCAGATTAGTACAGGTGAGGCTGAATACAAGGGTAGTAAATCACATTAGAATACTGAATCACACCACAGCACCCAATAACACAGCCTCTCAATATGACCCATCCCTTCTCCCGTACCTCAGGGATGCAGTCTTCGTGGGTGACCACTTTGACGATGTCGTCGAGGGGCAGCAGGGAGTTACATTTCAGCTCGGTGTAGACGTTCTTGCCCTCGGTGCAGACGGCGAGGAGCTCTACCAAGGTGTTGTGGTAGGCCAGGGCGCCGCTCTCGTCCCCACGCTCCCGCTCGCAGCACATCATCTGGAACAGCACCGGGAAGGAGGAGCGGTCGTTGTAGAACACCAGCACGTCCTCACCACCGTTCACCAGCTGGGGGTGGGATGGACAGAAAGGGAGACAGACGAGTGGAGGTTAGACAGGGAATACGGGGTACCAATATTGACCATTCGATATGATATTGATAGTTTGCTATTGATATGAGCAAGACATAGTGTGATATTGGTTCATTCTTCCTGTTAACCTAAACTGAGACTCAACATGCAATGACTTCCTGTAACGCCCTCAACCAAGATTCCGACCAACGTCAATGGGAGTGGCAAATTCATTAATTCATCCACAAGGTATTTTCTTTAAGTAGTCACATTTTAAGTTTCTCGTGTTTGAAACATCTCTAGCAAGCCCTGGCTAGTTTGGAGATAACCATGCTATTGCGTTATGTCTCCACAGCAAAGACAGCATCATCATCATCATCATCCCCCTCTCACCTCGGTCATGACCTTGTCCTGGCACTTTTTCACGTACTTCCCGTCGGCCTTGACGATGGTCTGGAGGAACTTGAGGTACTGGACGTGTCGGCCGTGCGTCTCGATGCAGTGGACAAAATGGTGGACCACGCGGTCGCTGATCTCGTTGCACAGGTGGAAGTTGTTCATGAAGATGTGGCGCATGGTCTCAGCCTCCAGGAGCTGGAGAGAGGGAGAAGATGTGTACAGTGAATTCACATCTGGATCTCCAGTAATAGAATGCATTTATTGAGTTGAATAATATTAAGACATGTGAACAAACACGTATGTCCCGTGTATGTGTTTGTGAGTGTGAGTCCATGCATGCATGCATACAGTGTGTGTGTGTGTGCTCACAGTGTGTGTGAATGAGTGTGTGTGTGTTCGTGTGAGCGTACCCCTGGTGTAAGGAACAGGTTGAGGTATTTGTGGAGCAGAGCCTGGTTCTGGCTGTTCCCTCTACAGAAGTTCTGCAGGAACACATGGGCCAGTGTCATGATCTCATTCATCTTCTCATCACTCTGGGGACAGACAGGAGTCACAACACTGTTTCACAACTGCATCACCACAAAATCAATCCATACAGACGGTCCAACAAAGCTCCAGGCAGCGTTTATCTATCCAGTCAAGCTTTATCCAGGTAAATTCTGGTTAGTGAGCATGACAAAATCCATGTAAGGCTTTGAGGCGCCTCATTTGAAGCATTTATTTTATAATCCCAAATGGACTCGGTGTGTTTGACACTTACTGTAATTACTGAAATCTCTAAACGTGATGATGTGCTCACCTTCTCATAAGGTATCTGGAGCAGGTCCAGCACCACAGAGTGAGCCCCCATGTTTTTCAGTAGCCTCTGCTGCTGCACACAACTCTTCTTACTGGGGTAACACAGCTTACTGAGCCGCAGCAGGATCTACTGACCACACACACACAGATCAGACAAACATACAAGCATTTAACGGCTACATAGCAATAAGTCTAAAAAAACACTTGATTTTTCAGATGTTACTGAACCTCATTCAATTCAATTCTATGTATCCCCTCAGGAGCATTTAAGAAAGGCAAGTCAGGTTACAAGTCAGGCAAGTCCAGCTCATGTTGGCCACACATTGGCCAGTAATGTGAGGTCTGTAAATTGTCAGTGGGCAATCAATGACCCCAGCATCATGATGTATATTCAAAGACTGCACTGACTGTAATTGATTATGCTGCCAATACCAAACACAGTATAAGGGGACAGAATGGCAGCCCACCTCTTTGACGATGTTGTAGTTGTTGGCTTTGTTGCTGTCTATATGGGGCTTCACATCCCCATCCTGTACTGGACTCAGGATCCCCGCCTCCTGTCAATCACACACCACACAAAAATACATTTGGATTTTTGACTTGGATATCGAGTTAGGATTCAGACCACCCTTAGCCATTAGTCCTCTATGATGTGTGGCCTGTAGGGGGCATACTATACCGTACTGCAGTATAGTGTACTGCAGTATAGTGTACTGTGCAGTATAGTGTTGTACCTCCATGGTCTGCTCCTTGCCCTGGCTGTCTCCTATGTCCTCACTGCCGTAGCCTCCACTCTTCTCCACCCACAGTTCAGACTTCTCCACAGTCAGCCTGAGCTGGTCCAGGTCGGTCTTGATCTGATTGTAGTTCTCCACATCCTGCTCCGACACCAGCAACTGGACCTGTAGGAGACCACAGAAACACACACAGTGAGATCAGACACACACACAGATCAGGCGGACGCACACGCACGCACCAACTGTGCCTTTACCTGTTTGAAGGCCTGTAGGACCTCGGCTCTCTGGCTGAAGTGTTTGAACATGAGCTGCAGCGAGCCGGACACCAGCGGGGGGTAGTCCTGCATGATGAGGTGGATCAGAACCCTCAGAAAGGTCCTGCCTCCCTCGTCATCCAGCTCCACAGCATTACACTCTGACCTAGAAGTACCAGACACAGGGTTAGACAGAGACAATGTTAGACACAGAACGACGCTCTGAACTGAAAGCACCAGACACAGGGTTAAAATCAAATCCAATTTTTTTTTTTTACGTGCCGAATAGAACGGGTGTAGATTTAACGTGAAATGATTGCTTACGAGCCCTTCCCAATGATGCAGAGTTAAAAAAAGAACAAAACAATTGTAACACAATAGGAATAAAAAACAGGGGTATGAGGTAATTGAGGTATAATGGTGTGTGTGTGCATGTGTGTTGTGTCGGTGTGTGTGTGTGTGTGTGTGTGTATATATGTAATGTACAGTGCATTCGGAAAGTATTCAAACCCCTTGACTTTTTCCACATTTTGTTACGTTACAGCCTTATTCTAAAATGTATTAAATCGTCACGACTCCTGTGGCTGTGAGTGGACCATGTTAAGTCCTTAGTGATGTGGACGCCAAGGAATTTGAAGCGCTCGACCCGCTCCACTACAGCCCTGTCGATGTGGATGGGGGCGTGCTCTCCCCTCTTACTCCTGTAGTCCACGATCAGCTCCTTGGTCTTACTGACGTTGAGGGAGAGGTTGTTGTTATGGCACCACACTGCCAAGTCTCTGACCTCCTCCCTGTAGGCAGTCTCATCACCGTCGGTGATCAGGCCTACCACCGTCGTGTTGTCATGAAACTTGATGATGGTATTGGAGTCGTGCATGGCCACGCAGTCGTGGGTGAACAGGGAGTACACACACACACACACCTGAGGGGCCCCCGTGTTGAGGGTCACTCCGAAACATTACCCGCTAAACCGCGCTTCTTAACACCCGACCGCTTAACCCGGAAGCCAGCTGCACCAATGTGTCTTAGGAAATACCGTCCAGCTGGCGACCGAAGGTTTTAGACAGACACTGGCACACACAGACATATACACTCACAGACAGCACTTTTCTCTGAACTAAAACCACAGTGCACCCTTTTTCTCACACACACACACAAATGCATATGCACACAGCTTACTTACCTTCCAGCAAACATGGTCTCTGCTTTTGCTGCAATCTCATCAATGTCTGGATCTGAAACTGTGCAAAATATTGTGAAATCACTGAACCCAATTATAGAAAGCCCAATTACAGAAAGTCATTAGTGACTGTGACAGCACAGCGCAAACAACCGATTACAACAGTAATCAACAAACCAGCAGGATTCCCCTCAGGTATTAACTGAAACACTCAAGATTCCCCTAGCCTGGTCCCATTTCGAGCATAGGAGTTGGCAAGACAGTACAAACAGATCTGGGACCAGGCCAAGATGTCCTTATGTAATGGTAGAGCATTACCTGACATTGAGGGGAATTCAGATAATGACATAGAACTGTCCGATAGATTACTGTCCCCAAACTCTTTCTTATAGATGGACAGCAGGTAGGTGATCCTATAGTCCAGTCGCACACTCAGAATGAACTAATGGGAGAACAAGATGGAAGCAGATAAAAGGATCACAATGTTAAATACCTCAAATGTATACAAAGCTAAAATAGGGAAATCAGAGACCTTAAACAGTGGATACCAACTTTTTGTTGTTGCGTTACCACACATGGTATATATCAGGGGCAGGCAACTAGATTCAGCCGTGGGCCGAGTTTTGTCGAAGCGGATGGTCGGGGGGCAGGAACAAAATTATAATAATTTGTACACTGCAAGTAGACCACAACTAAGCCCAAAAATAAATTGCATTTGAAAATAACAATAATGGCATACCTTGATTGCATTGAGTCACGATCACATCTCTTTTTCTATTTGTGGGAATACTTGGGAACAGATTTCCTAAATGAAACTCATTTCTAGCTGAATTCCTGGTGATTTTTTCAACAAAAAATTATCACTCGCAGGCCAGTTTTGGTCAGCCTGTTGCCGACCCCTGGTATACACCATCCAACTAAATGCTTACTTGCAGGTTCCTTCTCGACAATGCAACAATAAGAAATAATAAAAGTTAAGAATACAAACATAAAGTAAATGGCCCAGTAGAATAGAAAACATTTTAGCATATGTATAATACAGGAAGGAACCATTTATAGTACAATATTGTACCAGAAGTATACAATCAATCACTTCCCCTCAAGTATTCAAAAGCATTGGAGACAGGTATAGAGAATTTGACCACAGCCAGCCTCAAGCCACTACATTACAACAGTTACAGGTAACTGGCCCTCCAGACCACATGGTGGCGCTCCACTCACCTGTAGGATCTCAATGATTTTGAGCTTGGTGTCCATGACCATGACATCCTCGTTGTCGGGCAGACAGAGAGGTTGTTTTCCATCCTGGAGGGACGGGGGCGTGTTCGGGAGGTGGTGAGGCTGGACTTGCCCTCTACTCAGCACCATTTGAGTCATCATCTCCCCCACGCCGTGGATGGTACGCAACACATTGTTCCCTGGAGGACAGCGAGACCATGGAGGTGTTCATTGGGCACCAAACATAAGGAAACAGACTGAAAAAGAGAGGGACTACCTGGCAACATTTTCCATTGTGTGTCCCGTGTAGCTCAGTTAGTAGAGCATGGCGCTTGCAACGCCAGGGTTGCGGGTTCGATTCCCACGGGGGACCAGTATGAAAATGTATGCACTCACTAACTGTAAGTCGCTCTGGATAAGAGCGTCTGCTAAATGACTAAAATGTAAATGTAAAAATGTGTCCTAATGAACACAATCTAGGACATACAAGCTCTTTAGACTACAGTAGGTTTCATAAAAAGATGGGGAGCAGAACCCATGTCTCTTAAAGTTGTTTCTGATTGTGATCTGGACACTGTCATCTACACTGAACAAACATATTAACACAACATGTAAAGTGTTGGTCCCATGATTCATGAGCTGAAATAAAAAAATCCCAGACATTTTCCATCCGCACAAAAAGCTTATTTCTCTAAAATGTTGTCCACAAATTTGTTTACATCCCTGTTAGTGAGCGTTTCTCCTTTGCCAAGATAATCCATCCACCTGACATGTGTGGCATATCAAGAAGCTGATTAAACAGCATGATCATTACACAGGTGCGCCTTGGGCTGGGACAATAAAAGGCTACTCTAAAATGTGCAGTTTTGTCACACAACACAATGCCACAGATGTCTCAAGTTTTGAGGGAGCGTGAAATTGGCATGTTGACTACAGGAATGTCCCCCACAGCTGTTGCCAGATAATTTAATGTTCATTTCTCTACCATAAGCCGCCTCCAACGTTGTTTTAGAGAATTTTGCAGTACGCCTAACCGGCCTCAAAACCACAGACCACGTGTAACCACGCCAGTCCAGGACCTCCACATACGGCTTCTTCACCTGCGGTATCATCTTAGGGGGTGTGAGGGGGTCCTGAGAAGTATTTATGTCTGTGTGATAATAGCGTCTGCTAAATGACTAAAATGTTAATGTAAAGCCCTTTTGTGGGGATAAACTCATTCTGATTGGCTGGGCCTGGCTGCCAAGTGGGTGGGCCTATGCCCTCCAAGGCCTACCCACGGCTGCAACCCTGCCCAGTCATGTGAAATCCATAGATTAGGGCCTAATGAATTTATTTAAATTGACTGATGTTCTTATATGAACTGTAACTCAGTAAAATCATTGAAAATGTTGCGTTTATATTTTTGTTCAGTGTACTCATATAACATATCTACTGATGTACCATGTCATATACCTATCTATATTGTATTAATCAATATGAAATGTGCATGCTTAATAAACGTGGTAAACAAATAAATAGTTTTGTGTTTTAATTAGATGTTTTAATCCATTAATTAATTCACTCATTCATTCTCTGTGAGACTGACCTGCCTCGGGGCTCTTGCTGAGCTCGGCCATGTAGGTGAGTGGGTGCTGGACAAAGTCCAGGATGGCCAGCAGGGTGCGCGTGAGACGCAGCAGCTCACTGAAGCTGTAGAAGCCAAAATAAACCAGGTTACGGGCCAGGTGCACCACCTACAGGACAGGAGATGAGAGGGATGAGGATTTCCCCACAGAGACCAGAGTTAGACAACTTGAAAATCAGAAAGTAATCATGTCTATCACCATCTTTGTGATGGGTAGGGTGGTCACCACTGGGTGGGGTGGGAGAACGACTGTTGTAAGAGTTGTATTATTGTGTATGTGGTGTTGTATTGTAAAATGTATTGTGAAAAACACAAAAAAAGAAAGTGAGCATGTCTATATCCATAGTTTGGATTACAACCAATCACACAAATAGTTGTGTACCATCTTTTACCTCCAGAGTCAGTTCATTCTTCTCTTCGTCTCCAAAGGGAAAGGGCTGACTGACCACGTCCTTGAGGTATTCCTCTACAAACTCCATGGTGGGGGCAAACTTCCTCTTCATCTCCTCTCTGGAGGTGTCAGTGAACTCATACTCATACCTGGGGTGACAGTTATAGAGGATAGTTATGGTATAGCATAGCAACTCTAGTCTTTACATGAGAAACGAATGAACAGAGAAATCACTTGTTCAAGTTGTTTAAAACTGTGAAATAGACCTTCAGCCTAGAAAATCTGACTGCAATGATTCTGTAGAGAAAAGAAAGTGCTGTCGCTACCTACATGCATTAAAAAATGTAGCAAACTGAAGATGCAATTAATCTGCGATGATTCTCTACCCAGAGGTCATTTTCTTTCAGGTGGTGTGCCAGTTACAGATACGTTATTGCCAGATCCACAGATCCCAAAGCCACACATAAACACACTCACTCGTGGATGGTGATCTTGGAGGGGATCTCGGTCCAGAGGCGGGCGTAGCGCACGGCCACCACGGCCTCCTGGGGCTCGCGGTTCACGTGCATGTGCAGCATGAGGCGGCAGAAGGAGGCTCGCAAGTTGTAGGGCAGGTAGTCGTCAAACATGCAGCGCAGGATCAGGTCCACAGGCAGCTGGCTGGACACCTGGTTGATAGCCAAGTACTGGCGGTCCAGACACATCTTAGCAAACAGGTTGAGCTGGTATCTGGAAGGTGGATGGGGGAGATAGAGAGGAAATGGATGGAGAAGAGGTGTCATAGAAATGTAAAAGGAATAGCGCCTGCAAGTCCCATAGAAATATGACATACTGTAGTATAGGGATCATCAACTAGATATAGCCTATTTCTACTAGAGTGGATTGTCAGGGGGGCAGAACATAATTACAAATAATTTGTAGATAGCAAATTGACCGCAAAAAGCCCAAACAGATATAATATTTGACTAAAACAATAATTTCACACCTTGCTTACATTTGTATACGATCACATCTCTCTATTATGCGTGGGAATACTTTGGAACAGATTTCCAAAATTAAAAATCACTTGGAGCTGATTTGCTGGTCCAACAATTAAAACATTTTTTTTGCTCAGAAAACTTGAGGCCAAATAAAATAACCCTGGGCCAAATACGGCCAGCCAGTTGTTGAACTGTGACAGTAAATGTGTTTCAATCAATCAATGGTAAGGAAAAAAGTGGGACTCATTATTTATTCACAAAGTAGGAGCTGAAAACGCATACCCAAATGGTTGACAAGGTGGTAGCTCAATTGGTAGAGCATGGCGCTTGTAACGCCAGGGTAGTGGGTTCGATCCCCGGGACCACCCATACGTAAAAATTTATGCGCACATGACTGTAAGTCGCTTTGGATAAAAGCGTCTACTAAATGGCATATTATTATTATTATTATATTATAGACTAGACTAAAGGACCATGAATACTTGATACATAAATAAATTGGAGAACCAATGTTTCGGCACTTAGTGTCTAATAAAGATTCCCAGAACGCCCTGCTGCAGTAGCTGTCTAGTACCTGTAGTAGGTGATGACGTCGTTGTCCAGCTTGTGGTTGCCCTTGGCGTCCTGGGCCAGGTGGCGGATGGACTTGCCGTGTGGCTCCTTGTGGCTGTCAATCCAGTAGAGCCACACCTCCTCGTCCTCCTCGGTGTCCTCCTGCAGCACGGACGACTGCAGGGTTGTATCCATGTTGGGGATGAGCCTGGGGGGAGGGGGAGAGGGGTGGAAGATGGCCAAAGGAGATGAAGCGCAATACAGAGCATTCTTTCTGCAGCTTGTACCACATGCATAATCTGCCAATTCTCTTCGCTGCTTACATCTGAACACCTTGCCTGGATACTTAGTGCCTACTATGTACTATACTGTACTATATTTGAACTGTGTACAATTCTGCATCCACTAGCTAACTGATATTCATCCAAGCTGTCTTTTTATACAGATGTGCCAGCTGAATGTGAATTAGTGTTTAACAGAGTCATGCCCATTGCACAGTAAAAAGACAGGTAACAGTCCCCAATCTGAGAAGCTGATTCTGAACAGACTTCACCTGCACTACAGTGTTAGGTAGAGAGAACAGGGTGTTTGTGTGTGTGACTCACTTGGTCTGGATGAGGATTTCAGCGTTGGCGGGGTTCAGCATGAATTTACAGATGAGCTCCTGTGTCACTGGGATGGCCGTCTTATTGGACACACACAGGTCTGACAGGTAGTCCAGAAACCTGATAGGAAGACAGAGGACAACCAAACTTATTGGACTAAATCTGCTCAAAGACTTTGAACCCAGTACAGTGGCTTTAAAATATCTCGCAACCATAGGCAACACAAATATACAGTATTATACTTATTTTTTTGGCACATTGTGCGTTATAGCCCCAGTTTGTATATCTAACCCAAACGTTGGGATCATTGTGGATCAAATGTGTTTTTGTGTCATATGCATGTTATAATGTGTGTTATGTATAGCACATCCCTCCTCCCTGCTCTGCCCTGACCTGGGCTCTCGGTTGCGTCGCAGCAGATTGACGAAGGTCTCGATCTCCTTGGCTGTGATGTGTTTCTCCAGCAGCTTGCGGTTGTTGTGGAGCAGGGCAGTGATGGTGTCCTCAGCCAGGATCTCGTAACCGATCTGAGACTGCATGATGGAGAACTTCTTGGCTATGTACTCCTGGAGGGCAGAATGAGACCAGTTAATCGCAATCGATACCATCACAGGAATACATATGTTCTAGTGGGATAGCAGGGTTAAGAGCATAGCGTTGGAACTACTAGAATGGGAAAGCCCCTCAGACCACAACAATTTGACTTCACCCTCATGGGCATACTTTAAATGACAGACATGGTATTCTATTTCTACTTGAGCTACATTAACCAAAACACAACAAAGGATTTTCATCTCTCACATTCATGTGACTGCATTAACTAATGATGAGTTCTGAGATATGCTAACACAAATCCATACACTAGTATGGTACTATAGTCACTGAATTTATTGACCAAGGAAGGTAGGTTTTGAGGACAACTAGGGAGGACTACTAACCTGATTCTTGCGGTAGTCTTGTTGGGAGTGGCGCAACACTCGGTAGCACAGCCGCAGCATGTACTTAAAGGGAGCGTAGCGCTGGTCCCCCAAGTCCTCCAGCTTCAGCATGGGACCCTCCCCCAGGTCTGTGAACGGGGCCTTCAGAATACCAAAAATCTGGAGACAGACACCGTGTGAGAGAGAAAGAGGCATTTCAGAGGTTACACGATTATGAAACGATAACTTGTTGATGCCAAAGCAATTGCACCTCAAAAGGAGATTTTGTTGATGTTGTCTGTATCCTCCCTAATTCTGATAATGACCACTGCCAGCATCATTAGTGCTAACAATGCTATGACAATGCTATTAGCATAGCCTTTGGCATAATGGACTTGAGTTATTGCTCCCTTTAATTACTGCTATCAGATGGACCGCCTACTCTCTGCACTCTAATCCCCATAAATCACAGTGTAATGACCATGAGGAAGAGAGAGTGGAATTCACCTTCCTCTAGCTTGCGTGCCAGTCTGCTTCTGCATTAGTCAATATGTCTATGACGTCAAAAGAAATCTGCACAGTTGTTGTTCAATTTAACAGCTGTTGTAGATGTAAATCTAAACTGGTCAATGAAGAAAAAGAGATCAAGGTCTGCATGCTTCTCTTTGCCATCATTACCCAATATATTTGTTAAGACAACGACAGACAATACAGGAACTGGCCAAAGCAGAAGCAAGACCAAAGCTAGACTTGTTTAGGTAATATTCTGGGAGAGTGTGTGTGAGTGTATGATTGAGCTGACCTGGGCTAGAATGTTCTGTTCCCTCATTAGTTTCTGCCTCTCTCTGTTTGGGTTGGAGATGACCACAGACAGTACGTCCTGACCGTTGTTGGGGACCTCGCACACAAAGAAGATCAGGTCCTCCAACAGCTTGGTCACAAACCTGGGAAACATGGGCCCGCAAAAGAGCATTGGTACACTTGCTTCAGCAGTCTGAAAGTATGTTTTATGGTAGCAGGAGAAGAACATTGGTGGATATGACAGTAGTACACAGAACAGATTGTCTGTCTGAGAGCCACAGTTGTTGTGGACATAGAGCAGCCACAGGGAATGAGGAAATTAAAACGGAGACTCATTTAAACCTGATTGGATCACATAGTATTCTAAATAAACCAAATACACAATGTAACCCTCGGATGTGTCACTAGGGGGCATACTGTCCCTCCTAAACTGATTGTAGGGCTATCACATGTATTGTACTCAGGAGCTATTTTCAATTGCATTGCTCTGTCTAAAATCGTTACTAGCCGTCAAATAATTGCTTTCTCCGTCCCCATTTTCTTAATTCTCAGATTCTGCTCCATCTCAAAGCAAGGAAGGAGAGGATCCAAAGTCCCTCCCCTCCGACATCCAATGCGCTTTAAGAAAGGCGATTGGCGGAAACAATAAAAGAGGAAGCAAGGATTTGACGGCTAGTAACATTTTCAGACACAGACAGGATGTCTTGGCGCATGGTTGTCCTAGACGGTTAGAATGTGGAGCCTGAAAATGTTTTAGGGGGGTACTTGTCCAATCCATCCAGATTGTATAATGTGTAGATATCTGTAAAGAAACCATATGAGCCTAACTTTTCTCCAAACCGGCACCTACAGTATAACTCGGCTGGGGAAAACAGTGGTAGGCTTTGCGGAAGAGTGTCTTTCGTGCTGTCTACTACAGCTGAGTTATAGGTGCCGGTTTGGAGAAAAGTTAGGCTCATTTGGTTTCTTCACAGATATCCACACATTATACAATCTGGATGGACGGACAAGGAGTTACGGATTATAGATATGCCTTCAGTAAAAGGATTATCATTCTGAGCAGCGTCCTATATAGGGCTAGACTGTTCTGTACCTCCTATCGTTCTGAGCAGCGTCCTATATAGGGCTAGACTGTTCTGTACCTCCTATCATTCTGAGCAGCGTCCTATATAGGGCTAGACTGTTCTGTACCTCCTATCATTCTGAGCAGCGTCCTATATAGGGCTAGACTGTTCTGTACCTCCTATCGTTCTGAGCAGCGTCCTATATAGGGCTAGACTGTTCTGTACCTCCTATCATTCTGAGCAGCGTCCTATATAGGGCTAGACTGTTCTGTACCTCCTATCGTTCTGAGCAGCGTCCTATATAGGGCTAGACTGTTCTGTACCTCCTATCGTTCTGAGCAGCGTCCTATATAGGGCTAGACTGTTCTGTACCTCCTATCATTCTGAGCAGCGTCCTATATAGGGCTAGACTGTTCTGTACCTCCTATCATTCTGAGCAGCGTCCTATATAGGGCTAGACTGTTCTGTACCTCCTATCGTTCTGAGCAGCGTCCTATATAGGGCTAGACTGTTCTGTACCTCCTATCGTTCTGAGCAATGTTGCCGTTCTGCAGCTGCCTCACGGTCGACTCCAGGACCTTGTTGGCATCGTTAGCAAAGTCCAGGTCTCGGACCTCAGACAGGGGCACAGAGACAATGGCAAATGCCTCCTTGTCCTCCTTCGTAAGGCACGTGCCAATCTGTGTGTAGAGGGCATTCAGTATCAGCCAACAGACTCAAGCACAATCCTTCCAAACTCCACAACAAACCCTATTTCTAATAGTAATTGACAATGGGGAAAAGTTGGGGGGAGGAGTTTGTGACTACGTTGCGATAAGTGAGTTTTGATGCACAAAAAAACTTAAAAAGCAGAGGGGGTAATGTGGGACCTTGAGCATGACGGGGCGCTCCTCCTCAGTGTCGATGGGAAAGTTGGCGCTAGTCACCCAGGTGTTGGTACACAGGTGTCTCAGCCGTACGTACGAGTTCCTGAGGGAAGGCAAAGTGTGTTTTAAGTGTGTTTATAGTTAATTAGGCTGTAATTGAGATCTCTTCCAAGAGTCCTTTAAAAGTGTTCGAAGTGTTTTAGATATCTTAAGTGTGTTTTAGGGGCCAGTCTGACCTGGGCACCAGACAGTCAACCCTCTGCAGTGTGGTGGCGTCCAGCTCAAACAGAGAGGCGATGTCGTTGCCATGGGGCACAGACACCAGGGTGTAGGCTATCTTCTCTGCAGCCTGACGCTTCCTCTGGGAGTACACTGTATCCATCTCCGTCTGCAGACAGACAGATAACAGGCACACACAAGGAGGAGAATACCAAAGTTCTTACAACTACCATTCTCAATGCTCATATCAATAAGCCTGTGCCACAGATCCATAGCACTGAGAAAAAAAACTATGGCAGCTTACGTAATAACAATGAGACTGTGGATGAGGTTTGGACTGCACTGTGTGGATGCTGCAGACAGATAATCAGACAGTACTGAGAGGGTTAACCGCTGCAGCGCTCTCTGCATGTCAATGGGAAGCAGCTCCTCTGAGCCGCCCCCGTGTCTCCGCACCTCTCCTCTCCTCCACTCTCCTTTCCTTTCCTCTGGTGACTCACTCCATCCAGCAGCATATAACAGCAGAGCAGACAGCACGTCTGTCTCCCCTCCCTCTCTCACAAGGCACCCCCACACCCAGACTTTATGTAAGGAGCCCCCTGAGCGTCTGAGCCGACTGTGTGCGCGCGCGAGTGCTCCTTGCGGAGGCAGAATACCAATGCAGAAGGTAGCTTTGTGCAGAAAAAAGCTGTCTGGAAA
The DNA here is from genome assembly GCF_964263955.1 of Coregonus lavaretus. Lineage (NCBI taxonomy): Eukaryota > Metazoa > Chordata > Actinopteri > Salmoniformes > Salmonidae > Coregonus > Coregonus lavaretus. The sequence continues at coordinate 19,694,224 of NC_139998.1, read as the reverse complement.
TACGTTTTGTACATTGTGTGTGAGTGTGTGTGTGTGTGTGTGTGTGTGTTCGCATGTGAGAGTGAGTGAGTGAGTGAGATAAAGTCTAAAGTGAGCGAGAGAGAGAAGAAAGGAAGAAAGAGAGAGAGTGCACGTGAGCAGAAGCATATGTTCTTGCTGGTGAGTGTGAGAGAGGATTGTGTAATAGGAGTTTGAGGTGGTGTGAGAGAACAAGGTGCCCCGGCAGGAGGCCCAGTGTTTGACAGGCACACTCCCTCTACCACTGCAGAGAAACACACACACGCAGAGTTGCTCTCTTAGCAGTAACACACTGTTTGTAGAGGATTCACAGGTCCATAAGCTTTTGATCTACCCTTTATGCAGTACTGTTTGTATTTGATTTTCTAGGAGAGACCGTTGTCATGCGTTGTTCAACTGCTCTAAACAATCTATTGAATGACCTTCATTATCATTAAGTAAACATCACACATAGCAGAATACTCATAGACCCCCCTTCACTTTTTCCACATTTTGTTACGTTACAGCCTTACTCTAAATTGGATTAAATGTGTTTTTTTTCCTGATCAATCTAAACACAATACCCCGTAATGACTAAGCAAAAACAGCTATTCAGACCCTTTACTCAGTACTTTGTTGAAGCACCTTTGGCAGCGAATACAGCCTCGAGTCTTCTTGGCTATGACGCTACAAGCTTGGCACACCTGTATTTGAGGAGTTTCTCCCATTCTTCTCTGCAGATCCTCTCAAGCTCTGTCAGGTTGGATTGGGAGCGTCGCTGCACAGCTATTTTCAGGTCTCTCCAGAGATGTTCGATCGGGTTCAAGTCCGGGCTCTGGCTGGGCCACTCAAGGACATTCAGAGACTTGTCCCAATGCCACTGCTGCATTGTCTTGGCTGTGTGCTTAGGGTCTTTGTCCTGTTGGAAGGTGAACCTTCGCCCCAGTCTGAGGTCCTGAGCAGTCTGGAGCAGGTTATCATCAAGGATCTCTCTGTGCTTTGCTCCGTTCATCTTTCCCTCTATCCTGAATAGTCTCCCAGTCCCTGCTACTGAAAAACATCCCCACAGCATGATGCTGCCACCACCAAGCTTCACCGTAGGGATGGTATTGGCCAGGTGATGAGCGGTGCCTGGTTTCCTCCAGACGTGACACTTGGCATTTAGGCCAAAGAGTTTAATCTTGGTTTCATCAGACCAGAGAATCTTGTTTCTCATGGTCTGAGAGTCCTTTAGATGCCTTTTGGCAAACTCCAAGCGGGCTGACATGTGCCTTTTACAGGAGGAGTGGCTTCCGTCTGGCCACTCTACTATAAAGGCCTGATTGGTGGAGTGCTGCAGAGATGGTTGTCCTTCTGGAAACTCTGGAGCTCTGTCAGAGTGACCATCGGGTTCTTGGTCACCTCCCTGACCAAGGCCCTTCTCCCCCGATTGCTCAGTTTGGCCAGGTGGCCAGCTCTATGAAGAGTCTTGGAGGTTCCAAGCTTCTTCCATTTAAGAATGATGGAGGCCACTGTGTTCTTGGGGACCTTCAATGTTGCAGACATTTTTTTGTACCCTTCCACAGATCTGTGCCTCGACACAATCATGTGGCTTGGTTTTTGCTCTGACATGCACTGTCAACTGTGGGACCTTATATAGACAGGTGAGTGTCTTTCCAAATCATGTCCAATCAATTGAATTTACCACAGGTGGACTCCAAACAAGTTGTAGAAACATCTCAAGGATGATCAATGGAAACAGGATGCACCAAAGCTCAATTTCGAGTCTCATAGCAAAGGGTCTGAATATATGTAAATAAGGTATTTTTTTATACATTTGCTAAATTTCCTAAAAACCTGTTTTCGCTTTGTCATTATGGGGTATTGTGTGTAGATTAATGAGGGGAAGTTGTTTTATTTAATCAATTTTAGAATAAGGCTGTAACGTAACAAAATGTCAAAGAAATCAAGGGGTCTGAATACTTTCCGAATGCACAGTATACCATGTTAAAATCAGTGGACCTGAGGTCCAGACTAAGGTCCATCAGACAGGAATCTGAAAACATGAATAGTGTATCACTGACCTGACTCACCTCTGTTTTAGAATCCACACTCTCATCCCGGAAATCAGGATTAATCTATAGGAAGAGAAGAAACTCAGACCCACACACACTGCACACCATTGTCTGAGAAACTATTCTAGAAGAACATATTGTTGATTGTGATTAAGTTGACTGATTTGATCAACTTTCTTATCCCCTTTGGGGAATTCTTCTTGCAGTGCTGCACCTGTACAACACAATACAGGACATTGCAGAGAGAGGGCCATAACAATGGGAACACTGCCATCTACAGCACATCTGGAACATCAACATCTGCTCACCTCTCACTACTAGCCTTCTCCCAGATGTATAATGTACATAAACACAGTCTGTAGCTAGAGGCCTAGCCAAATCACAACTCTGACTATAGTTTTCATGCCATACATGAGTAATCAGTAGAGCACACAAAGTACAAACAGTATTCAGTGCTGATCAGTGTTAACTTTCAGATAATATAATAATAATCATAATAATCATAATAATAATAAGCCATTTAGCAGACGCTTTTATCCAAAGCGACTTACAGTCATGCGTGCATAATTGTTTTGTGTATGGGTGGTCCCGGGGATTGAACCCACTACCTTGGTGTTACAAGCGCTGTGCTCTACCAGCTGAGCTACAGAGGACCAGATCATATTGAATAAGATGATATTGACAGGGAGGACCTGATCCTAGATCAGCACCCTCACAGCCTGACCACTGCGAGGACTGACATAAGAGACAGTACAGAGACGGTACAGAGACTGAGTGCTCCATTGTGGTGTATTGGCATCTCTCAGTTCCATGTAAGGTAGGCATTATTAACTAGTAGTGACAGGATGTTAACCCGAGTTGAAAACACCCATACACTGGCAATCAGTCAAGTCAGAAAAAAAATCGAACAAGGGTTGGTAATGTCGGTCATTTGAATAATTCCACGTATTTTGTCAAATATCATGTGATGTGATAAAGAAAGCAATGTACATGTGATAGGAAAGTAATGTACGTGAACAACATCCTGTATTACTGATGAGTAATTCATGGTTAGTCTTTACGTAGGAAGTATACCTTATACCGGGGTATTTGGAAATAGCCATGGGATGGTTTTTCAATACCGTCAAATCTATTTCTTTAAAGTTTTTTTAATACATTTCAATATTTGTAGCTACTTTTAAATGAAATACCTGCCATCAACTTGTGCAATACATTAGGAGATAAAGAACATTGCGTTCTTCATTTCACTTGTCACATAATTTTTCATTCTGAAGCTTACAGGTAGTCAGTCCCCAGTCACATGGTGTTTGTTTACAAGCACACAGCGACGAGAGACCGGAGCCTTGTGAGTCACTCAGTGTTGTGCAGCACGAGTCAGGTGATCTAGTTACAGTATGGAATTCACAACTAAATGTTTGCCAGCTGGATCTCTTAGAACTATTAAGTTAACAGTCTAAAATGTGCTAAAAGCTCTGCAGTTGCGCATTTAGCTTGCTAATTTAGTAGCTAGTTAGCCATCTATCCAAATGGTTAGCTTCTTCCAAAATCAAACTTTGCTTGGTAACAGCAGAGAATCCCCTCCTGGATCAAGAGCCTTGCTGTCTAATATTTGTTTTGTGCGTGCAGCAAACTGTGAGTAGCATTTTTGAGTTAATTGTATAACTTTATGAGCTGGGATGTCTGTCCTGCAAATAGTTCAGGTCAGACTGTATAAGAAAATTCGCAATGCGCTCATGAGCATTCTCTATGGGATTTGACATGTACTTGTTAGCATTGCTAACCTTCGGATTACAGTGGCTCAGTGGGGTTTGAAAAACAGCGACCCTTGTGTTCAGTGCCGGTATTACCGAATATCCAGGATGGCACAAGGTCGGCATGAAGGTGACAATCTGGATACCGCCTAAGCCTGTGTGTGCGAGTGAGCGAGCGAGCGAAGAGAAATTAACAGCCTACCTCTGCTGCCAGGTAGTTCCCAGTGGCCAGGTGTTTGAAGCGAAACAGGCTGTTCCACTGGCCGGCACCCCCTCTGCAGGGGTCGTAGTGCACAACCTACAATGGAGAAACACATTTAAAAACACAATAATCATACCAGAAAGCTCCCACAAAACCACTCACAATGGCCGATAACGGACATCACTAGTCAGCCAATTCATAACACTACGATGTATGATTTCATGTATTTGTTCAAGAGGAAGACACTCGTTTAAATCTCCCTCTGTGATACTGCCTATTCAAAATAGGTGTTTCTACTCGTCCTACCATATCAAGAGCTAAATTCAGAGCAGACAAAGTACTTCTCGCTCTGTCTCAATTTTATGTCCTAAGTATGCACTTGTTCAATTGTCTTTGTTGATTTAATGGAAAAGGAATGCTGTAAGAAATATGGTGGAAACTCCCTCTAACCCACACTAATACATGTGTGGGGAGGAGTGCACTTTGGGAGAAATGGGACGCAATCATTGTGCAGGTACCTCTATTTCCCAGAGTGCTTTGGAACTGGTGGCGGAGGTAGCAGACTGTCGCAGGGTAGTCCTGAGGAAGATGTGCTGCTGATTCCTGTACTCGTCACATGTCAGGAACTTCTCCTGCTCGGCGTGGAACAGACGCACCACATCACCCTGACCAAGAGAGAGACGACAGCATGGTTTAGCTGTTTGGGCTAAGGAACTGAAAAGAAACACTTAGATTAAATGAACACATTATTTGAGTGAGCTCTTATAAACTGAGCAAAAATGGTATAATGATGCTATAACTATTTGTAAATCAAACATTTGTTGCCTAAATGTGGGTGTGCAAGCAGAGAGCACCAATCAACACACTGTGTATACTGTACAACCCTCTGCATAAAAAGGTAGGCAGTGATGGGAAGCATTTAGGTAAGATGAAAAAGAACACTCACTCCTTTGAGGACGTCCTCTCTGTAGTCACTGAACTTCATGAACAGAGTGACCTTCCAGCTGGTGTTGCAGTTCACAGCGTTCACCTACAGTTCAACCAAGGAGAGGAGCAGGGAAGACCCACAGACTGTCATGACTACACACATCTTTGCAGAGCCTCAGATACACTATACACACAAAAGTATGTGGACACACCTTCAAATTAGTGGATTTGGCTATTTCAGCCACACCCCTTGCTGACAGGTGTATAAAATCGAGTACACAGCCATGCAATCTCCATAGAAAAACATTGGCAGTAGAATGGCCTTACCGAAGAGCTCTGTGATTTTCAACGTGGCACCGTCATAGGATGCCACCTTTCCAAGAAGTCAGTTCGTCAAATTTCTGCCCTGCTAGAGCTGCTCCGGTCAAATGTAAGTGCTGTTATTGTGAAGTGGAAACGTCTAGGAGCAACAACGGCTCAGCCGCAAAGTGGTAGGCCACACAAGCTCACAGAACGGGACAACCGAGTGCTGAAGTGCGTAGAGCGTAAAAACCGTCTGTCCTCAGTTGCAACACTCACTACCGAGTTCCAAACTGCCTCTGGAAGCAATATCAGCACAAAAGCTGTTTGTCGGGAGCTTCATGAAATGTGTTTCCATGGCCGAGCAGCCGCACACAAGCCTAAGATCACCATGCGCAATGCCATGCGTCGGCTGTAGTGGTGTAAAGCTCGCTACCATTGGAAACGCGTTCTCTGGAGTGATGAATCACGCTTCACCATCTGGCAATCTGACGGACGACTCTGGGTTTGGCAGATGACAGGAGAACGCTACCTACCAACTGTAAAGTTTGGTGGAGGAGGAATAATGGTCTGGGGCTGTTTTTCATGGTTCGGTCTAGGCCACTTAGTTCCAGTGAAGAGAAATCTTAACACTACAACATACAATGACATTCTAGATAATTCTGTGCTTCCAACTTTGTGGCAACAGTTTGGGGAAGGCCATTTCCTGTTTCAGCATGACAATGCCCCAGTGCACAAAGCGAGGTCCATACAGAAATGGTTTGTCAAAAATCGATGTGGAAGATCTTGACTGGCCTGCACAGAGCCCTGACCTCAACCCCATCGAACACCTTTGGGATGAATTGGAACGCCGACTGCGAGCCAGGCCTAATCCCCCAACATCAGTGCCCGACCTCACTAATGCGCGTGGCTGAATGGAAGCAAGTCCCCGCAGCAATGTTCCAACATCTAGTGGAAAGCCTTCGCAGAAGAGTGGAGGCTGTTATAGCAGCAAAAGGGGGGACCCACTCCATACTAATGACCATGATTTTTTCGAATGAGATGTTCTACGAGCAGGTATCTACAGTCGTGGTCAAAAGTTTTGAGAATGACACAAGTATTGGTCTTCACAAAGTTTGCTGCTTCAGTGTTATGAGATATTTTTGTCAGATGTTACTATGGTATACTGAAGTATAATTACAAGCATTCCATAAGTGTCAAAGGCTTTTACTGACTAAGACTAAGTTTATGCAAAGAGTCAATATTTACAGTGTTGACCATTCTTTTTCAAGACCTCTGCAATCCGCCCTGGCATGCTGTCAATTAACTTCTGGGCCACATCCTGACTGATGGCAGCCCATTCTTGCATAATCAATGCTTGGAGTTTGTCCGAATTTGTGGGTTTTTGTTTGTCCACCCGCCTCTTGAGGATTGACCACAAGTTCTCAATGGGATTAAGGCCTGGGGAGTTTCCTGGCCATGGACCCAAAATATCGATGTTTTGTTTTCCGAGCCACTTAGTTATCACTTTTGCCTTATGGCAAGGTGCTCCATCATGCTGGAAAAGGCATTGGTCGTCACCAAACTGTTCTTGGATGGTTGGGAGAAGTTGCTCTCGGAGGATGTGTTGGTACCATTCTTTATTCATGGCTGTGTTCTTAGGAAACATTGTGAGTGAGCCCACTCCCTTGGCTGATAAGCAACCCCACAAATGAATGGTCTCAGGATGCTTTACTGTTGGCATGACACAGGACTGATGGTAGCGCTCACCTTGTCTTCTCCGGACCAGGTGTTTTACGGATGCCCCAAACAAACGGAAAGGGGATTCATCAGAGAAAATGACTTTACCCCAGTCCTCAGCAGTCCAATCCCTGTACCTTTTGCAGAATATCAGTCTGTCCCTGATGTTTTTCCTGGAGAGAAGTGGCTTCCTCGCTGCCCTTCTTGACACCAGACCAAGTCGGCGCCTCACTGTGCGTGCAGATGCACTCATACCTGCCTGCTGCCATTCCTGAGCAAGCTCTGCACTGGTGGTGCCCCGATCCCGCAGCTGAATCAACTTTAGGAGACGGTCCTGGCGCTTGCTGGACTTTCTTGGGCACCCTAATGCCTTCTTCACAACAATTGAACCTCTCTCCTTGAAGTTCTTGATGATCCGATAAATGGTTGATTTAGATGCAATCTTACTAGCAGCAATATCCTTGCCTGTGAAGCCCTTTTTGTGCAAAGCAATGATGACGGCATGTGTTTCCTTGCAGGTAACCATGGTTAACAGAGGAAGAACAATGATTTCAAGCACTACCCTCCTTTTAAAGCTACCAGTCTGTTATTCTAACTCAATCAGCATGACAGTGATCTCCAGCCTTGCGTTAACGAGAGAATCACTGACATGATGGCAGCTGGTCCTTTTGTGGCAGGGCTGAAATGCAGTGGAAACGTTTTTGGGGGATTAAGTTCATTTTCATGGCAAAGAGGGATTTGCAATTAATTGCAATTCATCTGATCACTCTTCATGACATTCTGGAGTATATGCATATTGCCATCATCAAAACTGAGGCAGCAGACTTTGTGAAAATTCTCAAAACTTTTGACCACGACTGTACATACTTTGTCATGTAGTGTAGCTGCTGGTCAGCAGGTTTCCCATACCTGCAACTTTGCCAGTTCTGCAACCAGGAAGGGTCTTTTTATGGACCGTGATAGTCGGAAGGTAGAGGGAGAGACAGAGTAGGGGCAGAGGTGGCATTCGTAACCCCGTTACCAGCGGGTATGTGTGGACTGTTGTCTGCAGCGCTACCACTAGACTTAACGTTCTTAATACCAAAAACCAGGCAGGTTTCCAAACGCATGTTATGATACAGTTGATTTAGCAAGTGGTTAGGGTTAGACGTTAGGGTAAGGTTATTATTAAGGCATGCTAGCGAGTGGTTAAGGTAAGGGTTGGGGGTTAGGGTAAGTTTAGGTATACTAGCAAGTAGTTAAGGTTAGGATAAGGTTAGAAAACAAAGACACGCCTAAACAAAAACATGCCTAGATTCGAATTGCCGCCTGGATTCGAAATTCTGCAACTCGCATCTCATCATACACGCTTAGAAGACAAACCTGCTGACCAGCAGCTTTTTTTGGAGTCTTCAAAAACACAACAATGCAGGAATTGTTGGAGATTGCATGCTGGGACAGATAACATAGCCGTCATCCTTCTGCACCGTTTTGCCATGCATAGTATCCAGTATATTTTTACATAGTCAATCAGTACTATAGCTCTAATCAAACAGTTCAATGGATCTTACCTCCTTGCAGCCGGGGTTGTCTAACAGCTCAATGTTGCTGGCATGGAGAGGCTGCCCTGCGTTCACAGGCATCAGGACCACCTTGTCCCCCACCACCACCTAGGGACCAACCACACAGGTCAGACACTAGCATACACATTATTACAAATAGAGTAAAGTAGAATAAAATATAACACACATATAAATGAGGCAAATCACAGCACAGAGGAATGAGAGGATCTGACACACGTCAAACAGCAAAGGTCCACAGTCACACCCTGTCCCATGCAAAGTGTACCATCTATCTAGGGATAAGCATTCCCCACAACAATGCAAGCCAAGGAGATGGGCTTTTTCTGTGTGCCGTTCTAAATAGCAGATGAGCACAAACCATGGTACAATGAAGGAAGTGTAGCCTGTGGGGTGTACACAGCGCATTGACATTCATTTATACAGTAATGTGTTTTAGTAGCGGGAATTGCTGAATGCAGTGTACTGTATGCACCATAGTCTCAAACATCTACATTCAAACTCTACTCTACATTCAAACCACATACATATCATAATAAACAGACTGTAAATAGACTCAACAAAATGACAAGAGAAGAGTTTCACTTAAATGCAGGCAATTCCAATACAATAACTAAGAATCTATATCATTGCTGTAATCTAAATCTCCCAGATCTTGTTAGTCAATAAGAGTTAAGGGAAAAAATTGCAAATTGTAGAAGAGTAGTGGAAATGCCAACACGTACTTCAGTTTTTCAATGCTCATACAAGGCTAGTGCTACCATGCTTTCACAGCAATGCTCATACAAGGCTAGTGCTACCATGCTTTCACAGCAATGCTCATACAAGGCTAGTGCTACCATGCTTTCACAGCAATGCTCATACAAGGCTAGTGCTACCATGCTTTCACAGCAATGCTCATACAAGGCTAGTGCTACCATGCTTTCACAGCAATGCTCATACAAGGCTAGTGCTACCATGCTTTCACAGCAATGCTCATACAAGGCTAGTGCTACCATGCTTTCACAGCAATGCTCATACAAGGCTAGTGCTACCATGCTTTCACAGCAATGCTCATACAAGGCTAGTGCTACCATGCTTTCACAGCAATGCTCATACAAGGCTAGTGCTACCATGCTTTCACAGCAATGCTCATACAAGGCTAGTGCTACCATGCTTTCACAGCAATGCTCATACAAGGCTAGTGCTACCATGCTTTCACAGCAATGCTCATACAAGGCTAGTGCTACCATGCTTTCACAGCAATGCTCATACAAGGCTAGTGCTACCATGCTTTCACAGCAATGCTCATACAAGGCTAGTGCTACCATGCTTTCACAGCAATGCTCATACAAGACTAGTGCTACCATGCTTTCACAGCAATGCTCATACAAGGCTAGTGCTACCATGCTTTCACAGCAATGCTCATACAAGGCTAGTGCTACCATGCTTTCACAGCAATGCTCATACAAGGCTAGTGCTACCATGCTTTCACAGCAATGCTCATACAAGGCTAGTGCTACCATGCTTTCACAGCAATGCTCATACAAGGCTAGTGCTACCATGCTTTCACAGCAATGCTCATACAAGGCTAGTGCTACCATGCTTTCACAGCAATGCTCATGGCCTAAACACACACACACCATGCACTTCAAACAAGAAGAATACCTTCCACCATAGGATGCTAAAGCAAAGGAAAGGAGACAACCAGTCGAGTTATTTCAGCAGGATGAAGACATTACCTTGACATGGACATAATACCAATGTAATTAAAACAGGACATTTGCAATATTAAGACAGTCCTTAAAGAAAAAAACATCCTCTCACAACTTAAACATCTCAACAATACTGAGGTTCATTATGAGGTTTGGTATGCCATAACATATCTATGGTAAGTAGGGCTAGGAGTTTTTGTTCGGGAAAAACTCCTGGCCCTAGTTATAGGGCATCTTCAAAGCAGTGGCCTGTAGTTACAGTTAGGTCAAGCTCCTTTTCATAAAGAGTCTCAGAGTAAGAGCGCTGATCTAGGATCATGTTTTGCTTTTCAGATCACAATGATTAAGATTATATAGACAGGGAGGACTTACATTTACATTTTAGTCATTTAGCAGACGCTCTTATCCAGAGTGACTTACAGTTAGTGAGTGCATACATTTTTCATACTGGTCCCCCGTGGAAATCGAACCCACAACCCTGGCGTTGCAAGCGCCATGCTCTACCAACTGAGCTACACAGATCCAAGATCAGCACTAAAGGTACCTACATTATCGCCCTCGCTGCGGAGCTTCCAGAAGGGCTGGATGTAGAACCAGGAGCCCTCATTGCCGGCTGGGTCCAGAGACACACGCATGGCGTTCTTCTCCAGCAGCGCCGGCAGACGCTTGTTCACTGTCAGGTACTTGTTACTTTTTATATGCAGAAGCTGAGGTGAAAATAAAATGGAGCCAATTCACTAGGACACATCATTCACAACACAAGGTCATACACAAGGTCCCTGGTTCAAATCCCACCCCAACACCTAACTCTAATATTTACCAATCACATGTATTTATTGCTAAGAAACAGTTACCGTTAGAATTTGGTTTCTTTATTAAAGTGAAGTAATGTAGGGCTAATTTATTCAATCATCAAACCAATTTGTTATGAGCTCAGAATTTGTCTATACTTTATTTGGAATTGACTTCAAAAGCCTTTTAATTTAGTTTCTGCTTGGTATTAGGGATCAGAACATTACCCAAATTCTATTCTCATCATATAAAAGAGTCCCTTTTCTGGATAGATCATTCAAATTGACTTTAGCTTTAAAGAAGCACACAGAGCACTAAATGAAAAAGCCTTATCTTTTAACAGCCAAATCATGTGGCGAGACTGGAACTGACCAAACCAATTCCTTTGAAATCCTTCAATACGACGGTTTTAAGCAGAGTTAGAGGCCACAAGCCTCATGAAACCACATGGAACAAACCTGCAGTTAACTGAAAATTGGAAATGATACAAGCTTAATTTACTATGTGCCATTCAAAATGTAGTCTGTCAAATCACCTCATTGGCAATGTGAGGCTCTACAGGCCAGACTACAGACAGAAAGGCAGCCTTTTGGTGACCAAGTGAAAACATACACAAGGTTACGGGCACAAAGCAAACAGAGAGATCGTCTCTGATAAGAAAGGGGAGTTGGCTGTAGTTGGCCGTTACCTGGATGACATTACTGTACTTGACCACCTCTCCCAGCAGCTTCTTATTCTCTGTGTCATTTTGCTTCTGTTCCAGTTCTGCTGCATGCTGGGAAATGAAGACAAACATGCTTGAGGCTAACTACATTGTAGTCAGATTGCACAGAATCACCGATCTACAAATCACGTTGCATCACGTTGCATCCCAAATTACTACTTATTATGTGATCAAGATCAGCGAATCTGTGCCTCGCCTTGCTCAAACTGATCCTGTTTGCCTTAAAGCAGTGCTTTTCAATCCAGGTCCTTGGGACCCACAGGGTGTGCAGACTTTTGTTCTAGCCCACTACTAACATACTTGATTAGACCAATCAACTATAATAATGATCAAGCCCTTGATTAGGTGAATCAATTGTGTTAGTACTAGGATGGATCGAAATCCTGCACACCCTGTGGGTGTCGTGCCCAGGACCGTGAATGAATTACACTAGGACTTGGAGAAAGGTCATACCTGTAACTTCTTGAATAGGTCTCCTTCTGTGTCATTGTTGCCTTGTTTGCCCTGTTTGGCCTTCCAGAACTGCTTCTGAGCTGAGTACCTGTTCATCGGACATACCTTGAACAGGCAGTCTGGAGAGAGAGAGGAAAAGAGAGATGGATAGGGGAGAAAAAGACAAAGAAAGATCAAGAAATAGAAACAGGAAGGGAGGTGAGTGAGCGAGAGTGAGGAATACATACAGTTGAAGTCGGAAGTTTACATACACCTTAGCCAAATACATTGCAACTCTGTTTTTCACAATTCCTGACATTTAATCCTAGTAAAAATTCCCTGTCTTAGGTCAGTTAGGAACACCACTTTATTTTAAGAATGTGAAATGTCAGAATAATGGTAGAGATAATTATTTATTTCAGCTTTTATTTCTTTCATCACATTCCCAGTGGGTCAGAAGTTTACATACACTCAATTAGTATTTGGAAGCATTGCCTTTAAAATTGTTTAACTTGGGTCAAACGTTTCCGGTAGCCTTCCACAAGCTTCCCACATAAAGTTGGGTGAATTTTGGCCCATTCCTCCTGACAGAGCTGGTGTAACTGAGTCCGGTTTGTAGGCCTCCTTACTCGCACACGCTTTTTCAGTTCTGCCCACAAAATGTTCTATAGGATTGAGGTCAGGGCTTTGTGATGGCTACTCCAATACCTTGACTTTGTTGTGGTTAAGCCATTTTGTCACAACTTTGGAAGTATGCTTGGGGTAATTGTCCATTTGGAAAACCCATTTGCAACCAAGCTTTAACTTCCTGACTGATGTCTTGAGATGTTGCTTCAATATATCCACATAATTTTCCTTCCTCATGATGCCATCTATTTTGTGAAGTGCACCAGTCCCTCCTGCAGCAAAGCACCCCCACAGCATGATGATGCCACCCCCGTGCTTCACGGTTGGGATGGTGTTCTCCGGCTTGCAAGCCACCCCCTTTTTCCTCCAAACATAACGATGGTCATTATGGCCAAACAGTTATATTTTTGTTTCATCAGACCAGAGGACATTTCTCCAAAAAGTACGATCTTTGTCCCCATGTGCAATTGCAAACCGTACTCTGGCTTTTTTATGGCGGTTTTGGAGCAGTGGCTTCTTTCTAGCTGAGCGGTCTTTCAGGTTATGTTGATATAGGACTCGTTTTACTGTAGATACTTTTGTACCTGTTTCCTCCAGCATCTTCACAAGGTCCTTTGTTGTTGTTCTGGGATTGATTTGCACTTTTCGCACCAAAGTACGTTAATCTCTAGGAGACAGAATGCGTTTCCTTCCTGAGCGGTATGACGGCTGCGTGGTCCCATGGTGTTTATAGTTGCGGATAGTTTTTTGTTTAAAGGCACAGTCAACTTAGTGTATATAAACTTCTGACCCACTGGAATTGTGATACAGTGAATTATAAGTCAAATAATCTGTCTGTAAACAATTGTTGGAAACATTACTTGTGTCATGCACAAAGTAGATGTCCTAACCGACTTGCCAAAACTATAGTTTGTTAACAAGAAATTTGTGGAGTGGTTGAAAAACAAGTTTTAATGACTCCAACCGAAGTGTATGTAAACTTCCGACTTCAACTGTACACATGAATCACACAGACAAACATACTACACTGAACAAAAATATAAAAATGCAACATGAAACAATTTCAAAGATTTTACTGAGTTGCAGTTCATATAAGGAAATCAGTCAAGTGAAATAAATTCATTAAGCCCTAATCTATGGACTTCACATGACTGGGAATACAGATATGCATCTGTTGGTCACAGATACATACAGTATCTCACAAAAGTGAGTACACCCCTCACATTTTTGTAAATATTTGAGTACATCTTTTCATGTGACAACACTGAAGAAATGACACTTTGCTACAATGTAAAGTAGTGAGTGTACAGCTTGTATAACAGTGTAAATTTGCTGTCCCCTCAAAATAACTCAACACAGCCATTAATGTCTAAATCGCTGGCAACAAAAGTGAGTACACCCCTAAGTGAAAATGTCCAAATTGGGCCCAATTAGCCATTTTCCCTCCTCAGTGTCATGTGACTCGTTAGTGTTACAAGGTCTCAGGTGTGAATGGGGAGCAGGTGTGTTAAATTTGGTGTCATCGCTCTCACACTCCCTCATACTGGTCACTGGAAGTTCAACATGGCACCGCATGGCAAAGAACTCTCTGAGGATCTGAAAAAAAGAATTGTTGCTCTACATAAAGATGGCCTGGGCTATAAGAAGATTGCCAAGACCCTGAAACTGAGCTGCAGCACAGTGGCCAAGACCATACAGCGGTTTAACAGGACAGGTTCCACTCAGAACAGGCCTCGCCATGGTCGACCAAAGAAGTTGAGTGCACGTGCTCAGCGTCATATCAAGAGGTTGTCTTTGGGAAATAGACGTATGAGTGCTGCCAGCATTGCTGCAGAGGTTGAAGGGGTGGGGGGGTCAGCCTGTCAGTGCTCAGACCATACGCCGCACACTGCATCAAATTGGTCTGCATAGCTGTTGTCCCAGAAGGAAGCCTCTTCTAAAGATGACGCACAAGAAAGCCCGCAAACAGTTTGCTGAAGACAAGCAGACTAAGGACATGGATTACTGAAACCATGACCTGTGGTCTGATGAGACCAAGATAAACTTATTTGGTTCAGATGGTGTCAAGTGTGTGTGGCGGCAACCAGGTGAGGAGTACAAAGACAAGTGTGTCTTGCCTACAGTCAAGCGTGGTGGTGGGAGTGTCACGGTCTGGGGCTGCATGAGTGCTGCCGGCACTGGGGAGCTACAGTTCATCGAGGGAACCATGAATGCCAACATGTACTGTGACATACTGAAGCAGAGCATGATCCCCTCCCTTCGGCGACTGGGCCGCAGGGCAGTATTCCAACATGATAACGACCCCAAACACACCTCCAAGACGACCACTGCCTTGCTAAGAAAGCTGAGGGTAAAGGTGATGGACTGGCCAAGCATGTCTCCAGACCTAAACCCTATTGAGCATCTGTGGGGCATCCTCAAACGGAAGGTGGAGGAGTGCAATGTCTCTAACATCCACCAGCTCCGTGATCCAGAGCATCCCTAACATACAGAGCATCCCAAACATGCTCAATGGGTGACATGTCTGGTGAGTATTCATGCCATGGACGAACTGGGACTTTTTCAGTTTCCAGGAATTGTGTACAGATCCTTGCGACATGGGGCCGTGCATTATCATGCTGAAACATGAGGTGATGACTGCGAATGAATGGCACGATAATGGGCCTCAGGATCTCGTCACGTTATCTCTGTGCATTCAAATTGCCATCACTAAAATGCAATTGTCTTTGTTGTCCGTAGCTTATGCCTGCCCATACCATAACCCCATCGCCACCATGGGGCACTCTGTTCACAACGTTGACATCAGCAAACTGCTCGCCCACACGACGCCATCTGCCCAGTACAGTTGAAACCGGGGTTCATCTGTGAAGAGCACACTTCTCCAGCATGCCAGTGGCCATTGAAGGTGAGCATTTGCCCATTGAAGTCGGTTACGCCGCCGAACTGCGGTCAGGTCAAGACCCTGGTGAGGACGACGACAACACAGATGAGCTTCCCTGTGACTGTTTCTGACAGTTTGTGCAGAACTTCTTCGGTTGTGCAAACCCACAGTTTCATCAGCTGTCCGGGTGGCTGTTCTCAGAAGATCCTAAAATGCTAAAATAACAACAACAACAACAAAAAAGATCCTGCACATTTTAGAGTGGCCTTTTATTGTCCCCAGCACAAGGTGCACCTGTGGAATGATCATGCTGTTTAATCAGCTTCTTGATATGCCACACCTGTCAGGTGGATGGATTATCTTGGCAAAAAAATAAATGCTCACTAACAGGGATGTTAACAAATTTGTCCACAACATTTTTGAGAAATAAGCGATTTAAAAATTCTGGGATATTTTATATCAGCTCATAAAACATGGGACCAACACTTTACATGTTGGCAATGTGTCACTTTAACTGTCACTTGAGTCTGTGTGACTGGGTGGGGGTATATACCATGTTTGTGGTTAATGGCTGTTTACTCAATGGGATTCTGTAAAGTCAGTTAAACACTTAAACCTCATCCTGTAAACCACACTGTTAAAACAACATGGAGCTATAGTGGCCTGCTCAGCCTTGGGAGGGTGTTTGTGTGTGTGTGTGTGTGGACTGCAGTAACCATGGCATGCTGCACTACTAGACTGCCCCTCACTGCTAACTTGGCAGAAAAGCTGTGAGTTAATTCATTCAAATACAACTATATTAGTAAGGACTCAGGACTCTGTGGTTGGCCAGCTAGTCATTGACTCCTCCCACTCACCTCTGAACTTTTTGGGCGGAATGGCCAGGTCTCCTGCGTCCGGCTGCACCACACACCTGTCATCAACAAGCCTGGGAAGAACACAAAAACATCCTACATCACACACACCATTTCAGTTTTTTTGAAAGAGGTTGATTGTTGGGGCACATTTGGCAGGAGCTTCAGTGACGAAGACTGCTCAACTTGCTGATGTTTCACGATATGCCATGGCCATTTCAGCCACCAGATCTCAACCCAATTGAACACTTATGGGAGATTCTGGAGCGGCGCCAAAACACCAAATGATGGAATATCTCGTGGAAGAATGGCGTCGCATCCCTCCAATAGAGTTCCAGACACTTAGTAGAATCTATGCCAAGGCGCATTGAAGCTGTTCTGGCGGCTCGTGGTGGCCCAACGCCTTATTAAATTAAGACACTATGTTGGTGTTTCCTTTATTTTGTCAGTTACCTGTAGCATGTAAGGAAGAAATCGGCACGCATCGCATGAGATGTGATCATCCTCATTGGATGTCATGTTGAATTCAGAGCATTGCCAGGTTTCATTATTGTGTAACTATAACAGCAGATGGTTACTGTGTTCTACAATGATAACAGGGCCAGTATTCAAAAAGCGTTAGAGCATGTGTGCTGATCTAGTATCAGGTTGACCCCTATTCCATGTAATCATATTAATTCTGATCTAAAAGACAAAACTGATCATAGATCAGCGCTAATACTCTAAGATTCTTCGTGAATACAGGCCCTGGTCTAGTTGAAAAGGAAACAGTGGATTGTGTACATGCTATGGTGGGGCACAGGCTGGTGCGGCCACAGGAAACGCTCGTGGCTTCTGTGTGTGGGTGATAAGGCCTACATGTTGATGTTCCACACCGCATGCCTGGCTTTTATAGTCAATGTCTAAATTTGCTATGTGACTATGCCACCAGCCTCCCACAGCAATTGTTTTGCTGACAATTTACAATAAAAACATATTTAGAAAAACTTATCTTTGACTGTAGAACTACACAATGAAATACTGTCCATCCACACTGAACTAACACACTGCTATGTGTCTGTTTTTACTAAATTCTCACAGGCTTTGAAGCCACAAGATCAACTAAACATGATTCTGTTGGCAGAGAATGTGCCTCTGTTCTTCACTTCCAGCTTTTATATGACCTGGCTACATCCTGTGAAAGACAGTGTGTTATTCTAAAATGTGTCACATCTCATCTTATGCTAGCCTCATCACACATCTCCTGAGTGGCGCAGTGGTCTAAGGCACTGCATCGCAGTGCTAACTGTGCCACTAGATCCTGGTTCGAATCCAGGCTCTGTCGCAGCCGGCCGTGACCGGGAGACTCATGGGCGGCGCACAATTGGCCCAGCGTCGTCCAGGGTAGGGGAGGGAATGGCCGGCAGGGATGTAGCTCAGTTGATAGAGCATGGCGTTTGCAACGCCAGGGTTGTGGGTTCGATTCCCACGGGGGGACAGTATAAAAAAATATATATATGTATTCACTAACTGTAAGTCGCTCTGGATAAGAGCGTCTGCTAAATGACTAAAATGTAAAATGTAAATGTAAATATCTGTTTGTGCTCTCTTGCCAACTCCTTTGGTGGTCATTGTCATGCCCTATTGACCATATACAGTGCATTTAGAAAGTATTCACACCCCTTGACCTTTTCCACATTTTGTTGTGTTACAGACTGAATTTAAAATAGATTAATTGAGATTGAGTCACTGGCCTCCACACAATACCCCATAACGTCAAAGTGGAATTGTTTTTAGAAATGAAACGCTGAAATGTCTTGAGTCAATAAGTATTCAACCCCTTTGTTCTGGCAAGCCTAAATTAGTTCAGGAGTATAAATGTACTTAACAAGTCACATAATAAGTTGCATGGACTCACTCTGTGGCAGTAATAGTTTAACATGATTTTTGAATGACTACCTAATCTCTGTACCCCACACATACAGATAATTGTAAGGTCCCTCAGTCGAGCAGTGAATTTCAAACACGGATTCAACCACAAATTACAGGGAGGTTTTCCAATGCCTTGCAAAGAAGGACACATTGGTAGATGGGTAAAAAAAAAAAAAAGAGATTGAATATCCCTTTGAGCATGGTGAAGTTATGAATTACACTTTGGACGGTGTATCAATACATCCAGTCACTACAAAGACACAGACGTCCTTCCTAACTCAGTTGCCGGAGAGAAAGGAAACCGCTCAGGGATTTCACCATGAGACCAATGGTGACTTTAAAACAGTTAGAGTTTAATGGCTGTGATAGGAGAAAACAGAGACTGGAGCAACAACATTGTAGTTACTCCACAATACTAATCGTAATGTGAATAGAAAGAAGCCTGTAAAATATACAAATATTCCAAAACATGCATCCTGTTTGCAATAAGGCTCTAAAGTAAAACTGCAAAAAAAGTGGCAAATAAATTAACTTTATGTCCTGAATACAAAGCGTTACGTTTGGGGAAAATCCAACACAATGTCACGGAGTACCACTTTTCATATTTTCAAGCATGGTGGTGGCTGCATCATGTTATGGGTATGGTTGTCATCAGCAAGGACTAGGACGTTTTTTTAGGATAAAAATTAAACAGAATAGCGCTAAGCACAGGCAAAATCCTATAGGAAAACCTGGTTCAGACTGCTTTCCAACAGACACTGGGAGACAAATTCACCTTTCAGCAGGACAAGAACCTAAAACACAAGGCCAAATATACACTGGTCTTGCTTACCAAGACGACATTGAATGTTCCTGAGTGGCCTAGCTACAGTTTTGATTTAAAAATCGGCTTAAATCTATGGCAAGACTTTCAAATGTCTGTCTAGCAATGATCAACAACCAACTTGACAGAGCTTGATTTTTTAATTGTTTTAATATAATGCAAATATTGCACAATCCAGGGGTGCAAAGCTCTTAAAGACTTACCCAGAAAGACTCACAGCTGTAATCGCTGCCAAAGGTGATTCTAACATGTATTGACTCAGGTGTGTGAATACTTATGTAAATGATATATTTCTGTATTTCATTTTCAATAAATTTGCTAACATTTCTTAAAACATGTTTTCACTTTGACATTATGGGGAATTGTGTAGATGGGTGACAAAAAAATATAAAGTATATTTGATCCATGTTGAATTCAGGCTGTAACACAAAATGTGGAATAAGTCAAGGGGTATGAATACTTTCTGATGGCACTGTAGTTGGCATGACAGCTTAAACAGATCTGGGACCAGGCTAACCTTATGCCAGCCTGAGACAAAAACAGAGCCATCAGGCAACGTGAAGTTAAGTTCCACCCGGTATGTGAAAGAAGCCCAGTGTGAGGCATCCTCTTATTGTGTTGACTCTAGCTCCTCGTGGTCCATTTCATCCTTGGTGTGTGTGTGTGTGTGTGTGTGTGTGTGTCAATCAATCATCTCTGCTAGTCTGCACTGCTACAGAAATCACCTGCAGATTATTGTATCAAATCACATTTTATTTGTCACCTGCTTCGTAAACGGGTGTAGACTAACAGTGAAAAGCTTACTTACGGGTCCTTTTTCAACAATTCAGAGTTAAAGATAAAAATAACATGGCTATATACAGGGAGTACCAGCACCAAGTAGCTGTGCATGGGTACGAGGTCATTGAAGTAGCTATTTACATACAGTATAGGTCGGGATAAAGTCACTAGGCAACAGGATAGATAAGACAGTAGCAGCAGCGTATGTGGTGTGTGTGTGTGTGGCGTCAGTTATGTGTGTATGTATGTGTGTGTGTGTGTGTGTGTATGTATGTGTTGGGGTGTCAGTGTAAGTATGTGTGAGTGTGTGGATTAAGTCCAGTGTGTGTGCATAGAGTCAGAGCAAGAGAGTCAGTGCAAAGAAGGGTCAATGCAGGTAGTCCGGATAGCCATTTGATTAGCTATTTAGTAGTCCTGTTTAGCAGTCATGGCTTGTGGCGTAGAAATTGTTCAGGGTCCTGTTGGTTCCAGACTTGGTGCACTGATACCGCTTTCCATGCAGTAGGGTGGCTGGAGTCTGACCATTTTTTGGGCCTTCCTCTGACACCGCCTGGTATAGAGGTCCTGGATGGCAGGGAGCTCGGCCCCAGTGATGTACTGGGCCGTACTCACCACCCTCTGTACCGCCTTGCGGTTGGGTGCCTTGCAGTTGCCATACCAAGCGGTGATGCAGCCAGTCAAGATGCTCTTAATGGTGCGGTTTTAGAACTTTTTGAGGATCTGAGGGCCCATGCCAAATCTTTTCAGCCTCCTGAGGGGGAAGAGGCGCTGTCGTGCCCTGCAATGCAACTATCCAATGCAGTTCGATGCCCTTGACCTACAATTGAAAAATATTTACAAATAGCTTATCGTCGTCACCTAGCAAAAGTCTGGGGTGTTTTCATTTTCCGCATGTTACTTCTAGCACACTCAGTAACTTTTGTATCGCTCCTCCTCTGTGAAATCCATATCCTCATTTGACTCCAGATTTGAACACATTCATAGATTTAAGCTCAGCCCCTGATTTAAACAGCAGTGGTGTATTTAGTGATCTGGAACATTCAAAACATAGAGCTTAGACAATTACTTATTCTTTCAGACAGACAATGAATGACAGGATTGTTATACACAATATATTTCTATCTCAACATTCTGCACCCTCCTGAACAGGCCCCTGGCATCTACATGCACTAATAGCCTATGTCATAATCACATTCATCCTAGGGGTGTGAACGTTTAATTACACAAAATTGGGATCGTTAGCGTTAAGAAAAAAATCCCTAACATAAAAACTGTTTTTATGTCACAGTGCAGTTATCACAAAACCTATTATTTGCCGTGTTATAGCCTAACTAGACAATCAGGCTATAAAGGCCTGGGGAAAGTAGTGTAATTTAAATAAAACCAGAGAAGAGGCAAACTTTTGGCTACTTTGGTAAATTTGCAAGACAAGACATCAAGGGTATTATGGTAAACTAAAACAGAAACTAAAAATAATAATGAAAGAAAGATTTAAGTAACTGAAACAAAATAATTGAAAAAACAGTTTGAAAAACTAGAACTACACTGAAACTATTATATTTGACAAAAATTAAATTTAAAAAACGTAAAAAATAATTTATGTTTTCATGCTACTGAATCTGGCGGGTAAATGCGGCCAGGAGATGGCAATGTTGCAAATAGACCTAGCTTATGCATCACTGTCAGTAGCTATCACTAGCTAACAGGGGAGGGGGAATTGTCTAGGTCGCTAACTTCATTCTTCTTACATGTACTACTAAAGTTAAAACTGTGGCTGTGGAGCCAATTTTCTGAACCCCTCTTCCTGACAGCTAAAGGTCCCGAAGCTTCTGCGCATGTGCAGGATTCTCTACTTTTCGCACAGTCTCTGCTCTACTCATAAAGAACAGGCTACTCTGGCGAATGGGCTTGTTTAATCAAGTTAGATCAAAGCTGAATCAATGTCTGCAAGATCACATTACAGCATTCTACATAACAGACCTGAATATAACAGCACAGTATAACGTTACTGTAAGACAAAACACACCACCTAATTTCTAATGAGATTTCAGGATGATTGTGTGAATTGTCGCATTTTTCTGCCATGTGGCCAAAACTCAACAGAGCGCCACTAGGCAAAATATGTGCTTTGATTGAAACTAAAACACAAGTAGGCTATGCTACAGTTAACACCATCTGCTCCAAAATTCACTCACTGTATACACTCAGTGGCCAGTTAATTAGGTACACCACCCAGTTCATGAAAATGGTTCGCTCCTACAAAGTGAGTCACATGGCCGTGGCTTGCTTTATAAAGCATCCAGTTACTGTTCGATTGAATGTTAGAATGGGCAAACCAAGTGACCTAAGCGACTTTGAGCGTGGTATGATATTCAGTGCCAGGCGCACCTGTTCCAGTATCTCGTAAACGGCTGGCCTCCTGGGCTTTTCACACACAACCGTGTCTAGGGTTTACCGAGAATGGTGCGACAAACAAAAAACATCCAGTCAGTGGCAGTCCTATGGGCTGAAAATCCGTCTTCTCACTTTAACGTCTGTAGTGTCCGAACAGTTTGGCCTACAAACTATTATGACCCCTCTAGGCCAAATTAAATGTTTCCTCAAATAATAAAAAATTTAACAAATTATACCTTAAGGCAGGTTTTCCCAAACTTGGTCCACGGGACCCCAAGGGGTGCACTTTTAGATTTTTGCCCAAGCACTACACAGCTGATTCAAATAATCAACTAATCATCAAGATCTGATCATTTGAATCAGCTGTGTAGTGTTAGGGCAAAAAACGAAACATGCACCCCTTTGGGTCCCGAGAACTGAGTTTGGGAAACGCTGCCTTAAGGGGTTCTAAAATTCTAAATCAAAAAGCCAAACGATCCTTAGTATGACCATCTTAAAACAATTCCACGTTAGCTTAGTAGAACCCCCAACCAGTGATGCCAACTTAGCAATTTTGGTGCTAGATTTAGCAACTTTTCAGACTACCCTGGCAACTTTTTTTTCAAACAGCACCTAGCAACAAATGTAGCTACTTTTAAAAATGTATTTTGA
This sequence comes from Coregonus lavaretus, assembly GCF_964263955.1. Lineage (NCBI taxonomy): Eukaryota > Metazoa > Chordata > Actinopteri > Salmoniformes > Salmonidae > Coregonus > Coregonus lavaretus. Next base: position 19,671,152 of record NC_139998.1, on the reverse strand, counting down.
ACTTTTAGCAACTTTTGAAAGGTGACTCAAACGCTAAAATGCACACATTTTCCCTCTAAATTACAACAAAACCGATTTTCTCTGTCACACACTCAGTCACAACACACGTGCCTGGCTGAAAAGGTGCATTGTGAGTGACGTCAGCAGCAGGGGCTCAGCTCGTGCACAGGCAGCAGCAGGCCAGCCAAGCAGCACAACAACCTGTAGAGTGCTGGAGAGAGATGCCTAGCGCACACATCATTATTTGAGTTAAGTTGCTTGTTCAATAAGATAGCATATATACCTTGTTATTAGCTTGTACCTATAATTGTTGATCAGTTAGGTTGCATGTTAACTACCAATACACAGCTTAAAATTATAATTGTTCAGAATGTGTAGGTTTACTAGTTAATAAGAAAAGTAAATGTAATTGTTCAATAATGTGTAATTGTTCAATAATTCAAAAATAAATAAATAAAATGTGTTGTGATTATATTACTTTTGCATATAAAAATATATGTGATAATAAACAAACAAATCTAAACTAACAAATGTCAAATCATATTTGTCGCCGAGATGGCCAGTCAATTTGAGTAACGTTATTGTGTATTCTACGTAATTACGCAGTTTCACGTTATTACGTAATGACGTCATCACGCAATGACATCACAACGTAATTTAGCAACAAATCGACCTGCCTCTAGCAACTTCCTCTGAAAATTAGTTGGCAACACTGCCTCCAACCCCAGCTTAGACTCCTAAGGATTAAACAGTGGTGTGCAGAACGGCATCTCGGAACGCACAACTCGTCGGTCCTGTCACGGATGGGCAATTGCAGCAGACTACCACACCGGGTTCCACTCCTATCAGCTAAAAACAAGAAGTAGCAGCTCCAGGGGCACGCAATCACCAACACTGGACAACTGAGGAACAGAAAAACATTGCCTGGTCCGACGAATCCCGGTTCATGTTGCGTCATGCTGATGGCAGAGTCAGAATTTGGCGTAAGCAGCATGAGTCCATGGCCCCATCCTGCCTGGTGTCAACGGTACAGGCTGGTGGCATAATGGTGTGGGGAATGTTTTCCTGGCACACATTAGTTCCCTTGATACCAATTGAGCACTGTTTCCATTCCCCAAAGAATTAAGGCTGTTCTTGAGGCAAAGCGGAGTACAACTCAGTACTAAAACTGATTGAGATAAAATGGTTGGTATGCAGACGCTGCATTGATGTTTCACCAACAAAATTACTATTCACGATTGACAGGCCACACAAGCTCACAGAACGGGACCGCCGAATGCTGAAGCGTGTAGCGTGTAAAAAACGTCAGTCCTCGGGTTGCAACACTCACTACCGAGTTCCAAACTGCCTCTGAAAGCAACGTCAGCACAATAACTGTTAGTCAGGAGCTTTATTAAATGGGTTTCCATGGCCAAGCAGCCGCACACAAGCCTAATGTTACCATGCACAATGTCAAGCGTCGGCTGGAGTGGTGTAAAGCTCGCCGCCATTGGACTCTGAAGTGATTAATAACGCTTCACAATCTGGCAGTCCGACGGACGAATCTGGGTTTGGCAGATGCCAGGAGAACGCTACTTGCCCGAATGCATAGTGCCAACTGTAAAGTTTGGTGGAGGAGGAATAATGGTCTGGGGCTGTTTTTCATGGTTCGGACTAGGCCCCTTAGTTCCAGTGAAGAGAAATCTTAACGCTACAGCATACAATGACATTCTAGACAATCAGAGCTTCTACTTTGTGGCAACAGTTTAGGGAAGGCCCTTTCCTGTTTCAGCATGACAATGTGCACAAAGCGAGGTCCATACAGAATTGGTTTGTCAAGATCAGTGTGGAAGAACTTGACTGTCCTGCACAGAGCCCTGACCTCAACCCCATCAAACACCTTTGGGATGAATTGGAACGCCGACTGCGAGCCAGGCCTAATCACCAAACATCAGTGCCCGACCTCACTAATGCTCGTGGCTGAATGGAAGCAAGTCCCAGCAGCAATGTTACAACATCTAGTGGAAAGCCTTCCCAGAAGAGTGGAGGCTGTTATAGCAAAGGTGGGACCAACTCCATATTAATGCCCATGATTTTGGAATGAGATGTTTGACGAGCAGGTGTCCACATTCCCCCTCTCTCTCGACCTCTCTCTCTAGACCTCTGAATGCTCCGCTATGAAAAGTCAACTGACATTTACTTGTGGAGGTACTGACCTGTTGCATCCTCTACAACCACTGTGATTATTATTTGACCTTGCTGGTCATCTATGAACATTTGAACATCTTGAAGAACAATCTGGCCACCCCTCTGAGCCTGGTTCCTCTCTAGGTTTCTTCCTAGGTCCCTGCCTTGCTTCTACATCTGCATTGCTTGCTGTTTGGGGTTTTAGGCTGGGTTTCTGTATAAGCACTTTGTGTAAAAAGGGCTTTATAAATCAATTTGATTTGATTTGATTTAGTGGGTGTTACTGCCCCCCCCAAGTGACATCCCAAAAAACAAAACACAAATGGCTCCTACCCTCCCACACATGCTTTCTGTCCCCAACACCAAAACTGAAACTAAATAATATAAAACTAGATATAAATATTTTGATACAACTTCAACTAAATAGAAACTAGCAAATCAGGTCTGAAAACTAACTGAAACGGAACTTCTAATAAAAATAAACTAATAGAAATAAAAAAGAATATAAAAACACAAAACTATAATAACCTTGCAAGACATTGCGAGATACAGATTACAATATGATCACGTTTCTTTTTGCCTGCCTCCTTTCTCTCCCTCGCCTGCTCTTTCTCGTCACTAATGATGCGAGTGTGTGTTCAGTCTTTGGTCTGTTGCGTGTAGAATATCCTAGCCTATTCATTGATGATAGGTCCTGATTTACTGAAGTTGTGAGACATTGCAAGCCAAGAAATCGCAAGATACAGCATTCAATTGCGAGATCCAGCTTTTGATTACCGATAGATCTGCTTTGTGCGCGGTTCTGACTGTCTGCCTGGTGGCCGACCTGCCTATACTGTGCCCCTCCCCTCTCGCTAGCTCGCTATGCAAGATGTGAGTGTTCCTGTTCTCGGAAGTACGGAACTAAATCAGTCTCCTCCTTTCCAAAAATACTGAATCTTCTGAGTCCATTCCTAGCGGACTCGAATCTTAACACTCAGAAATGGGAGTCAATGTGCAAGGAATCGAGGAATCAATTATTTTGGAGTCAACTCTCCACCACTACGTCATTGTTGTTAACAGTTGGGAAAATGGCAGCAAAGTCCTGTATGGCCATACTTTGAGAAGTTAAATGAGAAGGTGGTGAAATGGAATTGAGGTACAGTAATGGTAGTACAGGTGCAATGCTTAACCCTCTGAAAGGGACGCACCGTTAGACCCAAACCTTTGCTGGCAGCAGTGCAGCTGCATTGTGAATTCACATGGAATTCTATGAATTTCTTTCTTTTAACGGGAAACAGATTTAAAAACAATTGTTGTTTAAATGTTAAGAAATTGTTTTTAATTTGTCACATCCCTAATTTAGCTTAGACACTTTACTGGATTTAATGGATTACACGGACATAGCCATTAATCTACTCTACTAAGGGGAAAATGCAAGGCACGGTCCCTCTGGTTCAGACAAAGCTAGCAGTCCTGTGCAGTGAGTCAGTCAGGCAGTTCCTATTGCTGCCATGGCTCTTGATCATTAAGTCCTAACTGGCTGGCTGTGGCTGTGCATATTTCCTATTCCTCAGCTCCCATATCAAAGTCCCATCTAAATGAGAAACAATAGGATGTCACATCATGTGCTACACCTCAAAACCGGAAGACTCGAGATAAACTAAAGACTACTCAATAGTCTGTTTAGCGCATAAATGAGTAACCTCAAGTTCCCAGAGAGCCTGAGGTCGCATTCATTAGGCACCAAATGGAAGAATTACGAACTGAAACAGGGAGGGACTGCCTGAACCTTGTCCAATAAGAAACCCATTTAAATGTTCCGTTGCAAAATGTTTTGCTAGTGTGCTCTAAATGAATAGGCCTACGACTTTGCTCAATTGAAACAGTGGGCCTTTGACCAGTGCCATGACAGCCAGTGCATTTCAAATAGCTGGGTCATATTCATTAGGAACCAAATGGAAGACACCTAAACAGGGTAGGACTACAATAAGAAACACTTTCCAATGCATGACCTAATGAATGCGACCCTGATCCTGGAACTCAGTTAAAAAAAGCATCAGCAGCACATCCAGCTGACAGGATACAGACAATGTAGGCCAATTATCGCTCCATTACACATTATGGCAAGGCAAAAGACCCCAGACCGTGACAAGGCTGAGAAAATCAACAATGTGTGACCACACTGAGATCTTCTGATAGTAAAAAGCTGTAGAATGGCCAAATTACCGCTCAATGAGAGTTTTGCAATCTATCGATAACAGATCTCTGTCATAAGGACACACTTCAACTGTGCTGGTGATGACATCTGCAATTATAAGACTGACATTACATCCTTACATGTAGGGTCCCGTGTAGCTCAGTTGGTAGAGCATGGCGCTTGCAACGCCAGGGTTGTGGGTTCGATTCCCACGGGGGGCCAGTATAAAAAAAAGGAATGTATGCACTCACTAACTGTAAGTCGCTCTGGATAAGAGTGTCTGCTAAATGACTAAAATGTACACTACAAACCAGATAACATTTAGTGCATGCCCAAGGATGACGTTAACCGCAGTCATTTATGCTATGTAGCTGAAATACTGGTGCATGAACAGTTACCTTATGCGTCCAAATTAGCTAGTGCTACTAAACTAGAATGTGTGGACTTGTTTGGTCTGTTTGCTTGACAATGTCAGCAAGATAAGCACAGCAGCAGAAGACGATTGGACTTAGGCAAAGAATCAGCCTGAGGGGAACTCTGAGTGTTTGTAAAAGGAGGTGTGAGCTGAGGAGCTTATTTGAAGAAAGAGGTTATACGTTACTATCATGTGTCAATATGGAATTATAGACTTATCAAAGCCAGTCGGGCTGAGGTTGCATGTGACGCATACAGTAATGGCAATGCCAGCCAACATTCATGATACCATTCCTGTGTCTGAAAACGTTACTAGTCGTCAAACCATTGGTTTCCTCAAATCTTGGATCTTCTCCTGCAATGTGTTTTGAGGGGGAGGTGAGGAATTGGAGGGTACACTATATAGGGTGCCATTAGGGACAGACAATGTTTGAGTTCCTGCCCTAATAGATGCGCAGACGTTGCATGCATCAACTAATGGTTACGTACCATGTCAGACTGTGCAGTCGGGCACCAGATTGCTATAAGATAAGATATGGGGCGGCGTTCCTCTGCTCAGATGTTGCTGACACCTGCCAGATCATACAGCACCTGGATAGGTATTTTACGTATCAACTAACCACATACAGTATTCAGACCCCTTGACTTTTTCCACATTTTGTTACATTACAGCCTTATTCTAAAATTTATTAAATTGTTATTTTTCTTCATCAATCTACACACAATAATACACCATAATGACAAAGCAAAAATAGGATTTTATGAATTTTTGCAAATGTATTACAAAACCCCCCCGGAAATATCCCATTTACATAAGTATTCAGACCCTTTTCTCAGTACTTTGTTGAAGCACCTTTGGCAGCAATTACAGCATCGAGTCTTCTTGGGTATGACGCTACAAGCTTGGCACACCTGTATTTAGGGAGTTTCTCCCATTCTTCTCTGCAGATCCTCTCAAGCTCTGTCAGGTTGGATGGGGATCGTTGCTGCACAGCTTTTTTCAGGTCTCTCCAGAGATGTTCAATCAGGTTCAAATTCAGGTTCTGGCTGGGCCACTCAAGGACACTCAATCTTGTCCCGTAGCCACTCCTGCGTTGTCTTGGCTGTGTGCTTAGGGTCGTTGTCTCCCGAGTGGCGCAGTGGTCTAAGGCACTGCATCGCAGTGCTAGCTGTGCCACTAGAGATCCTGGTTCGAGTCCAGGCTCTGTCGCACCCGGCCGCAACCGGGAGACCCATGGGCGGCGCACAATTGGTCCAGCGTCGTCCAAGGTAGGGGAGGGTTTGGCCGGCAGGGATGTAGGTTCATTTCCCACGGGGGGCCAGTATGAAAAAAATAAATAATGTATGCATTCACTAACTATAAGTCGCTCTGGATAAGAGCGTCTGCTAAATGACTAAAATGTAAATGTTGTCCTGTTGGAAGGTGAACCTTCACCCCAGTCTGAAGTCCTGAGCGCTCTGGAGCAGGTTTTCATCAAGGATCTCTCTGTACTTTGATCTCTCATCTTTCCCTCGATCCTGAATAGTCTCCCAGTCCCTGCTGCTGAAAAACATCCCCACAGCATGATGCTGCCACCACCATGCTTCACCGTCGGGATGGTGCTAGGTTTCTTCCAGACGTGACGCTTGGCATTAATGGTCTGAGAGTCTTTAGGTGCCTCTTGGTAAACTCCAAGCGGGCTGTCATGTGCCTTTAACTGAGGAGTGGCTTCTGTCTGGTCACTCTTCCATAAGTGCTGCAGAGATGGTTGTCCTTCTGGAAGTTTCTCCCATCTCCACAGAGGAACTCTGGAGCTCTGTCAGAGTGACCATCGGGTTCTTGGTCACCTCCCTGACCAAGGCCCTTCTCCCCCGATTGCTCAGTTTGGCCGGGCAGCCAGCTCTAGGAAGAGTCTTGGTGATTCCAAACTTCTTCCATTTAAGAATGCTGGAGGCCACTGTGTTCTTGGGGACCTTCAATGCTGCAGACATTTTTTGGTACCCTTCCCCAGAGCTGTGCCTCGACACAATCCTGTCTCGGAGCTCTACGGACAATTCCTTCGACCTCATGGCTTGGTTTTTGCTCTGACATGCACTGTCAACTGTGGCACATTATATAAAACAAGTGTGTGCCTTTCCAAATCATGTCCAATCAATTGAATTTACCACAGGTGGACTCCAAACAAATTGTAGAAACATGTCAACAATGATCAATGGAAACAGGATGCACCTGAGCTCAATTTCGAGTCTCAGAGCAAAGTGACTTATGTAAATTGGGTCTTTTTTTTATTCTTTTTTTTTTTATACATTTGCCATTTAATACAAAAATGAAAAGTTCTCGCTTTGTCATTATGGGATATTGTGTGTAGATTGCTGAGGATTTTTATTTATTTAATCCATTTTAGAATACGGCTGTAACGTAACAAATCTGGAAAAGGTTAAGGGGTCTGAATACTTTCCGAAGGCACTGTATGTTGTAGCAATCTGGTGCCCGACTGCACAGTCAACGATGTGGCACGCAACCATTGGTTGATGCATGCAATGTCTGAGCATGGGATGCGACCATGATGTGATTAGCTGACACTATGCCTGGATAGGTTTTTTACGTAAGATCTGGCATGCATCTGCGACATCTAAACAGGAAAACAACCTAAATTATATGATTAGGGCCATGCTTTTTAGTGTGTAAACCAGTATTTCCAGCATTATCCACCATTGTTGCTGCAGGTAGAAAATCCTAGGAAATGTTCTGTAATTGACACAAGCTGTCTCCAATAAATCAATCAATGTCTGGTTGTGTGTGTTTGACGGAGTGGGATCGCCTAAGCCAGGGGAGGCATAGCTCTGCTAATCTTAAAAATCACACAAAACCTATTATTTGGCAGGGAATACTATTTGTAGATCAGTGATTCTACGCCTCACTTTGCTCAAGCTGATCCTCTCCAACGGACTTGGAAGTTGTAGCTAAACATGTGTCAAATAGCAGCAATTAATGGGGAGAGTCAATGGAAGTATATTGTAGTGAATTCCCGACCGGGTATCATTTTCACATTTACATTTTAGTCTCTTATCCAGAGCGACTTACAGTTAGTGAGTGCATACATTATTCTTTTTATATATATATTATTATTTTTTTTACTGGCCCCCCGTGGGAATTGAACCCACAACCCTGGCGTTGCAAACGCCATGCTCAACCAACTGAGCTACATCCCTGCCGGCCATTCCCTCCCCTATCCTGGACGACGCTGGGCCAATTGTGTGCCGCCCCATGGGTCTCCCGGTCGCGGCCGGCTACGACAGAGCCTGGATACGAACCAGGATCTCTAGTGGCACAGCTAGCACTGCAATACAGTGCCTTAGACCACTGCGCCACTCGGGAGAACCCGCTCGTATCGAACCCTCGTTCATTTTGTGTCAAATACAGAACATTTACTAGGATGTTCTACCTGCAGCAACACTGGCATAGTATGGATAATGCTGGAACAGTCGAAGCACAGTGCCTCCATTTCCATACCAAAAAGCATGGCCTTACATATGAAATGGTTAGTTGATATGTTACATACAGTGAGGGAAAAAAGTATTTGATCCTCTGCTGATTTTGTACGTTTGCCCACTGACAAAGAAATGATCAGTCTATGATTTTAAATGGTAGGTTTATTTGAACAGTGAGAGACAGAATAACGACAAAAAAAATCCAGAAAAACGCATGTCAAAAATGTTATAAATTGATTTGCATTTTCATGAGGGAAATACAGTGGGGAAAAAAGTATTTAGTCAGACACCAATTGTGCATGTTCTCCCACTTAAAAAGATGAGAGAGGCCTGTAATTTTCATCATAGGTACACGTCAACTATGACAGACAAATTGAGAAAAAGAAATCCAGAAAATCACATTGTAGGATTTTTAATGAATTTATTTGCAAATTATGGTGGAAAATAAGTATTTGGTCACCTACAAACAAGCAAGATTTCTGGCTCTCACAGACCTGTAACTTCTTCTTTAAGAGGCTCCTCTGTCCTCCACTCGTTACCTGTATTAATGGCACCTGTTTTAACTTGTTATCAGTATAAAAGACACCTGTCCACAACTTCAAACAGTCACACACCAAACTCCACTATGGCCAAGACCAAAGAGCTGTCAAAGGACACCAGAAACAAAATTGTAGACCTGCACCAGGCTGGGAAGACTGAATCTGCAATAGGTAAGCAGCTTGGTTTGAAGAAATCAACTGTGGGAGCAATTATTAGGAAATGCAAGACATACAAGACCACTGATAATCTCCCTCGATCTGGGGCTCCACGCAAGTTCTCACCCCGTGGGGTCAAAATGATCACAAGAACGGTGAGCAAAAGTCCCAGAACCACACGGGGGACCTAGTGAATGACCTGCAGAGAGCTGGGACCAAAGTAACAAAGCCTACCATCAGTAACACACTACGCCGCCAGGGACTCAAATCCTGCAGTGCAAGACGTGTCCCCCTGCTTAAGCCAGTACATGTCCAGGCCCGTCTGAAGTTTGCTAGAGTGCATTTGGATGATCCAGAAGAGGATTGGGAGAATGTCATATGGTCAGATGAAACCAAAATATAACTTTTTGGTAAAAACTCAACTCGTCGTGTTTGGAGGACAAAGAATGCTGAGTTGCATCCAAAGAACACCATACCTACTGTGAAGCATGGGGGTGGAAACATCATGCTTTGGGGCTGTTTTTCTGCAAAGGGACCAGGACGACTGATCCGTGTAAAGGAAATAATGAATGGGGCCATGTATCGTGAGATTTTGAGTGAAAACCTCCTTCCATCAGCAAGGGCATTGAAGATGAAACGTGGCTGGGTCTTTCAGCATGACAATGATCCCAAACACACCACCCGGGCAACGAAGGAGTGGCTTCGTAAGAAGCATTTCAAGGTCCTGGAGTGGCCTAGCCAGTCTCCAGATCTCAATCCCATAGAAAATCTTTGGAGGGAGTTGAAAGTCCGTGTTGCCCAGCGACAGCCCCAAAACATCAATGCTCTAGAGGAGATCTGCATGGAGGAATGGACCAAAATACCAGCAACAGTGTGTGAAAACCTTGTGAAGACTTACAGAAAACGTTTGACCTGTGTCATTGCCAACAAAGGGTATATAACAAAGTATTGAGAAACTTTTGTTATTGACCAAATACTTATTTTCCACCATAATTTGCAAATAAATTCATTAAAAATCCTACAATGTGATTTTCTGGAAAACATTTTCTCATTTTGTCTGTCATAGTTGACGTGTACCTATGATGAAAATTACAGGCCTCTCATCTTTTTAAGTGGGAGAACTTACACAATTGGTGGCTGACTAAATACTTTTTTTCCCCACTGTAAGTATTTGACCCCCTCTCAATCAGAAAGATTTCTGGCTCCCAGGTGTCTTTTATACAGGTAACGAGCTGAGATTAGGAGCACACTCTTAAAGGGAGTGCTCCTAATCTCAGTTTGTTACCTGTATAAAAGACACCTGTCCACAGAAGCAATCAATCAATCAGATTCCAAACTCTCCACCATGGCCAAGACCAAAGAGCTCTCCATGGATGTCAGGGACAAGATTGTAGACCTACACAAGGCTGGAATGGGCTACAAGACCATCGCCAAGCAGCTTGGTGAGAAGGTGACAACAGTTGGTGCGATTATTCGCAAATGGAAGAAACACAAAATAACTGTCAATCTCCCTCGCCCTGGGGCTCCATGCAAGATCTCACCTCGTGGAGTTGCAATGATCATGAGAACGGTGAGGAATCAGCCCAGAACTACACGGGAGGATCTTGTCAATGATCTCAAGGCAGCTGGGACCATAGTCACCAAGAAAACAATTGGTAACACACTACGCCGTGAAGGACTGAAATCCTGCAGCGCCCGCAAGGTCCCCCTGCTCAAGAAAGCACATATACAGGGCCGTCTGAAGTTTGCCAATGAACATCTGAATGATTCAGAGGAGAACTGGGTGAAAGTGTTGTGGTCAGATGAGACCAAAATCGAGCTCTTTGGCTTCAACTCAACTCGCCGTGTTTGGAGGAGGAGGAATGCTGCCTATGACCCCAAGAACACCATCCCCACCGTCAAACATGGAGGTGGAAACATTATGCTTTGGGGGTGTTTTTCTGCTAAGGGGATAGGACAACTTCACCGCATCAAAGGGACGATGGACGGGGCCATGTACCGTCAAATCTTGGGTGAGAACCTCCTTCCCTCAGCCAGGGCATTGGAAATGGGTCGTGGATGGGTATTCCAGCATGACAATGACCCAAAACACAAGGCCAAGGCAACAAAGGAGTGGTTCAAGAAGAAGCACATTAAGGTCCTGGAGTGGCCTAGCCAGTCTCCAGACCTTAATCCCATAGAAAATCGGTGGAGGGAGCTAAAGGTTCGAGTTGCCAAACGTCAGGCTCGAAACCTTAATGACTTGGAGAAGATCTGCAAAGAGGAGTGGGACAAAATCCCTCCTGACTACAAGAAACGTCTGACCTCTGATTGCCAACAAGGGTTTTGCCACCAAGTACTAAGTCATGTTTTGCAGAGGGATCAAATACTTATTTCCCTCATTAAAATGCAAATCAATTTATAACATTTTTGACATGTGTTTTTCTGTTTTTTTTTGTTGTTATTCTGTCTCTCACTGTTCAAATAAACCTACCATTAAAATTATAGACTGATCATGTCCTTATCAGTGGGCAAACGTACAAAATCAGCACGGGAACAAATACTTTTTTCCCCTCACTGTACCTGTCCAGGCTTTGTAAGATAAAGCATGCGCCTGCAATGTAGTCGGGCAGGAACTCTGCCAATGACTTCCTGGGCCTTGAATTAGGCTTATTTTTAGGTGTGTGTAGTGCTGATAAAGCACACCACACAGACCTGGCTGCGTCAGACTGCATTCGTTAATTAATCACTGATTCATTACTGACTTTATGCCTTTCGTTCAAAACAGCAGAGCTCTCTACTATCCACTTTACGTTTAGACATTTTATGGCCCTGACATTTGCATTGAGATGGGCCTTGACCAGTTATCTGACTGCATCGACTTTTCAGTAACACAAAGTAAGTCATGATTCATATTGTTGGCACAGGTCCATTTGTGGCCTTTATAGGCTTCATCTGCCCAGGTTACAAGCCAGTCTGTCCCCATCTAAACATTGGCCCCGTCTCCATTCCTTCCTGCTTGGCATTGCTAATCTGGCATAGTACGATTGGTGAAAGCAATGAGATTTCACTTATCCACTCACTTTACAGATCAGTGGTTATCGCAAGGAAACATTTTGAAGTTACTGGAATGAGGCTGTTGTGTCTCATGAACACAATGGGGTTCCGAGTTACCATCATGATCGTCGACGTCAAGAGAGTGGAATTCAGGAGTGATCCTCTGCTCATGCTAGCCTGGAAACCCGACGTTAAATTGCATTGGATTCAACGTCACGCAGAAAGGAGCGTTTGGATCAGGAAAGTTTCCTCTCACGACCTCTACAAACCAGAATGTTGAATAAAATGATATTTTAAAGGCCGTGTGAAGTCAAAAATGGGATTTTCCTGTGTTTTATATACATTTCCACACTGAGGTTGGAATAATACTGTGAAATTGTGAAAATTATGATAATGCCCGTTTAGTGTATGAGCTGTTTGAAAAGACCGGCTGAAATTACAGCCTGTTTTGGTGGGATGGAGCTTTGGCCTGCCTGGTGATGTCACAGCTACTTTTCAGTTATCATTACAGCTACTTTTCAAAGCGAAGATTTCCATCACCTGAAGCATGCGCAGAAGTATGCATGCGTCTCGTGCATGCATTTTCATATTGTGCGCATGCTCCAGTTGATAGAAATCTGAACGTACAACCAGTGCTTTGAAAAGTTGATGTAATCATACTTGTCTGTGGATAGATTGTCTCACATTCCTACCTGCATAAGGACCAACCACACGGACAACCGGTAAAGTTAGTTAAAATATCATTTTATTCAACATTCTGGCTTGTAGAGGTAGTGAAAGGAAACTTTCCTGATCCAAATGCTCATTTATGCCCGACGTTGAATTCAACGTCAGGTTTCCAGGCTCATGCCTGCTTAGCCTCTTTAGAATCCCAGGTAAATACTTGCACACTCGTCTCTAACATGTAGGCTCAGCATTCACAAACAGTCCCATTACAAGTCAGAATGTTAAACTTCATTTCAACTTACTTTACCTGTTGTCCGCCGATTTTGTCCCTATGTCGGAGGTAATCTGATACAAAATATCCACAGGGAAGTGTTATCAACCCGACCTTCAGTACGCTGGTCTGTATATCGTTTGTATTTCCGGTTTTTATTTTCAATACTGATGCAATTCGCACCTGACCAACACTTGCACAATATGGCCAAGCCTAACCGAACAGCACACACTTCCAGCTGATTGCGAGGAAACACGTGTCGGTCGACTACATTCGGCTATTGTTTATATATTGTGCATCACGTGCAATGGGTCAACAGATTGAAAATACAAGCGACAGAACCTACCGGCGCTGCAAAATGTCAGGTAAACAACACTTTCCTGGGGATACCCAATTTCCACCTCATACCGCCAAAATGACCAACAGCATGTACAACCGGTAAAGTGTAAAAAATGTATTCCACATACTGCCTTGTAGAGACTATTGCGTATTTTTTACAGTGACTTCTTTCAGACCGATATCCATGGAGTAACCATGGTAACAGTCTGATGGATAGGCAAATGCCTGCTATGCTTTTGGAGTGGCTGTTTGAAAGCACAGAAAGAGAAAGTAGATAGAGATCGCGAGAGAGCGAAGTGGGTAGGGCAGACTCATTCCACAGAACAAGTGTCTATTCACACCTGCCTGTTCTGGGGCCAAGATGGCAGCGCTTCGAAATTCTCTAAAGTGCTGGAGCCACATTTCAACTTAGCACTATAGTGATTAAAAGAAGAAACTCCTTTGCTGTCTTTCTGGTGCATTGTTGGTATAGGATAATATCAAAGCAGATGTCCATTAGTCAATTATCTTCTGAGAGTCAATATTTGTAGAAAATCTCAGATGGTCCATGGAATTAGCTGTTATTCCTAATAGTAAACTTTCGATGGCTTAAAAAAAAAAAAAAGTGTACAATAGTACACCATTTCACAAAGTCCTCTTTAGGCCTGCTCTGGGGTTCAGCAACCAGTACTCCCACACTCAGAGTACAGGCTAGTCACTGATCTTCTGTAATCACAGAAAGCCACGCATTTCCTCTAGACTAGGGTGCACCTGTAGGCATACCTTATTCGACCCTTCACTGTTTGGTAAAACACATGAAAGTACCTCTGTCAATTCTCTGTACATTTGGAAAGGTATTCATTGCCCCATAGTAAAAAATGTGATGAATAAAAAAAAAAAGGAACAGTTCTTGAAAGTTTTCTATCATTGGCCACAATAGTGCATTCAACAACCTAACCATTATTCAAGTTGCATTGGGGACACCCTGGTGAACATATACAAATTCCCAACATTACAGGTCAAGCGAGACATGTTGATCAAACAGGTGTGAGCAATCAAGTGGAATTCTTCAGCTGTCTCACAGTGCGTGTTGTTCTGCCAAAAGAGCCACAACCTTTTGTGAAAACGATTAATACTAGTTTGAGTATGTCATGATTACAGCACGATATTTTCCCAGTAAACCATTTGGCGCCCAAAGACTAATAACGTGTCTGACAGCATGTGTGACTGGACATTACACACGTATTGTTTACACTGGAGAGGTACAGGCCTACTAACATGCAGTTTACTTCATTATAATGCTTTGTATTCCTGTTATATTTGCATAACTGTGCAAGGTTTCTAGGCTGCATTTCCTCCTTGATGGAATCGCTTGTGTTAGGCCTTTTCTTCAACTTCCGACTTTTGAACCCCACACCCACTGACACTGCCATGTGTTACCTACATTGGCTAATTTAATGTATTGGCCAACAAATGAAGCTGTAGGCCTACATGCCATGGTTGTCACATTTTAATAAAACATGGTTTAGATTTACATAATATTTAATTAGAGGGAACATACCCCAATGTACTGATGAAGCCATTGATAGTGCCTTCCGCGTAAAGCGACACAATGTCTCCAATATGAAGAAAACTAGATCTGTTGTCTGACATTTTCGCTTAATTCTGTCCAAAAGTCGGCTTTCCAGGTAAGCAGGACATGCAGTAGTCTTGGTTTGATGAAGTTGTCCGCTTACACGTTACAATGTACCTTGGCAACAAACCTGCGTTTCACTCGTCAAATTGCGAAGACTAACGCCCCAAAACGAGACATGTTTTGCTGTTTTCCCCAGTCCAAATTAGAAAAAGACGACAATGCAAAAACTTTTGAGTTATTATATATTTTTTTCAACTGTCGTTTTAGTTCATGAATCCAACTTCTTCCCGTGTGACAGACAGCATAACGTCCTCTTTTTCACATCAACTTTGGGGGAGGAGACTGGTTCTGTCAGAGTTGCAGATAGAGAGCAGCCAGCCTATCCCGTCTAAAGGGTTACCACTGTCACAAAGTCAAAATTAGCTTTTTGGTCTTCATTTAAGGTCAGGTATAAGATGAGCAGTGTGGTTAGGTTTAAAATAGCATTTTAAGAAGATAAATTGTAGAAATGGGGTTTATGACTTTGTGGCTGTGGTACCTACTGACGATCCGTCTAAAGTAGCCTAGGTTAGGGTGTCTTGAGGTAAAACGCCCCCTGCCAGTAATTTTCACAGAAACCACTGTCACTTGGCTGCCACTACTCTTTTTGTACTCAACAAAACATTTATTAATCTCTCTCATCTCAACTTTTTAAGTCACACCAACAAAACGATTGAGGTAAATGTATGTAATATTTGCCATTTAGAAAATGTTGTGTGTGTGTATATATACACTACTGTTCAAAAGTTTGGGGTCACTTAGAAATGTCCTTGTTTTCGAAAGAAAATCTTTTTTTTTTTGTCCATTCAAATAACACCAAATTGATCAGAAATACAGTGTAGACATTTTTTATGTTGTAAATGGCTATTGTAGCTGGAAACGGCTGATTTTTAATGGAATATCTACATAGGCATCTACAGAGGCCCATTATCAGCAACAATCAGTCCTGTGTTCCAATGGCACATTATGTTTGCTAATCCAAGTTTATCATTTTAAAAGGCTAATTGATCATTATAAAAATCATTTTGCAATTATATTAGCCCAGCTGAAAACGGTTGTGCTGATTAAAGAAGCAATAAAACTGGCCTTCTTGAGACTAGTTGAGTATCTGGAGCATCAAATAGTACCCGCAAAACACCAGTCTCAGCATCAACAGTGAAGAGGTGACTCCGGGATGCTGACCTTCTAGGCAGAGTTGCAAAGAAAAAGCCATATCTCAGACTGCCCATCTTAATATTTTTGTTTTATTGGCCAGTCTGAGATATGGCTTTTTCTTTGCAACTCTGCCTAGGTCAGCATCCCGGAGCCGCCACTTCACTGTTGACGTTGAGACTGGTGTTTTGCGGGTACTATTTAATGAAGCTGCCAGTTGAGGACCTGTGAGGTGTCTGTTTCTCAAACTAGACACTCTAATGTATTTGTCCTCTTGCTCAGTTTTGCACCGGGGCCTCCCACTCCTCTTTCTATTCTGGTTAGAGCCAGTTTGCGCTGTTCTGTGAAGGGAGTAGTACACAGCGTTGTACAATATCTTCAGTTGCTTGGCAATTTCTCGCATGGAATAGCCTTAATTTCTCAGAACAAGAATAGACTGACGAGTTTCAGAAGAAAGTTATTTGTTTCTGGCCATTTTGAGCCTGTAATCGAACCCACAATTGCTGATGCTCCAGATACTCAACTAGTCTCAAGAAGGCCAGTTTTATTGCTTCTTTAATCAGCACAACAGTTTTCAGCTGTGCTAACATAATTGCAAAAGGGTTTTCTAATGATCAATTAGCCTTTTAAAATTATAAACTTGGATTAGCAAACACAACGTGCCATTGGAACACAGGACTGATGGTTGCTTATAATGGGCCTCTGTACGCCTATGTAGATATTCCATTTAAAAAATCTGCCGTTTCCAGCTACAATAGCCATTTACAACATTAACAATGTCTACACTGTATTTCTGATCAATTTGATGTTATTTTAATGCACAAAAAATTTGCTTTTCTTTCAAAAACAAGGACATTTCTAAGTGACCCCAAACTTTTGAACGGTAGTGTATATATATATATATATATATATATATATATGGAAGTTAGATCTATAAACTTGTATATATACGAGTAGGAGAGCCTAAAGATAACCACTTGTTTAGAGAGAGAAATTGTAATCAGTTTTTTATAGTGATGTGGAGGTATTTAACTGTTGAAAGATAAAACCATCTAGGCATAGTTAATGTTGCTTTATCATTCCCATGTGTAAGCAGATGTGTGTCGATGGAGAGGAAGCTAGCCTGATCCCTCATCAACTCACTTGGCATGAATAGTAAAGTTATTACTCAATCACAACATAAGCAAAAAAGAAGCACCTGGTTTCCTGCCCTCTGAAGAACTGAAGCCCTATTCATTACTGTATGTAGACTAGATAACATTTTCAGTTCTGATTAATTTGTAACTCCGTGTATCTGCTATTTGTGTTTACAGCTAAGACCCCTCATGTTCCCTAATTAAGAGGTGATGACCACTCCACTACCAGTGCCATCTCCTGACATGAACTGATGCCATGTCCCATGTGCCCTCATCCACTGGAGCATTTAATATTTCCTCTCCAAACACTGTGATTAGCCCTGTGCATTTTTTCTCATTACTGTATGAACAGTAAATAAAATTCACTAACACATTA
The DNA here is from genome assembly GCF_964263955.1 of Coregonus lavaretus. Classification (NCBI taxonomy): domain Eukaryota; kingdom Metazoa; phylum Chordata; class Actinopteri; order Salmoniformes; family Salmonidae; genus Coregonus; species Coregonus lavaretus. Next base: position 19,653,597 of record NC_139998.1, on the reverse strand, counting down.
TTACTCATCAATTCGACTTCACACCCTGCTTGATCTTGCCCCATCCCGCTTTTTGACCTCATGTGTGATCCCTCCCCTCTCAACACTGAGCCTGTCTTGCACTACTAGATTCCACTGACACTTTTTCCTCTTCATCATCATGAAGGAGTGTCAATTTCAATTGGTCTCTATGTCTATCTCTACAGAATTGAGTGCTTATCTCTCTCGCAGCACTCGGACTGGTCAGACACCAAAGGATATCCTGTACCTGGCAGCAGCTTCCATGGTCAACTTGGACAACCTGATCCCCCAACATCTGTCCATACAGTACCATCTGCTAACTTGTGAAAAATAAAGACCCTTTGTACCTTGTTTTCTGTGTTTCTATGAACATGATACTCATTATGTGAAGAACCTGTTCATTACTGTTTGGTTACATGAGGATGCAACAGACAAACTACAAATGATTACTTTTACAATAACACCAATAGTTTATTCCAGATGTAATACATTCACTATACTTGCTTATACAGTACTCTCAGATGCAGTTATGTGAAGAACCTGTTCACTTAGTTACATGAGGATCATTGATGCAACATTATTTTATTTTTTAAAATTACGATAACATCAATCTTATTCCATTCAATGCATTCATTATACTTACTTATTCAGTCCTCTCAAACTCAGTTCTCCATAATCTTACCTGTACACACTGAGAGTACAAACATTAGGAACACCTGCTCTTTCCATTACATAGACTGATCAGGTGAAAGTTATGATCCCTTCTTATTGATGTCAACTGTTAAATCCACTTCAATCAGTGTAGATGAAGAGGAGATGACAGGTTAAAGAAGGCATTTCAAGCCTTGAGACATGGATTGGGTATGTGTGCCATTCAGAGGGTGAATGGGCAAGACAAAATATTTAAGTGCATTTAAACGGGAATGGTAGTAGGTGCCATGCGCACCGGTTTGATTGTGTCAAGAACTGCAACGCTGCTGGGTTTTTCACGCTCAACAGTTTCTCGTGTGTATCAAGAATGGTCCACCACCCAAAGGACATCCAGACAACTTGACACAACTGTGGGAAGCATTGGAGTCAACATGGGCCAGCATCCCTGTGGAATGCTTTTGACACCTTGAGTCCATGCCCTGGTGAATTGAGGCTGTTCTGAGGGCAAAAGGGGGTGCAACTCAATATTAGGAAGGTTTCCCTAATGTTTTGTACACTCTGTGTATGTTCATGACATGTTGTAATGCATACCCATTAACACAGAATGTCACAAGACCAGGGTGATTGTCACGCCCTGGCCTTGAGAGGCCGGTGGTCTTTAGTTGGTTTGGTCAGGGCATGAGGATCTATGTTATTATTTCTATGTTTAGATTCTAGATGTGTATTTCTAGGTTTGGCCGGGTGTGATTCCCAATCAGAGGCAGCTGTCGCTCGTTGTCTCTGATTGTGGATCATACTTAAGTAGCCTGTTTGCCTACCTTAGTTGTGGGATCTTGTTCCATGTGTAGGCTTGTATTTGTATAGCCTGAGGACTTCACGTTACGTTGTTTTTGTATGTTTATTCTAAAAAATAAACATGTTCGCATACCACGCTGCACCTTGGTGTGACCCGTCTCTCAACGATCGTGACAGAAGATCCCACCAAACGAGGACCAAGCAGCGTGGCCAGGAGCAGACATCCTGGACATGGGAGGAGATCCTGGATGGTAAGGGATCTTGGACATGGGAGGAGATCCAGGCTGGGATGGATCGCTGTCCTTGGAAACAGACAGAGGAAGCCCGGGTTAGAGAGGATCAACGGCGACATCAACGAAGCCGGCAGAAGAGGAAGCCCAAGAAGCAGCCCCAAGAAAATGTTGAAGGGGGGCTCACGGGGTGGACGACGAGGCAGCAGGAGGCCGGGAAAGGGCTGACTAGAGAGGAGGTCCTCCAAGACCTGCGGATCGAGAGAGAAGAGCCCCGACCACTGCACCCGGTGGGGGTTCCAGTTGGAGTCCCTACGACCATGGGAACAGGAATGGGAACAGTTTTACACTGGGGAGTCGGAGGATGACGATGACGATGAGTTTCTGTTCCCTAACTCGTGGGGGCTCCCGGAGGAGTCCTCACTGGAGGAGGATTGGGCGCGGAGAGAGAAGGACTGGAACAGTCGTACATATTTAACGCCAGTTCCCAGCCCGGTACACCCCGTGCCTGCTCCTCACACCAAGCCAGTGGCGGGTGTTCCCAGTCCGGCACGGCCCGTGCCTGCTCCCCGCACCAAGCCAGTGATGTTTGTTCCCAGTCCGGCACGGCCGTTCCAGGACAGAAACACGCACCTAAAATGGAGTCAGCAGGTACAGTCGGTCCGTCCGAATCTTGGGAGGAACGTATCCAACGGCAGGCGAGCAGGATCCAGGCGCTTGGCAGCGCAATGGTGCGCATGGTGAGTACATTGGAGCGACGGGAGAGAGGTGGTGTTTCTACACCTCCTCCAACCACACAACTCACCCGACCTCCAGCGACGGTCCCTTGCAGGGAGCTCCTAAACGTGTCGGTGCCCAGTCTGGGACCGGCAACCAGTCCTATTACAGGGCTGGAATTTTCCTCTGCATCGGTGTCCAGGGTGGGCACGGCGTTTAGTCCTGCTCCAGAGATGGGGATGGATACGGATACGGAAGTTTGCTCCACTCTGGAGCCAGAGCAATCCGCTCCATCGGTGCCTGATCCAGCTCCGGTCGGTTGCTCCACTCCGGAGCCAGAGCAGTCCGCTCCACTGGTGCCTGATCCAGCTCCGGTCAGCGGCTCCATTCCGGAGCCAGAGCAGTCCGCTCCACCGGTGCCAAGTCCAGCTCCGGTCAGCGGCTCCACTCCGGAGCCAGAGCAGTCCACTCCACTGGTGCGTGTATCCAGTCCGGCACAGCCCGTACCTGCTCCCTGCACCATTCCAGTGGTGCGTGTATCCAGTCCAGTACGGCCCGTCCCTGCTCCTCGCACCAAACCGGTGGTACGTGTCGCCAGTCCGGTACCCCCCATACCTGCTCCCCGCACCAGGCCAGTAGTGCGTGTTCCCAGTCCGGCCCGGCGCGGCCCGTTCCTGCTCCTCGCACCAGACCTGTGGTGCGTGTCCCCAGTCCAGTACGGCCCGTCCCTGCTCCTCGCACCAAACCAGTGGTGTGTGTCGCCAGCCCGGTACGCCCCGTACCTGCTCCCCGCACCAAGCCAGTGGTGCGTGTTCCCAGTCCAGTACGCCCCGTCCCTGCTCCTCGCACCACACCAGTGGTGCGTGTCGCCAGCCTGGTACGCCCCGTACCTGCTCCCCGCACCAAGCCAGTGGTGCGTGTTCCCAGTCCAGTACGGCCCGTCCCTGCTCCTCGCACCAAACCGGTGGTACGTGTCGCCAGCCCGGTACGCCCCGTACCTGCTCCTCGCACCAGACCTGTAGTGCATGTCTCCAGTCCGGCCCGGCCCGTTCCTGCTCCTCGCACCAGACCTGTGGTGCGTGTCTCCAGTCCGGCCGGCCCGTTCCTGCTCCTCGCACCAGACCAGTGGTGCGTGTCCCCAGTTCCACCGGTGCCTGGTCCAGCAACAGTCAGCGGCTCCACTCCAGACCCAGAAGTCAGCCCCTCTCCAGGGTCGGGGCCTCCCACACCAGGGTCCAGACAGGGCTTGGTGCATCGTGGGGGGATTGCCGATCCAGGCCCAGACGTCAGCCCCTCTCCAGGTTCGGGGTCTCCCACACCAGGGTCCAGACAGGGCTTGGTGCATCGCGGGAGGATTGCCGATCCAGGCCCAGACGTCCGCCCCTCTCCAGGTTCGGGGTCTCCCACACCAGGGTCCAGACAGGGCTTGGTGCATCGTGGGAGGATGCAGAGGGGAAGCATCGCGCCGAGGTCCAGACCAGGGGCGCAACGGGGAGGCCGAGAGGAAGAGGTCATCACGCCCAGAGCCGGATCCACCTCCGTGGCTGAAAGCCCACCCGGACCCTCCCCTAATGAGTCAGGTTGGTGCGGCCGGAGTACGCACCTTTGGGGGGGGTACTGTCACGCCCTGGCCTTGAGAGGTCGGTGGTCTTTAGTTGGTTTGGTCAGGGCGTGATGATATGTTATTATTTCTATGTTTAGATTCAAGATGTTTATTTCTAGGTTTGGCCAGGTGTGATTCCCAATCAGAGGCAGCTGTCGCTCGTTGTCTCTGATTGGGGTTCATATTTAAGTAGCCTGTTTGCCTACCTTAGTTGTGGGATCTTGTTCCGTGTGTAGGCTTGTATTTGTATACGTGACGTTGTTTTGTTGTTTTTGTATGTTTATTCTATAAAATAAACATGTTCGCATACCACGCTGCACCTTGGTCTGACCCGTCCCTCAACGATCGTGACAGAGATCTACCATGCAATGGCATGGTTCTTCTGGAGGCACCTGCCGACATCTGATAAACTATTGAAATAAGTTATGCTGTAATATTGAATGGTAACGCTGATAAAGTATCTCTTACAATGAACTACAAAGTATCCTACACAAACCTGTGGAATCTCCTGGCAGCTGACGTTCTCCACCTCGGTTGGTATTGTCTGACAATGCCCACAGGTACACCTACATAAAGAAAATTAACATCAGACATAAGACAGCATGTCTGTTGCTCACTGTCCACAATTTCTGGTAAGGACACAAAAATTCCAGGCATTATCGTCCTATAACACTGCTGTCCACCAAATGCTCAATTATAATCACGTATAGTTTGCTATGGAAAGCATATTCAGACGAAATCATATGTAGCCAAGATGCTAGCTAGCTCGCTATAACGTTAGCTTATTGATTGAGATCTAGTATAGTTTATTTGTTGAGATACAGTATAATGTCCAATCTAACAATTAGCCATCTAACAAGCTAATAGGCATGCATGCTGTTTCAGCTTTCACAATAGCATCACAACAAATGTTCATATGAAGGATTTTTATTTTTTATTTTTATTGTCCACTTGAAGTTTCAGGTGATGTAAAATGTAGCATGCACTGGGATCAAGCTAAGCTAGCTAGCTATAGCCACATTAATGTTACGGGTTGCAACGATTTCCAAATAAATTTACCACTGTGTTACGTACTGCATACCTCTTGGGTTTTGCAATGGCTCATTATCTTCCTCATTAATTTCATGGTCTTGCACAACTGCTGGGCTAATGTTACAGTAGCTTTTTTGATTAAGTAGCCATGTGGTGAGTTTGTTTTGGTTTGCATCAGCCAATTAGAATTAAAAAACATTCATATTTATAATGTTATCCCCACAGCTAGTGTGTTTCCAGGAGAGACTCTGGCTTCAGTAAAAGCAGTTTTAAAAATACTTATTGATGAGTATGTAACAGCTTGATGATACTTCGAGATCATTGTTTATCGAAATCAAGTGGATCTAAAACGGCTGGCGTGAACCTTTAATGAAATAGTAAAATTTAAGATGAGCATGTTTGGGGCAAATGCCCCTATAAGTAACATTTTTAGAAACTTTAGGATGATTTGGACAGGTAGGGCAAAAATGAAAAGAGGGACCTTACATCAAAACCTCATCAGAGTGAGGATATTAATAGTGAGATGTGCAATGCCATTTTGTTTCGATATTTGCTTTATTTAATTAAAATTAGATACCTAGACTTTAGCTTTTAAGAGTGAATTACAAAAAAATTGGATTTTAACACGTTAATCCTCAGGGAGCATTTTGCCAAATAGAGGGGCTGTTTTGTAGTGTTTTGTTGTGTGGCAAAACGCCCCGTTTCAAAGTTTATGTTTTTATCAAATAACAAAAAACTATTAATTATGCCCACTTATTTCCATTCTAAATTTGTTTGCCTAAGGATAGCCAATATGCACATATCTAAATCTTTGAAAACATAACTTTTTTGTTTCAGAAAATATACATTTTCCTTAAGGGGGCGTTTTCCCCCAACATACCCTACTCATGGGGGGAGCATGGTCATGCATTAATGTAAGTGAACAGTTGCATTCTGAATAGGCCTGTAAACGACCGCAAAGCTAAATATAAAATGTAATTCCTGACAGAATTAAAGATATCCTGCTTCCATGGATTTTGCTTCAAAGTGTGTGTGTGTGTGTGTGTGTGTGTGTACTGCATCACATGATCCATAAAGATAAAGGTATTGACACTATGTGAGTTGAGTCACACCTAGGCCTACTGTATACTGTATGTATGAGAGGTTGAACTTTGAAGAATTAGGTTTAGAACCATTTATATGTCGTAAAAGTCAAACTCTCTGAAGGATATTTGCCATTGACTATTTAACCTTTAACCTCTTGGTGACCCCTGGTGTTCTCCAGTGAGTCTGGGGTCCATTGGCCAGCTTGCACATTTGGAGATGGAATGTGTTGATCTGTGACCCCTCCCTTTTCTCATTAAGGACTAATCAGGTTCAGGAGAGTGCAATGTAACAGAACCTCCAGATACAAATTATTTGTGTAGAACTAATCTCTAGTAGACAGATGCAAGTAACATAGGATGGTATCGAACATCTGACGCAATTACGCAAAATTGTAGTATGGGTTTCCGAGGTAAGTGTAGAACAGACATGATTGTCTTCCATGTAGAATAAGGAATTGTGTCTGCTCTATTCATTAAATGTATATCTCTTGCAACTGAATACACCTCTGTTCTCTTCACCACTCTGTTCTCATAACTATGTAGAAAGATGATGATGCTGCTGCGGAAAATTATAATGATGATGATGATTATTCTTCAGAACAGTGGTGAATGCATGACAAATACTGAAACCAAAGGATGCCAATATTGACACCAAAGGACGCCATGGGGGCATCACTGATCATTTTAAACCACACAGCCAGTGGTGACATGGTGATATAATCTAGCCTACATTGCCATCTAGTGTTCAGCAGGCTATAACAACAATCACCTGCTAGTGAGGCAGGGCCAGTATAAAATACATAACTATAGCTATAACAACAATCACTCTCTCTCTCTCTCATACACACACACACACACACACACACAAGCAGGGCCGTGCACAAACATTTGGGGGGCCGTGCACAGGTGCTCAAAATAAAAAAGGGCAGCCTCCCACCCTTTCATAATTCATCATTAAAAACTAATAACATACCCTCTGTAGCCAAAATGTCAACATTTATATGCCTATTTATTTTCTACAACAACACACTCACCCATCACGACACAGCGCAGTAGAGGTTGACACAGGAGTGAAAATTAATTCCTGCCCCATTTTGTCCTGTCAATTTGTTCCCGGTACTGTCCTGAACCCGCAACAGTTCTGTAACCCCGGAACTTTCCTAAAAATCACTTCCGTCCTGTCCCGTGCAAATTTTTACAAGCAGAAATCAGATATAACTTCCTCCGTTAGCTGCTCATCTGTCTGTCCCCCGCTCTGCATGTGAGTAGCCATAGCAACTGCTTCATTTGGCTGCTGCTCAGCGCTCATGAGAAAGTTGCCTGTGTGGACTTGCTTCCATTCAGCCACAAAAGCATTAGTTAGGTCAAACACTGATGTTGGGCGATTAGGCCTGACTTGCAGTCACTGTTCCAATTCATCCCAAAGGTGTTCAATGGGGTTGAGGTCAGGGTTGTGCAGGCCAGTCAAGTTCTTCAACACCGATCTCGACAAAACATTTCTTTATGGACCTCGCTTTGTGCACAAGGGCATTGTCATGCTGAAACAGGAAAGGGCGTTCCCAAAACTGTTGCCACAAAGTTGGAAGCGCAGAATCGTCTAGAATGTCATCGTATGCTGTACCGTTAAGATTGACCTTCACTGGAACTAAAGGGGCCTAGCCCGAACCATGAAAAACAGCCCCAGACCATTATTCCTCCTCCACCAAACTTTACAGTTGGCACTATGCATTCGGGCAGGTAGCGTTCTCCTGGCATCCGCCAAACCCAGATTTGTCCGTCGGACTGCCAGATGGTGAAGCGTGATTCATCACTCCAGAGAACGCGTTTCCACTGCTCCAGAGTCCAATGATGACAAGCTTCACACCACTCCAGCCGACACTTGGCATTGCGCATGGTGATCTTAGGCTTGTGTGCGGCTACTCGGCCATGGAAACCCATTTCATTAAGCTCCCGACGAACAGTTCTTGTGCTGACGTTGCTTCCAGAGGCAGTTTGGAACTCGGTAGTGAGTGTTGCAACAGAGGACAGATGATTTTTACGTGCTTCAGTGGTCCCGTTCTGTGAGCTTGTGTGGCCTACCACTTCGCGGATGTGCCGTTGTTGCTCCTAGAAGTTTCCTCTTCACAATAACAGCACTTACAGTGGCTGAAATAACCGAATCCACTAATTTGAAGGGGTGTCCACATACTTTTGTATGTATAGTGTATGTACATATAGGTAGGGATAAAGTGACTAGGCAACGGGATAGATAATAAACAGTAACAGCAGTGTAGGTGATGAGTCAAAAGAGTTAGTGCAAAAAGGGTCAATGCAGATATTCCGGGTAGATATTGGTTAACTATTTAACTATCTATTTAGCAGTCTTATAGCTTTGGGGTAGAAGCTGTTCATGGTCCTGTTGGTTCCAGACTTTGTGCATCGGTACTGCTTGCTATGTCGTACCAGAGAGAACAGTCTATGACTTTGATGGCTGGAGTCTGACAATTTTATGGGCCTTCCTCTGACACCGCCTGGTATAGAGGTCCTGGAAGGCAGGGATTTCGGCCTCTGTCTGCACTACCCTCTGTAGCGCCTTGCAGTCATATTTCAAGCAGTTGCCATACCAAGCGGTGATGCAGCCAGTCAAGATGCTCTCACTGGTGCAGCTGTATAACTTTTTGAGGATCTGAGAGCCCTCTTCACGACTGTGTTGATTTGTGTGGACCATGATAGTTCCTTAGTGATGTGAACACAAGGAACTTGAAGCTCTCGACCTGCTCCACAACAGCCCTATCGATGTGGATGGGAGCGTGCTCGGCCTTCTGTTTCCTGTAGTTCACGATCAGCTCCTTTGTCTTGCTGACGTTGAGGGAGAGGTTGTTGTCCTGGCACCACACTGCCAGGTCTCTGACCTCCTCCCTGTAGGCAGTCTCATCGTCGTCGGTGATCAGGCCTACCAACGTTATGTCATCTGCAAAGTTAATGATGGTGTTGGAGTCGTGCACGGCCACGCAATCATGAGTGAACAGGGAGTACAGGAGGGGACTAAGCACACACCCCTGAGGGGCCCCCGTGTTGAGGGTCAGCGTGGCGGATGTGTTCTGAGAACCATATGTTTCTTAGAGCAGGGTTTCCCAAACTCGGTCCTGGGGCTCCCCCTGGGTGCACTTTTTGGTTTTTGCCCTAACACTACACAGCTGATTCAAATAACCAACTCATCATCAAGCTTTGATTATTTGAATCAGCTGTGTAGTGCTAGGGCAAAAACGAAAACGTGCACGCAGGGAGGGCCCCAGGACTGAGTTTGGGAAACCCTCTCTTAGAGTTTGGTGAGAGCATGGTTGTCCTATGATTATTTTGAATAGAACCTTCCCACAACTTTCTGGGAATGTTGCCGGATCGTTGCTTGACTTTCGAACATTCTCAGCACATTTAAGGAACTTGACCAAAAACTGTTATTTTCTTGGTATTTTATTACTTTGACAGAACATTTCCTAAAAGTTCAAACATGGTAACATTTAGTTTCAATTTTGGTAATGTTCTAGGAACGTTCTCCAACTGGTTTGACATTGGGAATGTTCTAAAATAGCTCAGAGAATGTTAAGAAACATAATTCTTCTGTGGGAATTTCAGTACTTCAGCATAATGTTTCCTACAGGTTTCCTCATGGTTCTTTTTAAATTCACGTTCTCAAATTGTTCCAAGAAAGTTAAGAAAACTTTCCATAGAAACCACAAGAAAACATCCAGAGAACGTTCTAAGAATGTTATTTAAAAATATACATTCTGTTCACAGAACTTTAAGAAAACTTTCCATAAAAACCACAAGAAAAGTTTAGCAATATTCTGAGAATGTTCTGAGAACGTTATTTAAAAACATATACATTCCGTTCTCAGCATTTCTCTGTCGTCTATCTTATTAAGTGTGTTCAGGTGTGTTGGCCGCTCCCACTAAGTGGCCACACCTGATCTTAATGAGTGCTTGTTTCCTTGGAAACGGGGTCTGTTTGAATAGACAAAAATTAGCAGCTTTGTATGTGTAACAAAACATGGCATGCTAGCTCCATCCTGGTGGTGCAGTGGACTAATTCCATGGATAATGACCAGAAGATTATAGGTTCAAAACGTACAAGTGTCGTGTCACAATAAGCATATGTTTGCATGATTAATACCTAAGGAAATTAATTTCCATGTGTCCTATCTATGCTTGGAGTTCAAACAGGATAACACAAAATAAGATAGCAGTGTTATTAAAAGATTTAAGGAAGTTATTCAAAAACCTCCAAATAACATATAATTTATATTCTCAGAGCATTAATAAAATGGAAAACTTTTAAGGAACCAGAGTAAAAGGTTCTCAGAACCTCCCTGCAACCTAAAAATAAACATTCCCAGAACATGCAACATTTTCATTTCTGTTCTCAGAATGTTTAAAAAACTCGACCTATTATTCCCACAGAACGTTATTTCTTAACGTTCTCTGAACTATTTGAGAACATTCCCAATGTCAAACCAGTTGGAGAACGTTCCTAGAACATTACCAACATTTTAATTAAATGTAACCATGTTTGAACTTTTAGGAAACATTCTGTTAAAGTAATAAAATATCAAGAAAATAAAAAAATTTCCTTAAATGTGATTAGAATGTTCCAAAGCCAAGCAACTATCCTGCACCATTCCCAGAAAGTTGTGGGAATGTTGTATGCAAATAAACTATAGGACAAACATGCTCTCAGCAAACACTAAGAAAAATATGGTTCTCAGAACGTTATGTGCTAGCTGGGGTGTGTGCGGACAACTGTCTCATGACCAGCAGCAGCTGACAGAGGAAGTTATCTCTGATTTCTAAACGTAAATAATTGTGCGGGACGGGAGTGCTTTTTATCGGGTACGGGACAGGAATGTTCCAGTGTTATCGAACTATTGCGGGATCAGATCAGGACAGTACGGGGAAACATTTGACAGGACAAGTGGGGACAGGAATACATTTTCACTCCAGTGTCATCCTGTTTCCACTAGTTACCACAGACACAACGTCAAAATTGGGTATATCGAAAAATGTATGAAAACAAAAATAAGCTTGTTGGTCTTAATTTAGGGTTAGCTATAAGGTTAGCGGTGTGGTTAGGTTTAAAAACACATTTTAAGACGATAAATGGGCGGGGTTTATGACTTTGTGGCTGTGGTATGAAAAAATTTATGCACTCACTAACTGTAAGTCGCTCTGGATAAGAGCGTCTGCTAAATAGATAGACGACATTTTAAATGACTAAAATGTAAATGTAAATGGTAACTAGTTACGACCGTGTCAACGTCACCTGCCTACACTGTGTAATGACAAGTGTTTGTTGTAGAAAATAAATAGGCATATGTTGACATTTTTGCTACAGAGGCAGTTGCGATGTTATGAATTTGTAGTTATGAATCATGAAAGTCGATTTTATGTTTTTTGGGGGGGAGGCTGTCCTTTTTTTAGTTTGAGCAGCCCCACCCCCCAAAGGTCTGTGCACGGCCCTGCTTTCGCACGTGATGTAACGGATCCTCTCTATGTTCACACACACACCTTTACCTCAACTCAATGCTGGATAGAAAAAGACTAGTATGCCTACATATTAACGGTCCTTTAGTTCAGTCCCTCCCACTAATTATACGGTACTTGTCACAATAGCATTGCGTACATATCCATTGTCTGAACTAAACTTTCTCGGTGACTCACAACACCCATTCAAATTTCGGGTAGGAAACAATTGGACACGCACTCATGAAATCTTTCCGAGGCATTACACATGTCTCTGAGCTTTGTCATGTGAAAAGGAACAGTATGAACAGTGGCCGAGACTAGTGCCGGGAGTTGGCTCCACTTTTTTGTTTCACAGGGCGGTCGGATTGGCATGAACAACCCGAAGCGCAGCACCCCAAAGTCGTCGCTACAGCGCCAGCGCAGCGGATGAGCCATTGCGAAATAGAGAGGAAACACAGCTGGATTTGCTCTTCTTCAGTCGACTCCTTTTTAACTTTTGTCATGTGAGTAATTTGTTGTTATTTAGCCTATCATTGGGTGATGATAATTGTAGCCTAGATAATGTAGTTTATAATGTTTTTCCCACTGTAATCACCTCGTGGGTGTGCGGGGTTTCTCTTCTGAAATCCGCACACGGCGACAACGCTAAAGAGCTCATAGGTCTGTAATTGTTTTTATTGTTGGGAATTCTGATGTGTTTATGAAACAATCCTACCTGATTTGATTGAATATCACTTTACATGGCCTGGAGGGGCCCAATGTAAACGTCTAAATGGAGTATTGGAAAGTTGGATCAGGTGCTTGTGTCGTTCTTTGTTTCCCACGCGATAAACTGTCAATGGATGACACTGAACTGATACAACGTTGCAGTGTAGTGCAGCATCAATGTTCTACTGTGTTCAGCAGCATCAATGTTCTACTGTGTTCAATAATACAATCTTTGGGTTGTTTTAAGTAGACTTTAAACCCCATAGCTATCGGCAATGACGAAGGTAAGACTACAGTTTTTTTACAGGCAACGATAGCTACAGATTGTACGCCAAGATTTTTGGTATCCATTACTGGGCATTACAGGATAGGTACTGTTTGGCGTAGCACAGTACATTTTCGACCAACTTTAACTTCGCTATAGTATCTATGTTCTCGATTCGGCCAAACATGTACACTATATATACAAAAGGATGTGGACACCCTTCAAATTAGTGGATTCGGCTATTTCAGCCACACCCGTTGCTGACAGGTGTATAAAATCGAGCACACAACCATGCAATCTCCATAGACAAACATTGGCAGTAGAATGGCCCGTACTGAAGAGCTCATTGACTTTGAAAGTGGCACCACCGTAGGATGCCACCTTTCCAAAAAGTAAGTTAGTCAAATTTCTGCCCTGCTAGAGCTGCTCCGGTCAACTGTAAGTGCTGTTATTGTGAAGTGGAAACGTCTACAACAACGGCTCAGCCACTCACAGAACGGAACCGCCGGGTGCTGAAGTGCTTAGCGCATAAAAATCATCTGTCCTCTGTTGCAACACTCACAACTGAGTTCCAAACTGCCTCTGGAAACAACGTCAACACAATAACTGTTCTTCTGGAAACGCATTCTCTGGAGTGATGAATCACGCTTCACCATTTGGCAGTCCGACGGACAAATATGGGTTTGGCGGATGCCAGGAGAATGCTACCTGCCCCAATGCATAGTGCCAACTGGAAAGTTTAGTGGAGGAGGAATAATGGTCTGGGGCTGTTTTTCATGGTTCGGGCTAGGCCCCTTAGTTCCAGTGAAGGGAAATCTTAACGCTACAGCATACAATGACATTCTAGACGAATCTGTGCTTCCAACTTTGTGGCTACAGTTTGGGGAAGGCCCTTTCCTGTTTCAGCATGACAATGCCCCCATGCACAAAGCGAGGTCCATACCAGAAATGGTTTGTCGAGATCAGTGTGGAAGAACTTGACTGGGCTGCACAGAGCCCTGACCTCAACCCCATCGAACATCTTTGTGTTGAATTGGAACGCCAGGCTTAAACGCCCAACATCAGTGCCCGACCTCACCAATGCTCTTGTGGCTGAATGGAAGCAAGTCCCCGTAGCAATGTTCCAATATCTAGTGGAAAAACCTTCCCAGAAGAGTTGAGGCTCTTATAACAGCTAAGGGGGGACCAACGCCATATTAATGTCCATGATTTTGGAATGAGATGTTTGACCATGTAGTGTATCACATTATCTGGTGTGCAATCTGTAGCTAAGGCAACAGTAGTCTTGGAGCTTGTTAGAGACAGGGCCTACTTTCTGTACATTATGAACACCAACTGTAAGCTAACTTCCCCTGCCCCCACCCTCTGTTGACAAAACATGTGATAAGTATGCAGCTCACAAATCCATAATTTCACTGTTTCACAACGTGGTCTGAACTCTGAACAAAAAAGATTGACTTGACTGCACGCCCAGACTGCTTTGTGTTTAACTCGTAGGCTATTGTATTAGACCTACCTAATACAGATATTTTGTTTATTTCCCAGAAACGTGTCTGAAACGTGGTTGCTTGCTGCTAAACTGCCAGTGGAATGCACCTGGATGATCTGACCCCAACACACCTGGTAAAAACAAGGACCTACGGACCAACGTTTTTCTGACATAATTAGGTCTACAATGCCATCTTGGTCAAGATGTCTACTCTGAAACAGGTTATAGTGCACGAGGATGGCCAGGACACTGAGAAAAGTTTGGACTGGAGTTACATTCAGTGGCTAGAGAATGAGAATGAGGCTGTGACGGGGGTGACCAATGTTGAGACGCAAACGGTCTCAAAACTCACCGAAGATAAGGAGACGCAGACCAGCAACCCCTTTATCATGCATATAGATTTGGCCAGAACGCACTCCAAACTGAAACACGAGACCGACGGCTTGCTCACCCAGTTTGACCGACAAGCCCTGGCTCGTATCTCCACGTCCCCTACCTTGAGGAGGATGAGGAGCACGCGACGTCCGCAGGTGGACTTCCGGGACCCGATGAGGATGAACAGCACACAAGAGGAGTCGGGTACGGAAGAGACACCATCCCTTTTGAGTCCCCTCTCCCCAATACACAGGCACAAGTCTCCGCTGGCGGCCTGCCCACCTCCCGATGGAGAGAACCACCACGATAATCAGCCCAATTCATCTGCAGACCTGGGGAAAAGCAGATCACATAGATCAAATACTTTTGACAATGGTATCACTTGCACGAGACAAGAATCTCTGTGCGCACGTAGTGTGCAAAGTGTTAGTAAAGACTTTGAATTTCCTGATAATAGCGATGATCAGGTGAGTTTAATGTTATAATCACCAAAATGATTCAGTTGCACATGAATTGCAGCCGTATGCCACACTGTGGCTTTATAATGAGTTTTTATCTGAGCCTTGTAAATCAGATGGCCAGTAGCTCCTCCACCACATTCCTCCTGGGTAGTAGCCCTCTCATTCTCCCTGGCCTCCTGTGGTGGCTGCTCACAATGCCAGCTTTTGACAGCAAATGAATCAGCAGTTACACTGACAGCTCAGCGTAGCCCCACCACCCAGCAAGCCTCAGTCTTTCACTCACACACACACACACACAGGCCTCCTATTCACCACCGTCAGCAATCATCCAATAATAGATAGAATAAGATATTGGGTGGGGGTGGGGGGGGGGGGGATCTATTCATTGGGCTCCCAGCATTCAACCTGGGCCATTCTCAATAGAGCCCCGACATTCTCTGCAGATATTAGAGGGCTATTCTAATTCAAACGACCACATGAAAAACACTTGTTTGTAAGAGATATAGCCATGTTGTGTAGGACCAGGAGGCCTGTGTAATGTTGATTTGTGTTATGTACACTGCATGAGTTTGTGCACCTTTCAAATCACACCCAAGGCTCTAAAATCATAATTGAACCCAAATGAATCTTAGTCCTGGACTAAAAAGCACGTTCAATGGAGATTCTCTGTTTTGAAAGTTCTTCTTAGTCCAAGACTATGGTTAATCTGTGTCCAAGAAACCGATCCCTAATGTTTAGATAGATGTACTGTACTATCGTTCACGGTCTGTGTTTGCTCTTTCACATTAGTATCTGCTGTATAACAAGCCATGTTCAACATATAATTATCCTAACCAATGCTCTTTCGTCTCTTTTTACAGGACAAGGAGGCTTGCCATAATAGGTTAGTGTGTTGCCTGCAACTCCACAGAGTGATTTGAATGTTACAGTGAGGGGAAAAAAGTATTTGATCCCCTGTTGATTTTGTACGTTTGCCCACTGACAAAGACATGATCAGTCTATAATTTTAATGGTAGGTTTATTTGAACAGTGAGAGACAGAATAACAACAAAAAAATCCAGAAAAATGCATGTCAAAAATGTTATAAATTGATTTGCATTTTAATGAGGAAAATAAGTATTTGACCCCTCTGCAAAACATGACTTAGTACTTGGTGGCATAACCCTTGTTGGCAATCACAGAGGTCAGACGTTTCTTGTAGTTGGCCACCAGGTTTGCACACATCTCAGGAGGGATTTTGTTCCACTCCTCTTTGCAGATCTTCTCCAAGTCATTAAGGTTTCGAGGCTGACATTTGGCAACTCAAACCTTCAGCTCCCTCCACAGATTTTCAATGGGATTAAGGTCTGGAGGCTGGCTTGAGCCACTCCTTTGTTTTGCCTTGGCCATTGTCATGCTGGAATACCCATCCACAACCCATTTTCAATGCCCTGGCTGAGGGAAGGAGGTTCTCACCCAAGATTTGACGGTACATGGCCCCGTCCATCGTTCCTTTGATGCGGTGAAGTTGTCCTGTCCCCTTAGCAGAAAAACACCCCCAAAGCATAATGTTTCCACCTCCATGTTTGACGGTGGGGATGGTGTTCTTGGGGTCATACGCAGCATTCCTCCTCCTCCAAACACGGCGAGTTGAGTTGAAGCCAAAGAGCTCGATTTTGGTCTCATCTGACCACAACACTTTCACCCAGTTCTCCTCTGAATCATTCAGATGTTCATTGGCAAACTTCAGACGGCCCTGTATATGTGCTTTCTTGAGCAGGGGGACCTTGCGGGCGCTGCAGGATTTCAGTCCTTCACGGCGTAGTGTGTTACCAATTGTTTTCTTGGTGACTATGGTCCTAGCTGTCTTGAGATCATTGACAAGATCCTCCCGTGTAGTTCTGGGCTGATTCCTCACCGTTCTCATGATCATTGCAACTCCACGAGGTGAGATCTTGCATGGAGCCTCAGGCCGAGGGAGATTGACAGTTATTTTGTGTTTCTTCCATTTGCAAATAATCGCACCAACTGTTGTCACCTTCTCACCAAGCTGCTTGGCGATGGTCTTGTAGCCCATTCCAGCCTTGTGTAGGTCTACAATCTTGTCCCTGACATCCTTGGAGAGCTCTTTGGTATTGGCCATGGTGGAGAGTTTGGAATCTGATTGATTGCTTCTGTGGACAGGTGTCTTTTATACAGGTAACAAACTGAGATTAGGAGCACTCCCTTTAAGAGTGTGCTCCTAATCTCAGCTCGTTACCTGTATAAAAGACACCTGGGAGACAGAAATCTTTCTGATTGAGAGGGGGGTCAAATACTTATTTCCCTCATTAAAATGCAAATCAATTAATAACATTTTTGACATGTGTTTTTCTGGATTTTTTTGTTGTTATTCTGTCTCTCACTGTTCAAATAAACCTACCATTAAAATTATAGACTGATCATTTCTTTGTCAGTGGGCAAACGTACAAAATCAGCAGGGGATCAAATACTTTTTTCTCTCACTGTATGTGTCCCCACTTGGCTTAGCCAAAAATTACCACAATGCCTGTACATTATTTCATGGCAGGAGGGGAATTTGCCTATAACCGATTAGCTCTGAACTACAGTTGAAGTCGGAAGTTTACATACACCTTAGCCAAATACATTTAAACTCAGTTTTTCACAATTCCTGACATTTAATCCTAGTAAAAATTCCCTGTCTTAGGTCAGTTAGGATCACCACTTTATTTTAAGAATGTGAAATGTCAGAAAAATAATAGAGTGATTTATTTCATCACATTCCCATTGGGTCAGAAGTTTACATACACTCAATTAGTATTTGGTAGCGTTGCCTTTAAATTGTTTAACTTGGGTCAAATGTGTCAGGTAGCCTTTCACAAGCTTCCCACAATAAGTTGGGTGAATTTTGGCCCATTCCTCCTGACAGAGCTGGTGTAACTGAGTCAGGTTTGCAGGCCTCCTTGCTCGCACACGCTTTTTCAGTTCTGCCCACACATTTTCTATAGGATTGAGGTCAGGGCTTTGTGATGGCCACTCCAATACCTTGACATTGTTGTCCTTAAGCCATTTTGCCACAACTTTGGAAGTATGCTTGGGGTCGTTGTCCATTTGGAAGACCCATTTGCGACCAAGCTTTAACTTCCTGACTGATGTCTTGAGATGTTGCTTCAATATATCCACATAATTTTCCTTCCTCATGATGCCATCTATTTTGTGAAGTGCACCAGGCCCTCCTGCAGCAAAGCACACCCACAGCATGATGCTGCCACCCCCGTGCTTCACGGTTGGGATGGTGTTCTTCGGCTTGCAAGCCTTCCCCTTTTTCCTCCAAACATAACGGATGGTCATTATGGCCAAACAGTTCTAATTTTGTTTCATCAGACCAGAGGACATTTCTCCAAAAAGTACGATCTTTGTCCCCATGTGCAGTTGCAAACCGTAGTCTGGCTTTTTTATGGCGGTTTTGGAGCAGTGGCTTCTTCCTTGCTGAGCGGCCTTTCAGGTTATGTCGATATAGGACTAGATTTGCTGTGGATATAGATACTTTTGTACCTGTGTCCTCCAGCATCTTCACAAGGTCCTTTGCTGTTCTGGATTGATTTGCACTTTTCGCACCAAAGTACGTTCATCTCTAGGAGACAGAACGCGTCTCCTTCCTGAGCGGTATGACGGCTGCGTGGTCCCATGGTGTTTATACTTGTTGAGGTCTACACATTTTTTTCTGAGATCTTGGCTGATTTCTTTTGATTTTCCTATGATGTCAAGCAAAGAGGCACTGAGTTTGAAGGTAGGCCTTGAAATACATCCACAGGTACACCTCCAATTGACTCAAATGATGTCAATTAGCCTTATCAGAAGCTTCTAAAGCCATGACATTATTTTCTGGAATTTTCCAAGCTGTTTAAAGGCACAGTCAACTTAGTGTATGTAAACTTCTGAACCACTGGAATTGTGATACAGTGAATTATAAGTGAAATAATCTGTCTGTAAACAATTGTTGGAAAAATTATTTGTGTCATGCACAAAGTAGATATCCTAACCAACTTGTGGAGTGGTTGAAAAACGAGTTTTAATTACATTTAACATTTAACATTTTAGTCATTTAGCAGACGCTCTTATCCAGAGCGACTTACAGGAGCAATTAGGGTTAAGTGCCTTGCTCAAGGGCACATTTACGTCATTTAGCAGACGCTCTTATCCAGAGCGACTTACAAATTGGTGCATTCACCCTATAGCCAGTGGGAAAACCACTTTTTTTTTTTTTTTTTTTTTTTTTGGGGGGGGGGGGGGGGGGGGGTAGAAGGATTACTTTATCCTATCCCAGGTATTCCTTAAAGAGGTGGGGTTTCAAATGTCTCCGGAAGGTGGTGAGTGACTCCGCTGTCCTGGCGTCGTGAGGGAGCTTGTTCCACCATTGGGGTGCCAGAGCAGCGAACAGTTTTGACTGGGCTGAGCGGGAACTATGCTTCCGCAGAGGAAGGGGAGCCAGCAGGCCAGAGGTGGATGAACGCAATGCCCTCGTTTGGGTGTAGGGACTGATCAGAGCCCGAAGGTACGGAGGTGCCGTTCCCCTCACTGCTCCATAGGCAAGCACCATGGTCTTGTAACGGATGCGAGCTTCAACTGGAAGCCAGTGGAGTGTGCGGAGGAGGGGGGTGACGTGAGAGAACTTGGGAAGGTTGAACACCAGACGGGCTGCGGCATTCTGGATGAGTTGTAGGGGTTTAATGGCACAGGCAGGGAGCCCAGCCAACAGCGAGTTGCAGTAATCCAGACGGGAGATGACAAGTGCCTGGATTAGGACCTGTGCCGCTTCCTGTGTAAGGCAGGGTCGTACTCTCCGAATGTTGTAGAGCATGAACCTGCAGGATCGGGTCACCGCCTTGATGTTAGCGGAGAACGACAGGGTGTTGTCCAGGGTCACGCCAAGGCTCTTCGCACTCTGGGAGGAGGACACAACGGAGTTGTCAACCGTGATGGCGAGATCATGGAACGGGCAGTCCTTCCCCGGGAGGAAGAGCAGCTCCGTCTTGCCAGGGTTCAGCTTGAGGTGGTGATCCGTCATCCATACTGATATGTCTGCCAGACATGCAGAGATGCGATTCGCCACCTGGTTATCAGAAGGGGGAAAGGAGAAGATTAGTTGTGTATCGTCAGCGTAGAAATGATAGGAGAGGCCATGTGAGGATATGACAGAGCCAAGTGACTTGGTGTATAGGGAGAATAGGAGAGGGCCTAGAACTGAGCCCTGGGGGACACCAGTGGTGAGAGCACGTGGTGCGGAGACAGCTTCTCGCCACGCCACTTGGTAGGAGCGACCGGTCAGGTAGGACGCAATCCAGGAGTGAGCCGCGCCGGAGATGCCCAGCTCGGAGAGGGTGGAGAGGAGAATCTGATGGTTCACAGTATCAAAGGCAGCAGACAGGTCTAGAAGGACAAGAGCAGAGGAGAGAGAGTTAGCTTTAGCAGTGCGGAGAGCCTCCGTGACACAGAGAAGAGCAGTCTCAGTTGAATGACCAGTCCTGAAACCTGACTGGTTTGGATCAAGAAGGTCATTCTGAGAGAGATAGCAAGAGAGTTGGCTAAAGACGGCACGCTCAATAGTTTTGGAAAGAAAAGAAAGAAGGGATACTGGTCTGTAGTTGTTGACATCAGTGGGATCGAGTGTTGGTTTTTTGAGAAGGGGTGCAACTCTCGCTCTCTTGAAGACGGAAGGGACATGGCCAGCGGTCAAGGATGAGTTGATCAGCGAGGTGAGGTAGGGGAGAAGGTCACCGGAGATGGTCTGGAGAAGAGAGGAGGGGATGGGGTCAAGCGGGCAGGTTGTTGGGCGGCCTGCAGTCACAAGTCGCAGGATTTTATCTGGAGAGAGAGGGGAGAAAGAAGTCAAAGCATAGGGTAGGGCAGTGTGAGTAGGACCAGCAGTGTCATTAGACTTAACAAACGAGGATCGGATGTCGTCAACCTTCTTTTCAAAGTGGTTGACGAAGTCATCCACAGAGAGAGAGGAGGAGGGGGGGGGGGGGGGGGGGAGGATTCAGCAGGGAGGAAAATGTGGCAAAGAGCTTCCTAGGGTTAGAGGCAGATGCTTGGAATTTAGAGTGGTAGAAAGTGGCCTTAGCAGCAGAAACAGATGAAGAAAATGTAGAGAGGAGGGAGTGAAAAGATGCCAGGTCGGCAGGGAGTTTAGTTTTCTTCCATTTCCGCTCCGCTGCCCGGAGCTCTGTTCTGTGAGCTCGCAATGAGTCATCAAGCCACGGAGCTGGAGGGGAGGACCGAGCCGGCCGGGAGGATAGGGGACACAGAGAGTCAAAGGATGCAGAAAGGGAGGAGAGGAGGGTTGAGGAGGCAGAATCAGGAGATTGGAGGGAGAAGGATTGAGCAGAGGGAAGAGATGATAGGATGGAAGAGGAGAGAGTAGTGGGAGAGAGAGAGCGAAGGTTGCGGCGGCGCATTACCATCTGTGTAGGGGCAGAGAGCGAGAGAGAAAAGGAAACAAAGTAGTGGTCGGAGACATGGAGGGGAGTTGCAGTGAGATTAGTAGAAGAGCAGCATCTAGTAAAGATGAGGTCAAGCGTATTGCCTGCCTTGTGAGTAGGGGGGGGACGGTGAGAGGGTGAGGTCAAAAGAGGAGAGGAGTGGAAAGAAGGAGGCAGAGAGAAATGAGTCAAATGTGGACGTAGGGAGGTTGAAATCCCCCAAAACTGTGAGGGGTGAGCCATCCTCAGGAAAGGAACTGAGTGTATGTGTATGTAAACTTCCGACTTCAACTGTATGTCACAGAGTTACGAAACCAGGATCGTATTCATTAGGCACCAAACTGAAAAAAACCGGACTGTTTTCCGTTGCAAAATGTTTTGCTACGGTGTGCCCTAATGAATATGACCTAGCATGAATGGGATAAATACATTCAACCACTGAAAACCCTCCTATTTGCTGGCCAACAGATTTTCTTGTGGAGTTTTCATTCAATAGGGGTTTTACTACATTTATCTTAAGCCATCCCTTTAAACCTTTAATTGGAATTTTGTCAACAGACACAAAGCAAATAAAATTGTATTTGTCACATGCTTTGTAAACAACAGGTGTAGACTAACAGTGAAATCCTTACTTAAGGGCCGTTCCCAACAATGCAGAGAAAAAAATATAGAAATAATAGAAAAATAATAACACAAGGAATAAATACACAATGAGTAACGATAACTTGTCTATATACACAGGGTACCGAGTCGATGTGCAGGGGTATGAGGTAATTGAGGTAGATATGTGTATATATACTGTACGTAGGGAAAGTGACTAGGCTACAGGATAGATGATAAACAGTAGCATCAGCGTATGTGAAGAGTTAGTGCATAAAGGGTCAATCCAGATAGTCCGGGTAGCTATTGGTTAACTATTTAAGTAACTATTTAGCAGTCTAATGGCTTGGGGGTAGAAGCAGTTTGGGTCCTGTTGGTTCCAGACCTGGTCACTAGAATACATTGAGAGAACGGGTTCACAATATTAGGGATCAATGAATGAAAGCCATCTAAATAAATGCATATTTGTCTCAGTTTCAACACCAACTGGTAGATACTCTGATTTTTTTAGATTATTTAGACAAAGTTTAGGGTTAGGAAAGTATCTATGAATCATAAACAACTGGTTTGGAGAGCCTTTATGCACAAAAATGCAGTGGTTCGACTAATCCATATTCAAGTTCAATCCATTAAATATTGGAAGGTGAAAAAAGTGTACAGTAGTGGTTGAACAATAGGCTAGTCCAATAACTCTTCCATAATCCTCACTAATCATGGAACTGTAATGACAACGGTCCAGACGTCGTGAACTCTGCTCCAGGTTTAAACTGCTACGTGTGGTCTGAATTCTATAATGATTCAAATACGCTACGTTATTGTACAACGTTAGCCTAATATGATCCACTATTGCTAGCGACCCTCAGGAACAACTACACAGACATGAGAAAGAAGGGTAAACTAAATGGAATTATGTAAAATGTAGGCTACATATTAAAGGAAATGAACACTGAAGTGACAGTTATATATATGTGGGTATTACTGACGGTGGCTCCCGATAGTGGCTAATATTTAACATGATACAAATTGTTAAATAAAACTGAGGTAAGCCTGGGCATAATAATTAAAACATTCTAAAGTGCATAAATCAACTCTATGTTCGGCGCTACAGAAGCCTATAGTTTGGGTCTCCAAATTCCATCCCCGCAAATTATGAGGGCATACAATTAAAATGTTGAATAACGGCACAGCTATTTATAGCCTACTTTACTGTGGAAAAGGGGCCGCAACACATGTCAAGTTATGATTTTCTGTTTGCTTCCAAATGACTGTTCTTATCATATCAATTTATAAATTACAGTGCATTGAGAATGCTGTTATTTCTATTGGAAAAAAGAAAGTAGATGCTTTTTCCACTTGGAACTGGCAGGTTCGCTCAACCTTATTCAACTGTTTCCCTGTGCGTAAAGGTGGTGGAATTCTTAGGGAATTAAGTGAAGGTCAGAATACGGTGTAGACACACCTCCGCCACGCCTCTTTCTTTGATCTCCACCCCAAATGTGTAACTTGGTGGCACTGGCAATTTCCCCCTGCTTAAGTTCAAGGTCAGAATACGCGTAGAGAGAAAAGTACATAAAAAGTACCATTTACTTGTGCGTAACTGTGGTCTGAATTTCCCCCTAATCGCTGCCAAATATGAGTCTAACATGTATTGACTCATGGGGTTCAATACTTTTGCCATGAATAATTTTATTTTTGTATGATTTATTTTGTCTAGAACTTTTAGAAAAAAAATGACAATTAAATACTTTCTACCATAGCAAACTACATAACTAATGCATAAGATGTCAACAACACATCAATTCCTTAAAGGTGCGATGCAGTTAAAAACAAGATTTTCCTGTTAAAAAAAGAAGATATTTCCATCAAAAAAAAAGTTTAAAAAACACTTTGAAATTGTGAAAATGATGATGCCCTTTTTGTGTAAGAGGTGTAAAAAAAGAAAGAAAAAAAGCTGGAATTTCATGATGTCACAATATGACCAATGACTGTTCATCTGGGTATGGGGGTGGGTGCTAGACCATCCTATCAGCCAATCAGAGCTAGGAGGCTCAGGGAAATAAATGATAAAAAATGTATTTTTAAGTTATTTTCATAAACACACACAATGATTTATTAGACATACAGTGATGATTTAAAAATACAATTACAAAGACTGCATGGGGGCTTTAATTGGCAGTCTTTAATTCATTAATTCTGCTTGATTTGAATTGATCATTTGGGTATTTACCTTCTGTGTTTACCTTCAGTTTACCCTTAACAACAACACGCGAGAGCTAGGATGACCTGTTAGACACTACTTGATGTAACCAAGCTGGTTAGGACAATGAGGCCCACCACTTGCTCATTTGACCCTATCCCCACTTCCCTTGTCAAGACCTGCTTACCTGCTCTGGAGCCTTTCTTCACAGAAATTAACAAGTCCCTCATCACTGGTTGTGTCCCTCCTCAGCTCAAACTGTCTGCAGTCACACCAGTACTTAAAAAGCCTGGATCTGACCATGACAACCGCCAGAACTACAGGCCTATTTCCAACCTGTCCTTCCTGAGGAAGGTCCTCGAACATGCTGTTTCTAGCCAACTCCAAAACCTTCTGGCCAATCACAACCTACTTGAGCCCTTCCAGTTGGGTTACAGAGCTAGACACAGTACCGAGACTGCCCTGGTAAGGGTAACCAATTACCTCCTCATGAATGCTGACTGGGGCTGCCAGCATCCTCATACTGCTGTACCTCAGTGCAGCATTCGGCACGGTCAGCCGTGCCATCCTGCTGGACCGCATGGAGAAGCTCCTGGGCCTGTCAGACACTGTCCTGGACTGGCCATCGGTCCTAGTAGGTCAGACACAGTTGTGGTCCGACAGGGGGTCCCTCAAGGCTCAGTCCTGGGGCCACTATTGATTTGTATCTACATGCTGGCACTGGGAAACATCTTGAGGAAACAAGGACTGGGCTTTCACTTTCATGCTGATGACACTCAGCTGTATGTCTCCACAAACACTGACACTGCCAGTGCCACTGCACACCTGTGCACTTCTGGTCAGCTGCCTACAGGACATCAAAGCGTGGATGCAGTTGAGTTTCCTGCAGTTAAACTGCAAAAAGACAGAGGCCGTCCTGATTGACACGCGCACCATCATAAAACAACATCAGCAGCTACAGCCTCAATATTGATGATGTCAAGGTCCTCCCCTCCAGTGAGGTTCACAACCTGGGTGTGATATTTGACAGTCAGCTCTCGTTTGAGGCCCACATCAAAATTGTGACCAGTCTAATTTTTCAATCTACGGAACATTGCCAGGTTACGACCTATGCTATCACACCCTGCAGCTGAGCGACTCATCCACTCCTTTATTTCATCCCGTTTGGACTATCGTAATGCCCTTTTTGTTGGCACATCTGCCAAGTGCCTAAAACAGGCTACAATATGTCCATAACTGTGCTGCACGTGTCCTCACCCACACCTCCCCCTGCGAGCACATCACTCCAGTGCTGTTAACCTCCACTGGCTTCCCATATGCTCACGCATAGACTACAAAATCCTGGTTCACACCTACCAAGCTATCCACAACTCTGGACCCAAGTACCGGTCTGACCTCCATTCTACCCTCCTGCCCCACACGCACCCTTCGCTCCTCCAGATCCGTCTCCCTTCAGCAGCCCCGCAGCAGACTAAAATCTATGGATGCCAGGACTTTCAGTTGCATGGCTCCGCTGCCGTGGAACGCACTTCTAGACACTATTACGGCCGCAGAGTCTCTGTCCTCCTTTAAGGCACAGCTCAAGACTGTGCTGTTCAGAAAAGCTTTCAAGGACATCTGCTAATTCTGTTCCCATGTCCTCCGGATCTGGCGACACCTGTACATAGTTTTGTTTGTGTTTTATATTCTGGATTGTTTATTATAATTTTTGAGCACCTTGGGGGTAACAACAGTTCTTTACATATTAAACGTATTATTATTTCTATCCACCCATATTATGGAGGCAAATCCTGCCACTGTTCCATACAGTAGACTCTAGTTCTCATGCTTTTATGTTAATATTTATCACAAACCCTCATTCGCTTGCTTGTTCACAGTGCAGTGAGTACACATGGTATTTCAATAATGTAGAAATGCCAAAAGGAATTCAGTTGTTTCCGGTTAAACAGTCTTCTTGGCAGTCTGTTGACCCCATTATGTTGATTAATGTACCTCCATTTATTACACCATTACTCATTGTCATTATTACAACGGTATTATGCTGTACCTCACTGACATGCTCTATTCCTCACGTTGTATTACACCTCACTTATTATGCCATTACTCACT
The DNA here is from genome assembly GCF_964263955.1 of Coregonus lavaretus. Taxonomy (NCBI): domain Eukaryota; kingdom Metazoa; phylum Chordata; class Actinopteri; order Salmoniformes; family Salmonidae; genus Coregonus; species Coregonus lavaretus. The sequence continues at coordinate 19,627,320 of NC_139998.1, read as the reverse complement.
GTTATACCTTTTTATATGATGATATACCTAATTTTGACATACTGTATACCTCACACCTAAAATACTGTTAGTCACACTAGTTAGAAAGTCCTTGGTTACTATTGGGCCTTATTGGTCAGTTTTGTATAGAAACTGTCCTTTATTGGTCAGAATGTTCTACAAACTTTCTCCCTCTTCATACCCTGATCTCTTCCTGTTCCCCCAGACTGCAGGAGAGGAGGCGGAGTTCTGTGGTGGTCAGTCTGCCCGGATTGGATGTTTCGCCGGGGGACCTGTTTGTGTCCAATGGGGCGGCAGACATACTCAACTTCTCAGGTTAACGCCAAAGCTGCTTTTCTTCACTTTATTGATACATTTTTGTCAACAGCTTGTTTTTGATTACTTTTAAGACCAGATTTTAGGCCTACAGTGTTATTTGTTATAGATATTATTTTACAGTTACCTACATAGAGATCCTATTAAATTACTATTTAATATTAGGAATTAGTTAGGAAATAGTATTCTAATTCTATGGTTACCTAGCTATGATGTTAGTACCTGCATCAGAAGTTCACTTACACAAATATATAAGCAACATTCCTTAACTATTTTCAGATTATTGCCACATTCAGGCAAAATGATAAGGCTGTTTGCACTTAAAGCGTCATTTCCTGTAAAATCCTATCTAATTTACATTTTCTCAACAGCAGACCTATGAAGCTAGGCCTTTGTAGATAATGACAATACTGTGTTCTCCGTTTCCACAGACACCAAAAAACCCAAGTGGCCTTTCTCCATACGTGGCACGGTATGTGTGCTGTCTGTTTGTTGTTTTCCACCTGCTACACGCCCTAGCTAGCCTGCCCTGCCACCAGTCAGTCTAGTTGTTTGTGGTTTGTTTGCTAGTGCGTTGAAGCTGCCAGTGTGCTCAGGCAAGCTGCAATGGAATTAAGGATATTGTTCTCTGACCCACTTTTAATCAAAGCATATTAATGAATACACTTTCTTCCCCTCTGTTCTCATGGCCTCCTGAGATTTCATAATGTGTCAACACACTGAGCCAAACCAATTCAATCCAAATCAATTCATATTAAAGGTGTTTGACCAGACTGATAGATAGATGGGCAAATATATGAACAAAACACTATTTGTGTGTACTGTAGTTCACTGTTCCACTGTTCACTTCCATAAGTGCATGACCGTGCACACAAGCGGGCACACACACACACACGCTCGTACTCATACACATACGCTCGTACTCATACACACACAGATACATACACACATTCACTCTTACTATACACACACACACATTCCCACTTAGACAAACAGACACTCATATCTATAGTAAAAAGAAAACGGATTGATTGTTCAAGTAATGTTTGACCTGTATTTGTTCCTCTCAGACTAAAGGGAAAACAACACGCACTTCATCTGATATTGAGAAATGTCTATTGAAGGAACGGATTCAAGACTGGAGGGACACAGACTTCCAGAAGTACAAGGTGAGGAAAGGCATATGAACACCAGAGCTGAAGAAGCCCTTTTCCCTCCTAGCTGTGTAATGTCTAATTGTTACATGTCTGCATTTGTAACTTGGGACCCAGTCATAATTGAGTCAGTGCTCCTAAGAATTACTATAGGAACAAGGAAGCCCATGAAACCTATAAATGACACATTGGACGGGAACAAGACTTTATTGTTGGCCTACGCACATGACAACCATACATTTATAAACTTTATCTAGACAGCAGACGATAATAGAGTTACAGCATTGAGGATAGTAACAAGACAGGTTACAGAATGCTGTCGCCTTGTACTTATGACCGCACCGGCACAGCCGTGTTAAAACCACAATGAATCAGCCCCCCCGTGTATTATGGTTTTAGTATTATTCAAATAACATATATCCAACCATCCATCTGTCTTATCATTCCCTCCATCCCCAGGACTGTTCTCTAGAGGAGTTCCTGAGGAACTGTGATTCGTCTCAGCTGATGTCTGACTGTGACCCTCAGGACTACAAGAGACAGGAAGCCATCTGGGAACTCTTCACCAGCGAGTGTGTTTACTTCCTGGATCAGCTCATGGTGCTCAAAGAGGTGACTTACTAGATATACGCCTCCACACACACACACACACACACACATACTTTTGAACAGGAATGGCGCCTCACCACTGCAACCAAACACCTTTGCTTTGTGTGGCTTTGTTGGGGAACTCTTTCTTCAGCTTTAGATGAAATGTTACCTCATCTCTACTATGAAATCGAATACAGCACAAACAGATCCAACCCCTCCCTTTTGTTTGTGTTTCTTTGTGTAATATCTAATATATTTCTAATGTGTTTGTGTTTTTAATGTGTTTAATTAAAAATAAATATATATATTGTGTCCTTCAGGTGTTTCTGGCCACGCTGACCAACTTGCAGATGAAGGACTGCCTGCCTGACGTGGACTCTTGGAGGCTGTTTGCCAACCTCAACGAGCTGTGTCTGGTGAGACCATAGAGCTACATACTGTATATTACATTAGGTTGGATTAGTAGGGCTGTGACGGTCATGGAATTTTGGATGGCGGTAACTGGCCAGCCGAATGACTGCAGCTCCTTAATAACCGTTTGAATACTTCTTATTTTCCTCTCCTGACTGCATGTGCTGATATAGAAATAGAATGAATAGAACGGGCCTCCCCATTCAAGTCAATGGGCGGCAGGTAGCTTAGTGGGTAAGAGCGTTGTGCCAGTAACCGAAAGGTCGCTGGTTCTAATCCCAGAGCCGACTAGGTGAAAAATCTGTCGATGTGCCCTTGAGCAAGGCACTTAACCCTAATTGCTCCTGTAAGTCGCTCTGGATAAGAGCGTCTGCTAAATGACTAAAAATGTAAAAAAATGTAAATGATGGCGTAATGGGACTGGCAGCCATTGCGAGTGTACCCATTGGAGCGATGCAGGAAATAAAAGCAGGAAGTGTAACCATCAATTTGTGCTATGATTTGTTGACATAAAAAATATACATTCCATTGCATGAGCCACATCAGTTTACATCATTTGAATGAACATTCTACATTACCATGGACATTTTTGCATCACAATACCAGGCAGACATTGCGAGTGTACCCATGTAATGAGTTTACCAGTCAAATTGCCAGGGTTAGAGCTTCCAAGCCGTTCTATTCATTCTATTTCTATGTGTGCTGCTGCTGCACTGTGGGGGGCGTTGCCTAGGCAACCGAAGACTTGTTTGCTACAACACCTTGCTTGTTTTAGCAAGGAGCAACAAACTTTCTTCACGTTGTTGAGTCCATTACCGCAGAAACCATTACATCTTCAGTCATCTGTTCATTCCTAAAGTATGATCTTTTTTAACCCCCTAGAGTCGATTGACACAACAGTGCGTCAATCTAAGTAACATGATAAAAAAATCCCCATCAAAATCCATCGGTTTTAAGCTAGAGATATCTGTGTTGAAAGGTGGCAGAGATAGAGTGGTGTTTGTCAGACCATGAGACATCCCGAAAATCGGTCTTCTCACGAAAACGTATGTAGCGTCCGAATGGTTTGACCTTCAAACTACTATGACCACTCTATGTAAAGAGGAGACTCACGATGGTGGTTTCCGTTTTGCTCTACGACCCCCCACAAGTGTCACGGGACTTGTCTGAAGGTGTGTGTGTATACATACATACATACAGTACCAGTCAAAAGTTTGGACACCTACTCAAGGGTTTTTCTTTATTTTTACTATTTTCTACATTGTAGAATAATAGCGAAGACATCAAAACTATAAAATAACACATATGGAATTATGTAGTAACCAAAAAAGTGTTAAACAAATCAAAATATATTTTAAATTCTTCAAAGTAGCCACCCTTTGCCTTGATGACAGCTTTGCACACTCTTGGCATTCTCTCAACCAGCTTCACCTTGAATGCTTTTTCAACAGTCTTGAAGGAGTTCCCACATATGCCGAGCACTTGTTGGCTGCTTTTCCTTCACTCTGCGGTCCGACTCATCCCAAACCATCTCAATTGGGTTGATGTCGGGGGATTGTGGTGTCCAGGTCATCTGATGCAGCACTCCATCACTCTCCTTCTTGGTAAATTAGCCCTTGCAGAGCCTGGAGTGTTGGGTCATTGTCCTGTTGAAAAACAAATGATAGTCCCACTAAGCCCAAACCAGATGGGATGGCGTATCGCTGCAGAATGCTGTGGTAGCCATGCTGGTTAAGTGTGCCTTGAATTCTAAATAAATCACAGACAGTGTCACCAGCAAAGCACCCCCACACCATAACACCACCTCCTCCATGCTTTACGGTGAGAAATACACATGCGGAGATCATCCATTCACCCACACCGCTTCTCACAAAGACACGGCGGTTGGAACCAGAAATCTCCAATTTGGACTCAAGACCAAATTACAGATTTCCACCGGTCTAATGTCCATTGCTCGTGTTTCTTGGTCCAAGTAAGTCTGTTATTCTTATTGGTGTCCTTTAGTAGTGGTTTCTTTGCAGAAATTCGACCATGAAGGCCTGATTCACACAGTCTCTTCTGAACAGTTGATGTTGAGATTTGTCTGTTACTTGAACTGTGAAGCATTTATTTGGGCTGCAATTTCTGAGGCTGGTAACTCTAATGAACTTCTCCTCTGCAGCAGAGGTAACTCTGGGTCTTCCATTCCTGTGGCGGTCCTCATGAGAGCCAGTTTCATCATAGCGCTTGATGGTTTTTGCAACTGTACTTGAAGAAACGTTCAAAGTTATTAAATGTTCCGTATTGACTGACCTTCATGTCTTAAAGTAATGATGGACTGTCATTTCTCTTTGCCTATTTGAGCTGTTCTTGCATAATATGGACTGTTACCAAATAGGGCTATCTTCTGTATATCCCCCTACCTTGTCACAACACAACTGATTGGCTCAAACACATTAAAAGGAAATAAATTCCACAAATTAACTTTTAAGAAGGCACACCTGTTAATTGAAATGCATTCCAGGTGACTACCTCATGAAGCTGGTTGAGAGAATGCCAAGAGTGTGCAAAGCTGTCATCAAGGCAAAGGGTGGCTATTTGAAGATTCTCAATTACAAAATATATTTTGAATTGTTTAACACTTTTTTGGTTGCTACATGATTCCATATGTGTTATTTTATAGTTTTGATGTCTTCACTATTATTCTACAATGTAAAAAGAAAGAAAAACCCTTGAATGAGGAGGTGTGTCCAAACTTTTGACTGGTACTATATATATATATATATATATATATATATATATATATATATATATTACACACACAGTGGGGAGAACAAGTATTTGATACACTGCCGATTTTGCAGGTTTTCCTACTTACAAAGCATGTAGAGGTCTGTAATTTTTATCATAGGTACACTTCAACTGTGAGAGACGGAATCTAAAACAAAAATCCAGAAAATCACATTGTATGATTTTTAAGTAATTAATTTGCATTTTATTGCATGACATAAGTATTTGATACATCAGAAAAGCAGAACTTAATATTTGGTACAGAAACCTTTGTTTGCAATTACAGAGATCATACGTTTCCTGTAGGTCTTGACCAAGTTTGCACACACTGCAGCAGGAATTTTGGCCCACTCCTCCATACAGACCTTCTCCAGATCCTTTAGGTTTCGGGGCTGTCGCTGGGCAATACGGACTTTCAGCTCCCTCAAGATTTTCTATTGGGTTCAGGTCTGGAGACTGGCTAGGCCACTCCAGGACCTTGAGATGATTCTTACGGAGCCACTCCTTAGTTGCCCTGGCTGTGTGTTTCGGGTCGTTGTCATGCTGGAAGACCCAGCCACGACCCATCTTCAATGCTCTTACTGAGGGAAGGAGGTTGTTGGCCCATCCATCCTCCGCTCAATACGGTGCAGTCGTCCTGTCCCCTTTGCAGAAAAGCATCCCCAAAGAATGATGTTTCCACCTCCATGCTTCACGGTTGGGATGGTGTTCTTGGGGTTGTACTCATCCTTCTTCTTCCTCCAAACACGGCGAGTGGAGTTTAGACCAAAAAGCTCTATTTTTGTCTCATCAGACTACATGACCTTCTCCCATTCCTCCTCTGGATCATCCAGATGGTCATTGGCAAACTTCAGACGGGCCTGGACATGCGCTGGCTTGAGCAGGGGGACCTTGCGTGCGCTGCAGGATTTTAATCCATGACGGCGTAGTGTGTTACTAATGGTTTTCTTTGAGACTGTGGTCCCAGCTCTCTTCAGGTCATTGACCAGGTCCTGCCGTGTAGTTCTGGGCTGATCCCTCACCTTCCTCATGATCATTGATGCCCCACGAGGTGAGATCTTGCATGGAGCCCCTGACCGAGTCGATTGACCGTCATCTTGAACTTCTTCAATTTTCTAAAAATTGCGCCAACAGTTGTTGCCTTCTCACCAAGCTGCTTGCCTATTGTCCTGTAGCCCATCCCAGCCTTGTGCAGGTCTACAATTTTATCCCTGATGTCCTTACACAGCTCTCTGGTCTTGGCCATTGTGGAGAGGTTGGAGTCTGTTTGATTGAGTGTGTGGACAGGTGTCTTTTATACAGGTAACGAGTTCAAACAGGTGCAGTTAATACAGGTAATGAGTGGAGAACAGGAGGGCTTCTTAAAGAAAAACTAACAGGTCTGTGAGAGCTGGAATTCTTACTGGTTGGTAGGTGATCAAATACTTATGTCATGCAATAAAATGCAAATTCATTACTTAAAAATCATACAATGTGATTTTCTGGATTTTTGTTTTAGATTCAGTCTCTCACAGTTGAAGTGTACCTATGATAAAAAATGACAGACCTCTACATGCTTTGTAAGTAGGAAAACCTGCAAAATCGGCAGTGTATCAAATACTTGTTCTCCCCACTGTGTATGTGTGTATGTATATGTATATGTATATATATATATATATATATACTTTTTTTTTTTAAAGCTTTCTTATATTTACGTTTTACATTTTAGTTATATCTCCTAGATATAGGACAGACACTTCAAAACCTTGTTCTTTGAATGTCTTTTTTGCCATTTATGAATGTGTTATTCAATGCGTTTCTCTGGGCTATAGTAGTAAAAGCCAAATTCATTTTTTTTCAAAAAAAAATTGATACCTAAAAGGGTCCTAAAATTATAAATCAAATTGCTAAATGATCCATTATGACCATTTTAAAACAATTCCAAATGTCAGCTTAGAACCGATCTCTATTATACTCTATTATATGACTACACAGCAATAGTCTATGGCATGACATCTTCATGTAGACTTTGTCTATCTATGATATTACATTTTCTTGTGGACTCTGTAATGTGATGTGTTGTTCCCCAGGTGAGCTTTGGCTTCCTCACCAGCCTGCTGCATGTCATCAAGGAGTCCTGGAAGATTCCAGTAGCAGGGGGCGGGCCCACCCCCACCCTGCAGGAGCTCCTCCTCAAGGTATGGACACACACACAAACACACACACGTTCAAATACTTGAATGCACAAGCACACGCGTTTACACACACAGAGAATATTCTATTCTACTGTAATTTACTTTACATTTGTATTCTTAGATTGTATTATTTTGTTGCGTTGTCGAGAAGGAACCTACACGTAAGCATTTCGTTGGACGGTGTATGCCATGTGTATCCTGTACATACGACTAATAAAACTTGAAACAGGCGCGCACACACACACTCATTATAAACCAGAGAACAAGTATAAAATCATAAGTATCAATATAATTAGTCATGTGTTGTTTTAAAAAGTGACCTACTCAAATATGGTATACTAGACGTAAATCTCTATCACCCTCCATGAAATTATCTATGAATAAGTAGCACAGTTTTTCCTGTGGCCCAGCAGCTTTTTTTCTTTTCCAAATGATATACTGTCTATACACACCACATATTTATATTCTGGATTCCTACACTCTACTTTGGATTGTTATTTCTTGATGAGAATTGTAGCATTATTTATGTATTTTAATTGTATTAAACATTCTACTGCACTGTTGGAGCTAGTAACATAAGCATTTCGCTGCACTTGCTATAATAGTGGTTCCCAACCAGGGGTACATTTTTTACATTTGATTCATTTAGCCGACGCTCTTATCCAGAGCGACTTACAGTTAGTGCATTCATCTTACTAGGACCCCTGGGGGTACTTGGCCTATCCATAGGGGGTACTTGAGAAGACCCATGAGACCATAGGCTTACTGGTAAAATGCACATGAGGGGGTACTCCAGGGGTACTCCTGGCAGAGCAAAATTCAGTTGGTGGTACAGTAACCCAAAAAGGTTGGGAACCACTGTGCTATTACACCGGCAAATCTGTGTACACGACCAATAAACTTTGATGAGATTTTTCTGTTTCTCTATGAGCTTACTGCTTAGCTAACCATTTACATATATCTCTCTCTATCTGTTGGCAGGCGATCCGGGAGAGCATATGCCACTGTCTGCAGAAATACTGCCTCAACTATTCCACTGCACTCTTTTATCTGGACAGCCTGAAGCACAGAGAGGACTTTGGCTCCTACGTGAAGGTACACTGTACTGCAGGCCGGAGCCGCCGAGCGCTGCTTATTTGGAACTATAAATCAGGGTTGGTTGGGGCAAGGTTGCGCTGTACCTTGTCCCTAACAACCACACACAATAATGCAGTAAGGTAGGATAGAACCGGGTCAAGTGTGAGCGAACAGAGTCACTGGGGCTCGCTGACAATTGGAATGTGACAATTAGTCTCCTGCGATTGTGACTCTTTCTTTTTTGCAACCCTGCTGTTTTTTTGCTCTCAGCTGAGATCATTTTTCTTCCTCACAACTTCCCTTTCCCTCCTACCCTACCCCATCCCTCAGTTCTCCCTAATACGTGCTCTCTTTCACTCTTACTTCCTGACCTGTCTCTTCTCTTTCTCTTATTTTCTCCCACACTCTTACTCAATTGCTTTCTCTCTCAATATCAGATTTTGTCACAGACTTACTTATCAACCTACTTATAGTACTTAATTTGGCTTTAACTCTCTCTCCCCTCTATGCTCTCTCTCTCTCTCCCCTTTACGCTCTCTCTCTCTCTCTCTCCCCTCTACGCTCTCTCTCTCTCTCCCCTCTACGCTCTCTCTCTCTCCCCTCTACGCTCTCTCTCTCTCCCCTCTACGCTCTCTCTCCCCTCTACGCTCTCTCTCTCTCTCCCCTCTACGCTCTCTCTCTCTCTCCCCTCTACGCTCTCTCTCTCTCTCCCCTCTACGCTCTCTCTCTCTCCCCTCTACGCTCTCTCTCTCTCTCCCCTCTACGCTCTCTCTCTCTCCCCTCTACGCTCTCGCTCTCTCTCCCCTCTACGCTCTCTCTCTCTCCCCTCTACGCTCTCTCTCTCTCTCTCCCCTCTACGCGCTCTCTCTCTCTCTCCCCTCTACGCTCTCTCTCTCTCTCGCCCCTCTACGCTCTCTCTCTCGCCCCTCTACGCGCTCTCTCTCTCCCCTCTACGCGCTCTCTCTCTCTCCCCTCTACGCGCTCTCTCTCTCCCCTCTACGCGCTCTCTCTCTCTCCCCTCTACGCGCTCTCTCTCTCTCCCCTCTACGCGCTCTCTCTCTACCCTCTACGCTCTCTCTCTCTCCCCTCTACGCGCTCTCTCTCTCCCCTCTACGCGCTCTCTCTCTCCCCTCTACGTGCTCTCTCTCCCCTCTACGCGCTCTCTCTCCCCTCTACGCTCTCGCTCTCTCTCCTCTATGCTCTCTTTCTCTCTCTCTCCTCTCTACGCTCTCTTTCTCTCTCTCTCTCTCCCCTCTACGCTCTCTTTCTCTCTCCCCTCTACGCTCTCTCTCTCTCTCCCCTCTACGCTCTCTCTCTCCCCACTACGCTGTCTTTGTCTCTCTCTCTCCCCTTCCTTCTTAGTGGTGTGAGAGGAACCAGGAGTGTCGGAGACTGCAGTTGCGTGACCTGTTGGTGGCGCCGTTGCAACGTCTGACCCGCTACCCCCTGCTGCTGAAGAACGTGGGGAAGAGGAGCCGGACGGAGGAGGAGGAGAGCGCCCTGCAGAGAGTGGTGGACCAGGTGGACACCTCCATATGTGAGCATCCCCCTCCTTCACCCTTGCCACTGAAACACTGTATTGTAAAACCCATCACTACACAGGCTGCTGTACCATATCTCCTATTTGCCTGGCCTTGAACAGATGCATCTGGTGAGGCTCTTTGATGTTTTCAGCATGATGCGTCAATCATGAAGGGGGCTGTGCGTTTATACTGGTTGGTTTTCCTCTGAGTCTTTTTCACTCAAACACCCACACAGCCCCTGAACACTGCCCGCTTCACAACTGTTCATTTTCAATTAAAAACAGAAAGTCTTATTTCCCCATAACATCCAATGAGAATAACAAAATAGCTTTGCCAGACCATTGCCTACAATGTGTACAACATGGTCAGGATCTCAGGCGAATCTGATATTTCTACAAAACAGTGCAACCTTACCACACTACTTTATTGCACATTCTTACTGCAACACATGACTACGTTACGTTACCCCTCACCACCACACTGACTCTCTATAGTCAGTGGATCATCACACATATTATTAGTGTAAATAAATCTGACTTGGAATTCTGTGAAGCCATTATTGGATTATCTGGGTTATTTGCATAATGGCTGATGTTATCAGCTGAGGTGACTCATCTAAACCTAATTCAACAGTAGTTAGTCATCACTAGTGGCTCCTCTGTCTCTAACCACAACATGAACGTTTTTGCCATGTAAGGAAACTTTAACATACACAAGCAGAGTCAGTCAGCTATCCTCTCCTGTGTCTTACTATGGAGGAAAACATAGAAATAGAATTCTAAATGGCCACCGGTCCTCCTATCACCCCCATTGACTTGAATGGAGATGCCATTCTAGGAGTTCTATTTCTACGTAGGAAACAGCAGCCCTGCCGTTCAGGCCATCAGCTCTAGGGGTTTTTCTGACAGAGCTATGTGGGCTTTTGTCAGCCACTTACACATCTCCTGGCTTAACTCACATCTTCACGCCCATTACAAAATATACACTGTGGAAAAGTTAATTTGCACACAGTCTTCTCAGCAAATACAACCAAGGGGGATATACAAATACATGTATTTTAGAAATGGTAACAAATAGGCAGTTTGTTTGTTTGTTTGTTTGGGCAGCAACCAAAATCTGTGACAGTTGAAGTCTTCTCTGCGTGCCTGTACTTGCAGACGCGTTTTGGTGGTTCACTCTATAACTAGATGGACAGGACCGGCTGTGGGGAAATGTGTACCAGTATTGTACCTTGAATGTGATTGTTATTGTATATCGAACCTGTTTTTCTATTCCAGTGCTTTTACTGTGTGCTTCAAAGTTCTTTCCCATAGCCAGGGTGTGACTGTACAGACAATAACAGAGGTATACAGTGAGTTGATGAGGCCTGGGAATAGCATTGTCACAATGGCAGGCTGGGCTGAATAGGTCAATGTTTAATGGGTGCGGTGGGTGTATACAGTAAGAGGTGGGCGCAGTCTAATCTCTGAATGTGATTGTTGCATCATAGATCACACCTATGTTGAGACACACAGACAACTGTCGTCATCATTTAATGATATCCGTATCAGCAACTTTTGAGATGCAACATCAGAGATACAATTTCAAATTGCTTTGTTTCATTGCCAATGCCAGACAAATTGATAGTTCAATAAAAATTGTGCACATAGCTGAACATTTTACAAAGTACATTTACGTCATTTAGCAGATGCTCTTATCCAGAGCGACTTACAATTAGTGAGTGCATACATCTTTCATACTGGCCCCCCGTGGGAAGTATGTACTATAGGACTATATTATTAAACTAATATGAAGTTACATAAATTATATTAATATAATCTGATGACAACAAAGTGACATCCTTGTTAAGACTGTTATGTGTGTTCCAAAGCCAGGAATACGCCAGCCAGAATCGATGTTCCTAATTAGTGTGCACTGCTCACTATCAAACAGTGGTGGAGTGGAATGCAGTTTAGTGTCCTTGTTGGTTTGTTTGTGTCACACACATCCCTCCCCCTCTGTGTGTGGTTGTGTGTGTGTTGTGTGGGTGTGTTTTGTTGTGTGTGTGTGGGTGTGTTTTGTAGGTGATCTGGAGGGCAAAGTCAAATGGCTGGACAACTACCAGAAGGTGAAACAGCTGAGAGATGCCCTGGTGTGGCTGCCAGTGTGGGAGAGAGGCAAGCGGGCCTTCGTCCCTGAGGTAAGGGTCCATTCACAATAGTGAGAGAGTTGAGCTTTGAATACCAAACTGGGTTTGCACAAATACATAATAGAATATAATTCACTTAATTGACTTAATCCTCTTAGTTCCTGGAGGAACATGGGCCTCTGTACTTAGTTCCTGGAGGAACATGGGCCTCTGTACTTAGTTCCTGGAGGAACATGGGCCTCTGTACTTAGTTCCTGGAGGAACATGGGCCTCTGTCCTTAAGCTTTCCAATGATGCTGGTCTTGGGTTGGTGTCTTTACCTCTGGCCACGAAAAATGGATATTCTTTGGTTTGGATTAGAATAGAACAGATCATATGGTTAACGTTTGATACACAAGTCAGATACAGTACAACAACAACTTAGCTGTATCTTGAATGATATCAATGCATTGATGTAAAGTAAAGAGAAAGCTGTCTGAAGCATCTTAGTTTTTTCAGATAAAAATCAAGTGATATCTGAACATCATGATCCGCAAAGCTAGATATGCATGCAAGAGATATAACGGTGTGATATGATAAAAATAAAATATACTCCCACCACATATGAACTCGTAAGAATGCAAATAAATTATGCGTCTACCCACAACCTAACCTCAGCCCTTCATTTGGCTATGAACAGAATCTGAAGCATCTCCTGAAAGCAGTCACCCTGGAAAACCTCATCGCTCGTCGGAGCCTCCTGCACGAGGGGAAACTAGTGCTCACAGGTCGGTGACATACAGAGGAATCAGACAAGACTAATTAAAATACGTTTGAAGTACTGTAGTTTTACATCGGCCATGTCCTGACATCATCTCTATATGTGTTACCACCAGAGAATGCCAAGCTGCATGATGTGTACCTGTTTCTCTTTGACGAGTTCCTCCTCATCACCAAGATCAAGAGGAACAAGAAGGTAGGACCCATATCTATATGATTTTCTCACATATATACTTAACTACATATGCATTATAACTTACTTAACAACTACCTACGTATAGTACTTAAAACAACTACTTACGTATAGTACTTAATCCTCTAATCCCCCCCCCCCCCCCCCTGTTTAGAAGTCCACAGGTCCTGAACAGAATCCTTTGCGCCTCCCTCAGAACCAGGAGTTTGACCAGCTGCTGAAGGAGGGCTGTACCTTCACCGTCCTGGACCAGCCCGTCTCGCTGGACCGCCTCCAGCTCAAGAGCGTCGACCAACTCAACGCAGCAGGTGGGGAGGGATCAACACCTGCATGATATATTAATTGAAAAAGGCCAGCACTCAATTATATAGTTTCCACAGTTTAAGGAACATGTCCTAGTAACACACACAAGCATTTTGGCTTTTGTCAACCTTAATGTGATTGTCAAATCAAAGTTTATTTGTCATATGCACAGGATACAGCGGGGAGTAAATGGTAAAATGACATGCTTAGTTGCAAGCTCTCCTCTCAACAGTGCAGTAACTTAACAGTGTATGTTTTTATGGAAAATAATGTACAACCTGATCCCAGGACCTCATCACTGATTTAAACATAGGCCTATGAACATCTACTAATCTATTACATTTAGGCTATTTGGCACTTGTTCACACCTCTTGCTTTACTTCAGGGTTTCCCAAACTCAGTCCTCGGGACCCCAAGGGGTGTACATTTTGATTTGTGATCTAGCACTACACATCTGATTAAATAATCAACTAATCATAAACTTTGATCATTTGAATCAGCTGTGTAGTGTTGGGGCAAAAACCAAAACGTGCACCTCCAAGGGATCCCGAGGACAGTTTGGGAAACGCTGCTTTACTTACTGATAAGATACTGACTTGATATCAATAATGAAACCTATGATAAAAACATATTGTGCAATCCACAGTTATCTAAACCGCAGATTAGTAATCTGTAATCGATTACAGTATCAGTCCTGAGTTATTTGTTCAGTACTCTTCCTTCTGTACTGCTTATGTGTGTTTGCAACAGAACTGGTCCCGTGTGGCTCAGTTGGTAGAGCATGGCGCTTGCAATGCCAGGGTTGTGGGTTCGATTCCCACAGGGACCAGTACGAAAATGTATGCATTCACTACTGTAAATCACTCTGGATAAGCGCATCTGCTAAATGTAAACTGAGTTGTATTCATTAGAAGCAAAAGGGCCAAAACAGGGAGGCACTACCTGAACTTCCAATAAGAAACGCTTGCTTTCATTTTCCGGGACAAAACTTTTTCTATGTTTTTCTACGGTGTGCACTAATGAATATGACCCTGCCATGTTTCCTCCTTCTCTTCTCAGCGTCAGGGCTACCCCAATCCTTCATCATCATGCACCAGAACCGCTACCAGCAGTGTATCGCTGCCTTCGTTCTACAAGCGCCGTCCGAGGCCGTCAAGGTACAGTAAGAGCACTCTGAACTTAAAGTAAACGCACTGTACGTGTTGTAGGCCTAACAAAAACACTGTATTTTTACATTGCATACCGATTTGGTTGTTCATGTGTAAATGCACCATGGTGTCTGGCAACATTTCGTTATGTGGTATCTCATGTTACGCTATCTTATGTAAGGCATGGATCTATCATTATCATGAAATTCCCATCTCAAACAGCAGGGTCAAAGATTATTAATTTTAGATGAGTTGCTAGTTGAATACTGCCATATAAAATCCTTCATTCATCACCATGTTTAATTCCCATGCCTGATAATAATCATTGTTGAGCTATTTACAGTCTATATTTGTCTAGGAGATTTTCTCTGAGCAAACATACAAATTGCTATCCTCCCAGAAATCAAGTGACTCGCTCCAGTTAGTGTTTGTCATAGTGCTGAGCGATTTAGTGCTTTTTGAGGTTGTTTCGGTCCGATTATTTAAAAAAGAATCATGGCTTTCGGTTTAAATGTATTTTTGACATTAAAAGCACTGTGCATTATGTGGGTTGAATGCTGTAACAACACAGAATAAAACAATTAATTTAAGTCCCATGATGGTAGTGACTGCCCATTACTGCTTATCACTTATGAACCATAATTTATTCACATTACTTTAATAAAATATTTGTTTTATTTGATGACTATTTAATTCCAAGTCATCTCATCTCTAAAGAGCTGCTGCCTATGCTGTCTTACAAAATCACTATTTTTGTAGTTGTTCAAAGTAAATAAGGCATACTTTTATGACTTCTGAATACCAACTATCAAGATCAACTGCTTTCTATCCCTCTCGATTGCTAGTTCTCTCTTCTCTGTCTGTGTCCTGCTCCGCACAGATGAACAAGTTTAAGTGGGCCCGCAATGGATTAGGGTCATTGTAGTTAATTACCATGTTTTATTTTACTAAACTATGTAAAATATTGGCCTATTGGAAACTACAACTCCCTACTACATTGCACAGTTCAGGCTTGATCTGATTTATCTCTACAGAAACTGCACATCGAGCTCACAGAAAAAAACAGAACGAAATGGAATTCAAATAATTGAACAGACTTCAGTCAATCAAATAACCTACATTTCGGTTAATTGCTCAGCACTAGTTGGTCATCAGACGATCGGACACAAGCAGAGAAGTGTGTATTCCAATACCTTGCTCGTTGATACATCTAGGTTAGGTGGAATATCCTTCATTACTAGGCATGAGTAAGGTTGCAAAGGGTGGGTATATTACTGGAAACTTTCAAAGTTTACCAGTAAACTACCAGAATTTTGGTGTCTTTCAATGATTTTATGTAATTATCACGACATCTAGTGACCCTTTTGGGTACTTCAGATTATCACAGGTGTCTAATCTCTGGCCCTCTCTCTGGCATTATCACGTGGAAAATATATTTAATAATTCAATAAGATTATTTTTTAAATAAAAAATATAAAGCTGTAAAACATTATCGTTAATATAAACCAACTTAAGTCCCGATTCCAATTTAGGAAATTATGCCTTTCTCAGTAGTTGGTATTCAGACTTACCTTGTGCAGGTGCAAAACAGGCTTTGCAGGCGTGGTTCCCTTGCACACTCTGATTAAATGTAATTAAACTGTTGAAAACCCTCCCACTTGCTGGCATCAGATTTTCTCCTGGAGTGTTCATTCAATAGGGTTGTCAGTACATTTATCTTAATGGTGTACCTTTTTATTTGAATATTGTTGACAGACTAGAATACATCGAGAGAACAGGTTCAGAAAATAGGGATCAGTTCGCTGCAGCTAGCGACTGGAGTGAGCTGCAAAAAAACACTCAAACTGGACAGTTTTATCTCCATCTCTACATTCGGACTCAATCATGGACACGCTTACTAACACTTGTGGCTGCTTCACGTGATGTATTGTTGTCTCAACCTTTTTGCCCTTTGTGCTGTTGTCTGTGCCTAACAATGTTTGGACCATGTTTGTGGTGCTAACATGTTGTGCTAATGCCATGTTGTCATGTTGTGTTGCTGCCATGCTTTGTTGTTGTATGGAGTGTTGTGGTGTCTCTCTTGTCGTGATGTGTGTTTTTGTCCTATATTTTTATTTTTAATCCCAGCCCCCGTCCCAGCAGGAGGCTTTTTGCCTCTTGGTAAGCCATAATTTTGTTCTTAATTGACTTGCCTAGTTAAATAAAAATACAAAATAAAAATGAAAGAAACCATCTAAATATATGCATATTCATCTCCGTTTCAACACCGACTGGTAGATGTAAAAACTCTGATCTTGTAGATTATGTAGGCACATTTTGGGGTTAGGAAAGTATATATGAATCATTAAAAAAAAGCAGGTTTAGAGCCTTAACGCACTAAATATATTGATGAATTAAAAATAGTGGTTTGATTCATCCTGAAAGTTGTCATATTCAAGTTCAATCCATGAAATATTGGAAAGTGGATGAAAGTGTACAATAGGGGTTGAACAAGTCCTATAAATCTACCTTAATTCTCACTAATCATGGAACTGTATGACAACGGTCCAGTCGTCATGAACCATCCGCCAGGCTCCAGGTTTAACCTGCTACGTGTGGTCTGAGTTCCATAATGATTCAAATAGGCCACATGTCCCAAATTATTTCACAACGTTAGCCTAATAAGATCCACTAATGCTAGTGACCCTCAGGAACAACTTACACGGACGTGACAGAGGAAAGAAAGGTAAACGGAATGGAATGATGTGAAATGTAAGTTACAAATAGAAGAAAACAAACACTAAAGTGACAGTTATAAATGTATGTGGGTGTTACTGACGGTGCCTCCCGATACTGGCAAATATTTAACATGATACAAATTGTGAAATAAAACTGAGAAATGCATGGACATAGGCTATAATTAAAACATTCTAAAGGCATACATCAAATTATGAGGACACACACAATTACAATTCTGAATAACGGCACAGCTACAGTGGGGGAAAAAAAGTATTTAGTCAGCCACCAATTGTGCAAGTTCTCCCACTTAAAAAGATGAGAGAGGCCTGTAATTTTCATCATAGGTACACGTCAACTATGACAGACAAATTTGAGGGAAAAAAATCCAGAAAATCACATTGTAGGATTTTTTATGAATTTATTTGCAAATTATGGTGGAAAATAAGTATTTGGTCACCTACAAACAAGCCAGATTTCTGGCTCTCACAGACCTGTAACTTCTTCTTTAAGAGGCTCCTCTGTCCTCCACTCGTTACCTGTATTAATGGCACCTGTTTGAACTTGTTATCAGTATAAAAGACACCTGTCCACAACCTCAAACAGTCACACTCCAAACTCCACTATGGCCAGCTGTCAAAGGACACCAGAAACAAAATTGTAGACCTGCACCAGGCTGGGAAGACTGAATCTGCAATAGGTAAGCAGCTTGGTTTGAAGAAATCAACTGTGGGAGCAATTATTAGGAAATGGAAGACATACAAGACCACTGATAATCTCCCTCGATCTGGGGCTCCACGCAACAGCTCACCCTGTGGGGTCAAAGAATCACAAGAACGGTGAGCAAAAATCCCAGAACCACACGGGGGGACCTAGTGAATGACTTGCAGAGAGCTGGGACCAAAGTAACAAAGCCTACCATCAGTAACACACTATGCCGCCAGGGACTCAAATCCTGCAGTGCAAGACGTGTCCCCCTGCTTAAGCCAGTACATGTCCAGGCCCGTCTGAAGTTTGCTAGAGTGCATTTGGATGATCCAGAAGAGGATTGGGAAAATGTCATATGGTCAGATGAAACCAAAATAGAACTTTTTGGTAAAAACTCAACTCGTCGTGTTTGGAGGACAAAGAATGCTGAGTTGCATCCAAAGAACACCATACCTACTGTGAAGAATGGGGGTGAAAACATCATGCTTTGGGGCTGTTTTTCTGCAAAGGGACCAGGACGACTGATCCGTGTAAAGGAAAGAATGAATGGGGCCATGTATCGTGAGATTTTGAGTGAAAACCTCCTTCCATCAGCAAGGGCATTGAAGATGAAACGTGGCTGGGTCTTTCAGCATGACAATGATCCCAAACACACCGCCCGGGCAACGAAGGAGTGGCTTCGTAAGAAGCATTTCAAGGTCCTGGAGTGGCCTAGCCAGTCTCCAGATCTCAACCCCATAGAAAATATTTGGAGGGAGTTGAAAGTCCGTGTTGCCCAGCGACAGCCCCAAAACATCACTGCTCTAGAGGAGATCTGCATGGAGGAATGGGCCAAAATACCAGCAACAGTGTGTGAAAACCTTGTGAAGACTTACAGAAAACGTTTGACCTGTGTCATTGCCAACAAAGGGTATATAACAAAGTATTGAGAAACTTTTGTTATTGACCAAATACTTATTTTCCACCATAAATTGCAAATAAATTCA
This sequence comes from Coregonus lavaretus, assembly GCF_964263955.1. Lineage (NCBI taxonomy): Eukaryota > Metazoa > Chordata > Actinopteri > Salmoniformes > Salmonidae > Coregonus > Coregonus lavaretus. Next base: position 19,608,366 of record NC_139998.1, on the reverse strand, counting down.
TTAAAAATCCTACAATGTGATTTTCTGGATTTATTTTCCTCATTTTGTCTGTCATAGTTGACGTGTACCTATGATGAAAATTACAGGCCTCTCATCTTTTTAAGTGGGAGAACTTGCACAATTGGTGGCTGACTAAATTCTTTTTTCCCCCACTGTATTTATAGCCTATTACACTGTGGAAAGGGGCTGCAATACGTTATGATTTTCAGTTTGGTTTCATATAGCTGGTTTCACATTCGTCTCCAGGGATAATAAGGAAAGATCTTCTAAAACAATTGCTGTGTGTATTTACAATCCCCTTCTCCAAACGGATTACTCATTTACCGAGCTCTAATCAATAGCTCCTGTCCATTTAATAAAATTACAGTGCATGGAGAATGCTGTTATTTTTATCGGAACAAAGATACGTTTTTTCCACTTAGAACCGGCAGGTTTGCTCAACCTTATTCATGGTTTCCTCGCGCATAAAGGTGGTGGAATTAAGTCAAGGTCAAAATATGGCTTATCAGTAGATGCACCTCAGCCACACCTTCATTTCTTAGATCTCCACCCCAAACAAATAGTGGGTGAATAGCATGCTATTTTCATGCTTAAATTCAAGGTCAGAACGCGCATAAAAAGGAACGTTCCATTTACGCGCGCTTAACCCGGGTCTGAATCGGGGCATAGTGAATACCATTTGTGTTTTAATATGAGTGTTTCGGCATGGAATATAATTTATTAATTTTTTACACTTTAATTTATTTGTCCATATGTACAGTACCAGTCAAAAGTTTGGACACCAACTCATTCAAGGGTTTTTCTTTATTTTTTACTATTTTCTGCATTGTAGAATAATAGTGAAGACATCAAAACTATGAAATAACACATGGAATCATGTAGTATCCAAAAAAGTGTTAAACAAATCAAAATATATTTTATATTTGAGATTCTTCAGATAGCCACCCTTTGCCTTGATGACAGCTTTGCACACTCTTGGCATTCTCTCAACCAGCTTCACCTGGAATGCTTTTCCAACAGTCTTGAAGGAGTTCCCATATATGCTAAGCACTTGTTGGCTGCTTTTCCTTCACTCTGCCGTCCGACTCATCCCAAACTATCTCAATTGGGTTGAGGTCGGGGGATTGTGGAGGCCAGGTCATCTGATGCAGCACTCCATCACTCTCCTTCTTGGTCAAATAGCCCTTGCACAGCCTGAGGTGTGTTGGGTCATTGTCCTGTTGAAAAACAAATGAGAGTCCCACTAAGCCCAAACCAGATGGGATGGCGTATCGCTGCAGAATGCTGTGGTAGCCATGCTGGTTAAGTGTGCCTTGAATTCTAAATCAATCGCTGATAGTGTCACCAGCAAAACACCCCCACATCATGACACCTCCTCCCCCATGCTTTATGGTGGGAACTACACATGCGGAGATCATCCGTTCACCCACACCGCATCTCACAAAGACACGGCGGTTGGAACCAGAAATCTCCAATTTGCACTCCAGACAAAAGGACAAATTTCCACCTGTCTGTCCATGCTCGTGTTTCTTGGCCCAAGCAGGTCTCTTCTTATTATTGGTGTCATTTAGTAATGGTTTCTTTGCAGCAATTCGACCATGAAGGCCTGATTCACACAGTCCCCTCTGAACAGTTGATCTTGAGATGTGTCTGTGACTTGAACTCTGTGAAGCATTTATTTGGGCTGCAATTTATGAGGCTGGTAACTCTAATGAACTTATCCTTTGCAGCAGAGGTAACTCTGGGTCTTCCATTCCTGTGGCGGTCCTCATGAGAGCCAGTTTCATCATAGCGCTTGACAGGTTTTGCGACTGCACTTGAAGAAATTTTCAAAGTTCTTGAAATGTTCTGTATTGACTGACCTTCATGTCTTAAAGTAATGATGGACTCGTTTCTCGTTGCTTATTTGAGCTGTTCTTGTCATAATATGGACTTTGTCTTTTACCAAATAGGGCTATCGTCTGTATACCCCCCCTACCTTGTCACAACACAACTGATTGGCTCAAACGCATTAAGAAGGAAAGCAATTCCACAAATTAACTTTTAGAAGGCACACCTGTTAATTGAAATGCATTCCAGGTGACTACCTCATGAATCTGGTTGAGAGAATGCCAAGAGTGTGCAAAGCTGTCATCATGGCAAAGGGTGGCTATTTGAAGAAAATCAAATATAAAATATATTTTGATGTGTTTAACACTTTTTTGGTTACTACAAGATTCCATATGTGTTATTTTATAGTTTTTATTCTACAATGTAAAAAATAGTAAAAATAAAGAAAAACCCTTGAATGAGTAGGTGTCCAAACTTTTCACTGGTAGTGTATTTGTCAAACTCGTGGCAGTTGTAAAAAAAAAAAGTATATAGTTGGTTGAGTTACAGAGGTAATAGAAAATAATCCCATTGTAGATGTAATTTTTATCAAATAGGCTATTTTCTCTTGAACCATATGGTCTATATACTAGAAACTCATGGACAATATGGACACAGATATAAAAAAATGATATATATTTAATACTTTTTTTTTTGTTATTCAAGAATAATGACCAAAGTTACGATAATTGCCATAGACATTGTTAATTAACAAAATTACTGGTCGCTTTGCAACCCTAGGCATGAGTTAGTGAGCCAAGTATCCTCATGGTACCCTGTGAGTGTGTCAAGTTTAATTTCAAGTGCATTTCAAAGGTCACAACACACTTTACATGATTTAAAAAAGAACAAAAGGATGTAGAAAGGGGAACAATATCAACCACAATACAAATGTGTGCGTTTCCAGAGGGTGTGGATCTCAGAGATAGAGGGCGCTGTGACGACACTGCTGAGACTGGATTCCCAGCAGCCTCCCCGGGTGAAGAGCTCCTCACTGTGGCTAGAGTCCTCCCAGATCTGAGACATCTGACGTTCACTACAACAGGGGACCACAAATACTGCTTCTGGGGCCTCCCACTATAGGTCCTAAACCATAGGCTATGATATTTTATTTTCACATTGTCCTTTCCAGCAGAGTTCCAGAAACATGGTGGATGTGTAACCAGGCCAGCCCAGTACAACTAGGCTGGTTCTAAGTACAGACCAACACAAATGCACTTGATTAAACTAGCTCGTTGTCGATACCTTTGATTAGTTTAATCAGGTGTGTTGGTTGGTGCTGGGCTGGAAGGAAAACCTGCACTCTTGGTGAATCTTTCCAGTACCAGGGTTGGTGAGCACTGCCCTAGACTAAAACAAGGACTACTATTACTGTGTCATGCACTGTGGTTCCTCCTAAGCCATTTTAAAATACTAGCTGGATAATTTCTAAAATTCAGGTTTGCTTTGAAAGTGCATTGTGTTACCATAAGATGACAATAAATTGTTGAAAATGAGAAGTGTTGACTTTGTCCTGTGTTGCTGATGGGTGCTCAGAATACATTATAAATGTATGCGGCTAACAATACATCACAAGTCAGAACAGTACAACTAACCCATGTCATTATCATCCAAGTGGGTGAGAGATCATACTCTAACACACTGGTATAAAACAGACACTGACCACCAAGGAAAATAGAAACACCTAGTTTTATTTAGTCTAACTCATGATGGAACATTTGAAAACAAACAAAAGTGGTACATCTGGTCAATTGATATTATTCTTTCTCTAATCACACACACATCCCTCCTTCAAGGTCAGGCGGTCAGTGACAAACTGTGTGGTGGCAGTGCTCCAAGGGAACACAGGGTTCCTGACTGTCAACATGACAATTAGCCTGACAAACAAGGACCGCGTTCCAGAGCTTAGACTGCGCTGATGCCTGACAGATCTAACACTTGGATAGGTATTTTAAGTAAGTATCAGCTACCCACATCTGTTATAGCAATTTATCAGTCGATGACGTGGAACGCAACCATTGGATGTTGCGTCGACTCACCTTAGCCTTGGAACGCACCCATGACCTTGGGCCGGTCCTCTGCCCAGGCGTTGCTGACGCATGCCAGATCTTACAACGCCTGGATAGATATTTTACGTATCAGCTAACCACATCATAGAAATCTGTCAGTCGATGACGTGGCACGCAACGTTTGAGCAGGGTAACGCGACCTTTGGCTTAAGGCACACCCACTACATACGAGCCCTGTTGCAATACACCAGAAATGTATCCTTCCTTCCTTGTAGTCACAGATCGGTGGAAGTGAGTGTTAACCTTCCTTTCATCTATCCATCCACTTATAGATTTGTGCTTACCTGAAGGAAATCAGGAAAGACTAATTTCTAAAGTATACGAACGGTGCCATGATATCCTCTAAAGTGGAGGAAGAAGAATGAACTATAAAGCCAATAGTAACATCATGCATGATGACGGCCGACATCCACGTGAAATAAACCACAGATTAATTTGTGTAGTAGTGCCATTCCCTAAAATGAATTCAGTAAGACAATGGACTTTTTTTTACATTACATTTGTCGACGTTTCTTTATATACAAGTGTTAACCTTAAATTTTCTTATGGAAGAAAAAAACTAAACATTTTACAAAGATAATTACAATAGCCTTGGTATTAGTAAGTGACAATGTCGTACAATAAGATGGTAAACCCTATGACAGAGTTACAGGGGGGCAGGTTTTTGCTCCAGCCGAGCACTGAAACACCCGTTTCAAATTAAAGTATTGATGAGCAGTAGCTATGAAACAGAGGTGTTAGTGATGGGCTGGAACAAAAGCCTGCACTAACCTTGTAGCCCTCTCCAGGACCAGGGTTGGTGACCACTGCTCAACTGTAAGGGTGGAGTTAGTGGGGCGATACTTGGCACAGAGAGGCTGTGCCTGTGACGGCTCTTAACCCAGAATATGTTGAGGTGCAGCCTAGACCTCCAATCTCTTGGCCTTAGTGACAACTTAAATTAAATACATCTATCAAGCTGGGGAACTTGATCTGTAGGGACTGGGCAGCAGGGAAAGAATAATCTTTCAGGTTAACCATAGTGCTATTTATATGCCTGTACCAATCTGAGGTAGACAAAAAAAACAAAAAAACAATGCAGAGATGGATGCTAACGACACGAGTCTACTTGATCAAAGTGACCTGGTACAAAGCCACGTGTTTCAGAATGACCTTCTTCTCTGGAACCCAGAGTAGAGGGAGGACTGGCATAGAGAGAGTAAAGGGTGTTCAGTCCTTCAAAGAAAGCTAGACAGACACACAGCCAGCTAAATAGACACAGCTAGCTAGCCAGACAGACACACCCAGACAGCTATATCAGGGTTTCCCCAAACTCTGTGTTGGTTATTCGAAACCAAAATGTGCACGTGATGAGGGAGAGGGGTGAGGAGGGAGAGGGGTGGGGTGGTGAGGAGGGAGAGGGGTGGGGTGGTGAGGAGGGAGAGGGGTGGGGTGGGGAGGAGGGGGAGGGAGAGGAGGGGGAGGGAGAGGAGGGGGGAGGAGGGAGAGGGGTGGGGAGGGGTGGGGAGGGGTGGGGAGGGGGAGGGGGAGGGAGGGCGAGGGGAGGGGGGGTTATACCCAGGACCAAGTTTGGGAAACTCTGAGCTAGATGGACAGTTAGACATACAGCAAACCAGAAGCCAGACAGCTAACCATGCCACACAAACAAGTCACTCACAATAACATGGCAGTCTTTAAACTAAGAGCCTGTATCATTGACTGTGGATTGACCAGACAGTGCAGGAGCAGTTCAAATCAGTACGTATTCAGAAAGTATTCACACCCCTTGACTTTTTCTACATTTTGTGTTACAGCCTGAATTTAAAATGTATTAAACTGAGTGTCACTGGCCTACACACAATTCCACTTTGAAATGATGGTGTATTATGTTTTTTGACATATAATTAGTTGCATGGACTCACTGTGTACAATAAGTGTTTAACATGAGGTAGGCATTCAAAAATCATCTCTGTACCCCACACATAAAATTATCTGTAAGGTCCCTCTGTCGAGCAGTGAATTTCAAACACAGATCCAACTACAAAGACCAGGGAGCTTTTCCAATACCTCAAAGAAGGGCACCTATTGGTAGATGGATAAAAAAAAAGCAGACATTGAATATCCCGTTGAGCATGGTGAAGTTATGAATTACACTTTGGATGGTGTATCAATACACCCAGTAACTACAAAGATGCAGGCCTAACTCAGTTTCCAGAGAGGAAGGAAACCGCTCAGGGATTTCACCATGAGACCAATGGTGAGTTTAATGGCTGTGATAGGATGAATCAACAACATTGTAGTTACTCCACAATACTAACCTAAAAGACAGAGTGAAAAGAAGGAAACCTGTACAGAATACAAATATCCCAAAACATGCATCCTGTTTGCAATAAGGAACTAAAGTAAAACTGCAAAAAAATTAGCAAATAAATGAACTTCATGTACTGAATAAAAAGCGTTATGTTTGGGGCAAATCAAACAACGCATCACTGAGTAACACTTCCTATTATCAAGCATGGTGGTGGCTGCATCATATTATGGGTATGCTAGTTTCCGGCAAGGACTAGGGAATTTTTTAGGATAAAAATATAATGGAATAGCGCTAAGCACAGGCGAAATCCTAGAGGAAAACCTGGTTGTCTGCTTTCCAACAGACACTGGGAGACAAATTCAGCTTTCAGCAGGACAATACCCTAAAACACACGGCCAAATATACACTGGAGTTGTTTACCAAGACGCCATTGAATGTTCCTGTGTGGCCTAGTTACAGTTTTTACTTAAATTGGCTTGGAAATCTATGACAAGACTTGAAAATGGCAGTCTAGCAATGATCAACAACCAACTTGACAGAGCTTAAAGAATTTTTAAAAGAACAATGTGCAAACATTATACAATCCAGGTGTGCAAAGCTATTAGAGACTTACCCAGAAAGACTCACAGCTGTAAATCGCTGCCAAAGGTGATTCTAACATTTATTGACTCAGGGGGTTGAATACTTATGTAATCAAGATATGTTTTATTTTTCACAATTGTTTTTACAAATGTTAGAATTTTTCTTACACTGACAGAGAATTTTGTGTAGATCGTTGACAAAAAATACAAATATATTTTTTTTTATCCCACCTTGTAACACAACAAAATGTGGAAAAAGGCAAGGGGTGTGAATACTTCCTGAAGGCACTGTTTTTAGGTTCATTCTCATGAAACTGACGTGACAAAACTCAAGTGTAATTTTTTAATACATTTCCTCTTGAATCACCGAGATTAGGATCTGTACTTATCTATTTCATAATTATTCTTGTTTTTTGATAATGCATTTTACAACTACCAATGCAAAACAACTACCAATGCAAAATTTATAATTCTCGCAACACTTTTTAAAGTCCATAAAAGTAATAAACAAATCAATTATATTTTTTAACATTGCTTCCCTAATGAAAAGGCCTTAGTTAAACACATTAAATGTAATTATTAAAATGTATTTCGTAAAATCGTATCACAACCTTTGAATCTTTTGTCATAATCACTTGTGTATACATTTATTATATTTTATTTATGTTCACATATTTGGATAAAGAACAAAAGTCACTGTCAGATTATGCCAAAATTGTATAAATTTGTCCTAATATTTCCTAAATATTGGTGCATTACAGTAATGATGAGCAGGTTTCGGAGATTAGACTGCATGTTTCGGTAATGAGTGTTGCATAATTTCCATTAAACCTGTACTGATCTCTATCAGAGCTTCAGTAACCCAACAAATCATCAAAGTGTGTCATTTGTTAATCCCAAATGACTTGCATAATACTAAAATCACTCATCTTAAATGTAATTGACTAAAATACCACTTATTTCAGTATAAGTACTGTAATTATATGCATGTATTTTCAAATGTCAAAACTGGACTTAAACATAACTGACTTTTTGGGGGGAGGGGGGAAATATTTATCCAAGGTCTTTACAGGTAATATTGGTGTATTAGGACATGGATATTTGTGGTTGTAAGATATTTTAGAAGTATTTCTGGATTGAATGGGATCCTATGGGCAAATGGCAAAACACAATATGCCTATAAAGTACAGTATCTAAATACGTGACATATGGACTAAAAACTGTCTTGGGATATTCAACCACAGTATAGGTAAGTGTGAAAACAGGTACACATGTCAAAATGGGGGATATTCTTCTTTAAGTGGTGGGGTTGCTCTTTGCTGAAACAAACTGCTAATTGGGGCTTAAAGTAAGTTAAACAGGGTTTATACACCCCATATCTTGACAAAACCTACTTAATCAAATAACTGTTTTACAAAAACTAATTTTCAACAGGTTTAAGGAGTGGTCCTAGTAAAGAAATAAAGTTACCAGCACAGCACTTCCATTGACTATACATTAGCTTAGTATCATTATCGAAATTAAGGTTCTCATTACTGAAACAGACCTAAAAATGACATGGTAATGAGACATTTATGTTTCGGTAATGAGAGACCCTTAGCTCAATCTACCCATTCATACCTCAATGTTTATAAGGTAATGATATCTGCATTTTTCCCAATTTTAGCTTTTTAACTTGTGTTCTTCTAAAGACTACTTCTCTAGATCAGGGTTTCCCAAAGTCGGTCCTGGGGCCCCACCTGGGAGCACGTTTGGATTTTTGCCCTAGCACTACACAGCTGATTCAAATAACCAACTCATCATCAAGCTTTGATTATTTTAAATCAGCTGTGTAGTTCTAGGGAAACCCTGCTCTAGATGATACGGTAATGAGACATGCCGACAGACAGTTTTTACGTAATAAATATTATAGTTTAATGTAAGCTTCAACTAGTATAACAATTGTATGATTTATGGACCAACATTTATGATTTACAGCAAGTGTTTTACTCAACTAAGTTTTTTATTGTATAAAATGACCTGAGAATTTAATATGGACGCATTTCGGTAATGAGAATTTGGGGTGAAAATGAATTTAAAAATAAGACTTTGTCTTCAGAATGATAGTTGATTTTTGCAGATGCATTATGGTTTCGTAACTGAATTTGCTACAGACATGTTTAAAACTAGTTTCATGAGAATCACCCATTAAGAGCTTGTCAGCAAGACAATAAAATACTTGAACGAGGATTACATTTATTTAAGTGTTATCAGTTCTGTTTGACAGGTCTTAAAGAGTTAGCAATTAGTGTAAATCAACATTGACATGTACAAAAGTGTTGTAGAGAGAAGGTTTAAACAGTCCACCATGCAGACATACAAACTGACAACACTGCAGCCACACACACACACACACATTCCTAAAGCACCACATATACACGTGCACGCATACACGTGGACAATTATTGCTTCAAAGCAGAGGACACACAGCTCCTGCAGTAGTCATGATGTTGAATGGGATACAGGCGACAGAAACAGCACATGCAACCAACCACGTGGACGGTCGATCATGTCTACATTCACTGAGAAAAAGAAGCAACACAAGTAGTCGTTTGCAAGAGATCAACAACGGTGCAAAACAAAAAAGTAATTCAGTTTTGTACAAAGATGAGCAGCATTGAAAAAAAATCTGATGTATATCAAGCATGTCTGAATTCATGATAAAATGTATGACCTTACGAGTCAAAAATTCAAAGCTTTCAGCTAGATTTAAAAAGTAATTGAAATGAAATAAAGGTATAAAAAAATCCATGCTTTCCATTTTGCTTCATATCATGCCATCTCAGGACAGTTGGACGCCTCCAGTTAGACATTCTTTGGGTCGTGAACAAAATACTTCTAAAACAAAACAGAACCACTGCTTTCTACCTTTCAAGGTAACTCTTTATCCTTTCGTCGGTATTAACCCCCGTCTTACACCTGCCTTCACAACCCTTCTAGACACTAACAGTCAACTGATGGCCGCTGTTCGAGGTACAGTGCAAAAGTATTCATCCCCCTTGGCGTTTTTCCTATTTTGTTGCATTACAACCTGTAATTTAAATTGATTTTTATTTGGATTTCATACACAAAATAGTCCAAATTGGTGAAGTGAAATGAAATAAATTAGTGGTGCATGCATATGTATTCGCCTCCTTTGCTATGAAGCCTCTAAATAAGATCTGGTGCAACCAATTACCTTCAGAAGTCACATAATTAGTTAAATAAAGTCCACCTGTGTGCAATCTAAGTGTCACATGATCTGTCACATGATCCCAGTATATATACACACACCTGTTCTGAAAGGCCCAAGAGTCTGCAACACCACTAAGCAAGGGACACCACCAAGCAAGCGGCACCATGAAGACCAAGGAGCTCTCCAAACAGGTCAGGGACAAAGTTGTGGAGAAATACAGATCAGGGTTGGGTTATAAAAAAATATCAGAAACTTTGAACATCCCACAGAGCACCATTAAATCCATTATAAAAAAATTGAAAGAATATGGCACCACAACAAACCTGCCAAGAGAGGGCCGCCCACCAAAACTCACGGACCAGGCAAGGAGGGCATTAATCAGAGAGAAAACAAAGAGACCAAAGATAACCCTGAAGGAGCTGCAAAGCTCCACAGCGGAGATTGGAGTATCTGTCATTGGACCACTTTAAGCCGTACACTCCACAGAGCTGGGCTTTACAGAAGAGTGGCCAGAAAAAAGCCATTGCTTGAAGAAAAAAATAAGCATGTGGGAGACTCCCCAAACATATGGGAGAAGGTACTCTGGTCAGATGAGACTAAAATTGAGCTTTTTGGCCATCAAGGAAAACGCTATGTCTGGCGCAAACCCAACACCTCTCATCACCCCGAGAACACCATCCCCACAGTGAAGCGTGGTGGAAGCATCATCATACTGTGGAGATGTTTTTCCATCGGCAGGGACTGGGAAACTGGTCAGAATTGAAGGAATGATGGATGGCGCTAAATACAGGGACATTTTTGAGGGAAACCTGTTTCAGTCTTCCAGAGATTTGAGACTGGGACAGAGGTTCACCTTCCAGCAGGACAATGACCCTAAGTATACTGCTAAAGCAACACTCGAGTGGTTTAAGGGGAAACATTTAAATGTCTTGGAATGGCCTAGTCAAAGCCCAGACCTCAATCCAATTGAGAATCTGTGGTATGACTTAAAGATTGCTGTACACCAGCGGAACCCATCCAACTTGAAGGAGACGGAGCAGTTTTGCCTTGAAGAATGGGCAAAAATCCCAATGGCTAGATGTGCCAAGCTTATAGAGACATACCCCAAGAGACTTGCAGCTGTAATTGCTGCAAAAGGTGGCTCTACAAAGTATTGACTTTGGGGGGGTGAATAGTTATGCACACTCAAGTTTTTGTGTTATTTCTTGTTTCACAATAAAAAATATGTTGCATCGTCAAAGTGGTAGGCATGTTGTGTAAATGAAATGATACAAACCCCCCCCAAAATCCAATTTTAATTCCAGGTTTTAAGGCAACAAAATAGGAAAAATGCCAAGGGGTGTGAATACTTTCGCAAGCCACTGTAGATGTGTGGAGTAATGGATGGTGCTGTTGAGCTCTCCCCATTACCATACTCTGTCCGACCGACTGACATGGTCGACTTCAGGTCAGGAGCGGCAAAGGCACTATACAGATGCGCCCGATTCCATCCCATTCAGTCCCATAGCTCAGGAATGGGGGGGGGGGGGTCAGCCCTGGAGATCCTCGAAGCATGTCTCACAAACCCGCACAGGCTTCTTGGAGGAGGGTATGAGGGCGTTCTTGGCGGAGCACTCTGCACAGAAGATGTTGCCACAGTGTCTGCAGTGGTGCTGCGCGGTGGGGGAGTAGAGAGAGAGTCAGTTAGCAGGATGGGCAGTTAGGTTATGCTGACTACTCTTTTGTTCTATATGTATTTTTAGGGTATTTTCACTTTGAGAGAGAGTTTGGAAATCAAAATGGGTTACAGGCAACTGGGAGAAATAGTGGGAAGGGTGGACAGGTGGATTGAACACTGCTCTCTGGTGGGGAGATTTGTACATGGCACGTGTCGGGAGCGTTATCATTCAACCACGGCTCTGCACAGCAGTTTAGAAAAAAACTAAAAGTTTTTGTTAGTTAACTCCTTTGTGGCTCCTCCAACGTTTACCATGGTCGTGTTCGTGAGGCAGCAAACAAAATAAAACCGACTGAAACAGGGAGGGACTACCTGGACTTGTCCAATAAGAAACATTCATTTGTTGTTGCAAAATATTTGCCCTAATGAACACAACCCAGATGAACAGACCGACGTGTAATACAACTCACCTTCCTAATGGCGAGAGAGAAGCCCTTCCCACAGTCCATGCAGTTCTGTACCTCGTGGTCCTCCGCCCACTTCCTGGTCAGAGACTGTGACTGCTTTATCTACAGACAGGGACAAGGAGAGGGGTTAGAGCACATGCATACACACAGCATGAAAACCAGCTCCACTAACACTCCAACACACACAGCTCTATTGACAAACTATTCATCGAACGTATCCTACAGTGTTCGAAGCCGCAGAGCGGCGCGGTCTATTGTGACATACAGTAAGTCCACAACTCGATAGCAGCCTATTAAATGAGATTAATACAATTATGTAATAATGGGTCGTCGGACTGTCGGGCTCCATGGATGTGGACTCTGTATTGTACTTAATAATGACTGAGTTCAGCTACAGGTCATATAAAACGATGCATCTGAAGTCCTAATACATGTAGACTGGTGTATGTGTGTGTGTTTTATTGTCTAGTTCAGCTACAGCTCAGCTGGTAGAGCACTGCGCTTGTAACGCCAAGGTAGTGGGTTCGATCCCCGGGACCACCCATACACAAAAAAAAAAAAAATGTATGCACGCATGACTGTAAGTCGCTTTGGATAAAAGCGTCTGCTAAATGGCATATTATTATTATATAGAATGTTGCAGCTGACGTCATAATACATGTGTCTAACATAGTGTTATGTATCGTGTATTGTTACCTGTAGTGACTGGTTCTCTCTGCCCAGCTCTTGCATGGCGGCTGTCGTATCATCCAGTTTCCTCCTCATCTCCACTACCTTGGCCTGCAGTTTCTCCATCTCCCCCTCACCATTCACACACCTGAAACACAGCCATAACACAGTCAAAATGGTTGAAGGCTAAAAGCTACAATAGGAGGAGAGAAAAAGAGGAAAGAGGGAGAGAGAGAGTTAAAGGGGGAAAAAATACAAATCAAAGCACTAATCACCTCCAAAGCAACTTCTGCTGCATTACAGGGCGGTTATAACGGGTACAAATTCTAGCAGTCAAACTACCGGTAATCAGTTAGCTTTGACACCTTGCTGGATAGGCTAACAGCCAACCTGCCCTTTTGTTTCGAAGACACCCACTAGGGTAGATCTAGGCGATTTTTGCTAGAAGGTAGTTTCTGGTATAAACACGTCACATGGTAATTCTGGAGACAACTTCACACCCACTCCTCTCTCTCACCTCTCCAGCAGCACACGCCTCTCGTCCTGGTTGTTCTGCACAGTGGCCTCCAGCACGGCGATCTCGCCCCGCAGTTCGTCGGTCTGCTTCTCCAGCTCGACGCAGTGCCGCTGGCTCCCCTGCCACTCCCTCTTCAGCGTGGCCACGTTCTCGTTGAGCGCCGTCACCTGTAGGCCCAGCCGCGCCTCCGCCTCCTCTCCCCGCTTCGCCTGCCCCTCCCGAGCATTACGCTCTGACGCCTGGGGAGGCGGGGCGGGGGGAGGAAGAAGGGGGAGAGGGAAAGATAACAGGGTATTTAGAAGTTTTGAAGAGAAAAGCCACACACCTACAGGAGGTCTACAACACATCTGAGTGACGATACCTAAAAGACACCACCACACAGTGAAACACAGCAAGTGACAAAAACATTGCTTGTCTACAAAACACAGCATGTAAAAGCACTAAGTGCTTTTGTGTGTGTGTTTTCTGTTAAGAGAGCTACTGTACATATGATACATTTCCACCAGCAAATAGCATTAAAATGCCAAACATCTCAGTGCATTCGGAAAGTATTCAGACCCCTTCACTTTTTCAAAATTTTGTTACATTACAGCCTTGTTCTAAAATGGATTCAATTAAATGTTTTGCTCATCAATCTACACACAATACCCCATAATGACAAAGCAAAAACAGGTTTAGACATTTTTGCTAATTTATTTAAAATGTAAAACAGAAATACCTTATTAACGTAAGTATTCAGACCCTTTGCTATGAGACTCGAAATTGAGCTCAGGTGCATCCTGTTTCCATTGATCATCCTTGAGATGTTTCTACAACTTGATTGGAGTCCACCTGTGGTAAATTCAATTGATTGGACATGATTTGGAAAGGCACACAACTGTCTACATAAGGTCCCACAGTAGACAGTGCATGTCAGAGCAAAATCCAAGCCATGAGGTCGAAGGAATTGTCCGTAGAGCTCCGAGACAGGGTTGTGTCGAGGCACAGATCTGGGGAAGGGTACCAAAAAATGTCTGGAGCATTGAAGGTCCCCAAGAACACAGTGGCCTCCATCATGGTTAAATTGAAGAAGTTTGGAACCACCAAGACTGTTCCTAGAGCTGGCCGCCCGGCCAAACTTAGCAATCTGAGGAGAAAGGCCTTGGTCAGGGAGGTGACCAAGAACCCGATGGTCACTAACAGAGCTCCAGAGTTCCTCTGTGGAGATGGGAGAACCTTCCAGAAGGACAACCATCTCTGTAGCACTCCACCAATCAGGCCATTATTGGTAGAGTGGCCAGACGAAAACTACCCCTCATTAAAAAGGCACATGACAGCCCGCTTGGAGTTTGGCAAAAGGCACCTAAAGGACTCTCAGACCATGAGAAACAAGATTCTCTGGTCTGATGAAACCAAGATTGAACTCTTTGGCCTAAAATGACAAGCGTCATGTCTGGAGGAAACCTGGCACCATCCCTACGGTGAAGCATGGTGGTGGCAGCATCATGCTGTGGGGATGTTTTTCAGCGGCAGGGACTGGGAGACTAGTCAGGATTGAGGGAAAGATGAACGGATCAAAGTACAGAGATCCTTGATGAAAACCTGCTCCAGAGCGCTCAGGACCTGAGACTGGGGCGAAGGTTCACCTTCCAACAGGACAACGACCATAAGCACACAGCCAAGACAACGCAGGAGTGGCTTCGGGACAAGTCTCTGAATGTCCTTGAGTGGCCCAGCCAGAGCCCAGACTTGAACCCGATCGAACATCTCTGGAGAGACCTGAAAATAGCTGTGTAGCAACGCTCCCCATCCAACCTGACAGAGCTTGAGAGGATCTGCAGAGAAGAATGGGAGAAACTCCCCAAATACAGGTGTGCCAAGCTTGTAGCGTCATACCCAAGAAGACTAGAGGCTATAATCGCTTCCAAAAAGTACTGAGTAAAGGGTCTGAATACTTATGTAAATGTGATATTTCATTTAATTAAAAAATTGCAAACATTTCTAAAAACCTGTTTTTGCTTTGTCATTATGGGGTATTGTGTGTAGATTGATGAGGGGGAAAAAACTATTTAAGGTGTCTGAATACTTTCCGACTGCACTGTAGCTCCTTTAAGTGTTGATGCCATCTGGAGCATTATTGGGTAGGTGAACGACTAAGCGTACCAGCTGGGCCTGGACCTCCTGGGTCTCTGCCCGTAGCTTCTCCTCTTTCTGGGTAACACTGTCTCTGGTGGCCTGGTGCTGGGTCTTCTCCTGCTCCAGGGCTGCCTGCACCTCCTCCACCCGGCCCTGCGTCTCCAGCTTCTGCTGGATCAACAGTTGCTTGGATTCCCGCAGCTCCCTCAACTCCTGGGGGGAGAGGGGTGAAGAAGAGGGGGATGAGGAGGGGGGGAAATGGATAGATGTAAGCCAGAGGTTCCAAATATTTTTTGGTTACTGTACCAACAACTGAATTTTGCTCTGCCAGGAGTACCCCTGAAGTACCCACTGATGTGCATTTTACCAGTAGACCTATGGTCTCATGAGTACCCCCTATGGATAGGCCAAGTACCCCTGGTTGGGAACCACTGGTGTAAGCAATATGATAGCAGTTCCATCTTGTCCTCAGAGGTCAGGTGGAATTGTGGCTATTTTGCTAATACCTATCCAATAATCTCAGATCTACAGGAGTACCTAGAGGATAGGGGCTGATATGGGATTCAGTTGGCTCAATTCAGAATCAACCCCTCCCCCTTCCACTCAATGGAGTGACTATCCCTGTGACCTGTTCAATGATCCTAGATCGAGGACCACTCGTGAATCAAAATAGGGGATTAATAAATGCATCAGCCTAAGGAGGGCCTCACCTTGTCACTCCTCTCCCTGAGTGACTTCAGCTCAGAGCCCAGTCTGGTCGTGTCCTTCTCCAGGACAGCCTTAGTCTGGCTCAGCTCCTCCGCTCTGCCCCTCTCCTTCTGCAGCTCCTCCTGGGTCACACCCTAGGTGGGGGAGGGGAGGGGGTAAGAGATGGCGTCAGAGATTGATCAAAGTCCCCAAAACACGACGCTCTGACTAGGATTGCAAAGGGAGGGTATATTACTGAAAAGTTTCTAAGTTTACCAGTAAACTACCAGAATTTTGGTATCTTTCAAGGATTTTGTGTAATCTGTCACAATACATCTAGTGGCCCTTTTGGGTACTTCAGATTATCACAGGTGTCTAATCATCTTTTGGCCTTACCACATGTAAAATATCTGAAATAATTAAATAAGATGATTTAAAAAAAAAAAAAAAAAATGGAATGACAAAGCTGTAAAACATGATCTTATATACAGTATAATCCATCAATTTAGAGAATACCATTGGTGTTTAATGAGGGTTTAAGCATGAGATATTATTTTTTACACACTTATTTGTCAATATGTATTTGTTGTCAATGTCTTGGTGTCAAACTGGTGGCAAGTTACAGAGGTAATTGAAAATATGGTAATTGTTGATTAGATGCTTTTTTCATTGATTAGGCTGTTTTCTCTTGAACCATATGGTCTATCCACTAGAAACTCATGGACAATACGGACACAGATATAAAAAATGAATACTATATATGAATAACTTTTAAAAAGTATAAATTACCAAAATTATGATAGATTGACGTAGTTTCTGTTAATGACCAAAATGACTGAAGATTTCAGTAACTTGGTAAATTACCGGTAGCTTTGCAACCCTAGGTCTGACTATGGGTTGGAATTAGATGTTCAACAATTATAGCAAGAGATTCATTACACAAAACAAAATGGGATACCCCCGAGTGAGACAATAAGTCTTCCCTCCTGGCTCTCATAACGAATATGATTATATGGACAGGGAACTCAGTTGCTTTTGAACAGGACCCTGGGTCTGTATGTACTGCGTGCAAATAAAATCAATCAATCAACCTGTTGTTTCTGCAACTCTTTGAGGGCTGTCTCCTGCTGGCCAAGCCTCTGATCCCGTTTAGCCAGCTCCTGCTCCAGGGAGGCCCTGGCAGCCTTTACCTCCTGGACCTGCCCCTCTAGACCAGTCAGCTGGGTCCGGTTAGCAGCCAACTCCTCCTGGAACAGGGTCAGCCTCTCCTCAGACGCCTGAACAGAGAGTACACACAGGCATGGGTCATATACAGTACACGGTTCATACACACAGCAAACAGGCACGGGTTACACACTTGTCCTGGTAGACCGTTAGGCAGACACTTGTGTCAGATGATGATCAATATGTACATGCGGTCTGACACGGTCTCTGGTATCTCCATTGATTCCTCATAACTACCTTTGTCTTCTCACATATATTCTCCTCTCACACAACGATTCTTCTTCTCACACAATGATTCTTCCTGTGTAACTCCCACTGACCCTGACCTCCATCCATTGAAATATAATTGAATGTGGATGCCCGTTCTAGTAATTCTATTTCTATGCATGCATGGTCTCCCACCCACCTTGAGGTCCTGTCTGAGAGATGACAACTCTGACTCCTTGCCGTAGTAGTCAGACTGCAGCTTGGCTAGGCCTTCTTGACTCTGCTCTAGAACCTTCTGTAGCTCAGTGGTCCTGGTCCTCTCAGAGCTCAAATCCTGGCCGAGGCCTGACACCTGCTCCCTCAGACGACCCTCCTCCTCAGCCTGGAACACACACATTTAGTCCAAAACATGGAGATACATAGAATTAAGTGTGTGTGTGTGTGTGTGTGTATGTATGTCATCTTACCTTCTTGGCATGTGCTCCTTGCAGCTCGGTCACTTGGCTCTCCAGCTTCTTCTTTTCCTGGCTGAAGGACCCCTGGGCTGTCTTCAGCTGTGCCTGCAGCTGCTGCACCCCCTTCTCCTTCTCTTTCAGGGTCTCCTGGGTCTTGGTGTGCTGCTCTGTTAATGCTGTCAGCTGCATCTTCAGCCCTTTTTCTGCCTACAAAGGCAGACACAAAATAGAACCCATTGTGAGGGCATGGACAATCGGTATCTGGGTCGTGTTCATTAGGGCACACCATAGCAAAACATTTTGCAACTAAAACGAAGATGAGTGTTGTCAGTCAGTTTTCTTCCATTTGCTGCCTAATGAATGGGACCATGTATTCATGTCTATGGGTTGCTTACCTCTATGATCTTGTCCAACTGCCCTTTGACCTCTGCCATCTCCTTGGTGGTGGCCTCTGTGGCCTTCAGCAGATCCTGTCTGGCCTTCTCATGGGACTTCTCCTAAAACAAGAAAACATTTTCATATTAACACAGATATATTTATGTTGGATTTGACCTAGAGTCTAAGAGACTTCTGGTGATAACACTGACAAATACAATTCTAGAAGAGCAGGGCCCCTATACATAAAGAGTAGGAGTGCGGATCCAGGATCCGGTCCACCCGTCAATGTAATCTTATTCATTATGATCTAAAAGGCAAAACTGATCCTACAGTATATTAGCATTCCCACTGTAACACTTTATGAATATGGGCCCAAGGAGCTTCCTGACTCCTTCACGTTGCTGTCTGTGCCTTCCACATGGAGGTCAACCACGCCACAACACATTAAACCCACCCTCTCCTCCATAACTGCCTTGCTGCTCTTCCTCTCCTTGTCCAGCTGGCTCTGGCTGTCCTTGATGGCTTTGGAGGCCTTAGCCAGGCCATCCTTGACCACCAACAGCTCCTTCCCCTGGGCCTCCTTCTCCTGCTGGGCCTTCTGGAGCTCCCTGGCCAAGCCCTGGGATTTCCTGTCCAGCTCTGCCTGCTGCGCCTGCCCCTCCTGGGCTAGCTTTTCCAAGTTGGCCTGGAGGGAGGTCTTCTCCTGCTCACATTGCTCCAGCTGCTGTCGCGTGTCACTCAGGGAGGAGGTTTTTCTCTTCAGCTCCTCCTGTAACGCAACAGCCCTGAAAGAACCATGGAAAGATGCAGAGACCGGTCACAAAGAGTACTGGATGTGGATCAATGACTAACAACAAGGAAAGTGGATGGCCAGAACCACATTTAATTTATTCTCAGGTGGACTGTCTGTAGACGGTTGCTGCAACAGTCATTTTCCCTGTCGTAGGGAGATGATACAGTGCATTCGAAAAGTATTCAGGCCCCTTGACTTTTTCCACATTTTGTTACCTTACAGCCTTATTCTAAAATTGATTAAATTGTTTTTTTCCCTCATCAATCTACACACAACACCCCATAATGACAAAGCAAAAACAGGTTTTTAGAAATGTTAGCAAATGTATGAAAAAAGAAAACTGAAATATCACATTTACATAAGTATTCAGAACCTTTACTCAGTACTTTGTTGAAGCACCATTGGCAGCGATTACAGCCATGAGTCTTCTTGGGTATGACGCTACTAGCTTGGCACACCTGTGTTTGGGGAGTTTCTCCCATTCTTCTCTGCAGATCCTCTCAAGCTCTGTCAGGTTGGATGAGGAGCGTTGCTGCACAGCTATTTTCAGGTCTCTCCAGACATGTTTGATCAGGTTCAAGTCCAGGCTCTGGCTGGGCCACTCAAGGACATTCAGAGACTGTTCCCGAAGCCACTCCTGCGTTGTCTTGGCTGTGTGCTTAGGGTTGTTGTCTTGTTGGAAGGTGAACCTTCACCCCAGTCTCAGGTCCTGAGCAGGTTTTCATCAAGGATCTCTCTGTACTTTGCTCCGTTCATCTTTCCCTTGATCCTGACTAGACTCCCAGTCCCTGCCGCTGAAAAACATCCCCACAGCATGATGCTGCCACCACCATGCTTCACCGTAGGGATGGTGCAAGGTTTCCTCCAGACGTGACGCTTGGCATTCAGGCCAAAGAGTTCAATCTTGATTTCATCAGACCAGAAAATCTTGTTTCTCATGGTCAGAGTCCTTTAGGTGACTTTTGGCAAACTCCAAGTGTGCTGTCATGTGCCCTTTACTGAGGAGTGGCTTCCGTCTGGCAACTCTACCATTAAGGCCTGATTGGTGGAGTGCTGCAGAGATGGTTTTCCTTCTGGAAGGTTCTCCCATCTCCACAGAGGAATTCTGGAGCTCTGTCAGAGTGACCATTGGGTTCTTGGTCACCTACCTACAGGTGTGTGCCTTTCCAAATCATGTCCAATCAATTGAATTGACTACAGGTGGACTCCAATCAAGTTGTAGAAACATCTCAAGGATGATCAATTGAAACAGGATGCACCTGAGCTCAATTTCGAGTCTCATAGCAAAGGGTCTGAATACTTATGTAAATAAGGTTTATTTTTTATTTTTTATTAAATTAGCTAACATTTCTAAAAACCTGTTTTCGCTTTGTCATTGCGTGTAGATAGATGAGGATTTAAAAAAAATCCAGTTTAGAATAAGGCTGTAACGTAACAAAATGTGGGAAGAATCAAGGGGTCTGAATTCTTTCCGAATGCACTGTATGTTGAACTTTGACCCTGTCGTGTCCATTGGCATGGTAAGCTGACTGTGACAGCATAAAGAAGCTGCAGTAAGTTCTCACCCAGCCTTCTCAGTCTCCAATTGGCAACACAGCTCCTTCAGCTTTCCCTTGACTTCTGACCCCTGCTTCTGGAGCTTCTGCACTTCCTGCTGGGCCTGCTCCCTGGCAGCACGCAGCTCCACCCCCTCCGCCTCCGCTTTCTGTCACAGGCACAGAGAACACACACACACAGCCATTTCAGTGACCTCACAGTGACTGTCTACTGCAACCCTGATAGCAAGATGTGTGTATGCGCTAAACCCCCTTCATATCGTAATAAACACAAATCTTGTGTGTGTGAATGCGTGCATTTAACTTACCTTGGCCCGCACCTCCAGCTGCTCTACGCGCTGTTCTGAGATCAGTAGTTTGTCTTTGACCTCTTTCAGACTGGCATCCAGCTGGCCACACTGCTCCTGTCTCTCCTGCAGCCTCCGGCCCTGCTCCTCCCCACACGCCTGGCTCTTACTCAGCTCCTATAAGGACAGGAGAGATGAGGTGTTACTAAGGCCCCATTCAAATTCTCTAAAAGTGCATCCTTCTTTCCTTGAAGTAATCATTGACTAGACATGATTGGACAAGAGAACACAAGGGCTCCACCACATTACTTTCCCCTGTCCTGTCTAATCAGTGATTACTTCAAGGAAGGAAAGATGCCCTTTTCCTCCCCAATTTCGTGGTATCCAACTGGTAGTTACAGTCTTGTCCCATCGCTGCAACTCCCGTACGGACTCGGGAGAGGCGATGGTTGAGAGCCATGCGTCCTCCGAAACACGACCCTGCCAAGCCGCACTGCTTCTTGACACACTGCTTAACCCGGAAGCCAGCCGCACCAATGTGTCGGAGAAAACACAGTACAACTGTGTCAGTGTGCATGTACCCAGCCCGCCACAGGAGTCGCTAGAGCGCGATGGGACAAGGACATCCCGGCCGGCCAAACCCTCCCCTAACCCGGGCGAAGCTGGGCCAATTGTGCGCCGCCTCATGGGTCTCCCGGTCGTGGCCGGCTGCGACATAGCCCGGGATCGAACCCAGGTCTGCAGTGACGCCTCAAGCACTGCGATGCAGTGCCTTAGATCACTGCGCCACTCGTGAAGCCCCCGGAAGGATGCACTTTTAAAGAATTGGAATGGGGCCTAGCCCTCAGCTAGGACACATTGTCTCACAGACTCAGGTTCATTTGAGAAAAGAAATCAATCAGTGATATTATGTCAAGAGACGGGTCTCCATTGAAGGAGTATTCTGGTAGATCAGATTTTCATCTAGTATGAGCCTATTCTGCTGACGTCATCCATCTTAGCCTGCAGTACTATGAGTGAGCTGACCTCAGACATAGAACAGAAATAGAAACTATGGCTGACCTGCTGCTTGTCCTGCAGTGCATGCTGGGCCGTCTCCAGGTGGTTCTCCAGGTCTACTCTCTGGGCTGCCTTGGCTGCCTCGGCCGACAGCAGCATCTCTGTCTTAGCCTTCAACTGGGGAAACAACAA
This sequence comes from Coregonus lavaretus, assembly GCF_964263955.1. Taxonomy (NCBI): domain Eukaryota; kingdom Metazoa; phylum Chordata; class Actinopteri; order Salmoniformes; family Salmonidae; genus Coregonus; species Coregonus lavaretus. Next base: position 19,586,140 of record NC_139998.1, on the reverse strand, counting down.
GACAACTTTTCAGTGCTGGAATCTGGTTGAGTGGTTAACACTCTTCACATGCCCGTCTGGCGACGGGGGTTCGACCCCCAGCTCGGCCACAATCTGCCTGTGCTCCTATTTGTATGTCCCTCTCTCCAGTCAAGGGTAAAGGGGGAGGTAGAATATTTATCCAGCCATAAGTCCATTCACCCTACCTGTGTGTCCAGTTGGGCCACCTTCTCCCTGCTTTCGGTCAGCTGGGCGTTCAGTTCCTTTAGAGAGGTCTCCACAGCCTGGGCTTGGTCCTGTGCCGCCCGCAGGAGGGTCTTCTGCTCCTGCAACTGCTTGTGGAGGTTGTCCTGGGCCTGCTTGTGGCTCTCCGATTGGTTCTTCAGTTTGTCTGTCAGGTGTGTGACCTATAGCTCCCAAAACAGAAAGAGAGAGACAATGAGTTGTTTTTCAGACAATGATTAGGCTACTGTATGTTTTTACTGTGGTACATTGTATCACGTCAGTAGTGTTCTTTGAACTACATCAAAGCAAATCAAAGTTTATTGGTTGCATACACAGATTTGCAGATGTTATCGCAGGTGCAGTGAAATGCTTGTGTTTCTAGCTCCAACAGTGCAGTAACACCTTGCAATACAAAAAAATACACACAGAATCCAAAAAGTAAATAGAAAGAAATTAAGAAATGTCGGAACAAATCCAATTACCAACCCATAAAAGCACTGCAACAGTAATCCAAATGCAATCTATACGTATCTACACTGGATGAATTTACACCTATGCACATTAATTGAATAACACACATCTACGGATCATTGTACCGCACTACGTGTGCCCTCTGTATTATGTGTTTGTATACGTCTGTATGTGCATGCACGTGTGTGTGGTCTTGCTCCTACCTGCGTCTAGGGCTGGGCGATATAATCCCAATTTTTTTCAATTTTTTTACGGAATTACGTTATTTTATGTTTTTGAATAATACAAGTTCTAAATATGCTTCATGAGTAGTGCATTACCCTAGGTTGGCAACAAATACATTCTAAGTGGTTTTAAATGGGGCCTTCTCTTTTCTGATTGTTTTAGATTGTTCAAACTACAACCCAAAATAATTTTCAGCATTTTCATCAATTTCTGCATTCCTTCACTAATTTGTTATCATTTCCACACTGTACCACACTTGTTTTGTCTTTGTATGCCTCTATTTTGTAAAAAAAAAAAAAAAAGTCACTTTTCCTTTATCAGAATAATTATTCTTCTCTTTGACAAAGTATTTTCAATAGATTCAATGTCAGTTCTTACTTTCGCCACAAGGGGCATTGTGCCGATTTCTAGGGTGCTTTTGGCACCAGAACTGCCTCACAGGCAAGATTCATGGCAAAAAAAAGTGCATGTGCGCACATTCGGCACTAGTGCTGCCTCACAGGCCCTATTCATGAGAAAAAGCTCTTGCTAGCAAATTAGCAGTTCAACTGTTCGTTTTTTACTGGCGGTAAGAACGGACGATTGCCACCCTTTTTATCACTCAGTTTTTACATGTATATTACATTTAACAAACCAAACATTGTAATACCGTTATGTAAGGTAAAGTAAATATCCAAACCGGTCCGTGCATCAATACCGTATATAGTAAAATACGGTTTACCGCCCAGCCCTACCTGCGTCTGTAGTGTGTGGTTCTTCTCCTGTAGCTGGTTGAGCACGGCCGCCTCTCCCTCCCCAGCCTGGATTTTGGCCACCAGGTCCTCCCTCTCGGCCTCCAGCTGGCTCACACTGTCCTTGCTCTTCTGCAGCAGGGCATCCAGGTTCTGGATCTTCTGGTCCTTGTCCCCAATCTGACGCAGCACCTGCTCCAGGTCATTCTAACATGACAGGGACAAAGCGGCAGAGGGAGAAGAGTCAAACAAACGTGCTGTCTGAAGCACTTTCTAAGCAGAAGTCCTGGGTCCTGTTCATTAGACATCAGACAGGAAAAGAAATGGACTGAAACGGGGTGGGACGACATGGTCTTGTCCAATAACAAATGTTGTTTTCTGTTTTGCTAAGGTGTGCCCTAGTAAATACGACCTTGTACTAATGTGTGGTGGGTTTTCTGGTGCTGAGCATCACTTCACATAGGTTCTACTATACACACACAGTGAAAGAGGTGAGTTGTACTGACAAAATACTTTTCTTTAACTGCTACGTTGACATGTCCGGTAGTACCTGTGCCTCTCGCAGCTTGGTGTTGGTGTTCTGCAGCAGGCCCTGGAGCTCCTGGTGTTGCTGCTTAGCTTTCTCCAGCTGGTGCTGCAGGTCCAATGTCTTACTGCTGTTCTCCTTCAACTACAGCAGGACACACATACAGAGGTCAACCCCAATACAGTACCTCTGTTTATGGCCTCATTCCGAACCCCCACCTATAGAGAGACAATTCTACTAGGCAGGCCAATCTATAAAGGACCTTGTGCAACATATAACAGTATCGGTCTCTGTTCAACTCTACTGCTCCCATAAAAATACATGGTCAATATCACAGCTGGTCCACCCATCAGGGAACATGGACTTAAAGGGACACTTCAGGATTTTGGCAATGAGGCCCTTTATCTACTCCGATGAACTCGTGGATACCATTTTTATGTCTCTGCATGCAGATTGAAGAAATTTGCTAACTAGCGTTAGCGCAATGACTGGAAGTCTATAGGTATCTGCTAGCATGTGCTAGCAGATACCCATAGACTTCCAGTCATTGTGCTAACGCTAGTTAACATTGGCGCACTAAACTCTCTCTAACTTCCTTCATACTGGACACAGAGACATAAAAAATGGTATCCACAAGTCCATCTGCCTCTGGGGATCATTGCCAAAATCCCGAAGTATCCCTTTAAATGGGAATGTCTGTTCTAGTAATTCTATGTCTATGTCTATACTCATCTTTTATGGAACTCGTGGTGTCCCTACCTGTTCCTCTGAGCGGGACAGTTTGATCTGCAGGTCGGCGGCTTGCTGCTCGCGGTCCTTCAGTTTCTCCCCAGAGAGCTGCCTCTGCTCCTTCAGACGGCCCTGCACCTCCCCCAGCTGGCGCTCCGCCTCCAGCAGCTTAGCATGCAGCTACAACACAGAGGAGGAGGGGAGGAAGAGAGGGAGGCTTATACCTAATATACAGTATCATTAATGAGCAAAGACTTGTGTGCGTCTGACCTGTGTGTGTGCACGTGTTTGCCTGTGCGCGTGTGTCTCACTGGTGTCTGTGTATGTTTATATGTATGTGTGAGAGTCTGACACGTAAGTTATTGGTGTCTGACCGTGTGCATGTGTTACTCACTAACCTGGCTGATCTCACTCTGCTGCACCAGGCCCTGGCTCTCCCTCTCCTCCCTCTGCTGCTGCAGCTGCTTCCTCTCCATCTTCACCTCCCTGTGCTTGGCCTCCAGCTCAGCCACCTCCCTTCGAAGCCTCCCGGCTTGGTCCCCCAGCTCCCCCAGCTCTGCCTGGGCTCTCTGCAGGCTGGCCTCGGCAGCCGCCGCCCGGGCCTGGAGCTCTTGCACCTCCAGCTCCCTCTGGTGCAGGCTGGCCTGGGCTGTCTTCTTGGAGACCTGCTCAGCCCTCAGGCCCTCCTCCAGCTCCTGAAACTCCTTCTCCCTGCGCACCAGCTTCTCTGATAGCATCTGGAGGAGGGAACCAGAGGGGGTAAAGTGATTAGCTAGTGATTATGGTCCTGTGTGGCTCCGTGTGTAAGACTGTGGTGCTAGCAACACCAAGGTCGTGGGTACAATTCCGGCAGAGATCATCACAAACACATACAGTGGGGAAAAAAAGTATTTAGTCAGCCACCAATTGTGCAAGTTCTCCCACTTAAAAAGATGAGAGAGGCCTGTAATTTTCATCATAGGTACACGTCAACTATGACAGACAAATTGAGAAAAGAAAATCCAGAAAATCACATTGTAGGATTTTTTATGAATTTATTTGCAAATTATGGTGGAAAATAAGTATTTGGTCACATACAAACAAGCAAGATTTCTGGCTCTCACAGACCTGTAACTTCTTCTTTAAGAGGCTCCTCTGTCCTCCACTCGTTACCTGTATTAATGGCACCTGTTTGAACTTGTTATCAGTATAAAAGACACCTGTCCACAACCTCAAACAGTCACACTCCAAACTCCACTACGGCCAAGACCAAAGAGCTGTCAAAGGACACCAGAAACAAAATTGTAGACCTGCACCAGGCTGGGAAGACTGAATCTGCAATAGGTAAGCAGCTTGGTTTGAAGAAATCAACTGTGGGAGCAATTATTAGGAAATGGAAGACATACAAGACCACTGATAATCTCCCTCGATCTGGGGCTCCACGCAAGATCTCACCCCGTGGGGTCAAAATGATCACAAGAACGGTGAGCAAAAATCCCAGAACCACACGGGGGGACCTAGTGAATGACCTGCAGAGAGCTGGGACCAAAGTAACAAAGCCTACCATCAGTAACACACTACGCCGCCAGGGACTCAAATCCTGCAGTGCTAGACGTGTCCCCCTGCTTAAGCCAGTACATGTCCAGGCCCGTCTGAAGTTTGCTAGAGTGCATCCAGAAGAGGATTGGGAGAATGTCATATGGTCAGATGAAACCAAAATAGAACTTTTTGGTAAAAACTCAACTCGTCGTGTTTGGAGGACAAAGAATGCTGAGTTGCATCCAAAGAATACCATACCTACTGTGAAGCATGGGAGTGAAAACATCATACTTTGGGGCTGTTTTTCTGCAAAGGGACCAGGACGACTGATCCGTGTAAAAGAAAGAATGAATGGGGCCATGTATCGTGAGATTTTGAGTGAAAACCTCCTTCCATCAGCAAGGGCATTGAAGATGAAACGTGGCTGGGTCTTTCAGCATGACAATGATCCCAAACACACCGCCCGGGCAACGAGGGAGTGGCTTCGTAAGAAGCATTTCAAGGTCCTGGAGTCTCCAGATCTCAACCCCATAGAAAATCTTTGGAGGGAGTTGAAAGTCCGTGTTGCCCAGCGACAGCCCCAAAACATCACTGCTCTAGAGGAGATCTGCATGGAGGAATGGGCCAAAATACCAGCAACAGTGTGTGGAAACCTTGTGAAGACTTACAGAAAACATTTGACCTGTGTCATTGCCAACAAAGGGTATATAACAAAGTATTGAGAAACTTTTGTTATTGACCAAATACTTATTTTCCACCATAATTTGCAAATAAATTCATTAAAAATCCTACAATGTGATTTTCTGGATTTTTTTCCCTCATTTTGTCTGTCATAGTTGACGTGTACCTATGATGAAAATTACAGGCCTCTCTCATCTTTTTAAGTGGGAGAACTTGCACAATTGGTGGCTGACTAAATACTTCTTTTCCCCACTGTAGATGTATATGCTTACATAAGTTATATAAATTGCTTTGGATAAAATAGTCTGCTAAATGGCATATTAACAGGTTGTGAAGAGGCATTTCAGAATGTTTTGAAATACAGAAACGGATACTCTAAGGGGCAATCTGCTAAAGGGCGTAAGAACCTTCCCGCTTCTGATTTCAAGGTCATGTGTAATAGAAAAACTAAATGTAATGGAAAGTGTTATACACACACAGCTCCTTAGAATAGTTGCCATTGGGAGATGTTTACCAAAGTGAGGATATGAGGATTAATTTAATAGGACTCTTATTAACAGCTCAGTTCCTGTTAAACCAAACAAAATGTACAGATGCCTTCTCACGTATCATAGTGACGTTGGTCGTTCAACCTCTGAATAGAACACTGCATCCCTACAGACCTGCAGAGGGGGGTGGAATTACATTTCAGAGGAATATGTTTTACGACAGAAACTTGAATACCGGGGTGTGTGTGTGTGTCTGTATGACGTGTGTGTGTGTGTAGTAAACTTGGCACAAGGGCAATGATATAGAATACAATTGTGTTAATGACAATGCTGCTAACTGGGGGACATGACTGGGATATAGAACATCCCAGACACTGATCTTTTGCCGCTCCTCCTCCTGTCCCACAGCAGCTGAGCCTCGTTTACGAGTGGCTCTATCGCTCCCTCTTCTTTCAAACCCTCTGTCCATCCCTCTCCTTCCATGTCCTAGTTTCAACCTTTGTTCATCTCTCCCCGATTTCTCGCTATCTCCTGTCTTTATGCATATTTTCTTTCTGTACCTCTTTCCCTCCCCTTCCTCGTTGTTTCACTCTGTCCAGTATCCACCTCTTCTCTCGGTTTCTACTCAACTTTCCTCTGTCCTCCCGTCTTTTCTTTTCTAAATATTTTTGAGCAGATAGGGAGAGGATGACAGTGGGGAAGGGTGGAGAGGGGTTGTATCATAGGGCAGTAGGCCGGATTCCAACCCATGCCAACACTGTAGACATGCGTTTAAGCACAGAGGCTGCAGCTTAGACAGCTACACTACACCTGTCTATACAATACATCCCCTCTTCTTTCCTCTGTCTAGGTAGCATATGTGAGTATCCAGACAAGACACCAAGCAGACAGGTTTGTTTTATTATTATTATTATGATTTATTTTAGACCAAGTTTTTATTTGTTTAGTCATTTTTTTGGGTGGGGGGGGGGGGGGGGGGGGGGTTACAGGTACAATATCAATTAATATATTCCGTTTATATAACATGTACCTGTTGGCTGCCATTCAAAAGACAAACAAAAATAAGAAACACACACAGATAAATTATCATATTGATCAAACAGGATTTTGTAATAATACACCTCCAACTCCCCATCCCATTCCCCCTAGCCCAACATGTCTCCGTCCAACACCCCGCATCCGGAAAACATGTTTACCACCCCTTCTCACCCCGCCTAGCAACTCAGGTTGGTTGTCAGTAGTGCTGAGCGATTAGTGCTTTTTGAGGTCGGTTCAGTTTCGGTTAGACTATTTTTAAAAATATCACGGTTCCCTCCTCAGTCTCTGTGTATGCTCCGCACAGACTGGACAAGTTTAAGATGGCACGCAATGGATTATGGTCATTGTAGTTCATTACCACGTTTTATGAGCTAAGTAGAATATTGGCCTGTTGGAAACTACAACTCCCTACTACATTGCACAGTTCAGTTTTGATATGATTTATCTCTACAGAAACTAGCATGTCTTGTGGGTATGATACTGTTTTTGTGCGTCTAACTCTCACTCATCAGTCACGATTCATTCAGGATTATCCGTAATCATGGTAGCATCCACATTAATGTAGAAGTGTTTAGAAACATATTCTATTCTTATTAACAATAAAAGTGACTCCAAAATGACACAATACATTATTTACCATTAATTTATATTGGGCACAAAATAATCTGAAACACAACCAAAACAAACAGCAAATGCATCCAACAAATATGTAGAATCACAAGCATGCTACGAATATGGGACCAAATACTTAACTTTTTACTACTTTAACACACAAGTGAATTTCTCCCAATACTTTTGGTCCACTAAAATGGGGGGACTATGTACAAAAAGTTGTGTAATTTCTAAACTGTTCACCCGATATGGATGAAAATACCCTGAAATTAAAGCTGACAGTCTGCACTTTAACCTCAGTCATTGTATCATTCCACAGTCATGTATCAAATCCAAAGTGCTGGAGTACAGAGCCAAAAACAACAAAAAACGTCAGTGTCCCAATACTTTTAGAGCTCACTGTGTGTGTGTTACATTCCCACAAGACAAACTCAAAATGTCGCTCACAACAAAGGGAACTAAAAAAGAAAAATCACTGACAACCAAACAAAACAGAAAGGGGTTCAAAAGGGGTTCTGAAAGGCACCCATGTGGGTGCCCACTGAAAGTTGGTAAAGCCACAAGTAAGGGGTTCTTAAAGACACCCACCATGGATGCCCACTAGGTTTGCCTCCGAAAATACAAACTAAAAGAAAAACCCACAACAACTTAGGATAGAGTAAAAGGAATATGGAGCAAAACAAACAGGGGAAACAAACACCAAAACTCAGCTTCTTTCCAACATCAATAGGTTGAGCTTGAAATAACACCACAGCTGATGTAAAGTGTAGCTCTCCCCAACATCTCTCAAGCTCAACTGGAGCACTGGGCCAGCCACTCCTAACTAGCACCTGGGCCAACACAGGTGAAACACCTTCCCACTAACGAGATGGCAACCAGCACAGGAGTAACACTTACTGACTAACGAGGTGACACCAATCGGTGCGCCCTACGAGCTATACGTGCTAAAGTCCAACCTCAAAACATAAATGGAAAAACCAAAGACTAACACTGTACACGTACACACAGTGCATTCGGAAAGTATTCAGACCCCTTTACTTTTTCCACATTTTGTTACGTTACAGACTTATTCTAAAATTGATTCAATTCTCCCCCCCCCCCCTTCATCAATCTATACACAATACCCCATAACGACAAAGCTAATTTGTGCAAATAATTCGGGCTCCCGAAGACACTCTTGCGTTGTCTTGGCTGTGTGCTTAGTGTCGTTGTCCTGTCGGAAGGTGAACCTTTGTCCCAGTCTGAGGTCCTGAGCGCTCTGGAGCAGGTTTTCAAAGATCTCTCTGTACTTTGCTCCGTTCATTTTTCCTTGATCCGGACTAGTCTCCCAGTCCCTGCAACTGAAAAACATCTCCACAGCATGATGCTGCCACCACCATGCTTCACCGTAGGGATGGTGCCAGGTTTCCTCCAGACGTGACACTTGGCATTCAGGCCAAAGAGTTCAATCTTGGTTTCATCAGACCAGAGAATCTTCTTTCTCATGGTCTGAGAGTCCTTAAGGTGCCTTTTGGTAAACTCCAAGCGGGCTGTCATGTGCCTTTTACTGAGGAGTGGCTTCTGGCCACTCTACCATAACGGTCTGATTGGTGGAGTGCTGCATAGATGGTTGTCCTTCTGGAAGGTTCTCCCATCTCCACAGAGGAACTCTGGAGCTCTGTCAGTGACCATCGGGTTCTTGGTCACCTCCTTGACCCAGGCCCTTTTCCCCCAATTGCTCAGTTTGGCCGGGCGACCAGCTCTAGGAAGTGTCTTGGTGGTTCCAAACTTCTCCAATCAAGTTGTAGAAACATCTCAAGGATGATCAAAGAAAACAGGATGCACCTGAGCTCAATTTCGAGTCTCATAGCAAAGGGTCTGAATACTTGTGTAAATAAGGTATTTCTGTGTTTTATTTTTAATAAATTTGCAAACATTTCTAAAAACCTGTTTTCGCTTTGTCATTATTGGGTATTGTGTTTAGATTGATGAGGAAAACAAATAATTTAACCCATTTTAGAATAAGGCTGTAACGTAACAAAATGTTGGGCTTTATAGATTGTTTATTTGTATGGGTTGGGCTTTAGTGGAGATTATTCTTTACAGAGTCAAGTATATTTGTCCAGGCCTTCATTGTTCCTTGACTAGCACCATTAAATTCTCGCTGTCGATAATTCTAATGTTATCACTTCTAATAGTAACTGTTTCCACTAGCGAATTGGGAGAGAGTGGGGGGATTGCCATCTAAGAGCCAACACATTTTCTTGCGGCAGAGCTGCCTGCCAGCAGTAATGGAAATACAATTTCAAGTTTGGTACGGAGAGTCCTCCTACGTCTTTCCTTTTATGTAAGTTTAATTTGATCCGGGATCACTTACCTTGCCATATGAATTTTGAAACCACAGTATGAACTGTATCCCAATAGCCAGAAGGGGTAGACATTTGAAGCATTGAACTACAAAAATTCCACCTTTAGAATATATTCATTTTGACAATAGATATTCTGCCGTTTGAAACAACTGGGATATTAGTCTATCTACTGAGGTCAGATCGAATTGATTTGAGCATTGTGTTAAAGTTTCAGGCAATGGTATAATCTAAAAGGAAGGAAATATATCTACTCCCAAATATTTAAAATGTTAAATGATTGGGATTCCATAAGTAGAGATGCAGTAGGGCTGATTTAGTTAGATTCATTTTATACATTTAGCTTAATCTCAAGTTATCTATGATTTTCAATGCATTTGGGAGTGATTGAGATACAGTGTCTAGATATAGTAAAATATCGTCTGCGTGTAATGAGATGAAGTGATCAGTAGATTAAGGAAATGTATGTTATTTCCTTTGATTGACCAATTGCCTGGGCCAGGGGTTCAATGTATAATAAAAATATCTCACCTTGTCTGCTGCTTCTAGTGATTCTGAACAGAGAAGAGCAGATATTGCCTGTTATAGCCATGGCTGAGGGATTGGCATATAGAATTTTAATCATATTAATGAAATTGGAGCAAATTCCCATATGTTCCAAGACAGACAAGAGATATGAACATTCTAGTCTAAAAAAGTTTTTCTGCATCGAGAGATAAAACAGCCTAAGGTGCTGTTGTTTCTGATAAAGCATTTAATATATGCAAGTCAGATTATCAGAGGATAAATGTTTAACAAACCTGCTTTGGTCCGTGTAGACCAATTTGGGTAAGTAAGTCTTGAGACGGGACAACAACATTTAGGAAAACAGTATAATATCTGTGTTTATCAAAGATAGGGGGCAATAGTGAGAACACTGGGTGGCATCCTTACCTTTTTTTTATAAAAGTGAAATTAGTGCTGTATTTACATCTCTCCCAAATGAAACTTTCTAAACGGCTGTGTTAATAATTGAGAAATAGTGGACCTAATTGATTCCAACATTTTAAATAAACCTCAGGAGGAATACCGTCCCATCCAGATGATTTGACTTTATTCATGCTATCCAATGCCCTTTTGAGTTCATTGAGAGAGATTTGGGCTCCCAGCGAGGCTGCTTCCTCTGTTGAGAGAAGATAAGTTCTTAATTAATTTTAGAAAGGACTTAGTCTGGGTTGATGTGGATTTACAATCAGAGGTGTACAGTTCTTTATTGAAGCAGAATCATCTTTGATTAATTTGGGTTCTGATAGTGATTCTCCTGTTTCAGATTCAATAGTTGCTATATCAGCTAATTGATAATTACTTCGTAGCTTGTTGGTTGAGTAACTCGATGGATGGCAAATTCTGCTCTTTGTCTTATCAACAAATTAAGTTCCGTCTTGACTTTGGAAAGAGTAATAGCTACCTGGTCTGAAAAACGTGTTTGTTGAGAACACTACAACGGAGTTAACATTTCCAATTCTGATATCTTCTTCAATTGTGATTTATTCAACCCAGATCCAAATGCAGTTGCATTATTTTTTATATAACCTTTGGTGGCATCCTATAGAATCCGAGGGTTAGACTGATATTTTAAAAATCATTATGAATTAATTTAATTACATTTCAAATCGATCACAGAATGTCGGATTTTGTAGTAATGAAATGTTCAAACTCCATCTTGTGGCTCTTCTAGGAGATTCTGAAATGTGTAGTTGGCAGTAGTAGGCATGATGATCAGACAAGCTCATATGTCGAATTCCTATTTTCTTAATTTTTGAAAGTAGAGGTGTAGATAATATAAAATCGCTTCGTAACAATGTTTTAAATCTGTTTGAGTAGAAAGTGTACTCTTTTGCTTTTGGATTATGTGCTCGCCAGGCATCAAATGAGGTTGCAATCAGAGAGTACATGTTGAAGAGCCTTGGTTCCGTGTGGATTGTAGTTTTTACATTTTACATTTTAGTCATTTAGCAGACGCTCTTATCCAGAGCGACTTACAGTTAGTGAATACATATTTTTTTTATACTGCCCCCCCGTGGGAATCGAACCCACAACCCTGGCATTGCAAATGCCATGCTCTATCAACTGAGCTACATCCCTGCCGGCCATTCCCTCCCCTACCCTGGACGACGCTGGGCCAATTGTGCGCCGCCCATGAGTCTCCCGGTCGCGGCCGGCTGCGACAGAGCCTGGACTCGAACCAGGATCTCTAGTGGCACAGTTAGCACTGCGATGCACCTAGCTCTATAGGCTACGTTTTTAGTTATTTGGCCACTTTAGTTGTGATACAAACCTTATCAAATCATATGGGCCTATGGTCTAGGCTACATGATGCATGCGACTATGATTTGGAAAAAGTAACAGTGTAACGTATAAAAGAGGGGTCAGGCTGGGCATCACTGCCAGAATCAAAACATCACTTATCTGTACCATTTAATCCTTTTAGCTAATTTACCCGCTTCTAACTACAGGCCATTAGCTGGTAACTGGTCAACATACAGGACTGGGCATCTACACAAGCGTAATACTGTAACTTATTTTCTAAAAATAGATATCAAATCTAACTTACCTGAAGTTTACAAACACTAGCCAAGGCAAATAGTTAAACGTTAGCTAGCTAGCTACAACATAAACATCGGGCAACGTGGCAAACTGACGGCTAGGGTTGGTTTGATGTTCATCGACAATTTTGCTAATTAACATCAAACGATATAGCTGACAATTGTCAAGAATACCCGTAGCTTGCTAACGTTAACTAGTCATCCATCAAATTAGCTGGCTAGCAAACAAGTGCAGCCAATTCACTTTCACTGAGCGAGCTGGTTAGCTAGTTAGCCACAAAATGTGTTAGCTTGCTAGTTTACCTAGCCATCTAATAGCAATACCAAATATACGTATATTCCCAATTTACTAAATCATTTAGAATGACAGCACTGTCAAAACTAATACTGGTAATTGTAATTTCCCATGATTATTTTTTTCTTCTAGCAAGTCACTCCCTCTGCTAGCGCGAAAATAAATACACACAAAACGCAGCCAGATGCACTTCCTCACCTTAGTATTCCTGATAGAACACAAACGATCAAATACAATTATACCATGAACGCCACAAATATACTGCAAGTACAACCGATATTATCTTATTCCAGCAATATTTGGGGTGTTTAATTTCTCTCTGATAACCAGTGTCGTTGTCTCTCCCAGCGAAAATGCTGGCGCGAAACTAGCACGCTGTCAAAATGTAGTTGGTCTTATTAGACTTGTTCCCCATGTCCAAAATGGCATTAATGTCTGTCCCAATAACCAGTTGGAATTCAGTTAATTCTGACAATATTCTGTACAAAGATTTTAAAAAACGTAGGATCATATGAATTTAGAGCATACACATTAATAAAAGCAATTTCTTTCCATTATGGATACATTTAAGGAAAGTGATTCTGCCTTCTTGGTCTTCGCCTTTACCCAAGATGGTGATTGAGTTTCTTATGTATCATTATGGATTACACCTTTAGTTTTGGTTGGGGCTGATAAAAAAAGCAGCCAGTTTGTACAAATGGTTCTGCATTCTATCTGCATCCATTTGGGGCAGGTGTGTTTCTTGGAGCATTGCTATATTAATATGGTTTCTTGCTAGGATATCAAGACAGCTGGAACGTTTTGATAGGACAATTAAGCCCTTTCAAATTCCAAGAGAGAATATTAATTATATAATTGTTATCTTTAGTGTTGATAAGTCCATGGATGTGTAATAAAAATAAGGATTGGGATGCACATTTCTGTAAATGTTGCTGCCGACTGACTCATTAACCGGTCAACAAAAGGTAAAACATTTTCCAAACAGTAAAATGACGTGACCAACAGAAAATACTATCAGAGATCTGTATATAATGACGAGATGCTTATGTTTCCACCCTAAAAATGGGAGTCGTCCCAAGGCAGGTGACAAGCTTAGGCCCAAAATAAGCCCATAGAAACACATTGGACTTATTATGGACAGATTTAGGCGATAGTGAAACCTCTCGCTTCGCCTCTTCCTCCCCGATAGTATGCATGCATACATACAAGGACCGGACATTTTTCATTAAGAGCTTAATGGAAACATGCAACAATAGCAAGCCTATCGTCTTACTGTCAAAAGGCTATAGCCTATTATTGAACATGCAACTCCTGTAACGAAGCAGCTCACAAAACGTAATTTTCAAACATTTGCCCAAATGCAATTTGCGGAAAACACAGTTCTAAACTGCGCACCTAATGCGAGCAGTTCCATATGTGACAGAGATGAAAATCTCTGTTAGAAACTTAGAAAGAGGGGGAATCTAATAGCAACTACTATGATGGGCTGCTAATATGACTAGGATTGTGCCTTTGGCTTCTGGACAACGAAAGAAAGTGGATAGGAAAACCAACAGAACAGGAGAGAAATGTTGGTTAATGGCATGAGGAAGTCTTTATAAAATTGCCTCCACATTTCTACGGATGGATTTTCGCAAGGCTACTTTGAAGCAAGGTAAGACATGCCTCTTTACTTTACTTCAAATAATACGTTCAGGTTTCAAACAATTATACTGCCTCAAGCTCACATTGCAAAGTGGTGGGTGACGCGCTGATAGTCAACGGTAGGCAGGCTTTAGCCTATACACCCGAATGGCGAATGGGAGGCGCGCTTTACATGGTCTCCTATAGACCGATAAGCATGACTGGTCAAATGTATTTTTGGCAGCTAACTGAATAACGGTTAACCGTTAACACCCTCCCTGTAAACCATTCCCCCCCTCCCTCCCCAGTTCCCCCCACTCTGCACTATCACTACAGGGTTGCGAGTGGCAGCCTTACCTATGGAGTCTCTTAAGACTAGACCAGTCTGTCCTTTCAGCCTATAAGCATCCTCTAGAGAACGTTGCCGGGCGTTCCTTTAGCATATGCATATCAACCCGCAAGGTGCAGCTAACATAAGCACCAACGCTTGATAAATAGAGCATAAACTATTGTAAAGGATGAATTGCATGAATAAATATTTGTGAAAATATATCAATAAAAAAATATATAACAATAGTTATTTGTTTAGATAGAGTCAAGGGTGTTTTGTATAATTCTACAAAGTCCTAGAAAAAAACAGTAGGCCTATAGCCTATTTTAGTTTCCCTTACAATAAAAACAGTGTAATCCATTTGATCAACTTCATTTGAAGATTCGATTAGAGTTATAGTAATTTTTTACGTCCAGTTACAGCTTCTTTTAACAAAGTAGAATTGAAAAATATAATAATAATAATAATATAACCAGCCAGGTGCACAAATGAAATTATTTGCTTTATTGCTAAACAAAAGCACCAGTGCATGAACAATTATAAAAAGGATGAATTGCATAAATAAATATTTGTGGAAATCTAAAAACAGTCATTTGTTGATTGTCTCGGACACTACTGTGCCCTTATACTCGTGCCTTTATGCATGAATCAATCTCGTCTTCTCTTTATGCTTTGGGTCCACAGTCAGCGTTGGGGCTTTGTGTGAGCAAGCCCCACAAACAAATCGGTTGCACTGCACACAGTTTTCATGGGCCTTGTTTCGTGTGCACCTGCCGCAGGTGTCGCATAATCTCTCTGAAGCGGTTGCGTGGCATGGTCTCTCTGAAAAAGTCCACCCCATACCAATCAGACCAAAATGACTCCAAATCCATGCTCTTTCCACCATATGCCCCAAGGATATACAAGATTGCAATA
Organism: Coregonus lavaretus; assembly: GCF_964263955.1. NCBI lineage: Eukaryota > Metazoa > Chordata > Actinopteri > Salmoniformes > Salmonidae > Coregonus > Coregonus lavaretus. The sequence goes on along the minus strand of NC_139998.1, from coordinate 19,570,823 downwards.
AACGATTACAGTTCTTCCATAGACATATCCCACACTGTTTCCTTTTCTGTGTGCATGAGCAACAGTACAATCTCTGATGTCACATAAATTCGTCACTCTTTTCTTCCCAAACCGTGCCATCCCTCCCAGACTCTTGTCTCACCGTGGCAGTTGGCTCTGTTCTGGTTTTTCTGCGGCAGAGGCTCAAAGTCAACATCAGAATCAGATGAAGACCCTTCATCGGCAATGTCGATTTCAAGCTCAATATCTGATCCTCCATCCGATTCCAACTCATCTAAATTCTGCAGCATTTGCAATGCTGCCAGTGCGTCCATTCGTTTGGTTCGGCTTGCCATTGTGAACTACACACATTGTATGTTGTACTCATTTTACATTTTAGTCATTTAGCAGACGCTCTTATCCAGAGCGACTTACAGTTAGTGAGTGCATACATTATTTTTAATAAAATAAATTCATACTGGCCCCCCGTGGGAATCGAACCCACAACCCTGGCGTTGCAAACGCCATGCTCTACTAACTGCGCTACATCCCTGCCGGCCATTCCCTCCCCTACCCTGGACGACGCTGGGCCAATTGTGCGCCTCCCCGTGGGTCTCCCGGTCGCGGCCGGCTACGACAGAGCCCGGGTTTCGAACCAGGATCTCTAGTGGCACAGCTAGCCCTGCGATGCAGTGCCTTAGACCACTGCGCCACTCAGGAGACTGTGTCTGATTTGATTCTGAGGGGAAATTGTATACCATTTCCAGCCTTTCATAATAAAATAATTAGACCGCCCACAATTCTTCATCATTACACTACTGTTCTAAATTCAATCATCTTCACCCTCATCATTCAGATCAAATCAAATTCAAATCCTCCTCTTCACCCTCATCATTCAGTTCATTGAAGTCACATGCACCATTATCAGTTTCTAACTGGTTTCTATTGCCCATTCATCCATTGACGACAGAATAGCATATTTTAATTTTAATTGTATTATGTTACCAGCTTTTGCTTAATAGCCAGAGCAATGCTGCCACGTGAGTGGTCATGTGCTGAATGCATGGACAGCACGCATATTCTTGAAAAAAGTTACATTTGGAATTTTGAAAGTTATTTGACAAATGTAAGTGTCATAGAAACTGCAGAATATGCTATTTCTGATACTATATAGAAATCTAAATATTTTACTGCATGTGACTCTGAAGGAGGATTTGATAAAGAGATGCTCTTTTCCCTCCATCTGTAAATTACAAGATGCACCCATCTCTTCATGTACAATTTGACAACTGACAAACCTAATATTGTCACTCATCAGAATATTGCCAATTTTATCTTGTCTATAGGCTAACTCATTCTGTGTGAAATTAGTTTTGGTATAGTTTAGGTGTAGTTTCAATGGGCCGGCTGTGCAGGCTGACTGGCATCATTTGTTTCCCGCTTATCAACTTGGATAGAGTCAAGGATATGTTTTGTATTATTCTTAAGGCCTATTGCAACACATAGCATGTTTTTGTTTCCCCTTACAATAAATCTGATTAGTAATAGAGTTACAGTAAATAAAACAGTCCTGTAAAACGTCAGATACAATGATATCAACGCAGTCAAATTATTAACATGAGCGCCAACGCTGATAAATAGGCATAACAAACTCATCATTACACTGTTGTTCTAAATTAAAATCAACCTCTTCACCCTCATCATTCAGTTAGGCCTAATTTCAATTTGATTGTGAAGTAACTTGCACAATTATCGCCCATTCCATACATTTGTCATTCATTCAGTAGTCTGGTATCGTTTGCGTCGCTGGATAGAGTCAAGGATATGTTTTGCATTATTCTAAAAGACCTACCGCAACATGTAGCATGTTTTCATTTCCCTTACAATAAATTAAAATTAGTAATAGATTTATAGTAAATAAAACTGTCCCAAAACAGCTTATTTTTACAGGTATCAAGGCTCTAAATACTTTTCTGTTTGTGATTTCAAAATTCTAACAAATAAGCAGTGTAAAATACAAACATTTAGGGAAGGAGCAGGAATTATTTATTTATGCAATTTTTTTTATTTATTCACAAAATCAAAACGTCAGTGGCCGTTGGCCTATGGCGGTTCTAGTATTAAGCAGCATATTTTTTTTGGGGGGGGTCTTTAAGGTATTCAAAAATAAATTAAATTAAACAAAATAAGTAACAATTTTCAGACCTTTACATTTTAGTTTGCATACTTGATGAGTTAGGGTGGCTAATGAAGAAAAAAAAGACAGAAAAGGAAAAAAGTAGGCTAAATATAACTGGTATGCAAGCCTAAACAGTCAAATAGGATGGCTGTAGGAGAAAAAGCTCTTGATTCATTATCCTCATTATTATTAGCAATATGGTTTAAATGACATTAAACAAATAAAGTCATTAGCGTAAATGGAGGGGGAAAGCAATCAACATAAAAATATTAAGGAATTGTGTGGTAGCCCATATGGGACTGGCCATCTATCCTAAACAGTAGTACAATAACAATTGTAGGGGAATAGCTTCCAATTTATATTGCCATTTTTAGAGCATAGGGAAGCAATGCGCTGTAGCCCCACAAGGAAGCAGCCCCAGTCTGTATGACACTTCAATATATTGGCCATTTTTTATTCATAAGTGTGGCGTCATCATTGTCTAAATGGCCTGGACCATAGGCTATATAATAATAAGTCCAATGTTCAGCAATAATAAAGTGTTCCTTTTACCCAATTGAGGGGGTGTCTTCATCATTGTCTTAAGCTGTGGGCAGCATCATAGTCATAGGCTAGAATGTGTGATTGTGCATGGAAAGCGTACCTGAATATTGAGCCAGTCAAATTGGGGTTAGCATAGATCTGTCAGTTCGTCCCCTTGTGTGTTGGCCTTGATGTGCTTTTTGAGGTCTTGAGTCTCCTTGGCAGTGGAAAGTGTGTGTGTTGTATTCTGGAAGGTTTGAGTTTTGTCGGGTGGATGAAGCCGCATCTCAGGTTTAGCTTGTGTAGCTGGGATCTCACCTTGTAGGTCGCCCTCTGTTTCAGCAGTTCGCCGTCTGACTACAAAACTGTGGATTCGTACAATCATACACCGAGATTCGTTGTGGAGAGGACACGTGCGGTGCACAATGTTTATCAGTGGCATGGGACCCAGCTTCTCCAGCCCAAACAGTTCATAGAAAAGACTGCTCATTAAGGAAGTTGGGTTCCCATGTCCACACCAGTTTCCAGTCCTGTGACCCGCACATTGAATTTCCATTAACTATTTGAGTGATTCTGTTGCCTTTTTTAGGAGATAGATGACCATCTTATTTCATGCTATTTCCAGGTCATGGAGTCGCCCCTCTGTCACATTGGCTGCTGTCTCCAAATGTTCCACTTTAGTTGAGTAGGTATCCACTTTAGAAGTGAGCAGTGCAAGAGATTAATTTACCGGTTTTAATTGCAAGTTGAGGGGAGAGGTAATTTCCTCACGAACAATCTCTTGGACAGTACCGGCCAACTCCTTCTGTTTTCGGGTGTTGAGACGCCATTTTCCCCACAGGTGAATTGTGAACGGACAGATTATGCTAGGTGCTGGAGAAAAATAGACCTGCTAGTTGTTCCTTGTAATACAGTGAACATCCCACACCTTAATATGGTGTTATATGTTGACAATTAATTGAAAATAAGTATCTTATTTCAGAGTTATTTTGTAAAAGAAAGCCGTTTCAATGCATGCCACCGGAAAATCACGTTATTAATTTTTTTATCTTTTATTTAACCAAGGAAGTCAAATTGAGATTTACATCTCTTTTTTAAGTGAGCCTGAGTGGGGGTTCTGTGGTGGGCTACCATCCAGCTCCCTAATCCCCCCTCTCTCCCAGACACTTACTTGGGGAACAGAGAGCAGCTGTGTCGGCAGGACGACCAACACGCCGGACATGGGGGGCTTTAATTCCTATCTGGCAACCCAAACAACAGCCCTTAAAGCTGAAAGCCCCACCGGGCACATCGCTGCGGTTACCTGCAATCGTATATTTCAGCCCAAAGTGACAGGTTGCCATGGCAGGGGTATGGCAGAGATTAACCCCCGGCTGGTTTAATTATAGGCCTGTGGTTGTGTGTGTGCATGCATGTTTTGTCAACATGTGAAGTTGCCAATGAAAGCTCATCACAGGCTGGTGACAGCAGAGCATTGAGATGGAGAGGGTGGTACGTGAGGAGGCTGGGTTAAGATATTTAGAGAATGGCATTGCAAGGCTACCACGTTTTAGCGAGGGGCAGTCGGTATGGCACGTTAAAATGACTGCAGTCACCGTAAATTGGGGACTTAGTGTCTATTGCTATTTCGGTTGGCACATCCATAGGTGGAAGCGCAAGTGTTAGTGTTTCATCTGTTGTTAGGATTGTAAAGGTGTCAAATGAAGGTGTCAAACGAAGTGTCTTAACGGGAGGTCAATACCCTGAATTTGTGATGGTGGTGACATGGACTGATGGAGCATCGATTAAACTATGGGAGGGGAAGTATTAGTTGTGTGAAAGTGTGTGTGTGTGGAATTGTGTGTTACCTGGCTCTGTTGCTGCAGGTTGTTCAGAGAGCTCTGGAGTTGGTGGATCTGCTGGGTGTACACGGCTGCCTCCTGAGGTCCCTTTTCTAGCTCTGCCTTCAGCTGGGAGATGGTCATCTGGAACACACACAAAAACAATGTGAGATACTTTACTTTGTATACATGAAAAACATTCACATGCCTTTGTGCCAGATTCTGGACGAGTGGTCAACACTCCAGATTCAGGAGAATTACACACCCACTGGCGACATGGGGTTTAACCACAAATAAAAAAATATTTTAAAAGCATTCACATGCCACGACTTGGCATTCTTTAAAAGACAAAACAGCAAGCCTACAGAGCATCCATACAGAACAAAGAGCGAGCCGAGCAAAGAATCACAATTTGTATGCAGTCACATAAAAACAAACATACAGGGAGCAGGGACACCTAAAATAAAGAAATCACATTCCTGATAACGAAATCTGCACATCGTCCAGCTAGGTGACCCTCGGGAGCAAGCAGGAAGCGGTTGTTAGTGTTACAAAGTTGGGGTTATTAAGCGGATCTACTAAAGTCGGGGTGGATGGGTCGTGTAGTCTAGCACAGTTAAAACAGGTTGTGGACAGGGTGTGGTGTAGTCTAGCCCAAGTAGGACAGGGGTGGATGGGTACTGTAGTCTACTAGCCCATGTAGGACTACAGGATGAGCCAGGCAAGATCTCCATGAACCTATGAGCTTTATTCACAATTTATTATTCCGTTATAAAAGGTCATGTGAGTCCTTAACAGTAGCGACCTTCAACAAAATGTATTCATATGCAAAATACTTCAGCTTTTTATATTCTGAAGTGATGCAAGTTGTGTCATCTATTAGGAGAGCCAATTAAAAGTAGTTTGTGCGTGTTTGTGTATAAAGCTCATTTAGCATATTTCTGCCTAATTATCTATGTTTGGACTGCTGTTGAAATCCCGAGAGATTAAAGCGATTGAAACAGAAAACAAGAGGCTGATGTGTCACCCAGAAGAACCAGTGGGATTCTAAACTACTGTCCCAGGCAGTTAACTCACCACAACAGCAGCACTCGTTAATTAATTACAGCTGAAGGCTATTACGTAATTAAAAGAATAATAAACAAAAAACAGAGCCAAGGTCTTTTAATATTTGAATGTAATCATTCAATCCCTTATTGTGCAGTTGAATATATCAACCAGAGGTCTGTATTGCAGTCCAGAGAGGAGACTGATGGGAAATGGGGACTGGCAGAGAGAGATAGAGATTGAGGGGGACCTGGAGCGGACACAGGTTTCATCCAAAATAACACCCTATTCCCTATTTAGTGCACCAGGGACCTGCCCAAAAGTAGTATACTATGTAGGGAATAGGGTGCCATTTGGGATGAAACCACAGTCAGAAATACTCCCTGCTAGTCTTCTCCTTCTCCTCCCAAAGTCAATAATGCATGAAATATCGCTGAATTATGCAGAGACAGACACTGCAGGATCAAACATCCCTTTATCTAAAAACATTGAATATGAAGTTTATTGTAGCCAATCTAGAGCGTGTTTTTAAGTGTAGGTGCTAGGTGAGGGAGAGTCAGTGTAACGTCTAATCAGTGTTTACGACTAGGCAAAGGTTGTAGAACGAGAGTAAAAGGGTTTCTGGTTAATGAGAAATGGTTAAACAAAAACTTCATATCCACTTGGAGAACCCTTCTATGATGTCAACGCGATGTGAATGAAGTACGCGACAATTCAACAATTGTTAAAGGGCATATAAAACGTTTCCTTTTTCATTCACTTATTTACATCGTTTTCTGACTGTGTATGTGATAGGGATGTGCTTCTCTCTTTACAAGCACGATTCGATACGAATCTATACTAAACAAAAATATAAATGCAACAATTTCAAAGATTTAACTGAGTTTCAAAGATTTAACTGAGTTCATATAAGGAAATATACTGCCAAATTCTCTAAAATGACATTGGAGGCGGTTTATGGTAGAGAAATGAACATTCAATTCTCTGGCAACAGCTCTGGTGGACATTCCTGCAGTCAGCATGCCAATTGTATCTGTGGCATTGTGTTGTGTAACAAAACGGCACATTTTAGAGTGGCCTTTTATTGTCGCCAGCACAAGTTGCACCTGTGTAATGATCATGCTGTTTAATCAGCTTCTTGACATGCCACACCTGTCAGGTGGATGGATTATCTTGGCAAAGGAGAAATGCTCACTAACAGGGATGTAAACAAATTTGTGCACAACCTTTGAGAGAAATACGTTTTTTGTGCGTATGGAACATTTCTGGGATCTTTTATTACAGCTCATGAAACATGGGACCAACACTTTACATGTTGCGTTTATATTTTTGTTCAGTGTAAATACATGGGCTCAGATACCATGCAAGAATGATACTTTTAGTTTGAAACAATTCGGTGTGATTCAATTTGATTCGTGGAACGAATCGATGCGGTAAGAATACGATTCAATGCACTAACAATTGTTGCATGAACATATTCATTTTCCATTTTTAATTAATATCTTATAGTGATGGAGGTCAGGAGCTGGATCTGTCTGAGTCGACTTCTCTGAGCTGAGTGACTGTGTGTGTGTGTGTATATATATATATATATATATATATATATATATATATATATATATATATATATATATATATATATATATATATATATGATGCATGTTTCATTTGGATCGGTTTGGGCTCCCGCGTACCAATGTACTTGCATCTTAAGCATTTGAACCGGGGACGAAGCATATCGGTGAATCGTTACATCCCTAGTACGTGATTGTGTGAGTGTGTGTATAGATGATTACAAGCATGTTTACTAAAGTCTATCTTGTGCAAACAGAGGAGCCAAAGCACTAGTTGACTAGCTGCCCTAACCCCTTGGGCCTGCCTTGCACTGAGGAATAGTGAAGATACTAGCAGTAAATACTGGACCAGTAACACAAAACTAAACCAAGATCAAGATGGGCCATTCCCCCTGCAGCCTTACCTCTGAGCTGGTGTGGTCAGCCTGCAGCTGCTCGTATTTGCTCTTGAGGCGTTCTGACTCCTCCTCCCTCTCACGTGTCATGCTGTCCATCAACGTCTGCACCTGAATCAGCTCCTTCCGCAGTACCTCCACGTCCTCCACTCCTGGCCGCTGCAGCTAGGGGGCAGAAGGTTAGAGCAGAGGGGAAGAGGTTTGGGGGAAGTGAAGAGGGGTTAGGGGACCACTTTAGAGTTAGGGTAAAGGTTTGGGGTGAGGTTCATAACATCATAAGTGTCTTTTCTGCCCTCTCCTCTCTGACATAGAAATGAATGACAATGAAAACTATCTGAACTACCTAGAAAGAGATGGTAACCCCAGCAATCCCAGTCATGACTAATTCAACTTCCTTCATCATAAAATACATGGTTATATACATATACATGGTTATATACACTATACACAAACTCCATGTATCCATAACAACAGTGAAGAAAGGACCCTATTAGGTGCAAACATCTATGAAGGCTCCAGGATATCCAAACAGACAACAACAAATTGCCTTAATTTCAGTGTTTATCAGTGAAACCCTCTATTAGCTTTATCGGTCACTGTCATCTTTGTTGACAAATGGGTTTCCCAGAAACTAAGCCCAACATCCAATGTGTTTACTAACAACAAGTACTGAGTACGAGGTGAAAATAAAACTCTGGAAATATAGTCTAGTATGGAAGTTAAAATATAGGCTACAAGCAAATGATATAATCAGTGCAAGTTAGCATTTTCTCAAAAATAACATTGTGTTTATTTTTGTGCACTGTGACATGTCTATAGCTGTACAGTATGTGTAGAAAGGTTCCTATCTGTATGTGTGCCTGTGCGTGTGTGTGTATATATATATATATATATATGTGTGTGTGTGTGTGTGTGTGTGCCTGAGTGTGTGTGTATGCATGACTGTATATGTCTGAGTGTGTGAATGCTTTTATGTATCCATGTCTGAGAGTGTTTACACACAGTCTCTGTTAGTTACCAGTTCAGTGTGGAGCTGGTCCTTGTCCTGCCTCTCTCTCTGCAGCTCCTGGCTCAGGTTTGCCAGCCTCTGGTCTGCAGCCTCCCTCAGGCTCTTCTCCTCATCATAACGAGACTTTACGGCTATCAGGGTCACCAACACACATTAAATAGAATTTCCCTTTAGGGATCAATAAAGTATAAATCTGTCTATTTATCTTCTATCCTTACCCTTACCTCAGAGCTACCTGCCTATGGAACATCCATTTCCCAAAAAATATACATTTACACAATGAATAGTGAAATAGTGTTGTTCAATCAAAGCAGCTTTAGAGGAGCTAAATGAACTATTCCTCAGACTCCCTACTGAACACAACACAATAGATTCACACTATGGCCCAGATAGGAAGTGTGGAGAAGAACTTCCACTGTGGTTTCCAACAGAGTCAGCCAGCAACACACAGTGCTCCCAGTCACACCCACCACACTGACGCTGGATATAAAGATGGCCGCCACACACTAACCCACTATATCTGTGGCCAGCTGGGCAGCCTTCTGCTCAAACAGGTCTTTCATCTGCTTGATGTTGAACGTCTCCGTCTCCGCCTCGTTTAGCTTAATTGCCAGGGCTGCACGGGGGAAAGGGAAAGGAATGAGCATCAATATCTCAGTGATTAAAGTCCATAGGAATTCAAGAACTGGGATGTGTTCATTTGAGCACACCATAGCAAAACGTTGTGCAAGGGAAAATGAAAACAAACATTTCTTATTGGACGATTACATAAAGTACTTATTAGTTTCTGAATGTTTTCTTCTGTTTGGGGCCTAATGAACATGATCTTAATTCACTCACCAGAATCCTCTGAGCCCGTCTGGCCATCGTTCTGTGGAGCCTGAAAAGAGAGGAATACTGATGTCACACCATACCAGCTAAGCGTTGTATCAAGCATTGCCTAACTGTAAAATGCATTTGACTGTAGTTTGTTATTTTATTATCGCTTGACTGCTACCACATCCTTATTTCATGTCAATTCCCCAAGGCATTCTGGTACAATTTGAAATGAAAATGTATTGGAACTGAGGAGGGCTTTAATTTCTGAGGAAGTGACCGTCATAAGATATGATTTGATATTAGGCATCTTAGAGAAATTACTTGCTTCAGGTGTCCTTGCACTTTGTCCAGTTCCTTCTTCAGCTCCCCAGAGAACCATTTCTCCTCCTGAAACACACACAATCAATAAACCTAATAAATGATCTATATAATCTCTTCCCAAAAATGTATGTTCGTACCTTGAGCGAAGTCTGTAGTTCTTGCAACTCTTGCCGGAGAAGCACAAGGTCTTCACTGAAGGAAAAAAGGAGGACATTTACCTGAAATGTACTTTAAATGTTCTTTATTCATCTGTACTTCTATAGAACACTTTGTAATTACTGTAAGTATATAAGGATAAGATAGACTGAGGAAGAAGAAAATGTGTGGGTGTCCTGGTAAATGTTATGACTAGGCGCCATAGGAGGAAAAAGGTATAGGATAAGTCTAGTATTCTACAGGCCTAGCTCAAGGACAACGAAGTATAACCCTTATGTTAAACAGTAGAGAAAGGGGTTCTTACCGGCCAGGGCCCATGTGGGAGGGCTGGTCTCCCGAATCGTGGTATAGTTCATAGTGCTTGAACAGCTCCTCTGCTGAGTTGTGGGACTTCATGCACTGGGGACAGATGAACCCCTACATACAGACATAGATGTTATCAGACTACAGGATACAGGAGAGGGATCATGGCCCTACAACTTAATGTTCAGTGGAACAGTAGCCCAGGGGTTCCCACTTTGGTAGGCAATACAGTCAGTCAAGTGAGTTACACGAGACAATTGTTACCTCGGAGGTCTGGTCATTGTTGAGGTCTGCACTGGGCTGGTCTGAATCAGAGTTCTGAGCGCCTCCTTTCCCAGGAGTCTGTAGGAGGGAGGCAAAACAAGGGAGGGAGGTAACATGGTCAAATGTGAGTCACAGCAGTGGGCATCTTGTTAGGCCATCCATTCGCTGAAATCTACCAAAACGAGTAGCGTTGGCATGTTATGGGTATTGAAGAACAGCTCCGGTATGTTATTTTCTTCCACAGTTACGCTAGCTTAAACTGAATAGCCTAGACTAGGGCTGGCACAATTACCATAAAACCATGTAACCGACAGTTATTGATGAAGACTATCATGAAAATAAAATAACCATAATAACCGTTTTATTTTCAGAGCCTTCAGAAAGTATTCACACCCCTTAAGTTTTTCCACATTTTGTTGTGTTACAGCCTGAATTTCAAATGGATAAAATTTTGATTTTCTTTTTCACTGGCCTACACCCAATACCCCATAAATGTCAAAGGGGAATTATGTTTTTAGAAATTTTTACAAATTAATTACAAATGAAAAGCTGAAATGTCTTCAGTCAATAAGTATTCAACCCCTTCATTATGGCAAGCCTAAGTAAGTTCAGGAGTAAAAATATGCTTAACAAGTCACATAATAAGATGCATGGACTGTGTGCAATAGTGTTTAACCCTCTAAACCCTGTCTAAGCCAGGGGAGGGGTGGTGGTGGTGGTGGTGGGGGGGTTCTATAAAGCTAAAATCTGGAATTGTTTTAAGATGTCATACCAAGGATCATTTAGCTATTTGATATGGAATGTTATGACCCTTTAAGGTATCAAGAAAACATGTCTTTATTTTTTATGAAACATTGAATTTGGCATTACTGCTATTAGACCATCGAAATGCATTGAATAACAGATTCACTACATGGAACAACAGACAGTCCCCCACAAAAAATCTAAAGGAAGTTTGTTATGAAGTGTCTGTTCTATATTTGAGAGATAAGAAAGATCAGGAAACATTTTACATGCATTTAACCCCTTATTTTAGGCACTAAACCATCTCCATACATACTTCCATTCCTTTTTTTAAACTGGTACCTGGGAACTTCAGACTAGTCTTGTGAGGCTTCTGGGCGTCCAAGAGCAAAACATCTGACATGCATGTGTTCGTGAGAGACTCAATAGTGTGTAGTCCAAACTGTTCGGACGCTACAGACAGAAGTTGGCAGACGAGGCAGTACCAACTTCTGTGGGGGTCGTAGAGCAAAACGGAAAACAACGTGTTCGTGAGTCATCTTTCCACAGAGGGGCCACGTTCGGACACGTTCGAAATTTTCTTGAGAAGACCGATTTTCGTGATGTCTCATGGTCTGACAAACACCGCTCTAGCTCTGCTTTAACAGACGGACTATGATGGGGATTTTGTTTATTATGTTAATTAGATTTAGCTAATGATGCGAGTGTGTGTTGTTGAAGAAAGGGTTAACATTTTTCATCTCTGTACCCCACACATACAATTATCTGTAAAGGTCCCTCAGTCAAGCAGTGAATTTCAAACATATTTAACCACGAAGACCAGGGAGGTTTTCCAATGCCTTGCAAAGAAGGATACCTATTGGTAAAAAAAATAATAATCTAAAAAGCAGACATTAAATATTACTTTGAGCATGGTGAAGTTATGAATTACACTTTGGATGGTGTATCAATACACCCAGTCACTACAAAGATACAGCCGTCATTCCTAACTCAGTTGCCGGAGAGCATGGAATCCACTCAGGGATTTCACCATGAGGCCAATGGTGACTTTAAAACAGTTACAGCGTTTAATGGCTGTGATAGGAGAAAACTGAGGATGGATCAACAACATTGTAGTTACTCCACAATACTAACCTAATTGACAGAGTGAAAAAGAGGAAGCCTGTACAGAATGAAAATATTCCATAACATGCATCCTGTTTGCAATAAGGCAGTAAAGTAATACTGCAACTAACCTTTTGTCCTGAATACAAAGTGTTGTGTTTGGGGCAAATCCAATACAACACATTACCGAGTAGCACACTCCATATTTTTCAAGCATAGTGGTGGCTGCATCATGTTATGGGTATGCTTGTAATTGTTAAGGACTGGGGAGTTTCAGGATAAAAAAAGAAGCAGAATGGAGCTAAGCACAGGCAAATTCTTAGAGGAAAATCTGGTTCAGTCAGCTTTCCACCAGACACTGGGAGATGAATTCACCTTTCAGCAGGACAATAACCTAAAACATAAGCCCAAATCTACACTGGAGTTGCTTACCAAGAAGACAGTGAATGTTCCTGAGTGGCCAAGTTATAGTTTTGACTTAAATCTACTGGAAAAACTATGGCAAGACCTGAAAATGGTTGTCTAGCAACGATCAACAAGCAATTTGACAGAGCTTGAAGAATATTGAAAAGAATAATGGATGAATGTTGCACAATCCAGGTATGGAAAGCTCTTAGAGACGTACCCAGAAATACTCACAGCTGTAGTAGCTGCCAAAAGGTGCTTCTACAAAGTATTGACTCAGGGGTGTCAATGCAAATAGTCTGGGTAGCCATTTGATTAGATGTTCAGGAGTCTTATGGCTTGGGGGTAGAAGCTGTTTAGAAGCCTCTTGGACTTAGACTTGGCGCTCCGGTACCGCTTGCCGTGCAGTAGCAGAGAGAGCAGTCTATGACTAGGGTGGCTGGAATCTTTGACAATTTTTAGGGCCTTCCTCTGACACCGCCTGGTATAGAGGTCCTGGATGGCAGGAGGCTTGGCCCCAGTGATGTACTGGGCCGTACGCACTACCCTCTGTACTGCCTTGCGGTCAGAGGCCGAGCAGTTGCCATACCAGGTAGTGATGCAACCAGTCAGGATGCTCTCGATGGTGCAGCTGTAGAACCTTTTGAGGATCTGAGGACCCACCTTAGGGGGAATAGGTTTTGTCGTGCCCTCTTCATGACTGTCTTGGTGTGCTTGGACCATGTTAGTTTGTTGGTCATGTGGACACCAAGGAACTTGAAGCTCTCAACCTGCTCCACTACAGCCCTGTCGATGAGAATTGGGCAGAATATACCTTATTTTTCCTGTAGTCCACAATCATCTCCTTTGTCTTGATCACGTTGAGGGAGAGGTTGTTGTCCTGGCACCACACGGCCAGGTCTCTCACCTCCTCCCTATAGGCTGTCTCGTCGTTGTCGGTGATCAGGCCTACCACTGTTGTGTCATTGGCAAACTTAATGATGGCGTTGGAGTCGTGCCTGGCCATGCAGTCATGACTGAACAGGGAGTACAGGAGGGGACTGAGCACACACCGCTGAGGGGACCCGTGTTAAGGATCAGCGTGGCGGATGTGTTGTTACCTACCCTTACCACCTGGGGGCGGCCCGTCAGGAAGTCCAGGATCCAGTTGCAGAGGGAGGTGTTTATTCCCAGGGTCCCAGGGACCTCAACCCAATTGAGATGGTTTGGGATGAGTCGGATGGCAGAGTGAAGGAAAAGCAGCCAACAGGTGCTCAGCATATGTGGGAACTCCTTCAAGACTGTTGGAAAAGCATTCCAGGTGAAGCTGGTTGAGAGAATATATATATATATATATATATATATACACATATTTTTTTTGAATTAACAGCTGACGGAAGATGGGACGGCCGGGCATTCATGCGGTTGAGTTCGTTTATGCGATAACATGGACTCTTAAAGTGATTAAACTTTGTTGCCCCTTGCTGAAACAAGCAAGGTGTTGTAGCAAACAATAAATAAAATTGGCTTGGAACCTCTAACCCTGGCAATCATGGGCACACTCACAATGGCTACCTGGTATTGTGATACAATAATTCCCATGGTAATGTAGAATGTTCATTCAAATTATGTTAACTAATGTGGCTTAGGGGTGTGAACATTTAAATGAAATTGGGATCCTTAACACATAAAAAAAAATAAAAAAAATCACCGAAAACCCTTTTCCCCCACCATTTTTAATCACAGTTCAGTTATCACAAAACATATTTTCCGTATTATAGACTAACTAGCAGTAGGCTATAAAGGCCTGGGGAAAGTTGTGTAATTTCAATAAAACCAGAGAGGAAGAGGCTAACTTTAGGATACTTATGTGAATTTGCGAGGCATGCAAGACAATACATTGCGAGAAACAGATTACCAAGACATTTGCGCACGGCCAGTTCTTTCTGCCTTTCCCCTCCTCTCTCTCCCTCACGCTGGCTCGCCTGCTCATCCTCTTTGCTAATGATGCGAGTGTGTTCAGTCTTCGGTCTGTTGCGTTTAGAATATCCTAGCCTATTCATTGATGATACGCCCTGCTTTAATGAAGTTGAGACATTGCAAGTCAAGAAATTGCAAGATACAGCATTCCATTGCGAGATACAGCGTTTGATTGCCAATAGGCCTAGTGCACGGTTCTGACTGTCTGCCTGGTGGCCGTCCAGCCTATACTGTGCCCCTCCCCCCTCTCTCCATCCCTCACTATGAAAACATTTGTGTTTGTGTTCTCGGAAGTACGGCAACTAATCAGTCTCCTACATTCCAAAAATACTGAATCTCATTGCGGAATATAATCTTGACACTCAGAAATGGGAGTCGACGTTATCTCACTGGTCATCCCCAAAGCCAACACCTCCTTTGGCCGCAATTCCTTCCAGTTCTCTGCTGCCAATGACTGGAACAAATTGCAAAAATCTCTGAAGCTGGAGACACTTATCTCCCTCACTAACTTTAAGCATCAGTTGTCAGAGCACCTTACCGATCACTGCACCTGTACACAGCCCATCTGAAATTAGCCCGCCCAACTACCTCATCCCTATATTGTTATTTATTTTGCTCATTTGTACCCCAGTATCTCTATTTGCACATCATCTCTTGCACATCTATCATTCCAGTGTTAATACTAATTGTAATTATTTTGCACTATAGCCTATTTTATTGCCTTACCTCCATAACTTGCTAAATTTGCACACACTGTATATATATGTATTTCTGTTGTATTTTTTTGACTTTGTTTTGTTTTACCCCATATGTAACTCTGTGTTGTTGTTTTTATCGCACTGCTTTGCTTTATCTTGGCCAGGTCGCAGTTGTAAATGAGAACTTGTTCTCAACTGGTTTACCTGGTTAAATAAAGGTGAAATAAATAAATAAATAAAAAGAGTTATTTTGGAGTCGACTCTCCACCATTACGTCATCGTCGTTAACAGTTGGAAAAATGGCAGAGAAAGGCAACCGACAGCAGTGAAGTCCTGTATGGCAATACTTTGAGAAGTTACACGAAAATGTGATGAAATGCTAACTTTGCAATGTGGAATTGAGGGACAGTAATGGTAGTACAGGTGCAATGCTTAACCATCAAAGGGAGGTACCGTGAGACCCAAACCGTTGCTGGCAGCAGCGCAGATGCATTGTGAATTCACCTGGAATTGTATGAATTTTTGTAACGAAAAATTGATTAAAGAACGGCAGTTTAAAGGTTAAGAAAAATTGTCTATTTGTCTTATCCCCAATGTGGCTCATTCAATGGAATGTATTTTTGTAACGTTAGTTGAGTTGAATCAACAAATCACAGTACATATTGATGGGTACACTTCCTTCTTTTACGTCCTCTTCGCTCCTACGGTAGGCTGGACAATAGAACGAGTCAAAAATTCACCCAAGGCTGAAAAACGGCAATAGAACGTTGGCAAAGCTGGAACACTAGCGCGAGCCCATAGCAAATGAATTGAATCAAACGTTCGCAGAGTCTATTTTGACTGGAATTATGCTTAGAATTCCATTTCTGAAAGGCAGAAAAAAATTTATCACTTTTCATATTACCACTGTTCTTAGGACGAAACTGAAAAAAACCAAATCGTGTAGAAAGTAAACATCTGCACCTCGAAGGTGTCAACTGTGCTTATGTCTGCGTAATGAGGAAGTAGGGAAAAAATGAACACCCAGACTTACATAATTACAAAGAGGAGATTCTCATGATTAAAATGGTGCCCGACTTGAAAAAATGTAAATATACATATTGCGAGATATTTTCCGAAATAGACATACCTATATTTCCCCTAAAGAAAACAATGGGACGACCTCAGAAACCATGAGTATTTTTTTGTTGTTGTTGACGTTTTAACTACCAGCGTGGGCAGGTCTCATTGCCAATAATAGCGAAGCAGGCATTGTGACGATGGGCTGGGAATAAAACATTCGGAAGGCGAGTTGGTGCCACGGTGCTCAATAGAACTAATAAGAGCTGGCAGGGTGAAAAATTCCCTAAAATAAGGCCTGTTTTTTCGTGATTACTTCAAAACTACGACAAGCTGCTGGGACATATGGTAATATTATGAAACTGGGCTCAACGGCAGATGCAATGAACTAGTTTTTTTCAGAAAAAAGCGTTTCAATTTCAAGTGTCCAGCCTACCTATGGGCATGCCATTGTCTCACGACGGCAGTCTGCACTGATCGGTCTGATAACTTACAAACACTACTGGGATAGCTAAAAAGAAGTTCAGCTTAAATATGCTGTCCTAACACCAAGGTGACATCGTCCACTGAACCCCCTTTCATCCTCAAGAGTCAGACTTAATCTTACCAAAAACTATAAACTTGTAGCTAATATTGACAGTTTTCTTTAGCAAGTCTTCACTACCTAATTCTACATCAAGCTTCGGTGCTTTGTTGTGGTAGAATCAGAATGTATAAAATGTTAAAATGTGCATAAAAATGTGCTAGCTAACGCATTAGCTAGCTAGTGTCTGCTTGCTGGCTGAACCAGTCTCAAATCAATCCATATGAAGTGAAAAGACAACGATGCTAACAACGCCAGTTAACACTCACACACACAATGCTGAATACTCTCTCCCTCTAGCAAGCTATCGTAGTGAAGTTCTAGCTAATGCATAAATTAGTTATGATATCTGTTCTGCCGTGATTAGTGCACCGAGTTCTACAGCACAGTTAACTGGGTCATTCTACAGATTCGGTGACATTTCAGTATTGTCAGTGTCCCAAGATGTACTAGTGTTATAACTTGTCAGAACATTTATCAAACTACACTTAAATTACAACATTTCAAAGTTTTACATGTTTTTAATATGGAGTAGAGAATATGATTTTAAACAGAGATGAATTTCAATACTTATATGTTTGCTTTTCTTAGGAGTATTAAGAATTTCGCCTGTCCCTATTGACCATCATGCAAATGGCGTGACTCATTTTGAGTACACAGTGTTAAATAATAATGCTTTTTTTTTGTTAAATTAATTGTATATGCCCCCTTATTATGCATAATCCATTTTCTCAGCATAAGACATTTTATTTTCTGAGAAATTCAGGCTTTTACCCCTGTCCTTGTATTTCTTTCAACCCCGTAACGCAACAATACCCCCACTCACAATTAAATAATGGTTTGATCCTGTGGACATCATTTATGAGGAAGTGACATCATACAAGTCTTCAGAGAAGCCTGGTGTGACAAGTGGTAAGCTGCTCTCTCACTTTTTATAAATATTTCATGTTTTTTAAGCACATATGGGCTTTGTCAATCTCAGGTATTCAACTCTGTTTGGGGGGGGGGGGGGGGGGGGGGGGGGGGGGGGGGGGGGGGGAATTCATAGTTAAGATTTTACCAATAATTGTTTTTATAGCTATGAAGTATAACAATGTATTTTGTTGAATAAGGCCATGTGGCACACTGCTAGCTGCTAGCATCCCGAATTAGCAACAGATTAGCACAAAATCTTCAACCCTGTCACATTCAACCCCATCACATTTTTCAATGTTACGGGGTTGAATGGCTGTTACAGGGTTGAATAGCTGTTAAATCTTAGCAATATTTAATGTATATTGCTTAATACCAATCATATTTTCTTGTTGAATGTTTGTTGTTTACGGTTTTACAGTATCAACTAAAAGTACGAGGAATTTTTGAAAATAATAACTTTAAAAAAGTGACAATTAATTTGTTCTCTCTCCTATATACATTGACATATTTAGGAGTATTATCTGCAAGTTCATGTTCATTTTACTACATAGTGATTAAAAGGATACAATATTTAGTCTTGAAGAGTAAGCAGGTCATTGACTTGACCTTGACCTACAATTTCAGATTCAACAATGGAAAAAACAGCAGCAGAAAGGAAACACACATAGAGAGGAAGGTGAGGGACATCCGCGCGCCGGTGGTCAGGTAATTCTCCTGGAAATGTAAGATCTTTAAGACACGAGGTGGTGGTGGTCATGGACACACAATCAACAGAAAATAAAGTTTTGTTGCTTTAAAGCATAATTTGGTAATGCATAAAAAGACTAGAGAATGTAAATGAAGACTAGTCTAAAAACACATACAGTATACTGCCTTGGCAACTGGTGCGTGAGGGGTTCATGTTCACTAGCCGACTGGTTTGTACTGACATATTTAGGAGTATTATCTGCAAGTTCACGTTCATTTTACTACATAGTGATTAAAAGGATACAGTAATTAGTTTTGGAGAGTAAACTGGTCATTGACTTGACCTTGACCTACAATTTCAGATGTTGTTACTGTTATTAGTTCATTAATGTGTTTTACTCTGTCTAGCTTTCATCTAGATTCTTTAGATTTTAAAAGCTATGTTGACAGTAGGTTTAAAAATGTTTAAAATGTTTAAAAAATGGCAACATGTTAGTGATCTCAAAAGATAAAACATATGACACGTGATGCTTTTCACTCAACCCTGTTACATGATTTTCAACCCTGTTGCGGTGCATTCATCCCTGTTACGAGAATTTTTTTACATTTTTGTATTAAATACACAAAATATAACATCAATAGTGTTTTTATTGTGTGTATTAAATCAGGGTAAATAAGGCTATTTCAATTTTGTCAGGAATTACGCAGCATTCTTGCACATTTCTTGCGAAAATGTGGAGTTAGATTAGAAATTTCTTCATCGTAAACTGGAAAGGATGGTGCTGGTCAGTTTTTCTTGATTTTCTCTTTAATTACAATATGCCATTATTTACAAGGGACATCTAAACTGTGAGATTATGCCAGAAGCTGATCTCAAGCTTATTGGAAAAATGAATAGTTGAATAACAAAATGACTGTGACGGGGTTGAATTAAATTGGGACTTGTTTGAGAAAATAATACAGAATAATAACTTAATACTCTACATTGAGATGGGAAAAGGTATTTTCTATCAAGTACACACATTACTTTGTCACATCAAATAAAAAAAAAGCTTAAGATTTTAATGTTCATTGTTTCATCCTCCTCAATCACAAAAGGCACCGAATCTGTAGAATGACCCAACTGCTCTCTGCAAGGTTATCGCATTGGCCAAATGTTACAAAGTAGCAAGGCACAGTGACAGCTGTCAGATACATGCTGATTTCAGAAAACAGTCCCATAACTTTGATGCCATACAACTTCATCAACAAGCTTTCAAACTATACTGAAAAAAAAAAAAAAAATCAACAATTTCACTGAGTTAGTTCATAAAAGGAAATTGGTCAATTTAAATAAATGCATTAGGCCCTAATCTATGGATTTCACATGACTGGGCAGGGGCGGAGCCATGGGTGGGCCTGGGAATCAGAATGAGTTTTATCCCACAAAAGGACTTTATTACAGACAAAAATACTCCTCAGTTTCATCAGCCGGATGTGGAGGTCCTGGGCTGGTGTGGTTACACATGGTCTGCGGTTGTGAGGCCGGTTGGACATACTGCTAAATTATCTAAAACAACGTTGGAGGCATCTTATGGTAGAGAAATTAGTATTCAACCATCTGGCAACAGCTCTGGTGGACATTCCTGCAGTCAGCATGCCAATTGCACGTTCCCTCAAAACTTGAGACATCTGTGGCATTGTGTTGTGTGACAAAACTGCACATTTTAGAGTGGCCTTTTATTGTCCCCAACATAAGGTGCACCTGTGTAATGATTATGCTCTTTAATCAGCTTCTTGATGTCAGGTGGATGGATAATCTTGGCAAAGGAGAAATGCTCACTAACAGGGATGTAAACAAATTTGTGCTAAATAAGCTTTTTGTGCGTATGGAAAATGTCTGGGATCTTTTATTTCACCTCATGAAACATGGGACCAATACTTTACATGTTGCATTTATATATTTTTGTTCAGTATATGGCCATTCAAACAAGCTTGCACTAGACTTCTAGCTGGAGAAGGTTTGCTCAGCTGAACGAGCATGGTTTGCCGTAGTACTAAGGAGCTAGTGAGTCATAGCTACCGAGAGCAGAGTGATTTTCAGAATTAGGAACTAGTGATAGGCGGATTAGTAAAATCTAGATTTTTAAAAGAAGAGTTCCACATCCTACAAGACAGATCGGTTGAGGGACGAGCGTCGCGTAGGAGTGATGCCATCTGACGCGAGATGTTGGGTACGCAAATGTTTTTTCTCTAACCAAGTTATGCCAAACCACGCCCCCTTTCTGCTAGGGGTGTATGCCAGCCTCATACGTCATTTGTCAACAGGATGAGAGTGGTAATTGGATAAGCCTCATCCAGGCCAGTGCTGTCTAAAGACAAGCAAAATGCCATAGAAGTCCCAAGTTGTTTATGATATGTTTTAGCTTTAAATTTGGCACATTATTGTTGGATAAAGTACAAACATAATTCTGGCAAGCACAGACCAGAGTAAGAAGGGCCTAGTTTGCTCTGCCTGTTCCACCTCCTCAAAGATGTGTGGAGATTGTGGAACAAATTATGTATATTCTAAAGGGAAATTACTTGATCACATGATAGGTTGTTTATTCTCTGTTTTTCTTCCATGTGAATACCAGGCTGCTGTGGTGTGGGCCTATGGGTGTCTATCAACTTCCAGAAACACCAGAAATCAACTTCCAGCAACACCAGAAATGGGAGTCAAGCTTCTAAAAATCACATCTAGAGGTAAGGCAGACAGTTTCATGTTAACATTGTGCCATTGATTCTTATTTTTGATTAGCAGATGTCTCAATCATAACACTATTAAAGATCCATTCCACTGGAATTCCTAAAATCAATGCAGTAAGTGCAACTCCAGTCAGTCAGTAAACGGTAAATGACAAACAAATAAACAAGGGTAACATCCTAATATTCTAAGTGGCTACGCCTCCTTGTCCTTCTCAATCAGGATAGACTGCTAAATGTGAAGTGCTAAATGTGTACATGTAAAATAATATTCTAAGAAAATATAGATGGCGCCATTTTACTGTACTTATTTATATTAACAATATTTTGAATAGGACTTTGTTTAGGCCTACTTGTCAGATTTGACGATTGGCATACACCAAGATGAAACGTCTAGTACAGATGAGGCTGTGACGACCAGCAGGAGGAAAGTCAGAAAGAAAGTGGTGAGTGAATAACCATTTCAAACTCACACATTTACTTATGCTGCTTTTATGTTGATTCAATTGAAGTCCAAGGTCACATATTGTGAATGCAATATCCAGAGTAATGCAGTCATCTGAGTGAGTGGATGCATGTGTTTATGTATTGATACTTAACTGAGACTCAGCAATATGTCATGACACAACAAGCAGTGTGAACCAAATATATTGCAAATTGCTGCACTCAACAGCAATCACACAGATACTGGACAGCATCTGCGCTTCTGCACAATAGTTTGGTTCACTCTCTTGTAGCATGATAGTCGTGTGACAAATGCTGACGAGCTTAAGCTCTCGCGTCACTTCTCTTTGTTTGTTGCAGAAGTCGCCCCACTGCTCATTGTAACGTCACATTGCTGAATCTACCTTTATCTTGTAATGGTCATTGTATACTATTATCATTTATTTCCATTGTATTCAGTTGCTTACATCTATTTATCATGTCACCCAGTCATGTCTATTACCTAAGTATATTGGCGTAATTATGTGATGGTGTTTCTTCCTGACTACATTGCTGATGTTGCATTACATCAACCAATGATTGTGTGCCACGTCATCGACTGCACAGTCGAGCATCAGATTGCTATATCATATGATGTGGTTAGTTGATATGTTTAACACCTACCACTGTGTGGCCCTTCGTCAATTCCTCGCATCCTCTCTCCTCGCCTTTTCAAAATGCATTGGAGGAGAAAGGTTGAAGGGAGCAACCTCCGATCTAACCCTCTAATCCATTTTGAAAAGGAGGTGAGGAAAGAGAACGTGAGGAATCTAGGTAAGATAAATTGACACTTCCGAATCCCAATCAAACCCTAGCCCCTACTTGTTAGACCTGAGAGTGTTGGATAGATGAAAGCGATATGGTGACAATTCCACCTAGCCTATCAGCGAGCAAGATGGAGCTACTGTAGCACAGTGCATGTAAGAGTACTACTGTCTCAGAGGACCAGGCTTTTCTGGTTGCCTCTGCACTGCAGACCCCTGTTCAGATGTTCTGACTCCTGTTCACATGTGGGGCCTGTGCGTGACAACACTTTCATAGAGGTGGAATACTGTAGCGCGGTGTATGCGTCTTAATACGGCCTCTTACCATAGGCCTGGCATCGCTCCAGCCAATGTATTGAGAGAGTGGGATCAGCTGAAGGGAGGCTCGATCCTATGATACTGCGGTGCAGAGGCATGCACTCTACCCCATGCACTACAAAATATCGGTCCTCGAAGGCAGTAGTACACTTACATACACTGTGCTATTCTTCCATCATATACCTTCCAATCCTTACAGGTGATGTACTGCACTTGTCTGGGGGGAAAAGATTGGGTGTGCCCAATTCTTACCCGGGTGGGCAGATATTACACCATTTCATCTGTTTGCGCGTAGTGGTATATGCAGAAGGACCTGCTCACAAATGACAGCAATGCCGACTGTGAGGGTCGAGTTAAACAAAATAACAACGAAATGCACGTGAAGATAAACTAACTTCTGATCATTGATTAACAAACATTTTCACAGCCAACAGGCAAATGTGATAGTGTTATGTTTAGGGCTGGGAATTGCCGGGAACCTCACAATACTGCGATTCTCACGATTCTATATGGATTTGCGATTCGATACTGTGATTTTATTGAGATTCGATGTTTCAAATATATTGCTCACCATATGTCTGCTGCAGAGGGACAAGAGAGAGCCATGAAAAAAAGAGTTTCGATCAATCATGGAAATAAGAAGTGCTGAAAACAAAATGGCTCCTTATTTAAAAAGATGGAGCACAAGCTATAAAGGAAAAATACTGGAGTTTTGGTGCAGGTACAGTCAACTAGCGCAAAAATAATATTGCGATATTGTCAAAACTATACAATATAGCGCCGATATATCGGCCCTCTCTGTGACAACAAATCATTGATCAAAATTAGTGTGATGTTCCTCTAATTTTTTTCTATTGTTTGTAAATATTCTCTTCTCTTTTTGGTCTGATTGAATAGCTATAAATCTACTGCTGGGTTTCTCCCATTGTATTTGTAGTACACGTGCATCTTAATGTATTGCATACATTAGGGGTCGTGGGCTACATAATTGACCAAAATGATGATCCCATCCCTGTGCTTTCCAATGCTTATGCCGAAGACCAAAACGAACAAAACCAGCACAAAACGTCGTCATAATATATGCACAAACTCTTCCGAAGTGTTTGGGATGGGAAGCATGTGGACGCCTTTAGGCCTACTAGACTAGAGGCTACTTTCTGACTGTGTGACTGACTCATTTTCAACATTGTGTGTAGAGAAGTCCTTCAGTACACATGATGATGATTAACCAAAAGAACAAAGCAGTGTTATCTTCCACATTGTAAGGAATTCAGGAAATCTATACGTTTGTGTATTTTTTGAAGAAGATAACATTTAATCAAAATCAATTTTGGCTGGCTATGGTTGGTGCCGATCATTTGTGTTGAGGGTTCTCTACACAAGCCAAAATATAACTTCTGTGAGGTTCTAACATCGGAGCACATCTTTGGCGGGAAACTGGCCTGCCAGTGTCATAATATACAATTTAGGGCTGTCTGTTTTTTTGGGTGGTTTTCACTGAGGTCCAGAACTCTACATGGCATACCACGCTCATACAGTGTTTGAAACATGGAAAGTTGCCAATGTGGATCACATTGAGGGAGTATCTCCTAGAACTGATTGTCTTCATCTTTACCTAATTTTTTTTAACCCATAACCTCATGGTGTCCTAGCCAGCATCCAACTTTACTGAGTATGTAATCTTTCCTTGACAATTCCAAATAACATAGGGGAAAGACCTAATGTGAAATACAAGTGAAATGCAGTATGTGACAGAATTAGCAAACAAGATCAAGTGTAACTGACCAAAACGGTTGTGGTGATTGACAAGTAGGCTAGAGATAAATATCTGAATATCATCAAAGAATCCTCTCTGATATCACTGAATTAATGTCCATCTGTGGTTTAGCATGGACAAAGACTGTTCTGCTGTCTGACCACTACAACCGAGGTCATGCAACATGAATTGTTGGAATGGGGCTAGCTAGCTGTAGCTAACTTTTACAACATTCGGTAGCTTTGATTCCACCAATGCCTCGAACTACATTTTGTTTTGAACATGTTGGCAATCACGGATTGGTCAAAGAATGTCAGAAAGAAGGACTGATCACCCCAATCCACAAAAGTGGAGACAAATTTGACCCCAATAACTACTGTGGGATATGCGTCAACAGCAACCTTGGGAAAATC
Organism: Coregonus lavaretus; assembly: GCF_964263955.1. Lineage (NCBI taxonomy): Eukaryota > Metazoa > Chordata > Actinopteri > Salmoniformes > Salmonidae > Coregonus > Coregonus lavaretus. The sequence goes on along the minus strand of NC_139998.1, from coordinate 19,545,823 downwards.
CTCTGCATTATCATTAATAGCAGACTAGTTCATTTCCTCAGTGAAAACAATGTACTGAGCAAATGTCAAATTGGCGTTTTACCAAATTACCGTACGACAGACCATGTATTCACCCTGCACACCCTAATTGACAAAGAAACAAACAAAGGCAAAGTCTTCTCATGCTTTGTTGATTTCAAAAAAGCTTTTGACTCAATTTGGCATGAGGGTCTGCTATACAAATTGATGGAAAGTGGGGTTGGGGGAAAGACATACGACATTATTGGTTAAAATTGGCAAAAAACACATTTCTTTCCACAGGGCCGTGGGGTGAGACAGGGATGCAGTTTAAGCCCCACCCTCTTCAACATATATATCAACGAATTGGCGAGGGCACTAGAAAAGTCTGCAGCACCCGGCCTCACCCTACTAGAATCTGAAGTCAAATGTCTACTGTTTGCTGATGATCTGGTGCTTCTGTCACCAACCAAGGAGGGCCTACAGCAGCACCTAGATCTTCTGCACAGATCCTGTCAGACCTGGGCCCTGACAGTAAATCTCAGTAAGACAAAAATAATGGTGTTCCAAAAAAGGTCCAGTTGCCAGCACCACAAATACAAATTCCATCTAAACACCGTTGCCCTAGAGCACACAAAAAACTATACATACCTCGGCCTAAACATCAGCGCCACAGGTAACTTCCACAAAGCTGTGAACGATCTGAGAGACAAGGCAGGAAGGGCCTTCTATGCCATCAAAAGGAACATAAAATTTGACATACCAATTAGGATCTGGCTAAAAATACTTGAATCAGTTATAGAACCCATTACCCTTTATGGTTGTGAGGTCTGGGGTCCACTCACCAACCAAGAATTCACAAAATGGGACAAATACCAAATTGAGACTCTGCATGCAGAATTCTGCAAAAAGATCCTCTGTGTACAACGTAAACCACCAAAGAATGCATGCAGAGCAGAATGAGGCCGATACCTGCTAATTATCAAAATCCAGAAAAGAGACGTTAAATTCTATAACCACTTAAAAGGAAGTGATTCCCAAACCTTCCATAACAAAGCCATCAACTACAAAGAGATTAACTTGGAGAAGAGTCCCCTAAGTAAGCTGGTCCTGGGGCTCTGTTCACAAACAAACAGACCCACAGAGCCCCAGGACAACAACAACAACACAATTAGACCCAACCAAATCATGAGAAAACAAAAAGAGAATTACTTGACACATTGGAAAGAATTAACAAAAAAACAGAGCAAACTAGAATGCTATTTGGCTCTAAACAGAGAGTACACAGCGGCAGAATACCTGACCACTGTGACTGACCCAAACTTAAGGAAAGCTTTGACTATGTACAGACTCAGTGAGCATAGCCTTGCTATTGAGAAAGGCCGCCGTAGGCATACCTGGCTCTCAAGAGAAGACAGGCTATGTTCACACTGCCAACAAAATGAGGTGGAAACTGAGCTGCACTTCCTAACCTCCTGCCAAATGTATGACCATATTAGAGACACATATTTCCCTCAGATTACAGAGATCCACAAAGAATTCGAAAACAAACCCAATTTTGATAAACTCCCTTATCTACTGGGTGAAAAACCACAGTGTGCCATCACAGCAGCAAGATTTGTGACCTGTTGCCACAAGAAAAGGGAAACCAGTTAAGAACAAACACCATTGTAAATACAACCCATATTTATGTTGATTTATTTTCCCATTTGTACTTTAACTATTTATATATATATATATATATATATATATATATATATATATATATATATACACACACACACATACATAATATGACATTTGAAATGTCTTTATTCTTTTGGAACTTCTGAGTGTAATGTTTACTGTTAATATTTATTGTTTATTTCACTTTTGTTTACTATCTACTTCACTTGCTTTGGCAATGTTAACATACGTTTCCCATGCCAATAAAGCCCTTAAAATGAAATTGAATTGAAAGATGGAGCAGGATGAATTTTGGCCGATTTTGGCTAATTTTCTCATCGATTAAACATTTTATCTCAATACAGTTCTGTTTCAAAAACTATAATGGGTTACGAACAGAGTCGACTACGTTTTGTAGACTTTACCATTGGCAAAGTTGAAAAAATTGCGTTGTTTAGAAGGAACGCATGAGCGAAAAGTTATTGCACACGCGCACTTCACAGAGTAGGCGTTCCCTCCTTGCTTGTTCTGCCCGTTACATTAGAAACGACAGGCTGTGGTTTATCTTGGGTTAGTTATAAAAATCTTTGGAGGGAATGTCTGATATTGCCATTAATTATTTGCTACAAAGCTAATTATCTACCCACATAGCTAAACGAGAAGGCTAACGTTGGCCATCTAGGTAGCGGTCCTAGGTTAACGTAGCTAGCCTGCTAGTCTTGGGCATCCTCCAGAGAACTAGGTTAGCTGGCTATCTAACTAGTAACAATTACAACCGCTAACCTGTAGCGCTAGCTAGGTGGCCGGACATGTTGCGTAACGTTAGGTACCGTCGCTAGGTAGTTAGCGAGCTAACTACATTTTAACCATCAGCCATAGCATGAGCCAAACTATCATCTTCAGCTAAGTTAGTAGTAAATGAATTGTAACAACACGCTAAGTTAACTGTCTACTGACTGTTCAGACTGACTGTTTATATACGTGGACATTTGAGCCAGCTAGCGAACCTTAAATAACTAGCTAGCATCAGAGCCATGTATCAATAGGCTGGTTTTGTTGTGTCGGCCTCGCTGGCTGACAACAGACAGACACAGAAGGGAAGGCCTGTACAACACAAGAAAACGGACTTGGTTTCACACTGCACGCCTGTCGATTTGATTCTGGAATCTTACCATTTGAAGTATCCGTCTAAGCATGGTATCGATTTGTGTTTGTCAATCAAATGAAATACGATCGGTTTTCCAAGGGGAAAGTTTACGCCGTTGTTAGTTACTCCGTACACCTGACAAGCCCACTGCTTGATACAGCAGCTTGAGCTTCAGCAGCTGTGAGGGGGCGGGACGCGAGAGGGCTGGGCTCTGTAAGAACTATGTTCAAGACATTTCATTGTTTTAAAACAGTGGCCACCAACCTTTTCTGAGTAAAGATAACTTTCGCAGTCAAAAATCAAGCCAAGATCTACCGCTCAGATTTTTTAAAAACATGACTTACATTTACCTAATAAAAGAGTTCTGTAGGAATGACATTTGTGCAGTAGGCAGGCCTAATACATTATCACAGCATATTGGCTATATGCCTGGCCTGCCAATATTTTTCTTCTCAGACCCTATTATAGGCAATTTCAAAACTCGAGCTTTGATAACAAAATTAATCAGTTGGTGTAGCACTTGCGAGGCACAGCTGAGTATAAAATGAAATAATTTGCTAATAATTTGCTTTTTTATTTTACTGGACTGATGGTCCTGGTGCTTTCACGATAACTGGGAACTCGGGGGGAAAAAACTTGGTTAAATCATGACGTCAGAATGTCGGGGCTCTAGGAAGATGCCCGAGTTTCCGAGTTGGAATTCTGAGTTGGATGACCCGTTGAAAACGATTTTTCCCAGTCGGATATCTTTTTTTTGTTGTTGTTGAGTTCCCAGTTGTTTTGAACGCACTGAAGTAGGAGATATCTTTTTTTTTTTTTTTGAGTTCCCAGTTGTTTTGAACGCACTGAAGTAGGAGATGTCCGAGATCCCAGTTGTTTTGAACACGGCATTAGTCTCAGCGGAGGAAGGGAGCAGCAAAGGGTCAGCCTCTCGCGGTCTCTGCTCTCTCCTTCCTTTCCTCAGGTGAGACTGACCAGAGACAGGGGACACCGCCTTCCATCTGATGGCGAAACTCGAGTCGCACCGCATCCGCATCTGCCTCAAGCACAAATGAATGTGGTTCCTATGACCACAGAAAGTGAAATATTCCTCGATATTAAAATATACACGACGAGCTGCTAATAATAATAAAAACGCAGGGCTATCGATACACTTGTCTTCTCATTCATTGCAGCTGCAGCGCGAGTGGGAGGGAGAAGGCGTTTTATGTTTTGTAATAGTGTTGAATAAAAACAGTGGACAGTGCGTAATAAAACATTTAACATGAACTCACTCATAAAAACAGCAGCTCTTTGCTGTATTCTTTGACACTCTCTCTCTCTCTGGTCATGGTTTTAAAAGTTATGAAATCTCACGTTGGCTAGTATCAAACTTGTAGGCACTGTGATTTGAGCTATCCGATGCGATTGGCCAGCGCAGTAGGCGAACTCGATTTAGCCACAGATCTCCCGGTCCGCCGGGTAGATGGAGTTTGTAATTTCAGACAAATGAAATGGTTCAAAATGGGAACACTTTGCCTACCCGGTGCGCAGGGCTTCTGAATCAAGGTTCCCTACCGTCAACAGCGGAACACGAATAATAATAAAACAAGGAGCGCAAGCCTTTATCATTGGCTTTTCTACAGAAATGTTTGGTGATCGATTAGGAATGCCTTGAAGATTGACCAGTCGATCGCGGTCGACCGGTTGGTGACCACTGTTTTGAAACGTTGGCTAGATGACTTTACTGTACTTCAAAGGGCAATGGGGCCACATACAGTGTGCATGTTTTTGATCCAGCAAGGTGTCTAAAACCTGATTCAATCAATTTACCATGGGTTTCATTTTCGTAGTATCCTTTTTTTCCTCTTCGGTATCAAACAGCGGGAGTGAGGATAACAACTGGGGTTTCTGACCCAGGGTTGCCAGGTCGATCACTCAAAAGTTGCCCACAATGCCTGAAAACCAGCCTAAAACATGTTTTGAGTAGAAAGAGAGGAGTTGCCACATTTAGCTTATCCAATAAACCCCTTTTCCATAACGTTATCGACGTACCTTGTAATAACGTAAGAAGCTAAATTCGGTTTTCCATTAAAATAATAAATTATTGCGAGCTAACGTGATGTAATAAAGGAATTTTTAACATGTCGCGAGAGAAAATACAATTCGCCCTTATTAAACTCGCCAGATCATTTTCCATCAATGGATCTCGATTTCACTCGTTTGACTGCTGTGATTGAAAATAATTCCCCTTTGCGCATGTGCATAACTAACTACATAAATCCGACAGGAGAGTTTGAGTGATGAAAGTTGTACAGAGGATTTCAATCTCTGCGCAAGAAACACTTGGGCAAACTTCCAAAAACTAATGTTAGGCTATTTGCTGGCAATTGTTTCATTATTATGTGCCAGACTACAAACCGTTATAAATTGCCTATTTGTGAGATTGGTTTATCATTTCAGTAGGCACAGGCTACTGACTAAAATATGGGTTTATGATTGTAATTCAATTTTGCCATGGTTTTGTTTGCTAGATGCAGGTAGCCTATAGCGTCTGATAAGCCTATATCTCATGTTAAGCCTAGGCGAGATGTAGGCAAGATGTAAGGTGAACGATTTAGCAGCTTGCTTAGTTCAAATTGACAGACTCATTTATTCAACATGAATAATGAGGCGATTTCGAGGTAAGAAGTGCTTGTGTTGCCCAATAGCCTGCTGGAATAGGCTACTAAGGATGGGGTCATAATTCATCACTGAATCAAATATTAATAATATGGATATGAACTAATATGCTTGTCAACAATAGCCAGTGTTTTATGTTTACCTGCAGCCAAGTCTGACTGACTGTTACATCAATCTAATGCATTCTAACAACAGTTTATCCGCAATTGTGATAGAGCTGTGAAATCACAGTTGATCAGTTCCAATTTAATTAACTAAACGTGGCCATTAATAATTGCACAATAACAAAAGGCTACAACAACAATAAACTGAAGTTATAGGCTATTTATTAAATCCGTTTGCCAGCTCCAGGTAGGCTACACAAGTTGCACAAATTGATTTGCAACGACTCCAGTGACATCGTCATTGCAACATATTTATTGTATCGAATGGTAGGAGGCTACAGGAGCCTACAATGGCATATAAATTAATAGGCTACTTGATAGCCAACAAATGCGAATGTACCATTCTCCACATTTAATGTCAGTTTCATTGTGGACTTTTCCCCATGATGCCTGTGTACACTAGCACACGGTAAATTACAGAGTGGCTTGCTTGTGGGCGTCCGGCAGCATATAGCAGCAGTACTGTTGTGCAGCAATAAGGGCTGGTTATTAAATGGGTAATAGTTTTATCCGTTCTCCATTTCATTAATATATTCACAGGTAAATAGTAATATGCTCTAAACTGCTCTGGTGACAAACAAACTTTGCTGCCCTGTTTCCAATCGTCCACATGGCTGGGAGAACCTATTCAAGTACTGTAAGTAAATACATTTTGAAAATGTAAAAAAAAAAAGATGTATTATTAGCTAACTAGCTACAGTGCAGGCTAACTCAAATGAACTGCTAACGTAGCTAGCTAGCTATCTAGCCACCTTTATAGCTAGCTAGCTTGCTAAGTGAATTAAATTTCACCAGCTACATAACTTCATATTAGCTAGCTATCTTGATGTAATTATCATTGTGAAAAACAAACTCCAGATGCATTTGTAGGTAGCTGGCTAACAGCCATGGAAGAGAGTGAAAGGATATCAGCTCCAACTGTCAAAGAAGGGAGAGAGTAGGCTATTCTGGATAGGGAAGGTACTTTTGTGTAGTTCCAGTCCCTAGAAAGAAGTGAGGACAGAGATAATAGTAACAATATTCAGTGCTGTCTAATTTGAGTATAAGAAGTCTGTTTCTTGTGATGTTTTCTGTCCTCAGACACAGAAAGCTGTGAAAGCCTGTATGCCGAAGAAGAGGTCCCAATGAAGAGCAGTGGTTCTCAGTCCTGGTCCTGGGGACTCAAAGTGGTGCACATTTTTGTTTTTGTCTTAGCACTACAAGGCTGATTCAAATGATCAACTCATCATCAAGCTTCAAGTGGTATTTATGTATTAATTTGTGATGCTATCCTTGATATGATCTTGCTTTTGTCATATGCTACACATGCACATGTGTGTGCACATGCATCTATCTATCCAATGTTATCATGATTTGTTATAAGTTATATCAGGGTTCTTCAATTCCGGTCCTGGAGGGCCGAAACACTTCTGTTTTTTATTTCTACCTGGTAGTTAATTGCACTCACCTGGTGTCCCAGGTCTGAATTAGCCCCTGATTAGAAGGAGAGGATGAAAAACAGAGGTGTCTCGGCCCTCCAGGACCGGAATTGAAGAACCCTGAGTTATATTATACTGTAGTAATCCACAATGATGATCCAAGATGGCGTAGCAGTGCGGTCGTGTACTCTGTAGTGTGTCCGTGTAAATAGCCTGTTTTTTGTCTCTTTCATATATATTTCTCAATCACACTTTTCATCCTTCAACTAAATATACTTTCCTGCAACCTGCCTCACCCAATGTGGAATGGATTCTATTATTTATTTTACCTTTTTATCCAGAACCTCCAGTTGAAACTAGCCAGCTAGCCAGCTAACTAGCTAACTAGCTACTTGCCATTAGTTTTTACCATTGTCCGTGGCCTGCACTACCTACCAGCCAGCTCTAGCCTGGACTATTATCGGCCAGTCTGCACTGTCTGCACAGCGCGCTATCGACCAAGAACATATCGGATTTTCTGCCGGAATCACTGAATCACTGGACCTTAACATCGGATCATCGCAACTAGCTAGCTGCAACCGAATTGATGTTGTTGGCTAATCACCACCGCCCGCGAATCAAGCACCAGTTAGCCTTTAGCTAGCCTCAAGCCAGGCCCATCTCCCAGCTATCTACTTCTCTGTCAACCGGACGGGACCTCCTAGTGTCGACACAGAGCCCCGCCGATCCATCACGACTGGTCTGCCGACGTAATCGTCTGATGTGGTTTCAACAGGCTTCCCGTTGCGACGACCACGAAGATCCATCTGCTAGCCCCGGCCCGCTAGCACACGCAATCAACAGCCGTGCTTCCTGCTCGCCTGTGCTGTAGCAGCCATTCGAACTGCTCCCGGTCTCACCTATTGCTGTTCACTGGATCTTATGATCCCTCAGCTGCACAGCTGATGCCTGCTGGACTGTTCCTTTACACGGTACCCCCATCCTGTTTATCTGTCCTGTTTATCTGTTTAGCCTCAGCCCAAACTTTCGTCGCCCTTACCAGTTGTTGTCTTAGCTCTCTCGAATAACACTTGTTATTGCTTTATGCCTCTCTCCCATGTCAATATGCCTTGCCTATTGCTGTTCCTGTTAGTTCTTATTATACAATTTCACTGTAGAGCCCCCAGTCCTGCTCAACCAGCCTCAAAGAGCTCCTTTGTCCCACCCACCATACACACGGAGACCGGCTCAATCGGTGCCTCCAGTGATGCTACCTCTTTCATCGTTACCCAACGCTTAGGTTTACCTCCACTGTACTCATATCCTTCCATATCCTTGTCTGCACATAATGCCCTGAATCTATTCTACAACGCCCGGAAATCTGCCCCTTTTATTCTCTGTACCCAACGCACTAGAAGACCAGTTCTTAAAGCCTTTAGCCGTATCCTTATTCTACTCCTCCTCTGTTCATCTGGTGATGTAGCGGTTAACCCAGGCCCTGTAGCCCCCAGTATCACTCCTACTCCCCAGGCGCTCTCATTTGTTGACTTCTGTAACCGTAAAAGCCTTGGTTTTTTGCATGTTAACATCAGAAGCCTCCTCCCTAAGTTTGAGTTACTCACTGCGTTAGCACACTCCGCCAACCCTGATGTTCTAGCAGTGTCCCAACTACATCCCCAACTACAACATTTTCCGTCTAGATAGAACTGCCAAAGGGGGCGGAGTTGTAATCTACTGTAGAGATAGCCTGCAGAGCTCTATCATACTATCCAGGTCTGTGCCCAAACAGTTTGAGCTTCTACTTCTAAAAATCCACCTCTCCAGAAATAAGTCTATCACTGTTGCCGCTTGCTACAGACCCCCCTCAGCCCCCAGCTGTGCCCTGGACACCATATGTGAATTGATTGCCCCCCATCTATCCTCAGAGTTCGTACTGCTTGGTGACCTAAACTGGGATATGCTTAACACCCCGGCCATCCTACAATCTAAACTAGATGCCCTCAATCTCACACAAATTATCAAGGAACCTACCAGGTACAACCCTGAATCCGTAAACATGGGCACCCTCATAGATATCATCCTGACTAATTTACCCTCTAAATACACCTCCACTGTCTTCAACCAGGATCTCAGCGATCACTGCCTCATTGCCTGCGTCCGTAATGGGTCCGCGGTCAAACGACCACCCCTCATCACTGTCAAACGCTCCCTAAAACACTTCAGCGAGCAGGCCTTTCTAATTGACCTGGCCTGGGTATCCTAGATGGATATTGACCTCATTCCGTCAGTAGAGGATGCCTGGTTGTTCTTTAAAAGTGCTTTCCTCTCCATCTAAATAAGCATGCCCCATTCAAAAAATTTCAACAGAAATAGGCCCTGGTTCACCCCAGACTTGACTGCCCTTGACCAGCACAAAAAAATCCTGTGGCGTACTGCATTAGCATCGAACAGCCCTCGCGATATGCAACTTTTCAGGGAAGTCAGGAACCAATATACACAATCAGTTAGGAAAGCAAAGGCTAGCTTTTTCAAACAGAAATGTGCATCCTGTAGCACTAACTCCAAATAGTTTTGGGACACTGTAAAGTCCTTGGAGAGTAAGAGCACCTCCTCCCAGCTGCCCACTGCACTGAGGCTAGGAAACACTGTCACCACCGATAAATCTACGAGAATTTCAATAAGCATTTTGCTACGGCTGGCCATGCTTTCCACCTGGCTACGACTCTGTCAATCACCGCATTCTTATTGGCAGACTAAATAGCCTTGGTTTCTCAAATGACTGCCTCGGCTGATTCACCAACTACTTCTCAGATAGAGTTCAATGTGTCAAATCGGAGGGCCTGTTGTCTGGACCTCTGGCAGTCTCTATGGGGGTGCCACAGGGTTCAATTCTCGGGCTGACTCTATTCCCTGTGTATATCAATGATGTCGCTCTTGCTGCTGGTGACTCTCAGATCCACCTCTACGCAGACGACACCATTTTGTATACGTCTGGCCCGTCATTGGACACTGTGTTAACAAACCTCCAAACGAGCTTCAATGCCATACAACACTCCTTCCGTAGCCTCCAACTGTTCTTAAACGCTAGTAAAACTAAATGCATGATCTTCAATCAAACGCTGCTTGCACCCGCCTGCCCGACTAGAATCACTATTCTCGGCGGGTCTGACTTAGAATATGTGGACAACTACAAATACCTAGGTGTCTGGTTAGATTGTAAACTCTCCTTCCAGACTCACATTAAGCATCTCCAATCCAAAGTTAAATCTAGAATCGGCTTCCTATTTCGCAACAAAGCCTCCTTCACTCATGCTGCCAAACATGCCCTCGTAAAACGGACTATCCTACCGATCCTTGACTTCGGCGATGTCATTTACAAAATAGCCTCCAACACTCTACTCCGCTAATTGGATGTAGTCTATCACAGTGCCATCCGTTTTGTCACCAAAGCCCCATATACTACCCACCATTGTGACCTGTACGCTCTCGTTGGCTGGCCCTCACTACATATTCGTCGCCAATCCCACTGGCTCCAGGTCATCTATAAATCACTGCTAGACAAATCCCCGCCTTATCTTAGCTCATTGGCCACCATAGCAACACCCACCCGTATTATGCGCTCCAGCAGGTATATCTCACTGGTCATCCCCAAAGCCAACACCTCCTTTGGCCGCCATTCCTTCCAGTTCTCTGCTGCTAATGACTGGAACGAACTGCAAAAGTCTCTGAAGCTGGAGACTCTTATCTCCCTCACTAACTTTAAGCATCAGTTGTCAGAGCAGCTTACCGATCACTGCACCTGTACACAGCCCATCTTTAATTAGCCCACCCAACTACCTCATCCCCATATTGTTATTTATTTTGCTCATTTGCACTCCAGTATCTCTATTTGCACATCTTCTTCTGCACATCTATCACTCCAGTGTTAATACTAAATTGTAATTATTTTGCACTATGGCCTATTTATTGCCTTACCTCCATAACTTACTACATTTGCACACACTGTATATAGATTTTCTATTGTGTTATTGACTGTATGTTTTGTTTTATCCCATGTGTAACACTGTGTTGTTGTTGTTTTTATCACACTGCTTTGCTTTATCTTGGCCAGGTCGCAGTTGTAAATGAGAACTTTTTCTCAACTGGCTTACCTGGTTAAATAAATGTAAAATAAAATAAAGAAAAAATGACCTGGTGATGTAAAAGTAATTATATTATCTTCCATATTCCTACAGATACCTTGCAACTGGAGATTCCATCAAAACGATTGCCTAGAGTTACCGTATAGGGCACTGCACGGTTAGGTGACCAAGGCCATCTGGGACTGCCTTGTTGGGGGAATTCAGGCATGTGTGAAGGCTACCTGTGTCCTGCATAACTTCATGAGGATGGACACGAGGACCAGGAGGGGACCAGAGGTGTGCCAGAGGAGAGGTCTACTGCTCTGCAGGATGTTGCAAGGATGGGGGCCAACAACGCAGCACGGGATGCAATCCGTGTGCGGGGAGATCTTCACCTCCTACTTCTTCAAAGATGGTGCTGTTCCCTGGAAACACCATAGACTACACTATGCACAACCAAAGGCTCTTTTAAGAGCCACCCATATTGCAATAAGAGTATTCTTCCATTTACTTAGCTATGTCAACTGCAGTTATTCAATTCCCAGTTTCTCGCCCTTTGATTTCTACTTCTCAGGTGAGGGTGCTGTTTAGGTAATGTCTATACAAAAACAAAACGGGCTCTTTTAAAAGTCACCCATATTGAAAAAATGTAGAACAATTAGACACCCTATAACCCACACTTGTGTATCAATCTGATTAATGGATTGTGTTGTGCAGTAAGCAGGCTCAGGTGTATAATTGTGGCTCCTTCCACCTTCAAATAATAGGCAAGAGGACCAACCATGGAGAATAGTAAGACACTCCCATTATTTATATTTATAGAACTACGCTATATTGTTTGTCCTCGTGTGTCTGCATGTTTTTCAATATAAAGGACTCTGCAGCCACTCAGTGTGGACACAAGGTGAGGCCACGCACACAGATTACTGTTGAACACTGTCTCTTTAACTACCTTATTTTCTCAATGACAGTCTCTCCTTCACTTCATCCCTCTCCCCCTTCTCCCTAAATCCTGTAGGTTATATCAGCTGTGTCAGTGAACCCCTCCCGCTTCTGAACTGCCTGACACATAGAGGGCACATCATGATCAGAGGTGAGAAGTCACTTCGTCGGGTCAACAGGAATTATTATTAAAGAGATGCTTTACATTGAAATACAGATAGAGATGTAGTAGTCCCAGAGTTAATGATCTAAGGTCAGTTTTGCATTTCACCTCCTGATGATTATGATGACTGACAGCGTTAGCATTAGTTTTTTTTTAAATTCTATCTCTCTCTCCATCTGTCTTTTGTCTGCAGGTATGTTTTGATGTGAGAGAGGATGACAACCCCTAGTCCCGTCATCGCCACCGCTCTAAGATAACCCTCGGGACAACTGGAGGCCCAAGGCTGGTTAGGAGACACCGCTAGAGACACTATTATGTAATTGTGATGACCTTAGAGAATATGAAGTTTAGTTGCACTGTAGTTCATTAATCATTATACTGTCTTCCCTGCTCCCCTGTTCTTATCTCTTTCCCTTTCTGTCTTTTACACTCTCACACCTTTCTCCCCACCTTCTCTTTCTTCCTCTGTTTTTATAATGCACACCAGATGTGCATTGAAGCACAGATTTAACTTGTTTTGATAATATAATATAATCATTATAATATTTATAATGCATGTATTATGTATTTATACCACTTGGATAATGAACTTATTTCACATTCTCTACTGGAATTGGTTCACATTCTCTAATGGTTGAAATTAAGTCTCTCATTTGATGAAATACTATACCTATCATGTGTCCTTAGATCAGTGCAGATGAATTAAATTAGATGTTGAGATGAACCTGTTTTAGAGTATTTACATGATGCATAGGAAGTGTAGTGTACTGTTTTTTAAATTCTGGTTCTGTATATAAATGTATTGTATGCTGCTGCATAAATGATGTAATATGCCAGGGAGATACAGTTGAAGTCGGAAGTTTACATACACTTTAGCCAAATATATTTAAACTCAGTTTTTCACCATTCCTGACATTTAATCCTAGTAAAAATTCCCTGTTTTAGGTCAGTTAGGATCACCACTTTATTTTAATAATGTGAAATGTCAGAATAATAATAGAGATCATTATTTATTTCTGCTTTTATTTCTTTCATCACATTCCCAGTGGGTCAGAAGTTTACATACACTCAATTAGTATTTGGTATCATTGCCTTTAAATTGTTTAACTTGGGTCAAACGTTTCGGGTAGCCTTTCACAAGCTTCCCACAATAAGTTGGGTGAATTTAGGCACATTCCTCCTGACAGAGCAGGTGTAACTGAGTCAGGTTTGTAGGCCTCCTTGCTTGCACAAGCTTTTTCAGTTCCGCACACACATTTTCTATAGGATTGAGGTCAGGGCTTTGTGATGGCCACTCCAATACCTTGACTTTGTTGTTCTTAATCCATTTTGCCACAACTTTGGAAGTATGCTTGGGGTCATTGTCCATTTGGAAGACCCATTTGCGACCAAGCTTTAACTTCCTGACTGATGTCTTGAGATGTTGGTTCAATATATCCACATAATTTTCCTTCCTCATGATACCATCTATTTTGTGAAGTGCACCAGTCCCTCCTGGAGCAAAGCACCCCCACAGCATGATGCTGCCACCCCCGTGCTTCACGTTTGGGATGGTGTTCTTCGGCTTGCAAGCACCCCCCTTTTTCCTCCAAATATAACGACTGTCATTATGGCCAAACAGTTCTATTTTTGTTTCATCAGACCAGAGGATATTTCTCCAAAAAGTACGATCTTTGTCCCCATGTGCAGTTGCAAACCGTAGTCTGGCTTTTTTATGGCGGTTTTGGAGCAGTGGCTTCTTCCTTGCTGAGCGGCCTTTCAGGTTATGTCGATATAGGACTCAATTTACTGTGGATATAAATACTTTTGTACCTGTTTCCTCCAGCATCTTCACAAGGTCCTTTGCTGTTGTTCTGGGATTGATTTGCACTTTTCGTACCAAAGTACGTTAATCTCTAGGAGACAGAACGCGTCTCCTTCCTGATAGCCAGGTGTAGCAGTGAAAAGAAAGCTCTGCTATCTGAGACAATCCATTTAGTATAATATGTTATGTTTGGTATAGTTACATAATACCGATGGTTACCTAAAGTGAATGTCTAGCAACCCAAAGGTTGTGAGTTCGAGTCTCGTCACGGACAACATTAGCATTTTGCTATTAAGCAACTTTTCAACTAAATTACTTACTATTTTCAAACTATTTTCCAACTACTTAGCATGTTAGCTAACCCTTCCCCTAACCTTAACCCTTTTAGCTAACCCTTCACCTAACCCTAACCTTAACCCTTTTAGCTAACCCTTCCCCTAACCCTAACCTTAACCCTTTAACCTAACTCCTAAATTCAACCCTACCCTAAACCCTAACCCTAACCATTATCAACCAAGCCACCTAGCTAGAATTCGTAACATATACGTTTTTGCAAATTTGTAAGAAATTGTACATTTGCAAATTCGTAACATATAATACGAATTGTAATTCGTAACATATATGAAATGGGTGATGGACATCCACAAATTAATATATACAATACGAAACGTAACATATCATACTAAATTATGTTTTCTGATTTTCATACAGTATAATACGAAATGCTCTGAGACCAGGTTGCGGTGATTGGTCAACAGTAGGGATTCTTCTATGAAGTGGCAACAGTACACGAGGGATCCCAGCATGTCACGGTTTCGGCCGAGGCTGCTCCTCTTCCTTGTTCGGGCAGGCTTCGGCGGTCGTCGTCTCCGGAGTACTAGCTGCCACCGTTCTATGTTTCATGTTCATTTGGTTTTGTCTGTTCATAACACCTGTCCCTTATTTGTGTCTTAATTGTTCCCTTATTTAGTTTCGTGTGTTTGGGTCAGGTGTTATGCGTGATTGTTTATGTCAGCCTGCCTCTACGAGTTTGGTTCTCTCGTTATTGTGTTATTTCGAGAGCTCGCACTGCGTGCGCTTTTCTTGTTGTTTCCGCACTGTTGTTTCGTGCGTAATTGTTCGCGCCACCCGGTTGGGTTGGCGACTGATTATTGTGTTTGGACTTTAGTAAAGTTCTGTTGAAGTCCTCCTGGTTTCCTGCGCCTGATTCCTACTTATCCACCTACACCACTCTGACAGAATCACGCAACTCTTCCATGGAATCAGCAGGAGCGACCGCGCCGACAGCCGAGATGGCTGAACGTCTTCGTGGTCAGGAGGACCGCATCAACCAGGTCTGTCACGCCCTGGAGGGGGTGATGAATACTCTGCACCGATGGGAGACCAGCGGGGTTCCCACACCTCCACGAACCGAACCAGCCCCATCGGTCAGCCCTCCTGTCTCATCTCCGGAACCTAGTGGGATTCGGCTCTCGCTCCCGAGGGCGTACGACGGCTCCACTGCCGGGTGTCAAGGGTTCCTGCTGCAGGTGGAGCTCTACCTCGCCACCGTACACCCGGCGCCCTCGGGACACGAGAGCGTCTCAGCCCTCATCTCCTGTCTCACCGGCAAGGCGTTGGAGTGGGCCAACGCCGAGTGGAGGAGAATGGACGCCGCTACCACGAACTATGCGGAGTTCTCCCGCCGCTTCCGTGCTGTGTTCGACCATCCACCAGAGGGGAAGGCGGCGGGGGAACGTCTATTCTACCTCCGACAGGGGATGAGGAGCGCCCATGACTTTGCCTTGGAGTTTCGGACCCTAGCGGCTGATGCAGGGTGGAATGAGCGGGCCCATATCGACCATTTCCGCTGCAGCCTCCGGGAGGACGTCCAGCGAGAGTTGGCGTGCAGGGACACGTCGTTGACTTTCGACCAGCTGGTCGACATGGCCATCCGGCTGGATACCCTGCTCGCCACCCGTGGGCGTCCCGGAGGGGGGGGTTCGCCCATTCCACTCTCCAGCACCTCCGAGCCGAGCCCTATGGAGCTCGGAGGTGCTGGCGCTAGGGAACGGAGGAGGAGGAGCCCGAGGGGACCCGGCCCTTGCACCAACTGTGGTCGTGGAGGGCACACTGCGGCTAGGTGTTGGGGCGGGTCCTCCAGTGAGGGAGATGGCAGGTCACGCATTGGGGGGTCCCCCCAGGTGAGTAGGCGCCCTGCTTACCCAGAGCTTTCTGTCGTGCACCTAACCTTGCCTGTTTGTTTCCCACAGGTTGCACCTCGTTCCCAGCATAAGGCGCTGGTAGATTCAGGCGCAGCTGGGAATTTTGTAGATCGCCAGTTCTGTATAGAGTTAGGGATTCCCCTCCTTCCAGTGGATAAGCCTTTCCCCGTCCATGCCCTAGATAGCCGTCCGTTAGGGTCTGGGTTGATTAGGGAAGTCACAGCACCCCTTCAGATGATGGCGCAGGAGGGTCATGAGGAGAGAATTCAGCTCTATCTGATTGACTCTCCTGCGTATCCGGTAGTGCTGGGTCTTCCCTGGTTGATGACTCATGACCCTATTATTAGGTGGCGAGAGAAAGCTCTTAAAGGGTGGTCTGCTCAATGTGAGGGGCGGTGTCTGGGTGTTTCCATAGGGGCGACCTCGGTGGAGAGTCCGAATCTAATGCCAGCACTGCAGATTCCCCCCGAGTATGAGGATTTGGCACTGGCGTTCAGTAAGACTAGGGCGGCGCAGCTGCCGCCTCATAGACGGGGGGATTGTGCGATAGATCTCCAGTCAGGAGCAGCTCTCCCGCGGAGCCATGTGTATCCCTTGTCTCAAGAGGAGAGAAAGGCTATGGAGACATACATCTCTGAGTCTCTTAGACAGGGATACATACGGGCCTCCGTTTCACCCGCTTCCTCAAGTTTCTTTTTTGTGAAGAAAAAGGATGGAGGTCTGCGCCCGTGTATTGATTACCGCGGTCTCAATCAGATCACAGTGAAGTACAGCTATCCACTTCCTCTGATTGCGACTATGACGGAGTCACTGCACGGTGCGCAGTTCTTTACAAAATTGGATCTTAGGAGCGCATATAACTTGGTGCGCATTCGAGAGGGCGATGAATGGAAGACAGCGTTTAGCACGACTTCCGGACACTACGAGTATCTAGTCATGCCATATGGGTTGATGAATGCTCCCTCAGTCTTCCAATCCTTCGTCGATGAGATTTTCCGGGACATGCAGGGACAGGGAGTAGTTGTGTACATCGACGACATTCTGGTGTATAGTCCTACCCGTGCTGAGCATGTAGCCCTGGTGCGCCGAGTATTGAGGAGGCTGTTGGAGCATGACCTATATGTCAAGGCAGAGAAATGTCTGTTTTTCCAGAAGTCGGTCTCCTTTCTGGGTTACCAGTTATCTGCGTCAGGGGTGAAGATGGAGGTAGACCGGGTGTCAGCTGTGCGTAATTGGCAGACCCCAACCACTGTGAAGGAGGTGCAACGGTTCTTGGGTTTTGCGAATTATTACCGGAGGTTTATCCGGGGTTTTGGACAGGTGGCAGCTCCCATAACGTCTCTGTTAAAGGGGGGTCCGGTGCGCTTGCGGTGGTCAGCTGAGGCGGACAGGGCATTTGGGAGACTGAAGGACCTGTTTACCTCGGCGCCGGTGTTGGCGCATCCGGATCCCTCTTTACCGTTCCAAGTAGAGGTGGACGCGTCAGAGGCCGGGATAGGGGCCGTTCTTTCCCAGCGTTCTGGCACTCCACCTAAACTCCGTCCCTGTGCGTTTTACTCAAAGAAGCTCAGTCCGGCGGAGCGGAATTATGACGTAGGAGACAGGGAGCTGTTAGCCGTGGTACAGGCCCTAAAGGTGTGGCGGCATTGGCTCGAGGGGGCTCAACACCCTTTCCTCATTCTAACTGACCATCGTAACCTGGAGTACATCCGGGCAGCTAGGAGACTGAATCCTCGCCAGGCTCGCTGGACTATGTTCCTAGCCCGGTTTGTGTTTAAAATCACATACATCCCTGGGTCCCAGAATGGGAAGGCAGATGCTCTGTCTCGGCGGTATGACGCAGAGGAGAGGTCAGTTGAGTCCACGCCCATACTACCGGAGTCTTGTCTGGTTGCTCCGGTGGTGTGGGAGGTTGATGGTGAGATCGAGCGGGCGTTACGCACCGACCCGAGTCCTCCACAGTGTCCTGTGGGTCGGACGTACGTTCCGCTCGAGGTACGCGATCGCCTCATTTGTTGGGCTCATACGTCCCCCTCCTCTGGCCATCCGGGTATCGGCCGGACAGTGCACTGCCTTAGCACGAAGTACTGGTGGCCAACGTTAGCTAGGGATGTGAGGATTTATGTCTCCTCCTGTTCGGTGTGTGCCCAGTGTAAGGCGCCCAGACATTTGCCCAGGGGTAAGTTACAACCCCTGCCTATTCCACAACGACCCTGGTCCCACCTCTCGGTGGATTTTGTTACCGACCTTCCCCCCTCACAGGGGAATACTACCATCCTGGTCGTTGTGGATCGGTTCTCTAAGGCCTGTCGTCTCCTTCCCATGCCGGGTCTACCCACTGCCCTACAGACCGCAGAGGCTCTGTTCACCCATGTCTTCCGGCATTACGGGGTACCCGAGGATATAGTGTCTGACCGAGGCCCCCAGTTCACCTCTAGAGTGTGGAGAGCATTTATGGAACGGTTGGGGGTTTCGGTAAGCCTTACCTCGGGTTACCACCCGGAGAGTAATGGGCAGGTTGAACGTGTCAACCAGGATGTGGGTAGGTTTCTGAGGTCATACTGTCAGGGCCGGCCGGAGGAGTGGGCGAGATATGTGCCCTGGGCCGAGATGGCACAGAACTCTCTTCGCCACTCCTCCACCCAACTAACCCCTTTTCAGTGTGTGTTAGGGTACCAGCCGGTGCTGGCACCATGGCATGAGAGCCAGATCGAGGCCCCCGCTGTGGATGAGTGGGTACGGCGCTCGGAGGAGACGTGGGACGCTGCACACGTCCATCTGCAGCGTGCCATACGTCGACAGAAGACGAGCGCCGACTTACACCGCAGTGAGGGGCCAGTGTACGCACCTGGAGATCGAGTCTGGCTCTCAACCAGAAACCTGCCCCTCCGCCTGCCCTGCCGGAAGCTGGGTCGGCGGTTTGTGGGGCCATTTAAAGTCCTGAGGAGATTGAACGAGGTGAGTTATAGGTTAGAACTACCTGTTGATTACAAAAATATTAACCCCTCGTTCCATGTGTCTCTCCTCAGGCCGGTGGTAGCTGGTCCACTCCAGGACTTTGAGATTGAGGAGACTCCTCCGCCCCCGTTGGACATCGAGGGGGCTCCGGCGTACACCGTGAGGTCCATCCTGGATTCTAGACGCCGGATGGGGGGTCTTCAATATCTCGTGGAGTGGGAGGGGTACGGTCCGGAGGAGCGGTGCTGGGTGCCAAGGAGGGACGTATTAGACCAGTCCCTACTGACCGAGTTCCATCGGGGTCATCCTGCGCGCCCTGCTCCGCGTCGTCCGGGTCGTCCCCGAGCTCCGGGTCGGCGCACGGCTGGAGCCGCGCGTCAAGGGGGGGGTACTGTCACGGTTTCGGCCGAGGCTGCTCCTCTTCCTTGTTCGGGCAGGCTTCGGCGGTCGTCGTCTCCGGAGTACTAGCTGCCACCGTTCTATGTTTCATGTTCATTTGGTTTTGTCTGTTCATAACACCTGTCCCTTATTTGTGTCTTAATTGTTCCCTTATTTAGTTTCGTGTGTTTGGGTCAGGTGTTATGCGTGATTGTTTATGTCAGCCTGCCTCTACGAGTTTGGTTCTCTCGTTATTGTGTTATTTCGAGAGCTCGCACTGCGTGCGCTTTTCTTGTTGTTTCCGCACTGTTGTTTCGTGCGTAATTGTTCGCGCCACCCGGTTGGGTTGGCGACTGATTATTGTGTTTGGACTTTAGTAAAGTTCTGTTGAAGTCCTCCTGGTTTCCTGCGCCTGATTCCTACTTATCCACCTACACCACTCTGACACAGCATCCTTGGTCGTCCCCAGATTTCTTTTTGTTGACATTTTAAACAGATTTCCTGCAATTCTACATACAGTGGGGAGAACAAGTATTTGATACACTGCTGATTTTGCAGGTTTTCCTACTTACAAAGCATGTAGAGGTCTGTAATTTTTATCATAGGTACACTTCAACTGGGAGAGACGGAATCCAAAAATCCCGAAAATCACATTGTATGATTTTTAAGTAATTAATCTGCATTTTATTGCATGACATAAGTATTTGATACATCAGAAAACCAGAACTTAATTTTTGGTACAGAAACCTTTGTTTGCAATTACAGAGATCATACGTTTCCTGTAGGTCTTGACCAGGTTTGCACACACTGCAGCAGGGATTTTGGCCCACTCCTCCATACAGACCTTCTCCAGATCCTTCAGGTTTCGGGGCTGTCGCTGGGCAATACGGACTTTCAGCTCCCTCCAAAGATTTTCTATTGGGTTCAGGTCTGGAGACTGGCTAGCCACTCCAGGACCTTGAGATGCTTCTTACGGAGTCACTCCTTAGTTGCCCTGGCTGTGTGTTTCGGGTCGTTGTCATGCTGGAAGACCCAGCCATGACCCATCTTCAATGCTCTTACTGAGGGAAGGAGGTTGTTGGCCAAGATCTCGCGATACATGGCTCCATCCATCCTCCCCTCAATACGGTGCAGTCGTCCTGTCCCCTTTGAAGAAAAGCATCCCCATAGAATGATGTTTCCACCTCCATGCTTCACGGTTGGGATGGTGTTCTTGGGGTTGTACTCATCCTTCTTCCTCCAAACACGGCGAGTGGAATTTAGACCAAAAAGCTCTATTTTTGTCTCATCAGACCACATGACCTTCTCCCATTCCTCCTCTGGATCATCCAGATGGTAATTGGCAAACTTCAGACGGGCCTGGACATGCGCTGGCTTGACCAGGGGGACCTTGCGTGCACTGCAGGATTTTAATCCATGACGGCGTAGTGTGTTACTAATGGTTTTCTTTGAGACTGTGGTCCCAGCTCTCTTCAGGTCATTGACCAGGTCCTGCCATGTAGTTCTGGACTGATCCCTCACCTTCCTCATGATCATTGATGCCCCACGAGATGAGATCTTGCATGGAGCCCCAGACCGAGGGTGATTGACCGTCATCTTGAACTTCTTCAATTTTCTAATAATTGCGCCAACAGTTGTTGCCTTCTCACCAAGCTGCTTGCCTATTGTCCTGTAGCCCATCCCAGCCTTGTGCAGGTCTACAATTTTATCCCTGATGTCCTTACACAGCTCTCTGGTCTTGGCCATTGTGGAGAGGTTGGAGTCTGTTTGATTGAGTGTGTGGACAGGTGTCTTTTATACAGGTAACGAGTTCAAACAGGTGCAGTTAATACAGGTAATGAGTGGAGAACAGGAGGGCTTCTTAAAGAAAAACTAACAGATCTGTGAGAGCAGGAATTCTTACTGGTTGGTAGGTGATAAAATACTTATGTCATGCAATAAAATGCAAATTAATTACATAAAAATCATACAATGTGATTTTCGGGATTTTTGTTTTAGATTCCGTCTCTCACAGTTGAAGTGTACCTATGATAAAAATTACAGACCTCTACATGCTTTGTAAGTAGGAAAACCTGCAAAATCGGCAGTGTATCAAATACTTGTTCTCCCCACTGTAGTTTGACATGACTCATTATCTCTTGAAGGGTATTTTGAGGGGTATATGGAGGGGTATTTTGAAAACATTTGACATTTTAGTAATTTAGCAGACGCTCTTATCCAGAGCGACATTCAGTTAGTGAGTGCATACATTTTTTTTTTCATACTGGCCAGGGAAACGAACCCACAACCCTGGCGTTGCAAACGCCAAGCTCTACCAACTGAGCTACACGGGGCCACTGTAACACTTTACAAGTGGAAGGCAGGGCCGGTGTACCGTACATCCTTGCCTGCCTATATAAAATATTGATCATTTATTTGACCGAGACAAGCACGCCGACAGAAAGAAGCATCAATCTCAGATAAAGCATCCGAGCGAGTGAAACAGCGCCCCTCTGTCTCTGTAAGTGTAGATCAGGTATCTGATGCTGTCTGGACAAAAGGAGTATGGCATGTCATACTTTTTCTGACCAGACAGCATCAGATACAATGGCTACGTAGTAAGACACAGGGGCGCTGTTTTGCTCGCTAGTTTTAGCAGAGAGGAAGAGGCGAAGCGAGAGGGCTCACTCTCACAAAAATATATCCTGAATAAGCTCAATGCGTTTCTATGGGTGTAATATTCAGACCTAAGCTTGTCGCCTGCATTCCCGCCTTTGGGACAACGACTCACATTGTTAGGGTTTAGACATGAGTATCTCGTCATTATATATACAGGAATCTAGTTTCAGCCACTTGCGAATTCGAAAGGAAAGTTGGCGGGTGCACAGTGTTCGGATGCTGGCTTCCCCTAAAGTAAATTGATGTTTTGCCAAAATTATATTATTACTCCTGTCTAAATAAAATCATTCAAAATACTTTACCAGAGAGCTTGACTTAGCCACAGAGGATTATTAGCTTCTTTCAAAAAAATAGCTGTGGATTGTTTCAAATCACAAGTGCATAGGCCTATGCCTATTTTGGAAGCCAGCAATTTGGGCAGCGTGCATGGCAATAGGCCTAGCTGATTATTGAGTTGCGCTGTCAGTGAAAAGCATCAACAATGTGAGAAGATAATGTGTCTTGAGTATAATTTAAAATGTTGAGACAAGAAGAAGGGGACGGGTGTGTGCAGAAGATAAACGATCTCTCTCCAGAATGCATGCACTAAGCTCTCCAGAATGTGCTCAGCTGCCACTTCTTGCACATTAATTATTTAATTGTGTGAATTGTTTGCCCTTTGATTGTTTCTTTTTATAGATTCCCCATTACATGTGTAACCAATAAACCTAGTACATGTGCAGTTAAGCCCCGTCATTTGGTTACATTAATTTCTGTTTATGCATGTATTAGTCATTTACTGTTCTCATTCTCGGAGTGGAAACGTTGTTTGTAGAGTTCACAACCTGTGAGAAACAAGTTTTGGTTTATTTCATAACCATCATTTAGGAGTTTTGTCAATTGTTTCATTGTCTTTTGTTTGGAGTGCTCCATGTGAGCAATGAGCATGTGTGTGGTTTCTGTCCGGATAACGTTGAGGGAGCGCGGGCACCTGAGCACGCCAACCTGCTGAGTTGATACAATGTTGCACTTCACTAGGGATAGCTCAAATCAAGACAGATAGAAATGGAGGCAGACGCGGATTATAGAGTATGCGATTGAAAGAACTTACATTTTCATCAGGATATTTTCTACAGTTTTTATTTGTCGGTTTTAGGCGTATGTATTTTACTTAGTTGAAGATGGAAGTTATAGGCCTACTGCTGCATTGGCCTGTAGGCTATCTGAGTTCCATGCGCTAATTTATTTTGCCTCCAATGGATCAAGGTGTATCAATGTGTCCATATGGCAAAGGTTGGTGCTCGTGCATTAGTATAATTTTAACTTTTAGATTTGTATAATTTTAATTAAGATTTTTTTTAATGAAACTGTTCCACGAAAATGCCCATATAAAAATAATCATAACTGGCATGCAGTTACAGTGCATTCGGAAAGTATTCAGACCCCTTGACTTTTTCCACATTTTGTTACTTTATAGCCTTATTCTAAAACTGATTAAATCCCCCCCCCCCCCCACAAAATGGCTTAAGGACAACAAAGTCAAGGTATTGGAGTGGCCATCACAAAGCCCTGACCTCAATCCTGTAGAAAATATGTGGGCAGAACTGTGTGAGTAAGGAGGCCTACAAACCTGACTCAGTTACACCAGCTCTGTCAGGAGGAATGGGCCAAAATTCACCCAACTTATTGTGGGAAGCTTGTGGAAGGCTACCGAAACGTTTGACCCAAGATAAACAATTGAAAGGCAATGCTACCAAATACTAATTGAGTGTATATAAACTTACGACCCACTGGGAATGTGATGAAATAAATAAAAGCTGAAATAAATCATTCTCTCTACTATTATTCTGACATTTCACATTCTTAAAATAAAGTGGTGATCCTAACTGACCTAAGACAGGGAATTTTTACTAGGATTAAATGTCAGGAATTGTGAAAAACTGAGTTTAAATGTATTTGGCTAAGGTGTATGTAAACTTCCGACTTCAACTGTATTTACGAAAGAATACATATCGGAGCAGTCAGCATTGTACATCGGGACGCACAACTGCAACGCATTTCAACTACTAGTCGAAACGCGTTGCAGTTGTGCGTCCTGATGTACAATGCTGACTTCCACTACATCTATTACTTTGTAAATATATTATGTTAATAGTTCACTAAAGTTTTTTGCAACATACTGGCCGCCTACTCGTCTTCTTTCTTAGATTACCTGTCATTTAGTGGGCTACCTTTCCACTGCCCTCATCTCATCTCACCTAACATACTTAATTAAACATTTTTGGAAGGAAAACTATTTCACTCATATTTCTTAGAAATCTGGAAACACTGGACAGTTACTTTAAAGGTCGACTTTGGGCAAAAACACAAAAATATCAGCTTTAAACTGTATAACTGATCAATGTACCATCATACCAGGTCCTTAATGCTTAAAGAGAAAATGGATGAATAAGATATTTGGCTACAAAGTGCCATTTCTTACCGATCTCTACAGCTTCCGTCCAAAAACAAATCCTGTGAAATGACTTAAACACACACTGGAGGAGTTATTGGCTAGCTACAGTGGCTCGCTTAGCTAACAAACTAGCTATGTCGGTCGCGGCGTGCATGACCAGAATGAGAATGACACATCGATGAGCCACCAAAGGCACACCCCGTTTATGTTAGAAAATTGAGAAAGAGGAGTAGGATAATTTTTCGTGCGCAAAGTCGACCATTAAAGCTATTTCCTGCAATTCTACACATTTTGCCATCGCTTATGACGTGTTCATATGCTATCTGGGGGGCCCGTGACCTGTTCTGAATATTGAGGGGGGACATGCCCCACCATCCACCATGACAATTTCGCCTATGGTATGCGGACGCCTTTAAAGGTAGACTCAGCGAAATGATGTTGCCACAAGCAGCACCGCAGATATTGAGATGAGCGAGATGCAAGACTTCGCTCTCACACAGTCACACACAGTATCTGCGCATGCGCACATATTTGATTCATGCTGTTACATCGTTGGAGCCACAGGACCAAAACAGCGGAGAAGTTTACCCTTGCGCTTCACCATTCTTAGTTGTTGCGGAAATTTACCCACTATTCTGTTTACTTTGTGCATCTACTTTACATCGCTGAGTCTACCTTTATCTCCCTTGGGAAAGTTTGTAATGAACTATGATGGCTAGTGTAAAAGATACTCTAAGAAAGGATAAAGTTGGGGTTTTGAGCTCAATTGACTCCCATTCACTCCTTGACCCAGAATGCACCACGCGGACCATTGACTCACTGGATACCATCCAACTTTGACACCAATTTAGCAAATGGCGGGAGTGAGCAAGCATCACAATGTGGCCATCAGTCATTATTACACAACAGCTCCCCTGTTTATTGACCATTTGCTTTCTTGAACACAACCCTTTCATGACCCTGCTGAGGTAATAGTTGTGAGAGGCTAAAACATTTGCAGGAGGTGGTACATGAGTTCGATTGACAGATGGAGGAAAAGGAAAGGGAAATGAGTTGACTTCCTGGGATTTTGGAAAATACCTTGAGAATTAGTAATGTCCAAATAAAGAACAAAATGAATTTAAAAGCAATGCTAAAATCACGTTTTTCCCTGCCAGTAATATTAGTACAGCAAAGATCCTTGGAAATTGCTGACTGAAAAGCTCAGACAAAATACAAAAGTGATCACAAGACACATTATGGGCTAATAAGGAAGGCAATTTCAAGTCAGACTAGCCCCTGCCCAGACAGAAACTACAACGCTTGTAGACATGCCAGTCCACTGCATTCCTTGATAGCTCTTCGCCTTCCTTCTGCCACCATTCTTGTAGTAGACAATGAGAGCAATGCCTCTGAAGGATTGTTGAAGTTTGAAAACTTGGGTATGTTACATTTGACTAAGACATTTAATAACACACAAGCTATAATAATCTACTTTGAGAAACTCAATCATCAAAAACATAGTCCAGTTTTGATATTTAAATACAGTATCTTTATTTAAGAATGAGAGTGAAGAGCAGAGAACACATTGTGGGTACACATTTGTGTACACATGCAGTTGTGTAACCCTCAATTACTTTGATTGGAAAGATAAAATAACTACAACATGCTGTATGCAATACCATCAGAGTTTTTGTTCCTTTCAGTTATATGTCAAAGACAGAGCTCACTGCCTCCCTCTTTGAATTTGGTGAGTTGATCACATCACTATATGTTCTTGTTTATGCTCTGTCCTGTTTAATTCCTCCAAATTCTAATAATAAAGGAGGGAAGAGTCCCCTTGAAAAACAAATAATATTTTTCAATAATAATGTACATATCAAAAATCGAACCATTAACAAAATGGAGTCGTTTTGGCAACACTTGCTAAGCATATATTACATCTTCACATACATTCTAAATACAATGCAAAATCATCATAGTCTCCTTGATGATCAGCTCAAGGCACAAGCCCTCTCAAACCTTTCTATAACAATCTGTTTCTCCTCCAGCAAAAATTTAGCCTGGTCAAGCAGACTGACCGACGCACTCACGTTTAGTTTCTTTTCAATTGTCAAGTGAAACAAAATGTGAGCTATCGCACAATCAGGCTAGTTTCACCAGGCTAGCAAAAGTATCTGTGCTAAAATGATCTGTTTTCCCTCCCAGTGCCCACATTCAAATCTTATGAATTTGACACACATTACACAGGTTAATATGGCTGTTAAGGCACTTGATAGGACTTCACATTCCCAGCTTCAGATATAACTGATCCACGCATTACATTCTCTCTGTTCTGTGTTCCGTTTGAAAGACATGTCAGTCACAGGCCTTCATGCTTTCACTAGTCAATCATGCAGGCCCACACAACAAAAAAATCCCTGTAAGTTATATTATAGCCATCCCAGAAAAATATCAATGTAACTTGGAAAATGTTTCCACTTAAAACATTTTCCCACTCAAAACACATTTGTTAAAACCTCTTAAATATAAAGTCCCCATATTTGGGGACCCTATTTGATTGTTTTTATTCAATTCAGTCAATTCATATAGGTAGCCCCTATATGCAAAAAAGCAGGGTCTGCGGAAAGCCGAGTATCTTGACTATTGATCGGTGCCTTCAAATCTTTGGTGACTTACTAACAAATATGGGCATACGAATTTATAAGGGCAGGCCGAGCCGATGACCTCATTTCAAGATGGCTGCTACCTACATTCCAGTTAGCGTTGTGAAGCATAAAATAAATAAACATGGAATACATTTGATACACACTGAAAGCCGGGACTCCACAGAGCATGGGGATATCTTATTTGTCTGCCTGTGACCTACCGTTATTGATCACCAGCCCGAGAGTCAAAATGTTTATTTTACACAACGTTTTCACCAAACAGCAAACATCTTACAAGGCAAGCTTAGATTTGGTCTGTGTTTGAGCTATAGCTACATGGGGGATATCAAATTAATCCTTAGGTTGGTAGGAACAAATCTAGCCTATTGCCAATGTTATCTGATGATGTATGACTTAATGGCAACATCGAATGTCCACCGAGTGACTAGGTTGAAAAAACACTTTGATATCCCCTGTATGTCCCCTGACACCACCACAATGTTTGAGAGAGGTTGGTGTTGTAGAAATTGTGTTTTTATACTGAACAAATAGCATTTAGGGATTGCAAATATGTAATAGTACTGGAATTATCTAATATACAGACATATGCCACTTTGGAGAGGTTTAGGGACACTTGGAAACGTCCCATGACCACACCTGACACCACTTACTAAAACATCTGCCCATTTCTAGTTGTTAGGTCTATCAATCCCTTTTTTTTCTGATATTGTTCACATGCTGTGGAAGCCATCTGATGTTTCCAGCTCTAGTCATCAATAACTCACTTATAGCTTGTCAATGAAAGATTACTTTCAAAATAAAAAACAAAAAAACTGTTATTTTGTGTGTGCTTGAGCTTGTGTATTCTGAACTATGTAACTCCTATCTATCTTCTGATCATTTCCTCATAATCTCCCAGATGTCTTCTTTCCAAATATACCAAGCTCAAACTCACTATGTAAACTAGAAAACAGCTCGTAAGGACATTGAAATGGTGCTACTTATTACTATACAACAATAAGCGGTAGGACAACAATCAAAATGGGCAAATAAAAGTTTGATATCACTTTCTGTCTAGTGGTTTAGACATTTTCCCAAATAAATTATTTACTTGTTCAACAAGAGATATCTCAATTTAATGTACTTTGGCAGTGAAGAGTTAAAGTTATTGGGGTTTTGGCATAAAGGACATGAGCCTTTCTAGAGCTAACACTACCTTCTATTGGCCTACCAGAGCTACTTCAAGCAGAAAGCAGTTCACCAAAGGGCTGCACTGACCAATGAACGTAGTAGACTATGACTTTACGGAATCAAAATGTAAGACTAACTTGTAAGAATAACTTGAAACAAAGGACCTCTCACATTGAGGTTGACGTCATTCTGATGATAGAAAGCTGATGACTAATGGATCCCGTTAACAGAGATTAGCTTTAAGGACCAGTTTTTATTAATAATATATATCTTTATTTGGCTGGTGACAGTCGATAAAAACAATATACAAAGAAAAATACTGAATATCCATTTGATACATTTTCGCACTCTTCAAGCCCCCTAATAAAATAATGAATTCCTTTTAACTTTAGAAAGTTCATACTGTACATATTAAGAGTCAACACAGAAACTAATCCATACAAAAAGCATGTTCTGGGTACGTCCTCTCTAGAGTCCTCTTGAGTCCTACTTAGCTTGGTCCCAGATCAGTTTGAGCTCTTGACAACTCCATCATGGTCATTGTCAAGCCAAACATGACACACAAGGAGTTGGCAAGATGGCAGAAACAGACTGGCACCTAGGCTAGGTCCTCTTATGATGCTGGTTCCTCTGATTGCGATGTCTTTCCTATCTGTTGACCAAGGGAGGTCCCCTATCTGTCCCCTGTGTGGAGGTGACGTAGTTAGGGGCGTTGTCGTCCATCAGGGGGGAGACCCAGGTGTTGCCGTTGGTGGGGTTGCAACAGGTGGAGCTGCAGGTGGGGATACAGGTGGCTGTGAGTCGGCGCAGGTACTCAGCATGGACAGGCTTGTGGCCCTGCAACACCTGGATAGCCTCGTCGATCTTGAACCACTTCCGTTTCCTACCTGAAATAGGTAGCGCAAAGAGAGAGAGAGAGAGAGGTCAGATGAGGGCTGTATTAAAGGCCCAATGCAGCCGTTTTTAACACGATATCAAAACATTTCTGGGTAACAATTAAGTACCTTACTGTGATTTTTTTCAATCAAAATGGTCAAAAACGAACAAAAACTGTTTTTTTTTTCTTAGGGGGTAGATCAGCTTTAATATTGAAGATATATAACCCTACCACCCCTCCCCTATCTGGAGTAAACTAATGGACAACAACACTTTGGCTTCTACTTCCAGCTTATACATACTATATACATTTTACGAACACAGTATATTTTACAATAGTTATCTTTTGTTTGTTTTTAGTCCCATCCTTCAGCTAACCTCAACCCATCCCATGTATCTTTGAACACCATCCAGTTTTGATTTCTATTTGCCATATATTTTTCAACTGTGCATTTTCATAAAAGTTCTGAACCTATATGCATTTTACGGACACAGTATATTTTACATTACATATCTTGTTATTTTTAGTCCCACCCTTCAGCTCCACTCAACCCCTCCCATCTATCTCTGAACACCATCCAGTTTTGATTTCTATTTGCCATATATTTTTCAAATGTGCTGTGATGTTTCACAAAAGTTATGAACCTTTCTATTCTTATAGTTTCTACAGATTGTAAATTAAAGAAAATGTTTTGCTAAGAGTTATTATATTATTGATCGATTGACTATGACTTTTTAAATAACCCAGCAGTGCTATTTGCATAGTTAGCTTCAGGTAAGATGTTGCAATTCTTCAGCCATTCCTAACTAAACCAGTGACCAAAAACAAGCTACATATGAATAGTACCAAAACAAATGATCTAATGATTCTGTATCTTCACAGCAAAATCTGCAGAGCTGGGATGGTTGTATCCCCCATGTATACAGTGCATTCGGAAAGTATTTTCAAAATGTTGTTACGTTACAGCCTAAATAAAATAAAAAATCCTCATCAATCTACACACAATACTCCATAATGACGAAGCGAAAACAGGTTTTTAGAAATGTTTGCAAATGTATAAAAAAATAAATAATAATAATAATTTTACATAAGTATTCAGACCATTTGCTATGAGAAATTAAGCTCAGTTGCATCCTGTTTCCATTGATCATCCTTGAGATGTTTCTACAACTTGATTGGAGTCCACCTGTTGTAAATTCAACATGATTTGGAAAGGCACACACCTGTCTATATAAGGTCCCACAGTTGACAGTGCATGAGCAAAAACCAAGCTATGTCAGTAGAGCTCCGAGACAGGATTGTGTCGAGGCACAGATCTGGGGAAGGGTACCACCATTTTTTGTAGCATTGAAAGTCCCCAAGAACACAGTGGCCTCCATCATTCTTAAATGGAAGAAGTTTGGAACCACCAAGACTCTTCCTAGAAATGGCCGTCCGGCCAAACTGAGCAATCGGGGGAGAAGGGCCTTGGTCAGGGAGGTGACCAAGAACCCGATAATCACTCTGTCAGAGCTCCAAAGTTCCTCTGTGGAGATGGGAGAACCTTCCAGGACAACCATCTCTGCAGCACTCCACCAATCAGGCCTTTATGGTAGAGTGGCCAGACGGAAGCCACTCCTCATTAAAAAGGCACATGACAGCCCGCTTGGAGTTTACCAAAAGGCACCTAAAGGACTCACAGACCATGAGAAACAAGGTTCTCTGGTCTGATGAAACCAAGATTGAACTCTTTGGCTTAAATGCCAAGCGCCACGTCTGGAGGAAACCTGGCACCATCCCTACGTTGAAGCATGGGGGTGGCAGCATCAGCCAAGACAACGCAGGAGTGCCTTCGGGACAAGTCTCTGAATGTCCTTGAGTGGCCCAGCCAGAGCCCGGACTTGAACCCGATCGAACATCTCTGGAGAGACCTGAAAATAGCTGTGAAGCGACGCTCCCCATCCAACCTGACAGAGCTTGAGAGGATCTGCAGAGAAGAATTTGAGAAACTCCCCAAATACAGGTGTGCCAAACTTGTAGTGTCATACCCAAGAAGACTCAAGGCTGTAATCGCTGTCAAAGGTGCTTCAACAAAGTACTGAGTAAAGGGTCTTAATACTTATGTAAATAAATAAAAATATATACATTTGCAAAGATTTCTCAAACCTGTTTTTGCTTTGTCATTATGGGGTATTGTGTGTTGATTGATGAGGGGGGAAAAAACTATTTAATCCAATTTAGAATAAGGCTATAACGTAACAAAATGTGGAAAAAGTCAAGGGGTCTGAATACTTTCTGAATGCACTGTATGTGCTTCTTGTTGGACTTCCCAATACGAACATTCATTTGAAAACAGTGGCTAAACCGCTGTACTCCTTTACACATTTTCCCCACTCCTTCACACCAACCAGCTCTGAAAGAAATGTACAGCAACGCCGCTGAATGTTGAGAACTTGACCTATAGTAGGATTGGACATTTCTGTCATTCCTCCAGTGGTGTTTATGAAGCTGTCACATCTGCTTTTAACCAAAGCCTCTGTATAAAGAGTTCCCATAAAAACCAGTTAACCATCAGTTTACCTTATTTATACATCTCTTCAAAACCACTTTCTCCTGCCCTCCAATTTCTAGACATATATTATCATTCAAGTATTTTGCAAAAGGCCCTCCAAAGTGCCCTCTGACATTAAAATGGGATACTGAGGGGGATAAGTGGATGGAGGGGGGGGGGGGGGTATACACTGACCCCTCAGGTACTCCACAAGCACTAGCCCTGGAGGAGAAGGTGAGTGTAACTTGTAAGACCACAAATGTAGAGCCCGATTGGGCACAATCACAGGCCTTGTATGGCGCAAAAGAGGACAGAGGGAGGGGGCCACAGCACAGTGAGTGACGATGACTGGAAAACAACTGTGTACAGCAAATATGCATGGACCTTGTGAACAGGCCTGAATTCTATTTATGGGTGAAAGATTTTCACCATTTTTTTTAGACAGGCTACAAATGGTTCACGTTTTGAGTTACAGGGTCCCTTGTCAAGTGCTTTATTTGAAACACTGGGCAATTCCACGCCAGCGGGAGCAAATTTTTTGGATTTCAGATTGTTCTGCCAATTCTCACATAGAAACTTAATAGAGAGGAAGCATGTTTGACATACTTTTTACATTTATATCACAAACCATAAAAAAATAAAAATCATGATTAAAGTGGCCATTCTGGGCCCTTTTTAGACCTATACATGCCTTCTGAAAGATCTTATGATCAGTGAACCGTACATGATACAGACAACATATTGGTGTCATTATACTCCTCATAGTGTGCTCTAACATATGGAGTATGTCTAGATTCTGAAATACAACTTTTATTCAACATAACAAATATTAATATGAATATGAGCTTATTTTTAGACATATTGTTTGGAACATTATACTCTTCAAACACATCAAATTCCCACAATGATCTCTCTGGTATTTTTAATGATATGATCCATTTTATACATAGAAATTGACGTTACAGCTCATACCCATCACAGACCTCCTTTAGGATTGCATATTCAGCAAATCACCAGCAGAGGGAGTTACCTTTGAATCCATTTACCATTCACTGTGTTGGTGGTGCTCATTACGTTTATCAGAACTTCAGAATGAACAGAGCCCACTCTGGGAATTTGATGTACTTGTAGATTATATTTTTCCAAACAATGTCTTAAAATGAACAAAATCAAAAAGGGTAGTTTTGAGATATTCATATTAATATTTTAAATGTGAAAAAAAAAAAAAATCAGAATCTAGACATACTCCATATGTTAGAGCACACTATAAGGAGTATAATGACACCAATATTTTGTCTGTATCATGTCCCGTTGGTGTGGAATCGCCCCACTGGCTACTGCATCCTAAACAAATTATGGTGATCGTTTTTGGGATGTAGTCCATTACTTAACAATTACAGTGCTGTATAGAATGTGTCTAGTTAGTGTGGTGTTTTCTGCTGTACAATATTTACTTGACAGTAATTTGCACAGATACCACATAGTTACAGAACATGGAAAATGTCTTCATGTAAATATTACACATATACAATAAATATACAAGTAACTTATTCAAAACACAATTCGGCCAGTTTCATCTCATTATAATTTGATAAACAATTTTATTTACCTCATATAGATATACAAACTAAGTGTCAAAACATAAGTGGACATTAAATACTGTATTTTCAAACCATTCTTCAAATGTTATTTTGAATTCCAGCTAGACGCTAACATTACTGAAGTTCAACAGGTGTTTGACAACTATTACTGTAGACATGTACAGACATGGACGTGTCCCTCTGGGCCAGTATCCTAAGTGACAACAGAGACCCTCTGTCAGTCTGTCTGTCTAAATTCCTCTCTCAGGTTTTACAAGAGGTCTCCTGCCAACTGAACTGAAGTCAGCCTCTATATGAAGGTGCCCTATCGTCGTAACATGAAAGTGTTCAATTTCTTTAACCTATTAACCTTGTACCTATTTAATAAATCCATTGCAATTTGACTAATCTAAAGAATTCATTTTTAGATACAACATGAGTACTATGCATAAACCCCTCCAAAGAGCAACTCCAACTTACACACTCCAAGCAGTATTCGTGCGTTCGCCTTTTAATGATATTAATTACCTACTGGAATTGACTTTAAAGCACTCTATCAATAGAATTAGCAAATATTATCTATGATGATTTTCGGTAAGTACCCAGGAGGCAAACTAACAGTCCTCAAACCTAATTTCACGGCCCTGACTGCTTAGGAGATCAAAACCCTTTTGTTTCGTGAGGCACAAGTGTGTTTGTGTGTTGCAATGTTTTGATGTCAACATCACAGACTGGGAGAGAGAAAGGGCCAGGGTCCTGGGTGTGAGAGAAACAGGGGTGCGGGGGTGAAGAAAGTTGTAGTGTTGTAGGTGTAGTAAGAAAATATTGTTTGTCTAAATTTCTCAAAAAAAGTTCCCCGTTTCCCACCAATTGTGTCGGAGAGGAAAGGCTTAGACGAAAGACGTGCATAAAGGTCTAAAGAGATGTGGGAAAATAACCAGATCCCTAACCAGATGTCTTCATACAGTAGAAGCTTACCGATGTTGACAGAATCCTCCCAGTCCTCCAAGGTCTCTGTCACAGTCAGGACATAGACGTACGTCCTGTGTTTCCTGTCCTGGTTGTGCTACAGGACAGACAAACAGACAGACTGCTTCAAATCATAATAATACCCTTTCACTCCTGTAAGTGTTTCTGTATTGCATGCAGGGCTTTTAAGTGTTGTGTGGAATTCAAACTTTTTCAGCGGGGACCCCATTGTTTTGCCAGAATTCCTGGCAACCCCACTCCAGCCCAAATCTAATGACACAACCCAAAAATCGGTACATTTCGATTTTTGCATCAACAAATAACCTTTGATTCATTACATTTTTCTCTCTCTTATTAAAAAGAACCAAAATACATTTACTCAATAAAATAAATGTACTCAATAATCTGTACTCTTTTTGTCTTTTGACCCCCCCAAATTGAAAAATTATTATGTGGCGACCCCACTACACTTACCCCACGGGGTCGCAACCCCGACTTTGAATACCACTGGTGTAAGGTTAAGGAATTGGGCTTAATAATAATGTTGCAATGTTTTGATATGATGTGATAATGCATTATGATATACAGTGCTATGCTACAGTGTGCTATGACATGATGGTTTGTGAGGCTTACCTCGAAAACCCCCAGTAACCTGCCAAGCTTTCCCTTTACACCAGCCTGGACAGTGACACAGACATCCAAATAACAACAAAGGACAGTCAGCTAGTGTATAAACACCAGTATAACACCAATACATTCCCACATCCTACATTATCCATAAGACAGAATCACTTTTAAAAGTTACGTTACAGCTGATATGGACTATCATGTAGTGCACAGAGAGCTGTACTATACTGTTAAATGACCCTCAGCAGGACAATTCATTTCAGAAAACCGAATCAAATTCTACTAAATGTAAGTGTAGTATATGGGGAGCTGAGAAACTCCCTCCTCAGCCTGAAGTGTCCCCACTTGCGCTGCCGAATAGCTAGTTTTTCGGTGGCATGACTGGGTAAGACCTTTTAGGAGATGTTCACGTGCTTACGAGGCTGAGGTCCTGAGTTCAAGTCTCGGTATGAGCTGAATCAGGGGGAAGCGGTACTCGCTAAGCAAGCAGTGTGACGTCCCTTAAAATGGTGCCCTGACCCATATTTGTAGTTGCGCTCAGCTCAACGCTGGGGTCGCTGTGGAGTGAGTTTCGGGGGTGAATGTAGCAGATGGGGGGGGATCTGTGAAACTCACTCCACAGCCTGAAGTGTCCCCACTTCTGCTACAGAATAGCTAGCTTTTCTGTGGTGTCGACTGGGTAAGACGCTTCAGGAGGGCGGTCACGTGTGTTTGCGAGGCAGATATCCTGGGTTCGAGCCTCGGTAAGAGCTGAATCAGGGGAAAGTGGTACTCACTAAGCAAGCAGTGTGACGTCCTTTACAAAAACAAATACATGTCTTTAGGATAAATTACTCTATCACAGATTATAACAACTAAAAAAGAATACATATACCATGATATTCACAAGCAAGGAATGTGCTTGTTTGGTAAGGCACATATGTTTTTCCCCAACCAATGATGACAGGTTTGACAGTAACCTACCCTCACCCCCTGCAAAAGCCGGAAGGGAACATTGACTGACTGTGGGATATTTTCATGCCGAGACGGAATTCCGGCAGAACAACGTGACTAGCCAAAGGGAAGCGTGTCTCTGCTCCCATATAACTCAGTCTCAGCATCGCCCATGAAGAGGACTGCATGTTAACTCTCTGTTCTGGTTTTGGCCCATCTCAAGAGAGAATCCCCAGGAGGACCTATGCCATCCTAGCATGCCACATAGACTGACGCACACAGCAGTTTGGTCCGGAAAATAACAACACGTCCAAGAACACAGGCTAATGATCATAGCCATAATGTTAGCCTGGTTCCAGATCTGTTGGTGCTGTCTTTCCAACTCCATTGCTGTCATTGTCAATCGTCACGCCAAACAGAGATGTAGTAGAGGGTAGACGCACGTAAACGGCATTTAGGATTTTATTTTATTTTGCACAAGCGTTTACCCACCTTTTGCAGAAAGATTAATTGAAAGTATAGAGAGCTTTACTTTACTCACCGCAAACAGCGATCAGCGTTTACCCACTTTTTTTTTTAGCACAACATCACTGATGCCAAACAGTGACACGTTAGTGAGGGAGTTGGCAAGACAACACAAACAGATTGGTGACCAGGCTAATATAAAGGCCTAATGTCACACAAAACATTTGTGAAAGAAAGCGATTAAATGAAATGGCTGATAACAAACATTATGGAGGTGGGTGACATTTAGCCATGGAGCAAGTTCAAAACTCATTATACTGTCCATGAGAATATCATACGGTCCACTAAGATATAACGGATTGTGATGTATGCATGAGAAAAAATATTAAAAGATTCTTGTGACCCGGCCGCTGACTGTTTTGGGAGACTGGCAACAACTGGCAGCAATTCAGGACTGGAGCCCATTGCTCTGGTCACATGATCCTGGGGAAGAGCCATAATTCAGGTTTAGGTTCCTGCACCCCTCCCGGGTCCCACTGGCTGGGGGCTGGCTGGGGCCAGGTTACCAGGACCACAGGCTCATATGACACAGGCCTCTACCAGCACACTTCAGCTCTATGATAGGATAATTCCAATATGTTTTGGGGGGATTGTAAAATATTTTTGTAATGTAATAAAACTAAGTAAACTGCCCATTGTTGAAATACAAAGATAATACTTGAGGGTAAAAAACTAATCCACATTTTTGACAAACATGGGCTCAACAGGGTTCAATGTCTTACATTTGAACTTGTTATCGTATATATATATATTTAGCCACCAAGTGGGTATACATGATAAAACAGAATTATGTTATAATCATAAGATCTAAAAAATTTGACACTCAAGCGCAAA
This sequence comes from Coregonus lavaretus, assembly GCF_964263955.1. Lineage (NCBI taxonomy): Eukaryota > Metazoa > Chordata > Actinopteri > Salmoniformes > Salmonidae > Coregonus > Coregonus lavaretus. Next base: position 19,508,437 of record NC_139998.1, on the reverse strand, counting down.
TTAAACCTCCATTAAACTTCCATTATGACTTTCTTTGGAGTGGATGTGTTGAATTTTACAGAAGAGTGGATGGACAATTTGAGTTATTAGCCTCCAACAGCCTGTGTTGCTGTGGAACTCATTTAACTCTATTCAGGGTCATGTCTCTCTCAGGACGAGGAGGACGTGGGTAAATGGACACTGTCTCTAAATGTCACCGCTCCATTCCTCACAGCTGTCAACACATGACTCCCTGGGGCAGAGCATGGCAGAACACACACAGAGTCCGTGAACAAGTACTGTCACTCTTTTCACTTAACCACTTAACCATTAGCTCAACTGGCTGTCTGTGCAGTGTATACCATCCTCAATCTAGAACATTTAGAACCGAGGTCTCCCCTTCAAGTGCTACTCATTTATCTAGGAAACTGTTCCTCTAACTTGGTGCATTGCAGATAGATGATTAGGATAACAAAATGTATATGGGTGGGCTCACCTCTTCATACACCTCTCTGACTGCAGCTCCACACGGCTCCTCCTCAGGCTCCATCCCTCCTCCTGGGACGATCCACTGGTCTGGGTGCCGACTGCTGCTCACCAGCAACACCTGCAAAGGCCAAAGACTATTTGATGATACTCAAATAGTAGGCCACATCTGGCCCACAAGCCTCTAGTTTCTGGCCAGTGGGAGTTACCTAACTACACTACCTCAAAGTCCAACAAAGGTGCATGAATTGAGGGATAAACTGGATGTGTGGGAGTCTAAACCTATACCTTACTAGCTCTGACTTTGCTGATGGCTACTTTGAGAAATGTTTTACTTACTATGACTGTGATATGTGGTTGTCCCACCTAGCTATCTTAAGATGAATGCACTAACTGTAAGTCGCTCTGGATGAGAGCATCTGCTAAAGAACTAAAATGTAAAAAATGTAGAATGATTTTCATTTGAGGAAAACAATGGATATAAAATGCATCTTTATATCATATATTAACCAACACATTGATCAGCAGTACAGCCTTCATCTGGGTATCTGACCATTGACATATACAGTTTGTCGTATAGTATATCTGACACCAGAAGCAGTACCTTCCAGGGTGAGGGGGGTCCATGATGGGCAAAGCTGCCAGCGGAAGAAACCCCAGTTCAGCTCTGTGCCAATCACATGCCCACCCATGCCCAGGTCTATAACCATGGCATTTAACAACAGGTGGCTTAGAGTCAGATGGCAGCAGGGTACAGGTAAGGGGATCTACCCACAGTGTCTGGATCCCACATTAATATATTTTTGAGAAATTAAGACATACAGTGCATTCGGAAAGTTTTCAGACCCCTTGACTTTTTCCACATTTTGTTACGTTACTGCCATATTCAAAAACAAAATATCATCAATCTACACACAATACCCCGTAATGACAAAGCAAAAACAGGTTTTTAGAAATGTTTGCAAATGTATTAAAAATAAAAAACAGAAATACGTTATTTACATAAGTATTCAGACCCTTTGCTATGAGACTCGAAATTGAGCTCAAGTGCATCCTGTTTCCATTGATCATCCTTGAGCTGTTTCTGATGATTTGGAAAGGCACCACCTGTCTATATAAGGTCCCACAATTGACAGTGCATGTCAGAGCAAAAACCAAGCCATGAGCCATGGCATCTTTTCACTCCCTCCTCTCTACATATTCTTCCTCTGTTTCTGCTGCTAAAGTCACTTTCTACCACTCTAAATTCCAAGCATCTGCCTCTAACCCTAGGAAGCTCTTTGCCACCTTCTCCTCCCTGCTGAATCCCCCCCCCCCCTCCTCCTCCCTCTCTGTGGATGACTTCGTCAACCATTTTGTAAAGAAGGTTGACGACATCCGATCCTCGTTTGTTAAGTCAAATGACACTGCTGGTCCTGCTCACACTGCCCTACCCTATGCTTTGACTTCTTTCTCCCCTCTCTCTCCAGATGAAATCTTGCGACTTGTGACGGCCGGCCGCCCAACAACCTGCCAGCTTGACCCTATCCCCTCCTCTCTTCTCCAGACCATCTCCAGTGACCTTCTCCCTTACCTCACCTCGCTCATCAACTCATCCTTGACCGCTGGCTATGTCCCTTCCGTCTTCAAGAGAGCGAGAGTTGCACCCCTTCTCAAAAAACCTACACTCGATCCCTCTGATGTCAACAACTACAGACCAGTATCCCTTCTTTCTTTTCTCTCCAAAACTCTTGAGCGTGCCGTCTTTAGCCAACTCTCTTGCTATCTCTCTCAGAATGACCTTCTTGATCCAAAACAGGCAGGTTTCGAGACTGGTCATTCAACTGAGACTGCTCTTCTCTGTGTCACGGAGGCTCTCCGCACTGCTAAAGCTAACTCTCTCTCCTCTGCTCTTGTCCTTCTAGACCTGTCTGCTGCCTTTGATACTGTGAACCATCAGATCCTCCTCTCCACCCTCTCCGAGTTGGGCATCTCCGGCGCGGCTCACTCTTGGATTGCGTCCTACCTGACCGGTCGCCGCTCCTACCAAGTGGCGTGGCGAGAATCTGTCTCCGCACCACGTGCTCTCACCACTCGTGTCCCCCAGGGCTCAGTTCTAGGCCCTCTCCTATTCTCGCTATACACCAAGTCACTTGGCTCTGTCATATCCTCACATGGCCTCTCCTATCATTGCTACGCAGACGACACACAACTAATCTTCTCCTTTCCCCCTTCTGATAACCAGGTGGCGAATCGCATCTCTGCATGTCTGGCAGACATATCAGTGTGGATGACGGATCACCACCTCAAGCTGAACCTCGGCAAGACGGAGCTGCTCTTCCTCCCGGGGAAGGACTGCCCGTTCCATGATCTCGCCATCACGGTTGACAACTCCGTTGTGTCCTCCTCCCAGAGTGCGAAGAGCCTTGGCGTGACCCTGGACAACACCCTGTCGTTCTCCGCTAACATCAAGGCGGTGACCCGATCCTGTAGGTTCATGCTCTACAACATTCGGAGAGTACGACCCTGCCTTACACAGGAAGCGGCACAGGTCCTAATCCAGGCACTTGTCATCTCCCGTCTGGATTACTGCAACTCGCTGTTGGCTGGGCTCCCTGCCTGTGCCATTAAACCCCTACAACTCATCCAGAATGCCGCAGCACGTCTGGTGTTCAACCTTCCCAAGTTCTCTCACGTTACCCCGCTCCTCCGCACACTCCACTGGCTTCCAGTTGAAGCTCGCATCTGCTACAAGACCATGGTGCTTGCCTACAGAGCTGTGAGGGGAACGGCACCTCCGTACCTTCAGGCTCTGATCAGTCCCTACACCCAAACGAGGGCATTGCGTTCATCCACCTCTGGCCTGCTGGCCCCCCTACCTCTGCGGAAGCACAGTTCCCGCTCAGCCCAGTCAAAACTGTTCGCTGCTCTGGCACCCCAATGGTGGAACAAGCTCCCTCACGACGCCAGGACAGCGGAGTCACTCACCACCTTCCGGAGACACTTGAAACCCCACCTCTTTAAGGAATACCTGGGATAGGATAAAGTAATCCTTCTACCCCCCCTTACCCCACCCCAAAGAAAGAAGAAGAAAAAAACATATTGTAAAGTGGTTATCCCACTAGCTATTAGGTGAATGCACCAATTTGTAAGTCGCTCTGGATAAGAGCGTCTGCTAAATGACGTAAATGTAAATGTAATGAGGTCGAAGGAATTGTCCGTAGATCTCAGAGACAGGATTGTGTCGAGGCATATATCTGGGGAAGGGTACCAAATAAATTCTGCAGCATTGAAGGTCCCCAAGAACACAGTGGCATCCATCATTCTTAAATGGAAGAAGTTTGGAACAACCAAGACTCTTCCTAGAGCTGGCCGCCTGGCCAAACTGAGCAATCGGGGGAGAAGGAGGGGGAGCAAGAACCCGATGGTCACTCTGACAGAACTTCTGAGTTCCTCTGTGGAGATGGGAGAAACTTCCAGAAGGACAACCATCTCTGCAGCACTCCACCATTCAGGCCTTTATGGTAGGGTGGCCAGACGGAAGCCACTCCTCAGTAAAAGGCACATGACAGCCCGCTTGGAGTTTGCCAAAAGGCACCTAAAGACTCTCAGACCATGAGAAACAAGATTCTCTGGTCTGATGAAACCAAGATTGAACTCTTTGGCCTGAATGCCAAGCGTCACATCTGGAGGAAACCTCGCACCATCCCTACGGTGAAGCATGATGGTGGCAGCATCATGCTGTTGGGATGTTTTTCAGCGGCAGGGACTGGGAGACTATTCAGGATCGAGGGAAATATGAACGGAGCAAAGTACAGAGAGATCCTTGATGAAAACCTGCTCCAGAGCGCTCAGGACCTCAGACTGGGGCGAAGGTTCACCTTCCAACAGGACAACGACCTTAAGTACACAGCCAAACAAATGGAAAATGGGTCTTAGAAAACATCTACCAGAAAAATTCTGAGTATACAAAACATTAAGGACACCTGCTCTTTCCATGACATAGACTGACCAGGTGACTGCAGGTGAAAGCTATGATCCCTTATAGATGTCACTTTTTAAATCCACTTCAATCAGTGTAGGGGGAGGAGACAGGTTAAAGGATTTTTAAGCCTTGAGACAATTGAGACATGGATTGTGTATGTGTGCCATTCAGAAGGTGAATGGGCAAGACAAAATATTTAAGTGCCTTTTTTACAGGGTATGGTAGTAGGTGCCAGGCGCACCGGTTTGTGTCAAGAACTGCAACGCTGCTGGGTTTTTAAGTTTCCCGTGTGTATCATGAATGGTCCACCACCCAAAGGACATCCAGCCAACTTGACACAACTGTGGGAAGCATTGGAATCGACATGGGCCAGCATCCCCGTGGAACGCTTTCGAGTCCATTCCCAGACGAATTGAGGCTGTTCTGAGGGCAAAAGGCAGTGGTGCAACTCAATATTATGAAGGTGTTCCTAATGTTTGGTATACTCAGTCTACATCAAAACACAATTATGTTGAAGTAAAGACCTCTGCCAACTAATATCAGCCCTTATATTTAGTTTTGGAGAAATTGTTCTGGCTTCTGTAAGTTTAAGAAACATTGCCTTGTGCCTTAAAATTCCATTCCCAAAAACCCACATATCCTTAAGATATTTTCGAATTTCTCTCCCTCATGAGGGAGGATAATGAAAGTTCACAGAAGTAACAAGTAAAAGTAGGCCTATCAATTAGTTCGTGTCAGTTCAGTAAAGAAAAGTAGAGTATAGTTAAGTACAGTACCATAGAGTTCAGTACACAGTAGAACACACTAGAGTTGAGTGCACTATAATGTACTGTATTTTATTGTACTGTACTGAACTATACTCTACTGTGTTGTACTGTACTCTATTGAGCTCTACTGTGTTGTACTTTGATGTCCAATCTGTGAAACATAGACATGTATGATTGGTTCAGATTTGGTCCGGTCTGGACAAACCAAATTTGGTCTTGTTTGGGGGCAGATCCCATTTAAATAAATAAATAAATATGTTTTATTGTCACATACACCGGATAAGTGCAGTGAAATATGTTGATTTACAGGGTCAGCCATAGTAGTACGGCGCCCCTGGAGCAAATGAGGGTTAAGTGCCTTGCTCAAAGGCTCAAATAATAGCCAGTGTGTAGAATAAGAAGCAAATATGCAAAGGTGGTTTTGCATATTTATAACTTTGTGTACCTATTTAGGATACATCACCATGAAGATAATGACATTCATATCCATAATTATGCCTTTGTGTAGTCCAGATCAGGGATCCATGATGAAATTCCATTACCGGATGTAAATCCACTTCACTTACTGTAGCTCAATAACCAAAATCGATTTTTTCAAATTCAATGTGTCATGTCATAGCTGACACCCCATTCATCCTGCAGACATCGTTGGATTTTAATTTAGATATTTAAAAGAGTTTTGGGAAAACGTGGACACAAAAAACTGAAGGAGATTTTACCGAAATTCTGTTACCGAACTTTGCATCTGCACAGTTCTTCCAGTAAATGTGTTTTTGTAAAATGTTCAATTGTTAAAAGTAGGCCTTGTGCATTGAGTTGCATGGTTTGAAAAAACGTTGAAATCAATGGTTTTTGTTTAGCATACATTTAAAGAGACAAAAATCTCAGCGCAATTCCGTTACTGTGGAATTGCCTTATATAGAATAACCTGCAATCTCAGAAATACTAGGTGTTATCGGGCGACCAAAATAGACCCAGAGAACCTTGGAAAGATTAAACTGTGAATTAGCAAACTATAAGATTACAACCCAAAGGATCACAAGGAGTGGCTGTTTATAGGCTGGTATTATTGAAGTAAATACTTATCATGCAACAGGGTGTGTAACACTACCTTTGAGAATTGGCACAGAAAGAGGGGTGTCACCCACACTAACTACATATAAACCCAGAGCCCAAGATGTTTGGAGAAACATTGGCAGCAGCACTCTCACTCCCAACTCCAATGCATACACTCTTACGCACAAACTACACACACATGCACTCTCTCAAGCATTCACATGCATGCAACGCAGAACACACATACATGCACTCTCTCTCTCTCTCTCTCTCTCTCTCTCTCTCTGATGCACACTCACAACCAAACAGGTTTTGCAAAAGCACTGGATCAGCAGTTGCCTTTCTGCATGAAAACCACAACAGTTTACCAGAGCAGCTGAATATCTTTGACCAGTGACCAGCCCTGATCCAACACACCAGTGTGACGGCCTTGTCAAGTTTCAGTGGGAAGAAAACCGTAAACAAGCTCACATTACTGCAACTACTTATGAGCCTGGAATCCACTGATTTCGGTATGTTTCATCGTTGTTTCACTTGAACTGAAACAATGGTGAGTGCAGCGTTCAGTCTGGCTTAACCAGGCTACCTACTTATGGTAAAACAGCTCAACTTGGCAGGGCGATTTAATTTAATTAATTGCAAGGATTTTTATCATAGCCTTTGTTACTGCAATAAATTGTGGCTGTGACTGTTTTTCCTCCTGATAGTAAAATGCTATGCATCTTTATTTAGCACCAAACTGTCTTTGTGTCTGTCTTTTAAAGAAGTGTAAAATCTATTCTACGGGGGAAGCTACAAATCTAATGTACCCATCTCTGAATGAAAATGGCTCCTCAGATGCATGTATGTGATAGAATAATTATTAATGACTAATTATTACACCCTGAAACTGTGTGAAATGTGTTAGAATGTGTGAGTGTAGGACCAGTAAAGACTATGACATTGAGCTTCTGTAGCTCAATTGGTAGAGCACGGCGCTTGTAACGCCAGGGTAGTGGGTTCGATCCCCGGGACCACCCATACGTAAAAATTTATGCACACATGACTGTAAGTCGCTTTGGATAAAAGTGTCTGCTAAATGTCATATTATTATTATTATTATTTAGCAATGTGAGTAAGAGTTAGACCAGACAACAAAGGACAAGGAAAACTGTTTACAGACAACTGAGAAACCAAGATAAAGAGGGAGGAGAGAAACTTTTAGGCTTTTTAAGGAGTATGAAATATGGTGCAGGATATTGTGAGGACGGCGATAACTAAGGAAGGCAGCCTATGATAAGAACATGTGTGTGTGACCTAATGGTTAGGAGAGCATAGGAAAACAGCCCGCCTAAAGAGGGGAGGGATTTTTGTATGACGTGTGTGTATAAAAGATGGACTCTGAAATTGTGATGGCAGAATTCTCAATGAATAAACATCTCTGACTATGCAGACCGGGACTGTGTCCGTTTCTTGATCCTTTTGGGAGACGCACAGAGACACTGAAATAGTTAGTTAAATAATTCTCATAACAGTATGAAATATATTTCTTAGAGAATGGAGATCTATGCCACTTAGGGGGAATTTCCTGTGTTCTCACCTCTTCATTGTATTACTGTGAATAATATACACACTCTGTCACCCTGCCAACTTACAACGTCTCAGCTAAGGTCTCCTACAGTTAAGTTCGGGGAAGGAATCTGAGGATCCTGTTGTCTGGATCCAACAACAACACTAACTTCCTCTTCTTGTCTAGCACCTGTTCCCAGACTTGTTCCTGTCCACCTGGTCTGCTGGGCCGTATTCATGAGGGCACAACATTTTGTAGCGAAAACCTAAAATGAGCATTTCTCATTGGACAAGTTTAGTCCCTCCCTGTTTCAGTCAGTTTTCTTACATTTGGTGCCTAATGAATATGACCTCTGGCCTCCTCTCTGGAGAGTTTACTGACATCTTGGAGAAGGGATTGTAAAGCAGGCATGCAGATTGGATGGATAGCCTACCACAGACAGTGTGAAACACCACACAGGAAATCAAAGACAATATAACCTACTAGAGATGAATACCATAGCTTACTAAAGAAAGAATGGGTGAGAGAGTGAGAGAGAGAGAAAGAAAGGGGAGGGGTGGATAGAGAGAACAAGTAAAAGAGAGAGCCTAGGTGAGAGAGGGGAGAGGTGGGAGAGTGAATCTGACAGGGGGTTCATTCCATGTCATTTCAGCAAGCTATGACATCCACCATCTCAGATTGTTCTGAAAGTTAGAAACGGATAAGATAAGCATTCCAGAAACATTATTTTGTTTAAATATAATTTGATCTCGAAGAAATTAAGCTAATTGATTGCACCCAAACTGGCCATTTTAATTTGTAGGATTCATATAATATTCAATAATGATAGTACCTAACATCCATTTTTTTTAACAATGCGTAAGACATGAGGAATCCATAGAAGTGGTCAAAAGCCAACCACGGACCACCCACACCCTATGCCAATCCCACCCCAACAACGAGTATATAGTATCAGTTTTCTACGTTTGACAAGTAGTATGGAGCTGAAGCTCGGAGTATTGGTTCTTCATCCTATGTAATGTATTCTCAGTGAATTTGGTGATGTTTTTTCCCCCCTGTTCAGATAAATTAGTCATTGAAGTTGTTGGGTTCATGGCCCATCCTACATCCTGGTATTATCAGGTTCTGATCACTAGATGGTGCTGTTCTTGCTATTAGGTGATTTTTTTTTTTTAAACCCCCCCCCCCCATTGTTGAAGGGATAGTTGACAAAATGAGCGTTTTTTTAAGCAGTCTACGGACCAGGTATGACAGCAATCCATGCTTTTGTTTGCATGTGATGCACACTTATTCACACAATACACACACACACACACACCTCATACTCACAAACACACTCACATACACACACACAGCCAATGGTACTGTCACGTTATGGAGTCATTGAACCACTGGACACTTCCTGTTTCACACTGTGCATTTAAATACTGTATCCACGTCATAGCTCATTCTAATATTTCTACTATACATTGTATTTTAGTTACACTGTTTATATGCCCCGCATATTTATTTATATAATGGGTCTTGACATACAGTGCCTTCAGAAAGTATTCACACCTCTTGACTTTTTCCACATTTTATTGTTTTACAGCCTGAATTTAAAATATATGTATATTTTTTGTCACTGGCCTACACACCATACCCCATAATGTCTTAACAAGTCACATAATAAGTTGCATGGACTCACTCTGTGTGAAATAATAGTGTTAAACATAATTTTTGAATGACTACCACTAAGGTCCTTCAGTCGAGCAGTGAATTTCAAACACAGATTCAACCACAAAGACCAGGGAGGTTTTCCTATGTCTCGCACAGAAGGGCACCTATTGGTGTATGGGTGAATAAAAAAGCAGACATTGAATATCCCTTTGAGCATGGAGAAGTTATTAACTGCTCTTTGGATGGTGTATCAATACTCCCAGTCACTACAAGGATACAGTCATCCTTCCTAACTCAGTTGCCGGAGAGGAAGGAAACAGCTAAGGGATTTCACCATGAGGCCAATGGTGATTTTAAAACAGTTTCAGAGTTTAATGGCTGTGATAAGAGAAAACTGAGGATGGATCAACAACATTGCAGTTTCTCCACAATACTAACCTAAATGACAAAGTGAAAAGAAGGAAACCTGTACAGAATAAAAATATTCCAAAACATGCATCCTGTTTGCAACAAGGCACTAAACTAATAGTGCACAAAATGTGGCAAAGCAATTCACTTTTTTTCCTGAATACAAAGTGTTATGTTTGGGGCAAATCCAATTCAACACATTACTGACTACCACTCTCCATATTTTCAAGCATAGTGGTGGCTTCTGCATAATTTTATGGGTATGCTTGTAATCGTTTTTCAGGATAAAAAAGAAACAGAATGGAGCTAAGCACAGGCAAAGTTCTAAAGGAAAACTTGGTTCAGTCTTCTTTCACCAGACACTGGGAGATTAATTCACCTTTCAGCAGGACAATAACCTAAAACACAAGGCCAAATCTACACTGGAGTTGCTTACCAAGAAGACAGTGAATGTTCCTGAGTGGCCGAGTTTCAGTTTTGACTTAAATCTACTTGAAAATCTATGGCAAGACCTGAAGATGGTTGTCTAGCAATGATCAACAACCAATTTGACAGAGCTGGAAGCATTTTGAAAATAATAATGTGCAAATGTCCCACAATCCAGGTGTGGAAAGCTCTTAGAGACTTACCCAGAAAGACTCACATCTGTAATCGCTAGGTGGCTTTGACCATTTCTTTGGATTCTTCATGTATAACTCATTGTTAGAAAAAGGTTGGGTCCAAATCGGATGTTAGGTACAATATTTATTAAATATTATATGAATCCTCTAAATAAAATTTGGGTGATCAATTAGCTTAATTTCTCAGAGATCAAATTATATTTCAACAAAATAATGTTGCAGGAATGCTAAGCTTATCTGTTTTTAACAACAGTAACGATATCAGAACAATCTGGTGTCGAAATCCTAATTCTTGTGCTTCTTGAGGTGGAATGACCCAGGGGACAGCTATTGCCTCTGCCCCAGTGTTTCTATAAATTGCACCTGATAGGGTATTTAGCACATAGTGTAACACTCATCCCTCGCCCCCCTGGCTCTCCCAATCACATGCAGGCCTGAGAGACGGGGTCTTGTCACCAGGCAGAGCAGTCATGATCCAAGATGCCCCCTCTCTTACCCCTTCAGTCCCATGTTAAGTCCTAAACAGTGTGTGTATTACATCACCTGCAGCATGGTCAAGCTAATGTTTTTGACAGTTTACTAAACAACTACTGATTTAGAACCACAGAGTTACCGCAAGTCAGCACAAAGACAACAGGAGCACTGCCTCCGCTATTCCAGCACCATTTCAACTTAAACATTTAATCATCATCAATATACAGTGAGGGAAAAAAGTATTTGATCCCCTGCTGATTTTGTAAGTTTGCCCACTGACAAAGAAATGATCAGTCTATAATTTTAATGGTAGGTTATTTGAACAGTGAGAGACAGAATAACAACAACAAAATCCAGAAAAACACATGTCAAAAATGTTATAAATTGATTTGCATTTTAATGAGGGAAATAAGTATTTGACCCCCTCTCAATCAGAAAGATTTCTGGCTCCCAGGTGTGGAAGAAACACAAAATAACTGTCAATCTCCCTCGGCCTGGGGCTCCATGCAAGATCTCACCTCGTGGAGTTGCAATGATCATGAGAACGGTGAGGAATCAGCCCAGAACTACACGGGAGGATCTTGTCAATGATCTCAAGGCAGCTGGGACCATAGTCACCAAGAAAACAATTGGTAACACACTACGCCATGAAGGACTGAAATCCTGCAGCGCCCGCAAGGTCCCCCTGCTCAAGAAAGCACATATACAGGCCCGTCTGAAGTTTGCCAATGAACATCTGAATGATTCAGAGGAGAACTGGGTGAAAGTGTTGTGGTCAGATGAGACCAAAATCGAGCTCTTTGGCATCAACTCAACTCGCCGTGTTTGGAGGAGGAGGAATGCTGCCTATGACCCCAAGAACACCATCCCCACCGTCAAACATGGAGGTGGAAACATTATGCTTTGGGGGTGTTTTTCTGCTAAGGGGACAGGACAACTTCACCGCATCAAAGGGACGATAGACGGGGCCATGTACCGTCAAATCTTGGGTGAGAACCTCCTTCCCTCAGCCAGGGCATTGAAAATGGGTCGTGGATGGGTATTCCAGCATGACAATGACCCAAAACACATGGCCAAGGCAACAAAAGAGTGGCTCAAGAAGAAGCACATTAAGGACCTGGAGTGGCCTAGCCAGTCTCCAGACCTTAATCCCATAGAAAATCTGTGGAGGGAGCTGAAGGTTCGAGTTGCCAAACGTCAGGCTCGAAACCTTAATGACTTGGAGAAGATCTGCAAAGAGGAGTGGAACAAAATCCCTCCTGAGATGTGTGCAAACCTGGTGGCCAACTACAAGAAACGTCTGACCTCTGTGATTGCCAACAAGGGTTTTGCCACCAAGTACTAAGTCATGTTTTGCAGAGGGGTCAAATACTTATTTCCCTCATTAAAATGCAAATCAATTTATAACATTTTTTACATTCGTTTTTCTGGATTTTTTTGTTGTTATTCTGTCTCTCACTGTTCAAATAAACCTACCATTAAAATTATAGACTATACTTTTTGTCATAGGTACACTTCAACTGTGAGAGACAGAATCTAAAACAAAAATCCAGAAAATCACATTGTATGATTTTTAAGTAATTAATTTGCATTTTATTGCATGACATAAGTATTTGATCACCTACCAACCAGTAAGAATTCCGACTCTCACAGACCTGTTAGTTTTTCTTTAAGAAGCCCTCCTGTTCTCCACTCATTACCTGTATTAACTGCACCTGTTTGAACTTGTTACCTGTATAAAAGACACCTGTCCACACACTCAATCAAACAGACTCCAACCTCTCCACAATGGCCAAGACCAGAGAGCTGTGTAAGGACATCAGGGATAAAATTGTAGACCTGCACAAGGCTGGGATGGGCTACAGGACAATAGGCAAGCAGCTTGGTGAGAAGGAAACAACTGTTGGCGCAATTATTAGAAAATTGAAAAAGTTCAAGATGACGGTCAATCACCCTCGGTCTGGGGCTCCATGCAAGATCTCACCTCGTGGGGCATCAATGATCATGAGGAAGGTGAGGGATCAGCCCAGAACTACACGGCAGGATCTGGTCAATGACCTGAAGAGAGCTGGGACCACAGTCTCAAAGAAACCCATTAGTAACACACTACGCCGTCATGGATTAAAATCCTGCAGCGCACGCAAGGTCCCCCTGCTCAAGCCAGCGCATGTCCAGGCCCTTCTGAAGTTTGCCAATGACCATCTGGATGATCCGGAGGAGGAATGGGAGAAGGTCATGTGTTCTGATGAGACAAAAATAGAGCTTTTTCGTCTAAACTCCACTTGCCGTATTTGGAGGAAGAAGAAGGATGAGTACAACCCCAAGAACACCATCCCAACCGTGAAGCATGGAGGTGGAAACATCATTCTTTGGGGATGCTTTTCTGCAAAGGGGACAGGACGACTGCACCGTATTGAGGGGAGGATGGATGGGGCCATGTATCGCGAGATCTTGGCCAACAACCTCCTTCCCTCAGTAAGAGCATTGAAGATGGGTCGTGGCTGGGTCTTCCAGCATGACAACGACCCGAAACACACAGCCAGGGCAACTAAGGAGTGGCTCCGTAAGAAGCATCTCAAGGTCCTGGAGTGGCCTAGCCAGTCTCCAGACCTGAACCCAATAGAAAATCTTTGGAGGGAGCTGAAAGTCCGTATTGCCCAGCGACAGCCCCGAAACCTGAAGGATCTGGAGAAGGTTTGTATGGAGGAGTGGGCCAAAATCCCTGCTGCAGTGTGTGCAAACCTGGTCAAGACCTACAGGAAATGTATGATCTCTGTAATTGCAAACAAAGGTTTCTGTACCAAATATTAAGTTCTGCTTTTCTGATGTATCAAATACTTATGTCATGCAATAAAATGCAAATTAATTACTTAAAAATCATACAATGTGATTTTCTGGATTTTTGTTTTAGATTCCGTCTCTCACAGTTGAAGTGTACCTATGATAAAAATTACAGACTTCTACATGCTTTGTAAGTAGGAAAACCTGCAAAATCAGCAGTGTATCAAATACTTGTTCTCCCCACTGTATGCTTAGTTTAATACACTGAAAACAAACTTAAAGATACCAAAAATGATTTAGTCCAATCAATGTTGCTAAATATCATGTGGCTGTCAATGGTACAGATTTCGGTGTGTGTGTGTGTGTGCGCAAGTAAAACAAAACATGTTGACGCACCCTACCTGTAGACTGGTTGAATGCCAATGCCATCCTCCTGTCATTCATGTTGGCAAAACGGTCTATGGCTCTGTCATGCAGTACACTTTTAGTTTTTGTTGTCATAGGCTACCTAGCTAAAATGCTTGCTAGCCTAACATCCTTGCATGGGCAAAAATGAACCAGCTAAGTTAGCTAGCTAGTTAATGTGAGCCAACTAGGCTACATCTAGGCTACATATTGAACTTCAATGTTTCAGGCCAGTGGCACAACATATTAATTTATGGTTAGATCAGAATTGCCGTCAAAATCATTGGCATGTACAAAGAATTAAGTCAAAACCACAAGTCCAAATCCCCATCTCCATCCACAGCTTAGGAAAGGGCCGATTTAGAAAGCTAGCTACTGCAGGACATCAACACAAGCAGACCAGAAATGAAAATGACATTATGCTTAGGATGTGATTTGATTGGTATGAAGCCAAATCTAAACTGGGAGGCGTTTTGCTGCACCAGGACAACTCACAGTTGAGCTCAGCTCAACGCGGATTGGCTAATTCTTTCATAATTCTTTAATCAAGGGAGGCCAAATGCTTGCTGGCTTCAATCAATCAAATGCTACGGCGGCAACATGTTATACTCTTTTGGTCCAGACAGCATCAGATACATGGGCTACAAATACTGAGACAGAGGGGTGCTGTTTCCCTCGCTCTGATGAATTATCAGGTGAGATTCAGTCACTTGCGAACTGACAGAAAATTATGAAAACACAGAGACTAAAGATTATTTTAAAAAATCTATAATAATTTTGAAATATTTTGGGAAGCCTGGATTCCCTTGGCATCCATGAATACAAGCCACTGGTGGTGACTGTTGTGTATTGGGGTTGTGCCTCAGAGCATCATGGGTGTTGTATATTGTAGACCGAGCACGTTCTAGATCAGTGGTCACCATCCTTTTCTGAGTCAAGATCACTTTCTGAGTCAAGATGCAAGCCGAGATATACCGCTCCGATTTCTTTTTAACATGACTTAAAAACGTAAGCCTATGCAACATTAACCTATTAAAAACATTACTGTAGCAATGGAGGTTTGTACAGTAAGCTATAGGCCCAATACATGATCACCGCATATTGGCTTTGCTTGAATTGCTCTGCCAATGCATTGTTGTTCGGACCATTCTTAAAAATTATATTTCAAAATTTGAGGTAGGCTATATGAGCACACTGGTAATATATCAGTTGTTGTACTACTTGTGAGGCACAGCTGAGTGAGCATACATTTAAAAATTAGCTTTTTATTTTACTGGGCTGATGGTGCCTGCATCTGATGGTCAGTCTCCTCGGAGGGAGAGCAGCAGACTGAGGGTCTCTCAACGTCCCTCCGCTCTCCCTTTCCTCCGCTGACACTGACCAAAAAGGGACACCGTCTTCCAGCTGATAGCGAAACTCATGCACAAATTCATGTTGTTACTCCTATGAACAAAGAAATATTCCTTGATATTGAAAATGATCCAAGCCGCTAATAATAACAACACAAGCCTATGATACACTTTCCTACTCACTCATTACAGCTGCGTTGCTGGTTGTAGCGCGAGTGGGAGTGGTAGGAAGAACACGCATTTTATGGCTTATAAGTGTTGACAGTGTTGAGTAAAAACATGAACTCACTCGTAAAAACAGCAGCTCTTTGCTGTATTTGTTGACAGTCTCTCTAGTTAGGGTTTTAAAAGTTTTGAAATCTCAATTTTGCTATAGCTTTCTTTTACGCCTGCTACGTTACTGCAGACACGGTATTCTGAGACATCCGATTGGCCAGCGTTGGACCTATAGTGCACTTGCCTTGCTCTCCGGGTCCACCGGGAAGGAAGAGTTTGTACCTTCAGACACATGAAATGGTTCAAAATGGGAACACTTCGCCTACCCGGCACGAAGGACAGCTGAAATCGGGGGCAGCTACATCCAACAGCGCGAGACAAATAAATAAAATAGGAACGCAAGGCTTTATCGTTGTTTTTTTTACAGAAATGTTTGGCTATCGACTAGGAATGCCTTGGATCGACCGGTTGCTGACTACTGTTCTAGATAAATGGTTGAACTGATTCCCGTCCACCGTATCATCATTATTGAATTGTTATATAGACGTGGTCATGAAGCCCACGAGACATAACAAAAGATGGGCGACGAATACGTCTAAATCTACAGTGATGTTTATAATATGTCGCTATGAAATGGTCAGGATGTTGTGTCATGATTCCCTTGCGGTTTTGTCTAGTTTCCGGTTTGTCCCAGGGATATCCCTGAGGACGTTTTTAGGACTTTCTTGGGATGTTGCGTCATGGTCCCCTGAAGGTTCTTCGGACGTTGTGTCTTGGACCCCTGGAGGTTTTTGTCTATTTCCCGGCTATCATATTTTGGAGACAAGTGATTATAGCTTGAAATCAATCCAAAGGAACAGGACAACCCCTATTCCAGCTTCAGAATGCAATTACAGCATGCTAGCCTTATGTGATCCTCAATGATGGCGCCGACAGACATGGCAGCTCTGCTTCTAGCTCCTAAGCAACTTTGCAGTATTTTTTTTCTTCTTACATTATTAGCCCAGAATGTTTTTTGTGTTATTACATACAGCCGGAAATAACTTTTGGATATCAGAGCGGTGGTAACTCACCAGCATTATGACCAGAAATACAACTTTACCTAATCGAACCCCCCAGGGCAATTGAACTTATCCCAGAGGCTGCTCCAAGACACCGCCGGCGGAGAAGAGGTATTCGGAGTGGACTTCTAGTCCGACTCAGGAGGCATGCACACTATCCACCGCTTCCGAGTATATAACTTGCTAATGTTCAGTCCCTGGACAATAAAGTAGACAAGCTCAGGGCGAGGATCTCCTTCCACAGAGACATCAGGGACTGTAACATACTGTTTCACGGAATCATGGCTCTCTCCGGACATGCTGTCCCCATCCATACAGCCAGCTGGGTACTCAGTACATCACGCATACAGGAATAAAGAACTCTCCGGGAAGAAGAAAGGTGGAGGTGTATGTTTCATGATTAACTACTCATGGTGTGATTGTGATAACGTACAGGAACTCAAGTCCTTTTGTTCACCCGACCTAGAATACCTCACAATCAAATTCAGACCGTATTACCTCCCAAGATAATTATTTCCGGTTATAGTCACAGCCGTGTATATTCCCCCTCAAGCTGATACCACGACGGCCCTCAAGGAACTACACTGGACTTTGTGCAAACTGGAAACCACATATTCTGAGGCAGCATTTATTGTAGCTGCGGATTTTAACAAAGCAAATTTGAGGAAAACTCTCTCGAAGTTCTATCAACACATTGCCTGTAGTACTCGCACTTCAAAAACTCTCGACCATTGTTACTCTCCCTTCCGGGATGGCTACAAGGCCCTCCCCCCGCCCTCCCTTCGGCCAATCAGAACACGACTCCATTCTGCTCCTCCCTTCCTATAGGCAGAAACTCAAACAGGAAGTACTCTCGTTCTCTGTGACCGACGTGAGTAAGACATTTAAGAGCCCAGACGGCATCCCTAGCCGCGTCCTCAGAGCATGCGCAGACCAGCTGGCTGGAGTGTTTATGGACATATTCAATCTCTCCCTATCCCAGTCTGCTGTCCCCACTTGCTTGAAGATGTCCACCATTGTTCCTGTATCCAAGAAAGCAAAGGTAACTGAACTAAATGACTATCACCCCGTAGCACTCACTTCTGTCATCATTAAGTGCTTTGAGAGGCTAGTTAAGGATCATATCACCTCCACCTTACCTGACACCCTAGACCCACTGAAATTTGCATACCGCCCCAATAGATCCACAGACGATGCAATCGCCATCGCACTGCACACTGCCCAATCCCATCTGGACAAGAAGAATACCTATGTAAGAATGCTGTTCATTGGCTATTGCTCAGCATTCAACACCATACTACCCTCCAAGCTCATCATTAAGCTCGGGGCCCTGGGTCTGAACCCCACCCTGTGTAACTGGGTCCTGGACTTCCTGACGGGCCGCCGCCAGGTGGTGAAGGTAGGAAACAACACCTCCACTACACTGTTCCGCAACATTGGGGCCCCACAAGAGTGCGTGCTCAGCCCCCTCATGTACTCCCTGTTCACCCATGACTGCGTGGCCACGCACGCCTCCAACTCAATCATCAAGTTTGCAGACGACACAACAGTAGTATGCCTGATTACCAACAATGACGAGACAGCCTACAGGGAGGAGGTGAGGGCCCTGGCGGAGTGGTGCCAGGAAAAATTACCTCTCCCTCAACGTCAATAAAATGAAGGAGCTGATCATGGACTTCAGGAAACAGCAGAGGGAGCACGGCCCTATCCATATCGACGGGGCCGCAGTGGAGAAGGTAAAAAGCTTAACGTTTCTTGGCGTACACATCACTGACAATCTGAAATAGTCCACCCACACAGACAGTGTGGTGAAAAAGGCGCAACAGTGCCTCTTCAACCTCAGGAGGCTGAAGAAATTTGGCTATGCCCCTAAAACCCTCACAAACTTTTACAGCACCCGATGTCACAGGAAGGACAAAAAGATCATCAAGGACATCAACCACTCGAGCCACGGCCTGTTCAAATCAAATCAAATCAAATGTTATTTGTCACATACACGTGTTTAGCAGATGTTATAGCGGGTGTAGCGAAATGCTTGTGCTTCTAGCTCCGACAGTGTAGTAATATCTACCAATTTCACAACATATACCCAATACACCCAAAAAAGTAAGGAATGGGATTTAAGAATATATACATATATGGACAAGCAATGACAGAGCGGCATGGACTAAGATACAGAAGAATATTATAGAATAGAATGCAGTATATACATATGAGATGAGTAGTGCAAGATATGTAAACATTATTAAAGTGACTAGTGTTCCATTTCTTAAAGTGGCCAGTGATTTCAACAGGCAGCAGCAGCCTCTAATGTGCTAGTGATGGCTATTTAACAGTCTGATGGCCTTGAGATAGAAGCTGTTTTTCATTCTCTCGGTCCCAGCTTTGATGCACCTGTACTGACCTCGCCTTCTGGATGATAGCGGGGTGAACAGGCAGTGGCTCGGGTGGTTGATGTCCTTGATGATCTTTTTGGCCTTCCTGTGACATTGGGTGCTGTATGTGTCTTGGAGGGCGGGTAGTTTGCCCCCGGAAATGCGTTCGGCAGACCGCACCACCCTCTGGAGAGCCCTGCGGTTGTGGGCGGTACAGTTGCCGTACCAGGCGGTGATACAGCCCGACAGGATGCTCTCAATTGTGCATCTGTAAAAGTTTGTGAGGGTTTTAGGTGATAAGCCACATTTCTTCAGCCTCCTGAGGTTGAAGAGGCTCTGTTGCGCCTTCTTCACCACACTGTCTGCATGGGTGGACCATTTCAGTTTGTCGGTGATGTGTATGCCAAGGAACTTGAAGCTTTCCACCTTCTCCACTGCGGTCCCGTCGATGTGGATAGGGGGGTGCACCCTCTGCTGTTTCCTGAAGTCCACGATCATCTCCTTTGTTTTGTTAATGTTGAGTGAGAGGTTATTTTCCTGACACCACTCCGCCAGGGCCCTCACCGCCAGGGCCCTCACCAATCAAGCCTACTACTGTTGTGTCGTCTGCAAACTTGATGATTGAGTTGGAGGCGTGCTTGGCCACGCAGTCATGGGTGAACAGGGAGTACAGGAGGGGGCTGAGCACGCACCCTTGTGGGGCCCCAGTGTTGAGGATCAGCGAAGTGGAGATGTTGTTTCCTACCTTCACCACCTGGGGGCGGCCCGTCAGGAAGTCCAGGACCCAGTTGCACAGGGCGGGGTTCAGACCCAGGACCTTGAGCTTAATGATGAGCTTGGAGGGTACTATGGTGTTGAATGCTATCATCCAGAAGGCGGGGTCAGTACAGGTGCATCAAAGCTGGGACCGAGACTGAAAAAAGCTTCTATCTCAAGGCCTTCAGACTGTTAAATAGCCATCACTAGCCGGCTACCACCCGGTTACTCAACCCTGCACCTTAAAGGCTGCTGCCCTATGTATATAGACATGGAACACTAGTCACTTTAATAATGTTTACATAATGTTTTACTCATTTCATTTTTATATACTGTATTCTAGTCAATGTTTTATTTATTTTACCTTTATTTAACTAGGCAAGTCAGTTAAGAACAAATTCTTATTTACAATGATGGCCTACACCAATGCCACACCGACATTGCTCATCCTAATATTGATATATTTCTTAATTCCATTATTTTACTTTTAGATGTATGTATTGTTGTGAATTCTTAAATACTACTGAACTTTTGGAGCTAAGAACACAAGCATTTCGCTGCTAAATATGTGTATGTGACCAATAAAATTTGATTTGGTTTTGATAGCTAGGTTTCCATCCAATTTGTGACAGATTTTCATACGAATATTCTAAAATCTGCATAAAACAATATGCACATTTTGCCACCAGATACGTTTCCATCAAACTGACTTTTTGCTGATAAAAGGATGTGCATGACGACGTTGTGCACTTAAAAATAACTTTTGCAGTGAAATCCCCATGTACCTATTGAAATGGGTTTCCATTGCATTTTCACATCTACTGATGTTTTTTTCACGAGTCAGGTAATTCATCTGCATGAAATGGTTGGATGGAAACGTGATTATAGGTCCAAAAAGGTGGTAAACTATATGCCCAAATACAGTAGCCTAAGTCTCACCCTGTTTCCAATTGGGCACAGTTGTTTTTGTTTATTTGTTTATTAAAACCATGGCCCGAGAAAGCATAGCTTATCCATGTCAATGAAACTTTGATGTTGAAAAAACTATAAAAGTCTAAGTGGCATCTAAGCATGCATTATTCCTCTTTCTGTATCACTGGAAATTACATGACAGCGATGACATACGGACCAGTGTTGTCAGAGAGTGACTGCCAGGATGTCCATGAGCTCTCATAAGCATATCATTTTATAGGTCAGATGTTTGTGCATTTATAGCTGATTCCCATGAAGCTGGACTTCCATTTAACAATAACTGTCTTTCTCTCTCCCTGTATTTCTTACTTTCTCTTGCTCTTGCACACACACTGTTTATCAACAGACCTACCCCACCCACCCTGTGAAGTTCTCTCCCATGACTAGTGCCACTTAGGATTTTGTCACAGAGGTAGACAAAATCAATTTATATGGAACGTTTACTCAAGGTTTTCTATACAAGATCTGGAAGATAATAAAGAATGTGGTAAAATAGGCCAATGTGTTGTGATGCGTCAGTCATGTGAATATCTATCCCATGTTTATGGTCGGGAAACTAATCCTCTCGACCATCCATACCTCGTCCTCTTTTTCATTCTTGAAACATAAACATGCCGCTCGCCTCTTGAAACCTTCGCCATCATAAATCCTCGTCTGGTTGGGTTTAAACTTCATCATATATTCACAATATTCGTGCTCCAAGGATATCCGAAAGCTGGAGTGCATAAATCCAACCAGATCAAGTCAAGTGCCTACTTGGCCAAGAGAGCAGCAAGAAACTATGCACAGAATCTCAAAATAAACCTTCAGGGAATCCAGTTTGAACGTTATTCATCTATTCGTTCACAACAATTAAGCATCACATATCCCCGGAGTGTTGGTGATGATTCTGCATAACATCCTGGCTAACTGCATGTTCCCTCCGCCAACTCGCCCCATCTGTAGTCCGTGAGCACCGCATCTTGCTGACCTCACTACTACGCAGTGGCCACATATCAGTGCCAGCCCCTGCGACGTTACATGGCACGATTAGATGTTCAATAACTAGTCGTTTCCCAAACTAAAACATACATGAAACGCCCTCGGTTGTCGTAATCTTAGCCTACTCAGTCTAATTTTCAAGTTGTTTACGGCGCTACTATTAACTGTAAGTATACTATTTCAAACTTTACATTCTGGCATAAGTGGTTCTTCTTGAGGAAAGTCAAGACCCCATGTCGAGGTCCATAAGAAAACATCACCGTTTATTTTAGCTAAAGATGCAAGCAAGTAGGCTGCTGCACTCTGAATGCAGTGTTCTCCACCAATAATTTACCTTGTAGCCAGCTCAGTCAAATCTGTAACATCGCACATACAATTGTATCGCGCTTCACCTTACAATGCTGTCCTATAATTGTGAATCGAGTTTCACAATTTAAGCACCTGCCCCGTCATAAACGTGTCCTGCTGTTTTAGATAATGGAATATGTATTAACTCCATCTATTAAGATAATTTGAAGGTGTGAGCAAATTCAGTTATTTGTATCACAATGAGGTGGCTGACTTTCACACCATCAATTGAAGGACAAACTAACTAAAAATCTAGGACCAGAGTGAAGACTGTCTTGCAATAAGCAAGGGTTACTATTTTTTCTGAACTCATCTGAGGGCAGTAATGGTTCATTCACTGTTCAATCTGACCTGTTGAGTTCAATTTATGCAATTCAATGACAGAATGGAGGATATGCCAAAAGTCCTAACCTACTGTCCTTACTTCCTCAAAAAACAAAGGCTTACAACATTTTCTTATTAATCAACAGATTTTATTTACAGAAAAAAAAAAAAAGCAGGTGGACTGTTTTCATACCATTCGGAGAGCAGGCAAACATTTTCCACTTAATAGAAAGAATGAATTTACATTGAATTGAATACAGACTTTTCAAACCAAAGACAAATATTGACAGTTGAGACACTTCTTTGATCTTTTGTTGTTCCGTGATCCCCCCCACCCCCCACCCCCCACCCCCTTACCTCCCCACAACCCCTTCGAACACAATTCCCCTCATCACACACTGCCGAACTGACAACTCCAATGCGCCCCCTTATTATTTCCTTAAATAAATGCCATGGGGAGGAAGTCAACAGTTGTGTCTTGTAACAGATTGTGACAAACAGGAAGAACAAGAAGCTAAAAGAGCCATGTAGCCAGAGAGTCATTAGTATTACAGAGGAGGCTGGTGTGAGGAGCTATAGGAGGACGGGCTCATTGTAATGGCTGGAATGCATTCAATGGAACGTATCAAACATATGTAAACCACGTTTGACTCCATTACAGCCATTACAATGAGCCCATCCTCCTATAGCTCCTCCCACCAGCCTCCACTGTAGTAGACCCATGTCAGGGAAACATTCAAATAAAATAAAAAGACAGAATAACAGAAGTATGGAATTCCTGTCCCCACCATCCCTATCGCCCTCCCACACCCACACAAAGGTTACAAGCCTACGTTAGGGTCTCTACATGGACAGCGGTTTTAACAGTTAAACGTGATGATGGCAAGCTCAGATTAATTGTTTAGTCATTATATTGTTACTTGTATTTAATATTCAAGTCAGAGATGTGGTTTAGCAGGAGCTAGGTTGATGTTGTTTTGCTAGTAGGCCTTCTACAGAGGAATGAGTCCATCCATAGTCTGTCTCAAAGGGTTTGTCTATTACATGGGGCTAATCAGCTGCTTTCAATAAACAACCAGCATCACGAGCGACAACAAAGTTAAAAGAAAAGTAAAAAGTTAGGCAATCTTGGACAATAAATCCTACCCTACCCCCGAAACAAACATTGGACTGACAAACAACACTTTTATTTTAATTTTTCGTACGAAGCTCGTTAAAGCGGATATTGGTGGTTTCCTCCCAAAACTATGGAAAAAGAACACCAGGAGGTGAGTTAGATCTGCCCATGCATCTGAACAGTAGTGAATTACGACAAACACAACAAGTCAGGTTTTTCCATTTTTCTTATATCACCAATTCACTGGTCTTTTTTTCCTCTTTTTTAATATTCCTTAAATGTGTTTTTATTTTTTATTATAATAACTTTTTTCCCTCCAAGACGGTGTCCTTTAAATGCAAATGAAGTAGGAAGAAGAAGTGGTCTTGGCAGAACATGAGGAATTTGTGTTCACACTGACTTCCCGCTTGGTTTCGCTCAGCTTGTCGCCTTTTCTAAACTTCTATGTTGTTCTGAGCGTAAAGCCTGGTCCAGGTCCGGGCTGCAACACAAAATAAGGAAGAGAGATGAGCTCAGAAAGCAAGTGTAGATCGAAAAACGAAATGCTGTGTTGACTGGTGAGTCAGCTATTTATTAGTCTTTCGGTTGAATCCTTGAGGCTTCAAGTTGTAACTCCGTCACATTTGTACTTGCTTTGCAGGGTAGGCCACAGAGTAAAAAAGCTACAATATACAAATTAAATGTTTATATCAAATTAAGTCATGAGTTCATAAGGTGTAGCATCTAAAGTTACCAGCAAGATAGAGCATTAGCACCAAAATTATTCAGTGTTGGATTGGCTGAATGGTAGGCTGCATTGAGAGACTGAGCTACTGTGTAAAATTTTAACAGGGTTGTGTTCACTGGGCATCAAACACACAAGAAAATAAACAGGAACTCCCTGGACTTGTCTAAAAAAAATAGTTAACTTTCCCTTTCTGTTGCATGCCATAACGAACATGACCCAGGCAAGTGGGTGTGGAGAGTGGGTAGGAATGCACTATGGAGGCGTTCACTGCTCAGAGCCGGGCTTCATCAAGACTCACCTGTCTCTATGGCTTGAGCTTCATTGGATTTCCACTGCTCCGCAACGTCATTCGCTAGAGGATCATCAGGGTTAGGAGCGCTTAGTAATGCCTGGATTGATAGCAGAACTGTGCGGATCTGTAAGGCTGGAGACCATTTATCTGTGAAAGGAGATTTTATATGAAAACAAAAAAGTACAAATGAGGAGGGGGAGAAAGTGAGGGATGAAGGAAGAGAAGTCTGAGCAATGTATCCATTTTGAGCGATAGGGGCAGTGGTGAGGCAGCTAGTGGCATGTCGCAGCAATGGGGATATGCGGCTCGAGTGGGAGGTCAAAAGTGTAATCTGAGAGGCCCTTGATCTTTTGGGTGAGATTAAAAAGGAAAATCCCTCATAGCGCTCGCAGGCCAAACATGATTCTAATGCAGTGGGTATATGGTAGGAAACAATGCCCAGGCCTGTCCCACTAATGAGCCTGAACTCACTGATGTGTATGACAGAGATACAGAGCAGATGCAGCAGTGTAACAGACAGTTAAAGCCGTCTCATCTCCCCTGTATCTGTTAGGGCTGGGCGTTAAGGCCAAAATATCATATCACAATATTTTTCAAAATGTTGATGGTATGATGTTTTTGAATAATACAAGTTATACATTTGCTTTGTGAGTAGTGCATGACCCTAGGGTGGCAACATACATTCTAAGCGATTTCGAAATGTGTTTTTCTCCATTCTGCACTCATTTGAGATAATTTCCACACTGCCACATAGGGCTGCACGATATGGGGAAAAAAATCTAGGCCTTATTTTTTACCAAATACTGCAATGGTAATTTGACTTAGATCAATACACTTGGGTGAACTGTTGGAATTATGGAAATAAATTAGAATATTCTAATTTTATCTACCTCATTTTCGAACACTAAAAACATGCAAGCCAAAAGTGGAAACTATGGATACAACCTCCGTGCTCCTGCATTATCATAATTAATATGCACGCTACTAGAAATCCCTGCATTAGCATGTTTCTGTTAGCTGATACATCATAACAAAATACACCATATAACTGTCCTGCTAATGTGGCTGGACCTTTTAGGCTAAACTGCAGAGAAAAAACCCTAGATGCAGGGAGGGAGCGCACTCAGCGCAGCCTCGGGAGTGCACACAATGCTACCTATGACTTCATTGTCTGATCAACTTTTTTATTTCGCTGTGTAAATTGACTGGATATATTCACTGCAGTATTAAGCCTAAGATTGAGCTTATGAATAATGGGCTAATATGCATAAGCTTCTAAGTTAAAGGTGCTGCATAGTCAATCCGACATCTGCATGGGCCGTGCAGCATTTATGGTGATACGGCCTCTGCAGAAGACCGGGCATTCATACTTCTTGCGCTTCGCCGAGCAGCACTATTTTGAAGTAAGTTGTAAAGGAAGTCAGTTTTTGTTAAAACAGGACCTCCCGCCCTCACCTACCATCAACCAATCATGTCAATGCGGTGCTATATGGAGCCCTCCGCATTGTTACATTTTAGAGGTGCACAGCGATGCGGTACGGAGCTCAATTTGGCCTCTGCAATTGAGTCACACCATCCATACGGCGCCTCCGACCACATTTTCGGATCAAGCATAAATTGGCTCTTACATGCTGACTAGACCGGGCACATGTTGATTTTGTCCATCCACGCCAGACGCGATCAGGACACGCAGATTGAAATATGAAAACGAACTCTGAACAAACTACATTCATTTGGGGACAGGTCGAAAAGCATTAAACATTCATGGCAATTTAGCTAGCTAGCTTGCTGTTGCTAGCTAATTTGTCCTGGGATGTAAACATTGGGTTGTTATTTTACTTGACATGCACAAGGTCCTCTACTCCAACAATTAACCCACAGATAAAAGGGTAAACAGAGTTAGTTTCTAGTAATCTCTCCTTCAGTCGTCTTCTTCGTCTGACTTTATATGGCGGTTGGCAACCAACTTTAAGGTGCATTACCACCACCAACTGGACTGGAGTGTGGACCTCAGTTTATCTTTCAATCACCCACATGGGTATATGCTCCTAAAAACCAATGAGGCGACTTGCAGCGCGTCAAGTGTCACAAATATAACTATTTTAGCGCCTGGCTACACAGACGCTCGCAATGCTCGCGCGAGCGGTGTGGTGTGGTCAGCATGTTAGGCTATAGGCTACATCTCGAGACGGTCTGTCTTCATTGTTCTGTTACATAATTACGCACCTGGCCTCTCAGCTGCCACGGCTATTCCTTTTAAATCTTGGAGTCCCAGGAAAAGCCAGACTACAAAAGCTTGTTGGACACTTATTTAGACTTATTTTCTTTAGCCTATTAATAGCCTATTGAAGAAGAGATGCACACTTTTTCTTGCTTGCTGAATGTAAAATAGGCTACAGAATTAACGGACGGGGAGTTGGAAGGAGAAGCCCATATTTTCCTATAGTAGGCCTATCTTAAAAAGCTACATCCTGACAAAATAGGCCTATACCATATGAGTGGCCTGCCAATGTACCTTTCTGGTCCTTCTAAACTGTCGAGAATAGACCCAAACTGATCCAAATGGTTGCATAACCAGGCCTAGGCTGTTGGCCTATGCAGTTATTTCGGCATGAAACAAAACAGGACATGTGAGCGGTTATTCAAATTAGCCTACATCGCTGCAGTTTAAAATAATTGTGTATTCACTTTAACAATAATAAATTCCTCATTGCACTGTGTTGTTGTAGCCCGGGGACCACAGAGTGCAGCCTGGAGGAACGCACTACAGATCTGCCATTTCATAATCTGTTAACTTATTTTTCTTGGACTTTGACAGGTAAATATTTAGCCTATAGCCCTAATATTTAGCTAATGAATGGTGTAATATCTAGCTTCTTACTTCGGCTACACATCACTAGCCTCTCTCTTCCAGCTGCTCCCGAGCGCAACAGGCTATAGGCTACGCAAGCCTCTCCGCAATAGGCATCTCTCTTCTCGTGAAATCCCAGGAAAAGCTATAGGCTACAAAAGCTATAGGACATTTATTTAGATCATTTTTTATACTAGACCTAATAGCCTATTTGGGGAATGAAGCAGGCTTGCTAATTGCTGAATGTAAAACAGGCCTACAGCATAGAAAATGCATGTCGAGGAAATGTGAGGAGAAAAGGTGCATTGGTGTGATCACTTTTGGCAAGTTATGATAACATTATTGCACTGATGCATTGCAAATAGTTGCACAGGACATACAGAGATGAGCACAGTGAAAACGAAGACCCAAAGGAATTGACAACCATTAGAAAAATGGAAATCACTTGCAAACCACTTGAGCAACAAGGCAATGACATGCTGTAAAAGATGTGCAGGCTAAATGGCGTTTGTTGTTGAATTGCTACATTTAAATACAAGTTACTATATTATTTTTCATTAGGCCTACGTGTATACATTGAAGTATTATTTGCAGTTGTCACTATGACAATGAACACACCCTGAAAGCACTGAATGATCTGAACCAGACCAGACCTCATGAATGGTCTTGTGTTACCACCTTATTAATAGGCAGCGTGCAGAAGGATGCGTTGATCAGTGGATTGACAGGTGTAGGACTGGAGAACAATAAACTTTCCTCTAGTGTGGATGCTCACCAACATTTTATAGTTATCGTTATTGTTATTGGCTTGGTGGATGACCCGGGCCTTAACACAACACAACTAACGTTATTATCACAACAGAACTAGCCTACTAGTAAGTCTAGCTAACGTTAGCGAACTTGAATGAAATAAATATAAAATTACACTTACACTTATTTACTTGACTTATATACTCTATAAATGTACTCTTTCAAATGATTTACTCTGGCAAGTTTGCCACCGGCAGGCTTCAGTAGGGAAGTAAAGCGGAAGTCGAATCCCTCACTTCCTGTTGTTTGGCTGTTCCCATAGCAACGTTCGAAAGTTAGGTAGATAGTTAGTATATAATAGTGGGCACTTTGAATAGAGTGCTGTTTGACATGATAACGAATGAAAAAGCCAGGGAGGTGTTATTGTGACAGGGTAGGAACGCGTTGGTTAGTGTTTCCTAGGGGACCCTATAATCTTTGGCTACATTAAATGTTTTTTATTAGATACTTCATGTAGCTAACATTCATGCTTCGCCTATTCCTCTTTGATTTAGAAGATACTTTTGCACAAAAAAATATGCTGATTTAGGTATCAGGCTGTATTAGCTAGCTACGTTCGCTCTGACTAGTACATTTATTAGTTAGCTAGCCAGCTAACTAGCTATTAGCATTTGCGGCTAAAACGATTTGTTAGCCACAACTTGCTAAGAAAAGACAAACTAGCTGTTTGCAGACAGTAAGATACACAAACTATGTGTAATTATAGTTTATATTAAGAAGCAAAGCAGAAAATCTGCTTCATGGTCGTCAACATTTTTGTTGCATGTACTGCATTGACCATGCAGACTGAATACAAGTGGTCGAGCAACAACTGCCGCCCTTCTGCGCTGCTTGAGTGACAGGGGGCGGGGCTTGGTCTGTGTGGAAAGTGGCATGGAGAGAGAGCGCCAATAGTGTGCAACTGCAGCCTGCAAATCGGGGCATTCCTGCATGTGGGCATTCCTGAGTTTTTTCGCCCCCGCCTCCCTGAGTCCTCCTTACTAGCTAGCAGGGTTGGCACCAGTAGACAGTGTCCTTTGCTTCCACCTGCTGAACACCTGCCCTCACCGTCGTTAACAGAACTGCGGGAAAACAGTGCCCGACAGGCGGGGGCGAAGGACACTGTCTACCGGTTGCCCCCGCCTACCGCTAGCACAGCAGGCTGGGGCGATACCGTGTGCTAGCTAACCAGCGACACAGTGTGCTAGCTAGTTTGCTAGCACACATGGCTAGTTAGCACATGGTGTAGCCCCCGCCTGCTGTGTACCGGACTAGCTGGCTAAGCTAGCACACAGTTTCCTTCGCTCCCACCTGTCGAACACCTGCCCTCGCCGTCTTTAACAGAACTATGGGAAAACACTGCCCGACAGGCGGGGACGAAGGACAATGTCTACCGGTGTACAGCTAGCTAGATACCGTTGTCGCAGGTGGGCCCTAGCTATCTGTTATCAGTCAGATGATGATATGATTATCTTCGATTGTACATAGATACTTTTGATGATAAAACAGGTCAAATATATTTTGATATTTCCAGAAAGGTAGATGTCCCTAAATGTCAGACCTAGAATCAGATAATCCCTTCCTAAACCTAACCTATTAGGGGGATGAAAGGAATATCTGTCCCTGTATTAGCTGCACCTGCTACCACCTACTCAATTTTTTAATTGCTTTCAGGACATCATTTGCCATGTTATTGCTAACAACCTCAGACTAAATATTATTTGTGTTCAAGCAGCCATGTTGTATTGACAAAACCTGCCATGTTGGTGGCCTGATTAAACCTGACTGAACATTGCGCTCCAGGGCTCTACGTTGAACTTTTTTTAAAGGAGCATGTGAGCACCTAAGTTGAAAAATGTAGGAGCGCAAATAAATTTAGGAGCACAATGAAAAATGAGGTAACAAGCTGTTTTCTTTGTAGTAATGGTGCAAGCATGATGTGCATGAATCTGCGCTCAGTGTACTCTCAGTGGCTCTAAGGGGCTGCGGTACAGTGAAGTAATCATTGCAACAACTATCATTTTTTTCTAGGCGCACTGGTGCTCCTAAATAAAAATTCCAGGTCGCACAGCAAAATATTTAGGTGCATATGCAAGTAAAATGGTCGCACTGTTGGTTTACTTAACCTGAACTGAAACAACAGTGAAACATAGCAAAATCAGTTTGGATGCCAGGCTACCATGTTGGTGCAAAATGACGCAAGTCAAGTGCCCCTTACCTTTCAATATGTCTAGACATATTCTTCCCAGCTTGTCTACGTTGGGGTGGTATATTTTGGTCATAAAGCGTACTTTTGGAGCTGCCATGGGGTATTCCTCGGGAAGAAAGAGTTCAAGTTTAAACGTGCCGCCTTCGAAGGGCGAGTCTTGGGGCCCGGCGATGACCACATGGAAGTAGCGGGCGTTACCTTCGTCAGGCTCCGCCTTGATGCCTGGAACAGGCTCTGCCATCAAGCGCTGAGTCTCCTGACAAACGACAGAGATACAAACAGTGTTAGGCCTAGATGCAAATACAGACACACAAACACTGAGTATGTTGGTCTGTATTTATGAATCTATCAATCTAGTGGTGGTAACCATTGTTCAGCAGGCACATTTGTAAGTTTGTTCCCCTGCTTACTCATCCCTTACAGTACTAAGAAAATCCACTAATTTCAGTGTTAGGACTGATCAATCTTTCAAAGACATTGCCTACAGCCCAAAACATCTAGCCTAACATTTCTCTAGCAAATGGATGGAGAAAACATAAGCAACCTGTCCTGGCCCACGCCTCCTACTAGGCAGCTAGCAGTGAGTCACTACGCTTAGTGGGTCTATAGCAGAATATCAGGCAGCTGAGTCTACTCATTTTTGTTTTCCGTTGCAAACCTTTCCAAAATGTTTTCCTAATGAATACGACCCAGGTGACAACTAGGGCTAAGTTTCCCCATCAACCACTGCAGAAGAGTACATCTTGTAGGCTGACTAGCTCATCATGGAAGCCAAGTGCCCCCGGCTCAGGGCTGAGACCAGGGCATAACATTTACTTTTTTGTCCACCAGCCACTGTTGCAGGTAGATTTAAAAATCGACCAGCCACTCAGATTTTTTACCTGCCAAAATATTTATTTTGTCACAAAGATTACACCAACAAAACATAAAAAAACATGAGTATGCTTTGTAATGTTTCTAAAACAATATGTATTACTAGTAAGAAGTAACTAATGTGGTGTATTGAATAATACATAATAATGTGGTCCTCTGTAGCTCAGCTGGTAGAGCACGGCGCTTGTAACGCCAAGGTAGTGGGTTCGATCCCCGGGACCACTCATACACAAAAAAAATGTATGCACGCATGACTGTAAGTCGCTTTGGATAAAAGCGTCTGCTAAAAGGCATATTATTATATTATATTATTTAATACTTTTTTTTGTGACCTGAGTCTTTTAACCAAAATGTCACAGATAAGATAAATGTTCACCTGCCCATTTAAACCGTGGAGAGTACCGTGGTAGAGCGCCTGGAGTCATGTTTGTATCTGTGAGATTGAGTTTTACTAGTAGAAGCTTAGTCTTCTCTTCCCTAGCAGTTGAAACTCAAACATAGAAAAACAACCTAGTTTGTGAACATAACAATGTAAATTGCCAAGAAACAAAGTCTCACTTCAGTATACTTTAGTTTCAATTAAATTAGACCAACTTTTATAACTGTGCGCAGCGCTTCTAAAAATGAATATTTCACTCAGCTCTTCACATGCGCAGAGCCTGGCAGTGTTATTGCGCGAGGTGGGATAGGCTATATAGGATTCGTAGTTCTTTGACTTTGTGCGATTAATTTACCAGCTATGAAACAAAACGGCGGAAATACTTTGAAAACTGCTACTGCAGCATTTATTTTACTGTAAAGGTGATCATACTTGACTATTTTTATTAAAAAATGCGAGTGAAATGCTCGCACTGTGGAGCCCTGACCACCCGCCAACGTGGCTGGTGAAGTATAAATGTTACACACCAATGCCAAAATCTACCAGTATTTGGCAGGTGGCGGGTGTTAATTTTAGGCCCTGGAGAAACACACACCCTTCTCAACGTGACGGAACATAAGCCAGCTGATACGGCCTTATGGTAATGCAAGAGGCTGGGTGACACCTGTAACAGGAATACTGCACGTGCAGCAACAGGAATACTGCACGTGCAGCAACAACAATGGACTTTTACGGGCCTATTCCTCTTCACTTGCCCATAGTAGCCTAAAATACCAATACAGTGCATTCGGAAAATATTCAGACCCCTTGACTTTTTCCACATTTTGTTACGTTACAGCCTTATTCTAAAATTCATTAAATACCCCCCTCCCCTCAATCTACACACAATACCCCAATATGACAAAGCGAAAACAGGTTTTTAGAAATGTTTGCAAAAAATGTTCTTATTTTTAATTGTTTTACAAATTGTTTACATAAGTATTCAGACCATTTGCTATGAGACTCGAAATTGAGCTCAGGTGCATCCTGTTTCCATTGATCATCCTTGAGATGTTTCTACAACTTGATTGGAGTCCACCTGTGGTGAATTCAATTGATTGGACATGATTTGGAAAGGCACACACCTGTCTATATAAGGTCCCACAGTTGACAGTGCATGTCAGAGCAAAAACCAAGCCATGATGTCGAAGGAATTGTCCGTAGAGCTCCGAGACAGGATTGTGTCGAGGCACAGATCTGGGGAAGGGTACCAAAACATTTATGCAGCATTAAAGGTCCCCAAGAACACAGTGGTCTCCATCATTCTTAAATGGAAGAAGTTTGAAACTACCAAGACTCTTCCTAGAGCTGGCCGCCCGGCCAAACTGAGCAATCGGGGGAGAAGGGCCTTGGTCAGGGAGGTGACCAAGAACCTGATGGTCACTCTGACAGAGCTCTAGAGTTCCTCTGTGGAGATGGGAAAACCTTCCAGAAGGACAACCATCTCTGCAGCACTCCACCAATCAGGCGGACGGAAGCCACTACTCAGTAAAAGGCACATGACAGCCCGCTTGGAGTTTGCCAAAAGGCACCTAAAGGACTCTCAGACCATGAGAAACAAGATTATCTGGTCTGATGAAACCAAGATAGAACTCTTTGGCCTGAATGCCAAGCGTCACGTCTGGAGGAAACCTGGCACCATCCCTACGGTGAAGCATGGTGGTGACAAGATCATGCTGTGGGGATGTTTTTCAGCGGCAGGGACTGGGAGACTACTCAGGATCGAGGGAAAGATGAACGAAGCAAAGTACAGAGAGATCCTTGATGGGAACCTGCTCCAGAGCGCTCAGGACCTGACTGGGGCGAAGGTTCACCTTCCAACAGGACAACGACCCTAAGCACACAGCCAAGACAATGCAGGAGTGGCTTCGGGACAAGTCTCTGAATGTCCTTGAGTGGACCAGCCAGAACCCGGACTTGAACCCAATTGAACATCTCTGGAGAGACTTGAAAATAGCTGTGCAGCGACGCTCCCCATCCAACCTGACAGAGCTTGTGAGGATCGGCAGAGTAGAATGGGATAAACTCCCCAAGTACAGGTGTGCCAAGCTTGTAGCGTCATACCCAAGAAGATTCGAGGCTGTAATCGCTGCCAAAGGTGCTTCAGCAAAGTACTGAGTAAAGGGTCTGAATACTTATGTAAATGTAATCAGTTAAAAAATATATATATATAAATAAATTAGCCGAAATTTCTAAAAAACAGTTTTTGCTTCGTCATTATGGGGTATTGTGTTTAGATTGAGGGAAAAAACTATTTAATCTATTTTAGAATAAGGCTGTAGCGTAAAATTTTTTGGAAAAAGTCAAGGTCTGAATACTTTCCGAATGCACTGTATATAACAAATTCACATTTCATGCATCTAAATGGCATTTCCATCTAAAACGACCCATGAGCACCAACATGTCTAGTTCATAGGAGTATTACAAATTGTGTTTCAAATGAAAAGCTATAGCGACTATATTTTGGGGAAATGAAGGCATGGATTCTTTTTCAAACATTTTCTATCTTAAAAAATTACGCATGACTAAAGGGTTTGAGTTCTGGATGAACAAATGGAAAAGGGGACTTAGAAAACATTTACCAGAAAAAGTCTTAAAAAGGTATCAGAAATGCATCAAAACCCAACAATGTTGAGAAAGACGCCTGCCAATTAATATCAACACATATTTCGTTTGAGAAATTGTTTACCTTCTAAGTTTAAGAAACACTTCTTTGTGCCTTGTAATTCTTACCAAAAACCCACATATCTTTAAGATATTTTCAAATGTCTCTCCCTCATGAAGAGGGAGGATAATGAAAGTTCACAGAAGTAACAAGTAATGGTAGCCCTACCAATTAGTTATTGATTTTACCGATATCAATTATTTATACATTATTAAGTGATTAAAACTTGTAATACCGTTACGAAATTGGTAGTCTCGCGTTGCCATACCTCCAAAATTACGTTGTCATGCCTCCCGTGAAGGTCTGCAGAATGTTGTATTGCAAAAACAATTGAATTGCAGAATTTTGATTGGATGCTACATTTCAAGAACCCTTCCCCACTTGCCCGTAGAAGGGGTGCTGTGCGTTATGTGCGTCACTGTTTCACTGTTTTCCGTCCGGGTAGTTGTTGCCAATGCTAGTGTGGCCAACAGTCATATATCCTATATGCCATGGGTTATATGTGTAGGCCTACCTATGTTAGCAAACGTTGTATACAAAAACACAGTTAAACATCACACACAATGTATAAACCTATTACAATTGGAGCAGGCCAACCCTGCTGGAGGTCTTCTGAATATGCAGGGTTCGGTTTCAACCAGCAATAACACACCTGATTCAATTTATCAAATCTAATGAGTTGATAATCAAGTGTGCTATTGCTGGGCTGGAATAGACGTCTGCTCACCCAGTAGATCAGGGATCAGTGGAGCAAGGTTGGCCACCGCTGGTATGGAGTTTTTTTGTTCACCTGAAATTATGTTTAGTAATAATAGCCTACTTGCTACTACTCAAGTATCCATTGTTGTTTAGACTAAGATGTCTAATCTTTACATACGCGTTAGCTTATTTGTACATTTTGAAGTGATGAAGTGTTGATTCATCTATGTGTTTAAACTGTTTTAATTGTTAAACTACTATTCCAAATGATGTATCAATGTTGATTAATCACATATCACAATCCTGCAATAAAGACGGGAAGGGGTTCTGTCTCTAATGTGTCTGTGTTGTTTCTCGAAAATGAACATTTCTTTTTTGTCTAGTTGTAAGATCTCCAATCTGTTTTATTTGATTTTCACGCTCTCTCATTATATCAGCTATATAAAATTCATTTAGCAGCTTATCATATGGCATGCATCGCCAATGAAGCCATAGACATACAGTATGATGGCATTACAGGCCTTATGGGCATCGGTCATCTGAAGCAGAGAATAGCTACTCCCACATTGTTTACATGTTGACCTACAGCGCCTTCAGAAAGTATTCACACCCCTTTACTTTTTCCACATTTTGTGTTACAGCCTCAATTTTAAATTGATTAAATTGACATTTTGTGTCACTGATCTACACACAATACCCCATAATGTCAAAGTGGAAATTTGTTTGTAGAACATTTTTGAAATTAACAAAAACATTTACATTTAAAATTTTTGTCATTTAGCAGACGCTCTTATCCAGAGCGACTTTCAGTTAGTGAATACATATTTTATATATAAAAAAATAAAAAAAATAATACTGGCCCCCCATGGGAAACGAACCCACAACCCTGGCGTTGCAAACGCCATGCTCTATCAACTGAGCTACATATCCCTGCCGGCCATTCCCTCCCCTACCCTGGACGACGCTGGGCCAATTGTGCGCCGCCCATGAGTCTCCCGGTCGCGGCCGGCTGCGACAGAGCCTGGATTTAGCAAGGCTAAATAAGTTCAGGAGTAAAAATGTGCTTAACAAATCGTATAATAAGTTGTATAAACTCATTGTGTGTTCAATAATAGTGGTTAACATGATTTTTGAATTACTATCCCATCTCTGTACCCCACACATACAATTATCTGCAAGGTCCCTCAATCGACCAGGGAGGTTTTTCAATGCCTCGCAAAGGGTACCGATTGGTAGATGTGTAAAAATTAAAAAAGCAGACGCTAAATATCCCTTTGAGCATGGTGAAGTTATTAATTAGGCTTTGGATGGTGTATCAATACACCAAGCCACTACAAAGATACAGGCTTCCTTCCTAACTCAGTTGCCGGAAAGGAAGGAAACCTGTCAGGGATTTCACCATGACGCAAATGGTGATTTTAAAACAGTTACAGAGTTTAATAGTTGAGATATGAGAAAACTGAGGATGGATCAACAACATTGTAGTTACTCCACAATACCAACCTAAATGACAGAGTGAAAAGAAGGAAGCCTGTACAGAATACAAATATACCAAAACATGCATCCTGTTTGCAACAAGGCACTTAAGTAATACTGCAAAGAATGTGGCAAAGAAATTAACGTTTTGTCCTGAATACAAAGCATTATGTTTGGGGCAAATCCAACAACATATCACTGAGTACCACTTAATATTTTCAAGCATGGAGGTGGCTGCATCATGTTATGGGTATGCTAGTCATCGGCAAGGACTAAGGAGTTTTGTTTGGAAAAAAACAAACAATAAAGCTATACGCACAGGCAAAATCCTAGAGGAAAACCTGGTTCAGACTGCTTTCCAACAGACACTGGGATACGAATTCACCTTTGAGCAGGACAATCACCTAAAACACAAGGCCAAATCTACACTGGAGTTGCTTACCAAGACGACATTGAATGTTCCTGAGAGGTCTAGTTACAGTTTTGACTTAAAATCGGCTTGAAAATCTATGGCAAGACTTAAATGGCTGTCTAGCCATGATCAACAATCAACTTGACAGAGCTTGAATACATTTACATTTACATTTTAGTCATTTAGCAGACGCTCTTATCCAGAGCGACTTACAGTTAGTGAATACATTATTTTTTATACCGGCCCCCCGTGGGAATCAAACCCACAACCCTGGCGTTGCAAACGCCATGCTCTATCAACTGAGCTACATCCCTGCCGGCCATTCCCTCCCCTACCCTGGACGACGCTGGGCCAATTGTGCGCCGCCCATGAGACTCCCGGTCGCGGCCGGCTGCGACAGAGCCTGGATTCGAACCAGGATCTCTAGTGGCACAGTTAGCACTGCGATGCAGTGCCTTAGACCACTGCGCCACTCAGGAGGCTATAATATTTATAAAAAAATTAAAATGGGCAAATATCGTACAATCCAGGTGTGCAAAGCTCTTAAGCCTTATTCACACTGCAGGCCTTAACACTCATATCAGTTTTGTCATTTGCTGACATGGCTACGCTAGTTGTCATAGTGACGACGGGTGTGTGCGCAGTGGTGTAGGCTGATTGTTGGTAGTGCTCATGCTTACTATCACTCAGAAGTTATGTAGCAAGTTAAGGTGACAACAGTGCCTGCCATGGACGTTTCCCAGTTGCTTTGAATGTTCAAAATCATAGTGTAAGAACACTTTCAAAGCCTCAAATGATAAGATTATCCAACTTTTTGGCTAGCCACAGCAGTCAACTAGCTAGCAGTTTAGCTTTCTAGCACATTCAATAATTTGTTTGTAAACAATTATCAAGTTAGTTAGCTACCACATGTTCTTGTCAAACTGTCAACAGAGTAGCTAGCAAGCAACAAGACTCAGGGGTGTGAATACTTATGTAAATTACATATTTCTGTAGTACCTGGCGCTGACGAGGATGGCGGCCTCGCGACTAGCTCTTAGGAAACTTTGTGGTATTTTGTTTTTGTATGTATTATTTTTGACATTATTAGCTCAGAAAGTGTTTTGTATCATTACATACAGCCGGGAAAAACGATTGGATATCAGAGCGGCGGTAACTGTGTTTCATGATTAACAACTCATGGTGTAATTGTAGTAACATACAGGAACTCAAGTCCTTCTGTTCACTCGACCTAGAATACCTCACAATCAAATGCTGACCGTATTATCTCCCAAGATAATTATCTTCGGTTATAGTCACAGCCGTGTTTATTCCCCCTCAAGCCGATACCACGACGGCCCTCAAAGAACTTCACTGGACTTTATGCAAACTGGAAACCACATATCCTGAGGCTGCATTTATTGCAGCCGGGGATTTTAACAAAGCAAATTTGAGGACTAGGCTGCCGAAGTTCTATCAACATATCGACTGTTGTACTCGCGCTGCTAAAATCCTCGACCATTGCTATTCGAACTTCCGGGATGGTTATAAGGCTCTCCCCCGCCCTCCTTTCGGCAAATCTGACCACGACTCCATTTTGCTCCTCCCTTCCTATAGGCAGAACCTCAAACAGGAAGTACCCGTGCTAAGGACTATTCAACGCTGGTTTGACCAATCGGACTCCAGACTTCAAGATTGTTTTGATCACGCGGACTGGGATATGTTCCGGGTAGCTTGCGAATATAATTTAGACGAATACACTGAAACGGTGACTG
The DNA here is from genome assembly GCF_964263955.1 of Coregonus lavaretus. Lineage (NCBI taxonomy): Eukaryota > Metazoa > Chordata > Actinopteri > Salmoniformes > Salmonidae > Coregonus > Coregonus lavaretus. Next base: position 19,469,625 of record NC_139998.1, on the reverse strand, counting down.
AGTTTATCAGGAAGTGTATAGGTGATGTTGTGCCAACTGTGACTATTAAAACCTACCATAACCAGAAACCATGGATAGATGGCAGCATTTGCGCAAAACTGAAAGTGCGACCACCGCATTTAACCATGGCAAGGTGACTGGGAATATGGCAGAATACAAACAGTGTAGCTACTCACTCCGCAAGGCAATTAAACTGGCAAAACATCAGTATAGAGACAAAGTGGAGTCGCAATTCAACGGCTCAGACACGAGACGTATGTGGCAGGGTCTACAGACAATCACAGACTACAAAAGAAAAACCAGCCACGTCGCCGACACAACGTCTCGCTCCCAGACAAGCTAAACACTTTCTTCGCCCGCTTTGAGGATAACACAGTGCCACCGACGAGGCCCACTACCAAGGACTGTAGCCTCTCCTTCTCTGTGGTCGACGTGAGTAAGACATTTAAGCATGTTAACCCCCGCAAGGCTGCCGGCCCAGACGGCATCCCTAGCCGCGTCCTCAGAGCATGCGCAGACCAGCTGGCTGGTGTGTTTACGGACATATTCAATCTCTCCCTTTCCCAGTCTGCTGTTCCCACATGCTTCAAGATGGCCACCATTGTTCCTGTACCCAAGAAAGCAAAGGTAACTGAACTAAATGACTATTGCCCCGTAGCACCTCTGTCATCATGAAGTGCTTTGAGAGACTAGTCAAGGATCATATCACCTCTACCTTACCTGTCACCCTAGACCCACTTCAATTTGCTTACCGTCCCAATAGATCAACAGACGATATAATCGCCATCACACTGCACACTGCCCTATCCCATCTGGACAAGAGGAATACCTATGTAACAATGCTGTTCATTGACTATAGCTCAGCATTCAACACCATAGTATCCACCAAGCTCATCATTACGCTCGAGGCCCTGGGTCTGAACCCCGCCCTGTGCAACTGGGTCCTGGACTTCCTGATGGGCCGCCCCCAGGTGGTGAAGGTAGGAAACAACATCTCCACTTTGAGATGATCGTGGACTTCAGGAAATAGCAGAGGGTGCACCCACCTATCCACATCGACGGGACCGCAGTGGAGAAGGTGGAAAGCTTCAAGTTCCTTGGCGTACACATCACTGACAAACTGAAATGGTCCACCCACGCAGACAGTGTGGTGAAGAAGGCTCAACAGTGCCTCTTCAACCTCAGGAGGCTGAAGAAATGTGGCTTGGCACCTAAAACCCTCACAAACTTTTACAGATGCACAATTGAGAGCATCCTGTCGGGCTGTATCACCGCCTGGTACGGCAACTGTACCGCCCGCAACCGCAGGGCTCTCCAGAGGGTGGTGCGGTCTGCTCGAACGCATTACCGGGGGCAAACTACCCGCCCTCCAAGACACCTACAGCACCCAATGTCACAGGAAGGCCAAAAAGGACATCAACCACCTGAGCCACTGCCTGTTCACCCCGCTATCATCCAGAAGGCGAGGTCAGTACAGGTGCATCAAAGCTGGGACCGAGAGAATGAAAAACAGCTTCTATCTCAAGGCCATCAGACTGTTAAATAGCCATCATAGCACATTACAACCTGCTGCTGCCTATTGAAATCACTGGCCACTTTAAGAAATGGACCACTAGTCACATTAATAATGTTACATATCTTGCACTACTCATCTCATATGTATATTCTGTATTCTATTCTATAATATTCTACTGTATCTTAGTCCATGCCACTCAGTCATTGCTTGTCCATATATGTATATATTCTTAAATCCTATTCCTTACTAGATTTGTGTGTATTGGGTATATGTTGTGAAATTGTTAGATATTACTGCACTGTCGGAGCTAGAAGCACAAGCATTTCGCTACACCCGCAATAACATCTGCTAAACACGTATGTGACAAATACAATTTGATTAGATTTTCAATACATTTGCTAAAATTACATTGTAGAATAATAGTGAAGACATCAAAACTATGAAATAACACACATGGAATCAAATAGTAACCAAAAAAAGTGTTATATTTTGATTTATTTTATATTTGCGATTCTTCAAAGTAGCCACACTTTGCCTTGATGACAGCTTTGCACACTCTTGGCATTCTCTCAACCAGCTTCATGAGGTAGTCACCTGGAATGCATTTCAATTAACAGGTGTGCCTTGTTAAAAGTTAATTTGTGGAATGTATTTCCTTCTTAATGCGTTTGAGCCAATCAGTTGTGTTGTGACAAGGTATGAAAATGTATGCACTCACTAACTAAGTCGCTCTGGATAAGAGCATCCACTAAATGACTAAAATGTAAATGTAAAATATAGGGGTGGTATACAGAAGATGGTCTTTCACCAAATAGGGCTAAGTCCATATTATGGCAAGAACAGCTCAAATAAGCAAAGAGAAACAACAGTCCATCATTACTTTAAGACATGGGTCAGTCAATACGGAAAATTAAGAACTTTGAACGTTTCTTCAAGTGCAGTCGCAAAAACCATCAAGCGCTATGATGAAACTGGCTCTCATGAGGACCACCACAGGAAAGGAAGACCCAGAGTTACAGGATACGTTCATTAGAGTTACCAGCCTCAGAAATTGCAGCCCAAATAAATGCTTCACAGTTCAAGTAACAGACACATCAACTGTTCGTGAATCAGGTTGAATTGCTGCAAAGAAACCAGCGACTTCCAAATTGGTTCATTCAATTTAGGATAGCCAGTGGGACAACCACTTCTTTTTTTTTTTTTCAATGGGGGGTGGGGGTGTAGAAGGATTACTGTTATACTATTCCAGGTATTCCTTAAAGAGGTAGGGTTTCAAGTGTCTCCGGAAGGTGGTCAGTGACTCCGCTGTCCTGGCGTCGTGGGGGAGCTTGTTCCACCATTGGGGTGCCAGAGCAGCGAATAGCTTTGACTGGGCTGAGCGGGAACTGTGCTTCCGTAGAGGTAGGGGGGCTAGCAGGCCAGAGGTGGATGAACGTAGTGCCCTCGTTTGGGTGTAGGGTCTGATCAGAGCCTGAATGTAAGGAGGTGCCGTTCCCCTCACAGCTCCGTAGGCAAGCACCATGGTTTTGTAGTAGATGCGAGCTTGAACTGGAAGCCAAGGCACACTTAACCAGCATGGCTACCACAGCATTCTGCAGCGATACGCCATCCCATCTGGTTTGCGCTTAGTGGGACTGTTTTTCAACAGGACAATGACCCAACACATCTCCAGGCTGTGTAAGGGCTATTTGACCAATAATGAGAGTGATATCGTGCTGCATCAGATGACCTGGCCTTCACAATCACCCGACCTCAACCCAATTGAGATGGTTTGGGATGAGTTGGACCGGAGAGTGAAGGAAAATCAGTCAACAAGTGCTCAGCATATGTGGGAACTCCTTCAAGACTGTTGGAACAGCATTCCAGGTAAAGCTGGTTGAGAGAATGCCAAGTGTGTGCAAAGCTGTTAAGGCAAAGGTTGGCTACTTAAAATAATCTAAAATATATTTTAATTTGTTAAACACTCTTTTGGTTACTACATGATTCCATGTGTTATTTCATAGTTTTGATGTCTTCACTAATGTAGAAAATAGTACAAATAAAGAAAAACCCTTGAATGAGTAGGTGTGTCCACACTTTTGACTGGTACTGTATGTGGACACCCCTTGACATTAGTGGATTCTGCTATTTCAGCCACACCAGTTGCTGGCAGGTGTATAAAATCGAGCACACAGCCATGCAATCGCCATAGACAAACATTGACAGTATGGCCTTATTGAAGAGTACAGTGACTTTCAACGTGGCACAGTCATAAGATGCCACCTTTCCAAAAAGTCAGTTCGTAAAATTTCTGCCCTGCTAGGGCTGCCCCGGTCAACTGTAAGTGCTGTTATTGTGAAGTGGAAACGTCTAGGAGCAACAACAACGGATCAGCCGCGAAGTGGTAGACCACACAAGCTCACAGAATGGGACTGCCGAGTGCTGAAGCGCGTAAAAATCGTCTGTCCTCTGTTGCAACACTCACTACAGAGATCCAAACTGCCTCTGGAAGCAACGTCAGCACAATAACTGTTCGTCGGGAGCTACATGAAATGGGTTTACATGGCCGAGCAGCCGCACACAAGCCTAAGATCACCATGCGCAATGCCAAGCGTCGGCTAGAGTGGCGTAAAGCTCGCCGCCATTGGACTCCGGAGCAATGGAAACGCGTTCTCTGGAGTGATGAATGTCCGATGGACAAATCTGGGTTTGGCGGATGCCAGGAGAACACTACCTGCCCCAATGCATAGTGCCAACTGTAAAGTTTGGTGGAGGAGGGATAATGGTCTGTGGCTGTTTTCATGGTTCGGGCTAGGCCCCTTAGTTCCAGTGAAGGGAAATCTTAACGCTACAGCATGCAATGAACTTCAAGACGATTCTGTGCTTCCAACTTTGTGGCAACCGTTTGGGGAAGGCCCTTTCCTGTTTCAGCATGACAATGCCGCCATGCACAAAGAGAGGTCCATACAGAAATGGTTTGTCGAGATCGGTGTGGAAGAACTTGACTGGCCTGCACAGAGCCCTGAGCTCAACCCCATTGAACACCTTTGGGATGAATTGAAACACTGACTGCGAGCCAGGCCTAATCGCCCAACATCAGTGCCCGAATTCACTAATGCTCTTGTGGCTGAATGGAAGCAAGTCCCCGCAGCAATGTTCCAACATCTAGTGGAAAGCCTTCCCAGAAGAGTGGAAGCTGTTATAACAACTCCATATTAATGCCCATGATTTTGGAATGAGATGTTCGACAAGCAGGTGTCCACATACTTTTGATCATGTAGTGTATGTTTCACAAGTTTGTATTGCACAGTACAGTGAGTAGAGCACAGAGTACAGTACAATACAGTACATTATATTGTATATCTACTCTGCTGTACTCTACTGTGATGTCCAAACTTGTGAAACATGAGGAGTATGACATTCATATCCATAATGATGCCTTTCTGTGTAGTACAGATCAGGGACCCATGATGTAATTCCTTTAGTTTTTGTAAAAGTTTTTTACTCAAGGTGCCATGTCATAGCTGATACCCCATTCTTTCTGCAGACATCTTTGAATCTTAATTTGGAAGAGATATTCAAGAGGTTTTGGAAAACCTTATCGCATAAATACCTGTGGGAGATTTTAATGTAATTCCGTTACCAAAGTATGCATCGGCACAGTTCTTTCACTAAATTAGTTTTTGTAAATTTTTCTGTGGACATTCTATAAAGTAGTTATTGTGCATGGAGTTGTATGGTTTGTTAAACTTTGAAATCAAATGGTTTTTGTTTGGCATACATATTAATGTGAAAAAAGTTAGTCAAAGCATAATTCCATTACTGTGGTATTGCCCTAAAGCTACAGATAGCTTTGAGAGAGAGACAACTAATAGAGGAACAAAAAGAGTGGACTATCATTAACCACTGTTCATGCTGCTGTTTTTTTTATTTTTCCTGAATGCACCTCTGAGCGAGATTCCTGAAATGTTTCAGATAACCCACAGACAAAAACCCACAGTCCAAACACAGACAAGAGAGAGGCTCCTGGGACCAGTCACACGCTCACAGGGGCTCAGGGGGCCAAGCCCACTAAGAATAGTTCCCAGAACTTCCCAGCCCTCCCACCTTTTCCAACAACCTCGAACCATCATATGTGTTCCCTCTCTTACTCAAATCAAATTTTTCAAAAAAAAATTATTTGTCACATGCGCTGAATACAACCTTACAGTGAAATGCTTACTTACAAGCCCTTAACCAACAATGCAGTTTTTAGAAAGAATACAATAGTTTTTTTTTAACAATCAAATAAAAAATAATATAAAATAATACGAAATAAAAGTAACAAATAATTAAAGACCAGCAGTAAAAATAACAATAGCGAGGCTATATACAGGGGGTACCGGTACCGAGTCAATGTGCGGGGCACAGGTTAGTCAAGGTAATTGGGGTAATATGTACATATTGGTAGAGTTATTAAAGTGACTATGCATAGATAATAAAAGAGGGGTGGGGGGCAATGCAAATAGTCTGGGTAGCCATTTGATTAGATGTTCAGGAGTCTTATGGCTTGGGGGTAGAAGCTGTTTAGAAGCCTCTTGGACCTAGAATTGGCACTGCGGTACCGCTTGCCGTGCGGTAGCAGAGAGAACTAGGGTGGCTGGAGTCTTTGACAATTTTTAGGGCCTTCCTATGACACCGCCTGGTATAGAGGTCCTGGATGGCAGGAAGCTTGGCCCGTACACACTACCCTCTGTAGTGCCTTGCAGTCGGAGGCCGAGCAGTTGCCATACCTGGCAGTGATGCAACCAGTCAGGGTGCTCTCGATGGTGCAGCTGTAAAACCTTTTGAGGATCTGAGGACCCATGCCAAATCTTTTCAGTCTCCTTAGGGGGAATAGGTTTTGTCGTGCCCTCTTCACGACTGTCTTGGTGTGCTTGGACCATGTTAGTTTGTTGGTGATGTGGACACCAAGGAACTTGAAGCTCTCAACCTGCTCCACTACAGCCCCGTCGATGAGAATGGGGGCGTGCTCGGTCCTCTTCTTTTTCCTGTAGTCCACAATCATCTCCTTTGCCTTGATCACGTTGAGGGAGAGGTTGTTATCCTGGCACCACACGGCCAGGTCTCTGACCTCCTCCCTATAGGCTGTCTCGTCATTGTCGGTGATCAGGCCTACCACTGTTGTGTCATCGGCAAACTTAATGATGGTGTTGGAGTCGTGCCTGGCCATTCAGTCATGAGTGAACAGGGAGTACAGGAGGGGGGGGACTGAGCATGCACCCCTGAGGGGCACCCGTGTTGAGGATCAGTGTGGCGGATGTGTTGTTACCTACCCTTACCACCTGGGGGCGGCCCGTCAGGAAGTCCAGGATCCAGTTGCAGAGGGAGGTGTTTAGTCCCAGGGTCCTTAGCTTAGTGATGAGCTTTGAGGGCACTATGGTGTTGAACGCTAAGCTGTAGTCAATGAACAGCATTCTCACATAGGTATTGCTTTTGTCCAGGTGTGAAAGGGCAGTGTGGAGTGCAATAGAGATTGCATCATCTGTCGATCTGTTGAGGCGGTATGCAAATTGGAGTGGGTCTAGGGTTTCTGGGATAATGGTGTTGATGTGAGCCATGACCAGCCTTTCAAAGCACTTCATGGCTACAGACCTGAGTGCTACGGGTCGGTAGTCATTTAGGCAGGTTATCTTAGTGTTCTTGGGCACAGGGACTATGGTGGTCTGCTTGAAACATGTTGGTATTACAGACCCAGACAGGGAGAGGTTGAAAATGTCAGTGAAGACACTAGCCAGTTGGTCAGCGCATGCTCAGAGTACACATCCTGGTAATCCGTCTGGCCCTGCGGCCTTTGTTAATGTTGACCTGTTTAAAGGTCCTACTCACATCGGCTACGGAGAGCGTGATCACACAGTCATCCGGAACAGCTGATGCTCTCATGCATGTTTCAGTGTTACTTGCCTCGAAGCGAGCATAGAAGTAATTTAGCTCTTCTGGTAGGCTTGTGTCACTGGGCAGCTCGTGGCTGTGTTTCCCTTTGTAGTCTGTAATAGTTTGCCACATCCGACAAGCGTCGGAGCAGGTGTAGTACGATTCGATCTTAGTCCTGTATTGACGCTTTGCCTGTTTGATGGTTTGTCCGGGGGCATAGCGGGATTTCTTATAAGCTTCTGGGTTAAAATCCCACTCTTTGAAAGCGGCAGCTCTACCCTTTAGCTCAGTGCGGATGTTGCTTGTAATCCATGGCTTCTGGTTGGGGTATGTACGTACAGTCACTGTGGGGACGATATCGTCGATGCACTTATTGATGAAGCCAGTGACTGATGTGGTGTACTCCTCAATGCCATCGGAAGAATCCCGAAACATATTCCAGTCTGTGCTAGCAAAACAGTTCTGTTTCATCAGACAACTTTTTTGCTGACCGAGTCACTGGTGCTTCCTGCTTTAGTTTTTGCTTGTAAGCAGGAATCATGAGGATAGAATTATGGTCAGATTTTCCAAATGGAGGGCAAGGGAGAGCTTTGTACGCGTCTGTGTGTGGAGTAAAGGTGGTCTAGAGTTTCTTTGCACATTAAACATGCTGGTCGAAATGAGGTAAAACGGATTAAAGTTTCCCTGCATTAAAGTCCCCGGCCACTAGGAGCGCCACCTCTGGATGAGCGTTTTCCTGTTTGCTTATGGCCGTATACAGTTCATTGAGTGCGGTCTTAGTGCCAGCATCGGTTTGTGGTGGTAAATAGACAGCTACGAAAAATATAGATGAAAACGCTCTTGGTAGATAGTGTAGTCTACAGCTTATCATGAGATACTCTACCTCAGGCGAGCAAAACCTCGAGACTTCCTTACATATCGTGCACCAGCTGTTGTTTACAAATATACATAGACCTCCACCCCTTGTCTTACCAGAGGCTGCCGTTCTATCCTGCCGATACAGTGTATAACCCACCAGCTCTATGTTATTCATGTCATCGTTCAGCCACGACTCGTGAAACATAAGATATTACAGTTTTTAATGTCCCATTGGTAGGATATTCGTGCCTTTAGTTCGTCCATTTTATTATCAAGCAATTGTATGTTGGTCAATTGTATCTTAGCTCTTTTCGGTCATAAGAGACGGTAGCAGCAACATTATGTACAAAATAAGTCCATAAAACGGCAGCCATCCCCTCTCGCCACCTGTGTGACTGTCCCCCTCTCTGTTAGCATAATAGCATTGATTCAATGACGACTCCCAATGACAAATGAACTTGGGAATGGGAAGCACAGCCCAGCATTCCCTGTGTGGGGCACAATGTTGGAGGGGCTCGAGTTTAGAATTTTGAAATGAATTGTAGGATAGAGGCCGACTAGTAGTAACTTTCCTTTGAAGCCTGCAAATTTGCTGACTGTAACAAAGTGAATGTTTTATAGATTAATAACCTAGCTACAAGGCATTCTGGAATCCACAATGTAGCCTAGCCTGTTTCAGCACAGAGAGCCATCAACTTGACAGGGGGATAATGAAAACAAGGCGCTGTTGTCCCCTGGCTGAGCAGATGCTGGGCATAGACAGTGTCATGACTTCATTGATCTGTGAATGAGTGAAGAAGACAGTCAACCCACACAAACAACTGCCTAGACTGGAAGGATAGACCGGAGAACAATTAGGCTAGGGAGTGAGAGAACAAAACAATAATTATAAACACACAAAGTGATAGCACAATAGCTTAAGCTCACTGTATATAGCTAATAGTATGATGTTCACCTCTGCGCCAATCTTACAACTCTCTCCTGACCTGATCTTTATGCTACACTAGCTTCAGGAGTGACAACAGCTGTATGACAGTTTCTCCAAGTGCACTGGGAACGTGCTGGATGTAAGGACCCTCTAGTATACTGGTGCATCTAGGCCTAATCACTTCCTCTTGTGTATGTCAAATTAAATGTTCTATTGATGTCCCACTTCTCGTGTCAGCATAGCTAGCTAAACAAAAATATTTGCTGCGTCTCGGCCTATAGCCCTGACAGCTGTGGTGTGACATGACTAGCTAGCTATCTTTCTAATCAGATCTTCACTAATTATATACTGTCTGTCTATATACACACCACATATTTATATTCTGGATTCTGACACATGCGCACTATAATATATCTACTCTGGATTGTTCATTGGACCAGTTCTGTCATTTCTTGATTTGTTGTTCTGATTATTTGTGTATTGGTATTGTATTTGCAAGACATTCTACTGCACTGTTGGAGCTAGCTAGTTGGTAAAGCCATTTGAATTCAATCACTTCTTAGGGTGTCCACCCACTCTGGCCAGAGTGAGTGAAAACGCGTTTTGGTGATGAAATTTCACGTCCTCATATTATAAATACATTTTACGTAAACAATTATTCTTATTCATGTTCTGAATCGTTCAGTGCGGTCTTCAACATTTAATAACCAGTATATTAAAAAAATCAAATTTCGTAACCTAATACATCCGAAATAAGCACTGAGCTCTGTTGACAGAGCGGTGCAGCTTTCTCACAGTAACTTGAGGATTTTACATATTGTGGTGGTTGTTTTCAAAGTTGTTTCCACGTGTCACAAAAAGCAAAATTAGGATGACACAAGCTGAATTAAATGTAAAATCATTCATATGAAAAGCTTATACTAAAATATGAAAATACAATGTCATGTCTCAATCGAAATCTATATTGTTTAAAGTCCTGCAGATTCAAGAAGAAAGATGAGTTCAACGGGAAAGTGAACCTGTCAGGTAGCCTTCATTCTGGCACAGCATCCAGCCTAGTTGATGCTCTGCTGTGCAATTTTACTTATTTTTGACCAGTTTTTTTCTCTGGCCTCCATTGAGTTAGTCACCCTAATTTTGGCCATCCCACAATGGTAAAAACCAATAACTTTTTAACGGATTATGATAGAGACATGAGGCTTGGACCATTGGTTTTCTTAGAGGTTCTCTACACAATTCAAAGGATGCGTTTTTGATTGGACACCCTACACTTTTTGACAGCACCCCTTTTGATTTGAACGAAACCTTCCATACATATTTGCCCATTGTAGAAATGCTCAGAAAGGGACTTTTCGGACCTGAATGCCAAAACATTCAAGAAGAGATAACGGTGCTCGAAGTTGCTGTCAAAAAGTGACTCAATTCAAATGAATTTACCCTACCATAGCAAAGAATTGCACCTGCTATAACACCTGCAAATCTGTCTGTGTAGGAGACCAATAAACTTTTATTTGAAGTGATGACTGGTAAGGGGAATCTAACCATACATTTCAATTAAGATCATAAAACTGAGATCCCACTTATGCCCTGGCCCCTGCCTATATTATAACTTAGCTAGCAACACAGGCCTAACGGGAAATATCTGTCACAATGGTAATGTTCTGATTGCTTACTCAATTGCCTGCTAAATTGACCCTTTAATATTTTAACTCTTAAGTATCTTTATACTCATTAGCAATTTAGCCCAAAATAAAGACTGCAGCCGTTGATATTGTGGCACAGTTACGGGAGTAGGCTGTCTGATTGTGTATTCATTGCAACAAACATGTACGACTAGATAGCTATAGTGTTAGCTAGCTATTTGGAATGGGTGGCTGGCTGGCTAACGTTTTAGCTAACTAACTAGCAAGCTAACGTTATATTGATTGCTAACGCGCTCAGACTCTGGTCAGTATGCTACATTCACTGTGTATAGTGTATTAACGAATAAACAACCACACAAAAGCCACATTTCTTCTCCATCTTTTACAAGTGTGGGTGTATTTTTAACACACCTTTATTCGGTTTATTATTAGGAGCAGGGACGAAACGGATGTAACTTTGCAGCTGCCGCAAATGCTAGCTAACTAAATTGCTAACAGTGTCAGTGCGGAACATTTCAGGATTTGCTAGCTAGGACATCATGAATCGGTCATAGACAACAACAATATTCTGTGTAATTCGTAAAGCACTGAACAGTTAGTTACCTTAATGATCCTACGGGGCAGTCCTGCCATCTTGTCTTTAATGAGGGGTTTAGCTGTGACTCTTCTCTTTCGTTTGCATTGACAGCGAACGGCGCACACACACCTCTTCCGGTGTTCTGCTCTTTCTGCGTCATGAGACCATCCTGAAAGGATAATGTAAATAGATGTAGCTAGTTTGGAAAATGTATTTTTATTACGGTTAATGGGTATGATAAGTGACAGTGATTGATTGGACAAATCCCCATCTTAAAGTAAGTGATGTTTGTGTAAACATCTGTGATTAATTTCGTTTCATGTTAGTCTTACTGTTGATCAGTTGGTAGAGCATGGCGCTTGCAACGCCAGGGTTGTGGGTTCGATTCCCACGGGGGGCCAGTATGACAAAATGTATGCACTCATTAACTGTAAGTCACTCTGGATAAGAGCGTCTGCTAAATGACTAAAAATACAAAATGTTGCTGTGAAATAGACATATGGTATGGTTTGGATCAGGCACACTTGTCCCTTTTTGATCAATTTCAAAGTGTTAATAATTTATTGGTAAGGGGGCAATTGAAAGGGCTATATGCTTTTATTTTTATTTACAAAATGTCTGTGCCTACATGGGTTTCACAATTATTTTTCTACATCTATTTCTCTGATGCCTATGATATGACCAATGCATTGCTCTATAATTTACAACCAGTATCATTGTTGCTTTTAAGGATTATAAACGGAACACAGTGAACTAGCTGTTCTGTTCCCCCATGAGACTAAACAAACCTGTCTATTTCCTCCCCTCAATGGTAAACTACCGGACCAGATCAGGATGCACGGATCAGAATGGAACCTGTGGAGCTCCACCTCTTGACTCATCCCAATGGACAGACACCATTGCCCAATGAGGCAGAGTGAAGCTAGGGGGGTGGACATCAGCAAAGCAGCACAGTGGTAGGGATTTTGGAAAAAGGCTGACTAGAGAGAAGGTGACCAGCTGACTACAGGCATGCACACTCTGTACCAGCACATGAGAACAGGTAGGACCCAAACTCTATAGAGCTGTTTTTCTCTGCCATAAGCTGTCATGTCACTTACAGACTGAAGATGTAGAGCTTAGAATTACATGTGTTCCAATACAGAAATTATTAGATTTTGTGAGATGGCTTGTGAGAGGTAAGAGCTATGGGATTGTTGCTGTTGTAATTCTGTAAGAATCCTAACTAAATCTGACCTCATTCAAATAATTTGTAAGAGTGATTTAATTGTTATGATATTATTTTGATTGCCATATCTTAAAATGAGTGATTCCTCATGAAACCAGGACAAAAAAATACCATTATTTTGGGGATTGTTATGAAAATTAAACCATAGAATGGTCCTTTGGAGGAAGGATTGTTTACATATATTTGACATTTGTAACTAAAAGCATAATTGAGGAATAATTTATAAAACTTGCCATATGTATGACATTTTGGCCTTACCCAGGCCTCCTGTAAGACTCCATAATGTTTAATCTGTAGGTGCTACAAAACAAAAATGTGTGTCATATGAAGCTTTACCGTTTGCTCTGTAATATGAGTTGTATTTTGATTTCAATAATTATGCTTTTAGATAGAAATGTCAAATATTTGTCAACAATCCTCCAAAGGTCCATTTTATTGATTATATTTAGTGAAAATTGGTATTGGTATTTTTCTGTCCTGGTTTTGTGAGTAATCACTCAAATACTGTATGTTCTGGAGCTAAATGTTTCCATATCATTAAATAGAAGAACAAAGTTTGACTTCTGAATTTTCTCTTAAAGTAAAACAATCTTTCAATTTTCTGTTTGAGTTTTACATTATGGCACTTGATACAAATGGCCTCTTTTGCCATCTCACTGTCCTGTTCTCTCAGCATAGCTTTCACAGAGTTTAACAAACAAAGGGAAAAAAGTATTTGATCAGCCGCTGATTTTGTACATTTGCCCACTGACAAAGACATGATCAGTCTATAATTTTAATGGTAGGTTTATTTGAACAGTGAGAGACAGAATAACAACAAAAAAATCCAGAAAAACGCATGTCAAAAATGTTATAAATTGATTTGCATTTTAATGAGGGAAATAAGTATTTGACCCCTCTGCAAAACATGACATAGTACTTGGTGGCAAAACCCTTGTTGGCAATCACAGAGGTCAGACGTTTCTTGTAGTTGGCCATCAGGTTTGCACACATCTCAGGAGGGATTTTGTCCCACTCCTCTTTGCAGATCTTCTCCAAGTCATTAAGGTTTCGAGGCTGACGTTTGGCAACTCGAACCTTCAGCTCCCACCACAGATTTTCTATGGGCTTAAGTTCTGGAGACTGGCTAGGCCATCCAGGACCTTAATGTGTTTTTTCTTGAGCCACTCCTTTGTTGACTCGTCGTGTGTTTTGGGTCATTGTCATGCTGGAATACCCATCCACGACCCATTTTCAATGCCCTGGCTGAGGGAAGGAGGTTCTCACCCAAGATGTGACGGTACATGGCCCCGTCCATCGTTTCCTTTGATGCGGTGAAGTTGTCCTGTCCCCTTAGCAGAAAAACACCCCCAAAGCATAATGTTTCCACCTCCATGTTTGACAGTGGGGATGGTGTTCTTGGGGTCATAGGCAGCATTCCTCCTCCTCCAAACACAGCGAGTTGAGTTGATGCCAAAGAGCTCGATCTTGGTCTCATCTGACTACAACACTTTCACCCAGTTCTCCTCTGAATCATTCAGATGTTCATTGGCAAACTTCAGACGGCCCTATATATGTGCTTTCTTGAGCAGGGGGACCTTGCGGGCGCTGCAGGATTTCAGTCCTTCACGGCGTAGTGTGTTACCAATTGTTTTCTTGGTGACTATGGTCCCAGCTGCCTTGAGATCATTGACAAGATCCTCCCGTGTAGTTCTGGGCTGATTCCTCACCGTTCTCATGATCATTGCAACTCCACAAGGTGAGATCTTGCATGGCGCCCCAGGCCGAGGGAGATTGACAGTTATTTTGTGTTTCTTCCATTTGCGAATAATCGCACCAACTGTTGTCACCTTCTCACCAAGCTGCTTCGCGATGGTCAAATACTTATTTCCCTCATTAAAATGCAAATCAATTTATAAAATGTTTGACATGCGTTTTTCTGGATTTTTTTCTCTCACTGTTCAAATAAACCTACCATTAAAATGATAGACTGATCATGTCTTTGTCAGTGGGCAAACGTACAAAATCAGCAGGGGATCAAATACTTTTTTCCCTCACTGTATATCATAACTGTGCTTAGGAATTAACATTACAGGCAACAATGGTAGAAATATGAAAATAACCAGGTTAAAAATCTCAGGTTATAAGCCTGAAATTACTGGTGTTAATGTACAGTATATTTTATTTACTGGGTGCAGGTTTTCTACTCGTTTAGTGCAAGAGCAGCTGTACAGCATATGATTGGGACCTCCGGTATTTGTTGGAGATTTTGTCATTTAAAGTAAAACGTTTGATAAAACAGGCTTAATTTGTGAGTGAAGCCATACCTATTCAAGATGGGATGGGAAACCCCCACCCTTTCAACCATGCACTATGCAATTACCAGAGCTCTATCAACAGGTTAGAAAGAACACAAAGAGAGAACATCAATAAATAATAGCATGCTGGTGAAATATCTGCTTAGGCCCTGAAATGACAACTCACTTCAGAATTTCAACAGTGCATTTTATAAGTCTAATAAGGATAAAAAATATATAAAAGATATATCATATATAAATTATGTTTAACATAATGATAAGGTATTGATGCTTGTTGTCCTAAAACAACCTCATTCCCCAAATTGACCCCCAACCTATCCCTCCCATGGTCACACTATGATCTTTCGTCGATCAATTGTCCACCATGTCAAAGGGCTTTATACAAAAAAAAAAAAATCCCTAACCGTGCCCCACCTTGCCCCCCTCCCAAATGTTCCATTGTCCAGACACACAGGAACAGATGAACCAGGGTCTAATCTAGTACTCTTTCTCTGTGCACAGAGAGAACAGACAATACCAGCTGAATTAGAGGGGCTGTTGCTTCCAGAAGGCATCTGATTTGAGAAGCGGGATCTGTCCTGACAGGGCTCAACCAGACTTCCTAACCCAATCATATAGTATTTCAGCCAGCCCATCACACAATGACACATTGCACAATCTTAGCCCATAACACACAGGTTGCTTGCATGGGCCCCTATTCGATTCGTCCTGGTAACCTTGACTTTTTTAACATTGAAAAAATGAAATAATTTGTTTTTACATTGTACAGGTGTGAAATGCTGTGCAGTAAGGAAAAGTTTTTGACCGATTTGACTGTATAAGTCCAATATCATACAACCCTCAGAAAATCTATCATTTCAAAACGTTTAAGGTTTGGAGTCAATAAGGTGGACTGCCAATGAACAAAACGGTGCCTGGGTGTTTTTATGTAAAAAAATAAATAAACAAAGCTACATTGTTACAATGACAAAAATTGTCTGAAGCAAACACAGAATAGAACAGCCAGGGTATAAATAGAACTGTTGTATGTTGTTTTTGAAATGCAATATTTTTACTCTGTTGTTTATCTCTCCTAGTTGAGGTGGCACCATGGAGCAATCCCTGGCGCCTGGCCTGTCTACTGGGCATTTTCAGCTTCCTGGGGTCGGTCACACCCCTCCATGTGGCTCCTGTGACGACGGGCCTCCGCTCCGCCTTCTCGGCGACGCGGACCAATAGCATCCTGGGAGGCACCCAGAAGGCTGTGACCTTCAACAAGCTCCTGGTCAACACAGGAAGTGATTTCAACTCAGACACAGGCCACTTCCGCTGCAGAATCTCTGGGGCCTATTACTTCTCTTTCACGTTGGGGAAATATCCCAAGAAGATGCTGTCTGTCATACTGGTGAAGAATGGGCAGGAGGTGCAGGCTATAGCCTACGACGATTACAAACAGAAAGGGAGGAAGGTCCAGAGTCAAAGTGTCATGATCAGCCTGAGGGCCATGGACACAGTGTGGCTGATGCTGCAGGACAGTCCTCAGTATGCTCTATACAGCAACGCTGGCCCTTACATCACCTTCACTGGTTACCTGGTGTACCCCGACATCTCCGCCACTGGCTATCTCAACAACCACCTATCCCTGCCAGGGCAGCCCTACCCCAACTCCAACTGCCCCCCTCCTGGAGACCACAGGTACGGCTGGAGCGGTAGTGCTGAGGCCCCTGTGGAGCCTCGCTCTGCCTTCTCCGTGGCCAGGACATCCCCGGTCCTGGGGGAGAATGGTGGCGGGCACCAGGAGAAGGAGCCTCTGACCTTTGACGTGGAGTACGTCAACATCGGAGGGCACTTTAACAAGACGTCGGGCCGCTTCACATGCCGCTACCCTGGGGCCTACTACTTTGCCTTCACGGTGGGGAAGCACCCACGTAGGGCAGTGTCAGTCAAGCTGATGACGGGCCATGGCGAGGTGCAGGCCATGGTGTTTGACGAGGACACGTCCAGGAGGAGGGAGATGCAGAGCCAGAGTTTGCTGCTGTCGCTGCATAGGGGGGACAACGTGTGGCTCTACAGCCAGCAGGACGAGCGCTACGCCGTCTACAGCAACCAGGGACGCTACACCACCTTCTCAGGCTTCCTGGTCTACCCAGACGCTGAGCCCACCACCACCACCAGCCAGGACCTTGACAAAACTCACTTCTGAGGGTTCTGAGTTCTTCAAAACACACTGGACCCTCCTTGAAATGTACATGGTGCTATGGTTACAAAATCAAACTTGTGAAAGTGTGAATGTCAGTGCTAAGTTACACTATGCTTCATAGGCTTTGTGTAGAACCGCTGTAGTCAGCTTCTGGGTGTGGATGGAACAACAACAGCAGCAAACTCTGAAAAATGGGGCAGAGATGTACATATATTATACACATCTTATACACAGATACACATTTGTTTGCCCTTCTATATTGATTCCATAGCCATTTCCTTCAAAGTATTAAATCATTCCACAAGATGGAGCTGTGAGTTAACATTATCACACATAATCATGTAATGTTTCTCTTTATTACCACATTTTCAGTGGAACATTTTATGTTTTGTTTTTGGCTGCGTTTAAACCAAAGTTATAGGTTATATGTTAGTATATGATGCTGGATCCTCAGGATTCCTTGGATACCTCATGTTTATTTTCTCTAATTCACCAAAGGCTATGGGGTATAATAAGTAGAACTTTCCTATGTAATCTTTATAAATGCAGACTTGCTTAGTGACAGAATTATATATCCTTACTGAGCAGATGTTTTTGCAAAGACTCAGCAAAACTAATCATTTAACTTGTGTAGTGATTGCATTGAGTAGAGACTACTGTGTAAATACTGCATAGTTTTCCTGAATGCCTGTATGTAGTTAGATAACCTGAATATGATGTAGTTATGAATGTTTGATCTATTCTGAATGCATAGTGAAAGAATATTAATTAAAGGAAAAGTTTACCCAAAATCCAGAAACTCCCAAGTGATTCAATACATTGAAACTAGTTCAGTGGAGTTTGCCCTCTCCCCCTCTCTCTCCCTGTAGTGCTGTACTGAAACAGCTGCAAAACCCGTTTTGCAGCTGCTCTGTTGGCAGTGAATTCATGATTCAGAAATCTGCGAAGTATGGACAAATTCGTTGTTTTATTGAAAGTGTACGCCCCAAATGAGCTAATTGTCTTGAGTCAAGAAATGTGTACTTTTTCACCTAAAACATTTGCGATTATTTTATATCATTATTTTATGTAGCCGACTGCCACAGCAGCGGAGATGGGTAACAACTGCGCATTTGCTCTCGGGGGAATCCCTGCTACGTAGAAACGGCACGTTATGCCCTTAAGTTTTTTTCGGCAGAGAAATGAAGACAACGTTACACATTAGTTATACAAAGTAAACAACAACCTACAAATATGTCTGACAACGAAAACGTACGAGTGGTGAAGAAAACTACTGGAGAGGTGCCCATGGTGTTGTCAAACTGTATTTGAGCCTGAGTATTCGGACGAAGAATTGAGGCAAATTCAGCTTCAGATGGCCGCTGCTGCTCTAGCCATCAAATTTAATGGTCTGCCTATCCATGTGAGAGACGCAGACTCGGTCTCGACCTTTAAGTCTTTACTGAAGACTCATCTCTTCAGTAGGTCCTATAATTGAGTGTAGTCTGGCCCAGGGGTGCGAAGGTGAACGGCAAGGCACTGGAGCGACGAACCGCCCTTGCTGTCTCTGCCTGGCCGGCTCCCCTCTCTCCACTAGGATTCTCTGCCTCTGACCCTATTACGGGGGATGAGTCACTGGCTTACTAGTACTCTTCCATACTCTCCCTAGGAGGGGTGTGTCACTTGAGTGGGTTGAGTCACAGACGTGATCTTCCTGTCTGGTTTTGTGCCCCCTCGGGCTTGTGCAGTGGAGGAGATCTTCGTGGGCTATACTCAGCCTTGTCTCAGGGTAGTAAGTTGGTGGTCTGTTGATATCCCTCTAGTGGTGTGGGGGCTGTGCTTTGGCAAAGTGGGTGGGGTTATATCCTGCCTGGTTGGCCCTGTCCGGGGCTATCGTCGGACGGGGCCACAGTGTCCCCCGACCCACCTGGCCTGATGACTCCTGGCTGTCCCCAGTCCACCTGGTCGTGCTGCTGCACAGCCAGAAGATGACTGACCACCCATTAGAGCCTGGTTCTTCCTAGGTTCCTGCCTTTCTAGGGAGTTTTCCCTAGCCACTGTGCTTCTACATCTGCATTGCTTGCTGTTTGGGTTTTAGGCTGGGTTTCTGTATAGCACTTTCTGACATCTGCTGATGTAAAAAGGGATTTATAAATACATTTGATTGATTGATTGATTGATATCCTCCTACTTTGAAGGGGTAATGGCTCTACAGTCTAGACGATCCTATCCGCCAATCAGGGCTGTGTATGTAAATATATTTAAATACACACCCACATAATCAGACTGAGCATTTCAATGGCAAAAGGAGGCTCAGGAAAATAAATGAAAATAAATAATGAATATTGAGATCCGAACCAAATTGGATCCGTAAAATTCCTGAAAGGATCCGGTCATTTAAAAAATATATATATATCTGATCCGATTCGGATCCCAGGTGGACCAGATCCGACCCAAAACAAATCAAATCAAATTGAATTTGCCACATGCGCCAAATACAACAGGTGTAGACATTACCGTGAAATGCTTACTTACAGCCCTTAACCAACAATGCATTTATTTCTTAATAAAAAAAGTAAAATAAAACAACAACAACAAAAAAGTGTTGAGAAAAAAAGAGCTGAAGTAAAATAAAATAACAGTAGGGAGGCTATATACAGGGGGGTACCGGTGCAGAGTCAATGTGCAGGGGCACCGGCTAGTTGAGGTAGTTGAGGTAATATGTACATGTGGGTAGAGTTAAAGTGACTATGCATAAACAATTAACAGAGTAGCAGCAGCGTAAATAGATGGGGTGGGGGTGCAAGTAGTCCGGGTAGCCATGATTAGCTGTTCAGGAGTCTTATGGCTTGGGGGTAGAAGCTGTTGAGAAGCCTTTTGGACCTAGACTTGGCGCTCCGGTACCGCTTGCCGTGCGGTAGCAGAGAGAACAGTCTATGACTAGGGTGGCTGGAGTCTTTGACAATTTTGAGGGCCTGGATGGCAGGAAGCTTGGCCCCAGTGATGTTGTCACGATCGTCTAAGGAGGAGGACCAAGGCGCAGCGTTGAAGGTGAACATATTTATTAAATTAATGATCACACGATCAAAACAACAAACGATAACGTGACGTCTACGGTTTAAACACAAACCAACACGAACAAGAAACCACAAATAATGAATGCCTAACGGCTACCTAAGTATGACTCCCAATCAGAGACAACGAGCTACAGCCGTCTCTGATTGGGAGCCACCCTGGCCAACATAGATATACAACAACTAGAACAAAACAAATGAAAACTCACACCCTGGCTCAACATACTAGAGTCCCCAGAGCCAGGGCGTGATAGTACCCCCCCCTAAAGGCGCGGACTCCGACCGCGCCAACCAAATACCACAGGGGAGGGACCGGGTGGGCACTCCGCCTAGGCGGCGGATCCGGCTCCGGGCCTGATCCCCGCTCCCTCTCCCCGCTGGCCGGAGCTGGACTGCACACTGGTGGAGCGGATTGCTCTAGCTCCGGCGTGAAGCATCTGACCGGTGCCGGACCAGCCACCGGTGGAACAGGCACGGGCCGTGCCGGACTGACGACGCACACCACTGGCTTGGTGTGGGGAGCAGGAGCGGGCCGAGCCGGGCTGACGAAGCGCACCACTGACTTGGTGCGGGGAGCAGGAACGGGCCGTGCCGGGCTGACGAAGCGCACCACTGACTTGGTGCGGGGAGCAGGAATGGGCCGAGCCGGGCTGACGAAACGCACCACTGACTTGGTGCGGGGAGCAGGAACGGGCCGTGCCGGGCTGACGAAGCGCACCACTGACTTGGTGCGGGGAGCAGGAACGGGCCGAGCCGGGCTGACGAAACGCACCACTGACTTGGTGCGGGGAGCAGGAACGGGCCGAGCCGGGCTGACGAAGCGCACCACTGACTTGGTGCGGGGAGCAGGAACGAGCCGAGCCGGGCTGACGAAGCGCACCACTGACTTGGTGCGGGGAGCAGGAACGAGCCGAGCCGGGCTGACGAAGCGCACCACTGACTTGGTGCGAGTGGCAGGAACAGGCCGGACCGTACTGGGAACACACACCACTGGCCCTACGTGGGGATCAGGAACAGGCCGGACCGGACTGGCAACACACGCCAGTACCTCTCGCCGTGCCTCTACATCCTCCTTCCCCCTGGTGACCAGTGACTCCC
The DNA here is from genome assembly GCF_964263955.1 of Coregonus lavaretus. Taxonomy (NCBI): domain Eukaryota; kingdom Metazoa; phylum Chordata; class Actinopteri; order Salmoniformes; family Salmonidae; genus Coregonus; species Coregonus lavaretus. The sequence goes on along the minus strand of NC_139998.1, from coordinate 19,448,356 downwards.
GTAACCTGGCGGCCTCCTGCTGCCCCTTCGTCCACGGCGTTAGCCCCCCCCTAAAAAATTTATGGGCTTCACTCCTACCCGTGGCCAAGGCCTCCATCCCTCTTGCCAGACTCGCACTCATCTCCTCCCAAGTCCATCCTCTCTCCTCGTCACGCTGCTTGATCCAGTCGAGGTGGTTTCTTCTGTCACGATCGTCTAAGGAGGAGGACCAAGGCGCAGCGTTGAAGGTGAACATATTTATTAAATTAATGATCACACGATCAAAACAACAAACGATAACGTGACGTCTACGGTTTAAACACAAACCAACACGAACAAGAAACCACAAATAATGAATGCCTAACGGCTACCTAAGTATGACTCCCAATCAGAGACAACGAGCTACAGCCGTCTCTGATTGGGAGCCACCCTGGCCAACATAGATATACAACAACTAGAACAAAACAAATGAAAACTCACACCCTGGCTCAACATACTAGAGTCCCCAGAGCCAGGGCGTGACAGATGTACTGGGCCTTACGCACTTGCAGTCGGAGGCCGAGCAGTTGCCATACCAGGCGGTGATGCAACCAGTCAGGATGCTCTCGATGGTGCAGCTGTAGAACTTTTTGAGGATCTGAGGACCCATGCCAAATCTTTTCAGTCTCCTGAGGGGGAATAGGCTTTGTCGTGCCCTCTTCACGACTGTCTTGGTGTGTTTGGACCATGATAGTTCGTTGGTGATGTGGACACCAAGGAACTTGAAGATCTCAACCTGTTCCACTACAGCCCCGTCGATGAGAATGGGGGCATGCTCAGTTCTCTTTTTTTCCTGTAGTCCACAATCATCTCCTTTGTCTTGGTCACGTTGAGGGAGAGGTTGTTATCCTGGCACCACACGGCCAGGTCTTTGACCTCCTCCCTATAGGCTGTCTCATCGTTGTCGGCCAACTTAATGATGGTGTTGGAGTCGTGCCTGGCCATGCAGTCATGAGTGAACAGGGAGTACAGGAGGGGACTGAGCACGCACCCCTGAGGGGCCCCCATGTTGAGGATCAGTGTGGCAGATGTGTTGTTACCTACTCTTACCACCTGGGGGCGGCCCGTCAGGAAGTCCAGGATCCAGTTGAAGAGGGAGGTGTTTAGTCCCAGGATCCTTAGCTTAGTGATGAGCTTTGAGGGCACTATGGTGTTGAACGCTGAGCTGTAGTCAATGAATAGCATTCTCACATAGGTGTTCCTCTTGTCCAGGTGGGAAAGGGCAGTGTGGAGTGCAATAGAGATTGCATCATCTGTGGATCTGTTGAGGCGGTATGCAAATTGGAGTGGGTCTAGGGTTTCTGGGATAATGGTGTTGATGTGAGCCATGACCAGCCTTTCAAAGCACTTCATGACTACAGACGTCAGTGCTACGGGTCGGTAGTCATTTAGGCAGGTTATCTTAATGTCCTTGGGCAAGGGGACTATGGTGGTCTGCTTGAAACATGTTGGTATTACGGACACAGTCAGGGACATGTTGAAATTGTCGGTGAAGACACTTGCCAGTTGGTCAGCACATGCTCGGAGTACACGTCCTGGTAATCTGTCTGGCCCTGCGGCCTTGTGAATGTTGACCTGCTTAAAAGTCTTACTCACATCGGCTATGGAGAGCGTGATCACATAGTCATCCGGAACAGCTGGTGCTCTCATGCATGCTTCGGTGTTGCTTGCCTCGAAGCGAGCATAGAAGTGGTTCAGCTTGTCTGGTAGGCTTGTGTCACTGGGCAGCTCGCGGCTGTGCTTCCCTCTGTAGTCTGTAATAGTTTGCAAAGCCCTGCCACATCCGACGAGCGTCAGAGCCGGTGTAGTACGATTCAATCTTAGTCCTGTATTGACTCTTTGCCTGTTTGATGGTTCGTCGGAGGGCATAGCGGGATTTCTTATAAGCGTCCGGGTTAGAATCCCGCTCCTTGAAAGTGGCAGCTCTACCCTTTAGCTCAGTGCGGATGTTGCCTGTAATCCATGGCTTCTGGTTGGGGTATGTACGTACAGTCACTGTGGGGACGACATCATCAATGCACTTATTGATGAAGCCAGTGACTGATGTAGTGTACTCCTCAATGCTATCTGAAGAATCCCGGAACATGTTCCAGTCTGTGCTAGCAAAACAGTCCTGTAGCTTAGCATCTGCGTCATCTGACATGTCAGAGCTGAGAGAGAATCGGATCCAAATTGGGTCGGGTCTGTATCCTACCCAAATGGATCCGAAAGATTAATAATGCAGCTTTATTGCCATGTAAGCCAGGGAAATTGTTTTGACTTGTCTGGTAGTGAACTTTAATGTGCATTTTCAGTTATATCTAAAATAATTGATTTGTGGTCTACAGCTTAGCATTTTCATATTTACATTCCTATAGCTAGATGGAGAACATTATGAGGTTTTCTGAAATGTTTTCCTTATTTCTGTTGACCAAATACAGTATTTGAGTAGGATGATTTTTTTATGTGATGATTATCACATGCCAGACTAAGAGCAGCGAATAGTTCACTTTTGTCTGTAACCTAATATTCTGTAGGCCTATTATTTTACTGGGAAACATTCAAATCTAGCTTATATAACTGATCAACATTGATTTAGACTCAAGATAGGGTATAGCCAGCAAGCTTCAAATTCAAAATACATTTTGAATAGGCTTTGGAAGGATGGAGTCTCCCATCTGCATTCCCATGTAATTTCCAACAATTAATTTGTAGTTCTAGGTTAGTATTCATGATATGACAATGCTATAATTGGATGCAGAATATTTTGAGGTTTTAAGAGATCTGTTCATTTGGTTTCTGTTTACCACATTTTTTAGATTAGAAGATTTTTATGTGGTGATTTTAGGATGCTAGCGAGTGCTGTGTGTTAAGACAAACAGTGCCTTCAGAAAGAATTCATACCCGTTTACTTATTCCAAATGTTGTTGTCTTACAGCCTGAATTCAAAATTGATTAAATTGATTTTTCTTCTCACCCATCTACACACCCCATAATGACAAGTGAAAACATGTTTTTTGAAATGTTTTCACATTTATTGAAAATGAAATACAGAAATATCTCATTTACATACAGTACCAGTCAAAAGTTTGGACACACCTACTCGTTCAAGGGTTTTTCTTTATTTGTACAATTTTTTTACATTGTAGAATAATAGTGAAGACATCAATACTATGAAATAACACATATGGAATCATGTAGTAACCAAAACAGTGTTGAACAAATCAAAATATATTTTATATTTGAGATTCTTCAAATAGCCACCCTTTGCCTTGATGACAGCTTTGCACACTCTTGGCATTCTCTCCACCTCTTCACCTGGAATGCACATATGCTGAGCACTTGTTGGCTGCTTTTCCTTCACGCTGCTGTCCGACTCATCCGAAACCATCTCAACTGGGTTGAGGTCAGGGGATTGTGGAGGCCAGGTCATCTGATGCAGCACTCCATTACTCTCCTTCTTGGTAAAATAGCCCTTACACAGCCTGGAGGTGTGTTGGGTCATTGTCCTGTTGAAAAACAAATGCTAGTCCCACTAAGCCCAAACCAGATGGGTTGGCGTATGTTGTGGTAGCCATGCTAGTTAAGTGTGCCTTGAATTCTAAATAAATCACTGACAGTGTTACCAGCAAGCACCCCCACACCATAACACCTCCTCCTCCATGCTTTACGGTGGGAACTACACATAAGGAGATCATCCGTTCACCCACACCGCGTCTCACAAAGACACAGCGGTTTGAACCAAAAATCTCAAATTTGGACACATTTCCAAAGGTCTAATGTCCATAGCTCGTGTTTCTTGGCCCAAGAAGGTCTCTTCTTCTTATTGGTGTCCTTTAGTAGTGGTTTCTTTGCAGCAATTCGACCATGAAGGCCTGATTCACACAGTCCCCTCCGAGCAGTTGATGTTGAGAGGTGTCTGTTACTTGAACTCTGTGAAGCATTTATTTGGGCTGCAATTTCTGAGGCTGGTAACTCTTATGAATGTATCCTCTGCAGCAGAGGAATTTGGCAGTACTTCCAAACGTCCTCACAACCGCAGACCACGTGTGACCACGCCAGCCCAAGACCTCCACATCCGGCTTCTTCACCTGCGGGATGGTCCGAAGCACCGCCACAACGCATTATATTTTACCTCAAACACTGCAGCAGAAGCAAACTCCTTCTGCTACTCTTTCATCCGCTTGAGGCTACAGTAAGTCGAGTTTCCCCGAGAAGCTGTGAAGCACTGCGGAAGCTGTGAAGCCAGCTGTAGACTATTGTATGATTGTATTTATATGAGTCAGTTATTAAAGAATGTTAAACAATGTTGTGTACGTTAACTATTGCCTGATTGTATTCATGAGTCTGTTATTAAATGTACATGTTTACTGCATTTCATTAAATCATGTATGGCTACAAATATTGTATATACATTCCTTCATATGGGCAGAATATTGTTCCCTTGGCCTATATACATTTGTTCATATGGGCAGAATGTTGTATATATATTAGTTCATAGGGTTATATAAAGGCTAAATGCTAAAAATTGCCAATATCTAGTTTCTACAATGTATTTTTTTTTGTTTTAAATAATGTATTTTCGTTTTATCTAGTTTTTTACACCATCCATTAACACCAACCATTCACTATAAAACCTTTATTTATCAGAAAAAGCTTAGCAAAATACTAAAATTAAGTCTAAAACATTTATTTAAAATAAAATAATAAAATACAAAAATAAAGTAGGCTACATGACAATGCAGAGCAGAGCCATAAAAACAAGTTCAGGAACAAGTATTCTGTCACGTCTCCTCCCGTTGCTCCCCTCCGGCGCTCTGATTTGCCGGTCTACTGAGCCACCGGTCTGAGCGCACCACCTCGGCAACACCGGAATGGAAACCCAACACACCCTAATCACCTTCAGCGCACCTGCACCTCACCATCTCATCACCACCCCTATATAGCCCTGGACTGTTCAGTGTTGTGTTGTGTATGATTGTTAGTGTCATGTTGTGTACTCTCTCTTTGTTGTTCTATTGCTCAGTGTTAAGTAAACCTTTACATTGTTGATTCCTGCGTCTGCCTCTTCGTTCCTCAGTATTCGTCACAGAATCACACACCAGTCACGAAGATGGATGGTGATCCTCCTGGAGTTTCCCAGCACCTCGACCAGCACCAGCAGCAGATTGCCCAGCTGAACACCGCCATGCAGGAAGTGCTCCAAACGCTGCATAAACTGACCATCGCTCTGGTTCCACCTTAGAGAGCGGCGAGTGCACCCAGTCCACCTCCTCCCGTGCTATCACCAACGTCTGAGGGACCCCTCGCCCTTCCGCAGCGGTACGACGGGAAAACGACTAGATTGGGCTGGATTGGGCCACGGCAGTCTGGGAAGGAGGTGAGGCCGCGGCGCTTCCCTACTCCACCTTCCTCGCTCGGTTCAGGGCGGTGTTCGATCATCCCATGGAGGGAAAGGACAGGGGTGAGCGTCTCCTCCGGCTACAGCAGGGAGAGGAGGCTGCGTTCGAGTACGCCCTGAGCTTTTGCACGGTGGCGGCGTCTTCTGGCTGGAATGAGCGTGCTCTGCGCACAACCTTCAGGAGATGCTTACGGGAGGACATCACAACGGAACTCGCGTGTCGGGACGACGAGATGGACCTTGATACCCTCATCGCCACGTCCATTAGTCTTGAAGACATGTTGAGAGACCGACGGCGTTCCCAACACCACCTGGAGCCTCGATGCTCACCCCATCTGAGCTATGGAAGCCGCCCTGCCTCCGAGTCCTCACCCAGGGAGGTGGGCAGCACCCCCTACACCACCACGGACCACAGATCTCCTGGTGGCTTCCTATCTAGGCGGCATGACTCCCATCACCGCTCCGTGAGTGTTCCGTCATCACCTGTCCCCAAACCATTGTTTTTAGTTTCCCTAACGGTGAATGGTTCTTCCTTCTCTTTGCTTTCCACGGCAATGATAGATTCCGGATCAGCGGGGAACCTTATCGATAGGGAGCTGGTCTCTGAATGGGGGTTGCCCACTGTGCCACTGCCTTCTCCGCTACATGTCACCTCGCTGGACAATAAACCACTTGGATCAGGCACCATTACGCATGTCACTCTCCCCATCACCACCCCCATTCCTACACTACCGGAGCACCATGAGGAGCTGTCCTTCCACATCGTCACGTCACCCCTTCACCGGATCGTCTTGGGATTGCCCTGGCTCAGACCACACAACCCCACCATCAGTTGAACCACCGGAGGACCTGCCTGCCGGTGGTTTGTTGTTCCACGTCAGTAGAGAGTCCGGAGTCCGCCCTCCAGCCCAACATTCCACGTGAGTATGCAGATCTCTCCGATGTCTTCTCAGCCTCCAAGGCTAAGTGTCTCCCTCCTCACAGGCCCTGGGACTGCGCCATTGACCTGCTGGAGGGACAACACCCCCCGAAGAGTCGCATTTACTCCCTCTCCATAGTGGAGACTGAGGCCATGGAGAAGTATGTGGTGGAGACCCTGAAACAGGGGTTCATCAGACGCTCTACCTCTCCTGCCTCCGCCAGCTTCTTCTTCATGGCCAAAAAAGACGGAGGACTGAGACCATGCATTGACTACCGGAGGCTGAACGCAGTCACCACCAAGTACCGGTACCCCCTCCCTCTGGTTCTGTCGGCCATCGAGCAGCTGTGAGGGGCCCGGTACTTTACCAAGTTGGACCTGAGGAGTGCCTACAACCTGATCCGAATCTGGGAAGGAGACGAGTGGAAGACGGCATTCAGCACTACCTCAGGCCACTATGAATACTGCATCATGCCCTACGACCTCGCTAACGCACCTTCCGTGTTCCAGTCCTTCGTCAATGACGTGTTCCGAGACATGTTGAGTAGACAGGTGGTGGTGTACATCGACGATATCCTGATCTACTCGGCTACATTCGAGGAGCACGTCAGGGACGTCCGAGCAGTCCTACTCCGCCTCCGGGAACACAGCCTGTTGGTGAAGGGGGAGAAATGCGAATTCCACCAACAGGCCATCTCCTTCATGGAAAAAACAGGATCAGTCCTCAGGGGGTGTTCATGGAAAGAGCGAAGACGGACGCTGTCAGGTCATGGCCAGTCCCCACCACCATCAAGGGTCTACAGAGCTTCCTGGGCTTCGCCAATTTCTACCGGCGTTTCATCAGGTCCTTCAGCTCCATAGCCGCCCCGCTCACCTCTCTCCTTAAGGGTGGTCCTCAGAAGCTGGCCTGGAACCCTGAGGCTGACGCTGCCTTGAAGAGGCTGAAGGAGAGGTTCACCACAGCGCCCCTCCTAAAACACCCAGATCCAGCTCGTCCTTTCATCCCTGAGGTGGACGCATCTGAGGAGGGCGTGGGTGGGGTCCTCTCCCAGCGGCAAGGTAAGCCAGAGAAAATGTATCCCTGTGCCTTTTCCTCGAAAACGCTTATCCCCGCAGAGAGGAACTATGGAGTTGGAGACAGGGAGCTGTTGGCGGTGGTCCTCGCTCTGGAGGAATGGAGACACTGGCTGGAGGGCGCAGTCCATCCATTCCAGATTCTCACTGACCACCGGAATTTGGAGCACATACGGGCAGCAAAACGGATGAACTCTCGTCAAGCCAGGTGGGCCCAATTTCTTACTCGATTTTAGTTTATTCTGTCCAACCGCCCAGGATCCCAGAATGTGAAAGCCGACCTCTCTCCAGGATGCACCATACCGGAGAAAGGAAGGATCTGGGGGGGGTCCTATCCTGCCTCTGTCTCTCATCGTGGCACCTGTCGTTTGAGATGTGGACGAAGACATCCGCCTGGCGGCTCAGGAGGACCCAGCGCCTGCCAACGGCCCTCCGGGGCGCGTGTATGTACCCACCAGGGTCCGTGACCACCTGCTGATCTGGGCGCACACCACCCTTACGGCAGGGCACTCCGGTATTACGCGCACCCTACATTCTCTCTCACAAAAATACTGGTGGCCGACCTTGGCTACTGATGTCTCCCACTATAGCAACTCCTGTTCCGTATGTGTCCAAACGAAGACACCTCGGAACGCCCCGGCAGGCAAACTAGTTCCTCTCCCAGTGCCTCAGCGACCTTGGTCACACCTGTCCATAGACTTTGTCACCGACCTCCCACGTTGTGATGGCTTCACCACAGTCCTGGTGGTCGTAGATCGGTTCTCCAAATCATGCAATTTTTTGCCACTAACTGGTCTTCCTTCTGCTCTCCAGGTCGCTGAGATCCTGTTCCAACAGGTCTTCCGGCATTATGGACTTCCGGAGGACATCGTGACCCCCAATTCACCTCCCGAGTGTGGAAGGCTTTCCTGGAGAAGATCGGAGCCATGGCCAGCCTCACTTCCGGGTATAGGCCTCAGTCGAATGGGCAGGTGGAGCGCATGAACCAGGAGCTGGGGAGGTTTCTTCATTGCCACTGTCAGGACTGGCAGGGTGAGTGGGTGAGGTTTCTTCCCTGGGCAGAATATGCCCAGAACTCCCTCGTTCACTCCTCCACGGGGCTCACTCCCTTCCAGTGCATCCTGGGGTACCAGCCGGCCCTGGCCCCTTGGTCACCCAGCCAGACCGATGCGCCTGCTGTTGACGAGTGGTTCCGCAGGGCCGGACAGGTCTGGGACACCTGCCCATATCCATCTCCAGAGGGCCATTCGTCAGCAGAAGGACCAAGCCGACCGCCACCTCAGTAAAGCCCCCGTATTCCAGCCTGGTTATCGTGTCTGGCTGACCTCTAAAAAAAAAACTCTCCGCCTGCCCTGCAAGAAACTGAGCCCCTGGTTTGTGGGGCCATTTAAGGTCCTCCGGCGGATAAATTAGGTATCGTACCGGCTGCTCCTTCCCCCTCACTACCGTGTCTCACCCACTTTTCATGTGTCTCTCCTCAGGCCGGTGGATCCTGGTCCTCTGGTGGATGCCGTCCCCCGGGGGACGCATCCCCTGCTCCTGGACATTGACGGGAGTCCGGCGTATGCGGTGAGGGATCTGCTGGACTCCAGGTTCTGTGGGGGAGGGCTCCGTTACCTGGTGGACTGGGATTGGTATGGTCCTGAGGAGCTGGGTTCCGGCTGGGGACGTTCTGGACCCCAACCTAATTCGGGACTTCCACCGTCGCTGCCCTGACCGGCCCGCTCCTCATCCTTGGGGTCGTCCTCCTGGCTGGCGACATATTGCGGCGGGAGCCGCGCGTCCGGGAGGAAGTTCTGTCACGTCTCCTCCCGTTGCTCCACTCCGACGCTCTGATTCGCCGGTCTACTGAGCCACCGGTCTGAGCGTACCACCTCGGCAACACCGGAATGGAAACCCAACGCACAATCACCTCCAGCGCACCTGCACCTCATCTCATCACCACCCCTATATAGCCCTGGACTGTTCAGTGTTGTGTTGTGTGTGCTTGTTAGTGTCATGTTGTGTACTCGCTCTCTGTTGTTCTCTTGCTCAGTGTTAAGTAAACCTTTACATTGTTGATTCCTGGGTCTGCGTCCTCCCTCTTCGTTCCTCAGTACTCGTCACATCTTCCAAGAATGTGCTTAATGTTCTGGTTTCATAAGGATTTTGGAGTCATTGAAAGGGTTGCAATTGATGTGTCATGAATAAGTGTCCAAGTAGGCTAGGTGCTAATTTTTCTAAGATGGATTATGGAGTATTCACAACTGCAACTTCAAAGCGTAGGCAACGCTCTTCAGGTAAAAGCCAATTCATGCTTGATCTGAAAATGTGGTCGGAGGCTCCATATGGAGGGTGTGACGCATTTGCGGAGTCTCCGGAGGCATGCAGAGGCTAAATTGAGCTCTGTACCGTATCACCATGCACCTCCCAAATGTTGTAACAATGTGGAGGGCTCCATATAGCTCTGCATTAACATGATTGGTTGACGATAGGTGGGGGCGGGAGGTCCTGTATAAACACAAACTCACTTCCTTGACAACAGCTCTGCTCAATAGCTCTGTTCAACAGCTCTGCGCTGCTCCACGAAGCGCAAGAAGTATGAATGCCCTGACTTCTGCAGAGACCGTATCACCGTAAATGCTGCATGTCCAATGCAGATAATCAGAACAACCATGTAGGGCCTTTAAGACTTCAGCTGTTCAGTCGTGGTGTACTTCCAAACCAATCCTTCTGTTTATTGCCGTAGCAGGGTCTTTGCCATGTCGGAGAAATGGCAGCAAGTTGCTGCTCCATTCTCATTTCACCTAATTTCCAAATGATGTGTTGGATAGCGCCAAGATTCGGCAAAAAATGTTGATGCCAGCACTCCACTCTGTTGTTGGTCTTCGCCAAGTCTTGCAGGACAGCATCGTAGCAGTTCCATAATTCTGAAAATAAAAAAAGAGAAGCAGATTAGCAACCATGTTATTGGCCTTGGGCATGATGTCATCAATAATAAGAATAATAAAGCCATTATTATGTTAAACAAGACATACCTATGTGAAACATTGGCTTTCTTCGAATGCGTCCGACCTTAACCCCAACCCATGTTGCCTGGAAGTATGTCAGGAGCTCCCTTCTCCAGTTGATTTTCCTGCGCTGAAAGAACTGCATATCCAGCATAAAAGGCTCTGCATGTTTAATCCGGCATCTGCATTGACCGTACAGCATTACGGAGCTATACAGAGCTCTCCGCATTGTTATACAATTTGAGAGGCGCAAAGCGATGCAGTACGGAGCTCAATTTGGCCTCTGCATGCCTCCGGAGGCGGCACAATTGCGTCACACCATCCATACAGCGCCTCCGACCACATTTTCGGATTTTTGCGCCTCTCAAATTGTATAACAATGCGGAGAGCTCTGTATAGCTCCGCATTGACATGATTGGTTGACAGTAGGTGAGGGTGGGATGTCCTGTATAAACACAAACTCACTTCTGTGACAACTGTCACGCCCTGGCTCTGGGGACACTGTTATGTTGAGCCAGGGTGTGTAGATCTATGTACTCTATTTCTATGTTGGCCTGAGTGACTCCCAATCAGAGGCAACGAGTGTCAGCTGTTTGCTGGTTGTCTCTGATTGGGAGCCATATTTAAACTGTCGGTTTTTCCTTTGTTTTTGTGGGTTCTTGTTCGGGTTGGTTTGTGTGGTAACCATTGACGTCACGTTTTTCGTTTGTTGTTTTGATCGTGTGATCATTAAATAAATATAATATGTTCACCTTCAACGCTGCGCATTGGTCCTCCTCATTAGACGATCGTGACAGAAAAACCCACCATACTAGGACCAAGCAGCGTGTCCAGGAGCAGGCAGACTGGACATGGGAGGATCGCCGGCCATGGAGTGAGACTGACGAGAGGCAACCCCAAACATTTTTTAGGGGGGGGCACACGGCATGGACGACGGGGCTGACGGAGGCAAAAGAGGGGCGGATTCTGGAGGCCACCAGGTTACGGATACACCGCCCTGTACGTCCTGTGCGGATGCCTCACACAGAGTGTGTGAGGGTAGGCATTCAGCCAGGACGGGTTGTGGCCGCTCTTCACTCCAGGGCTCCTATCCGTCTCCACAGCCCGGTTCGGCCTGTCCCTGCTCCACGCACCAAGCCTACGGTGTGCGTCGACAGCCCAGCCCGGCCTGTCCCTGCTCCACGCACCAAGCCTACGGTGTGCGTTGACAGCCCAGCCCGGCCTGTCCCTGCTCCACGCACCAAGCCTACGGGGTGCGTCGCCAGCCCAGCCTGGCCTGTCCCTGCTCCACGCACCAAGCCTACGGTGCGCGTCGCCAGCCCGGCCCGGCCTGTTCCTGCCACTCGCACCAAGCCTACGGTGTGCGTCGCCAGCCCGGCCCGGCCTGTTCCTGCCACTTGCACCAAGCCTACGGTGCGCGTCGCCAGCCCGGCCCGGCCTGTTCCTGCCACTCGCACCAAGCCAGGGGTGCGAGTCGCCAGCCCGGCCCGGCCTGTTCCTGCCACTCGCACCAAGCCAGGGGTGCGAGTCGTCAGCCTGGTCCAGAACGTTGCTGCTCCACGCACCAAGCCAGGGGTGCGCATCGTCAGCCCGGTCCGGTCAGTTCCTGCCTCACACACCAAGCCAGGGGTGCGCGTCGTCAGTCCGGCACAACCCGTGCCTGGGTCATCGGTGCCAAATCAGGTACCGCTCAACTGCTCCACAACGGAGCTGAAGCTAGCCGCTCCTGCTACGTCCAGGTCAGCTCCAGCCAGCGGGGCCAGACCGGACCAGGGGCGCTATGGGGGGTTGATTGGAGGGTGGTGGGCAAGGCCGGAGCCAGAACCGCCGCCGAGGAGGTATGCCCACCCAGCCCTCCCGTGTTTAGCTCTTATTGAGGCGCGGTTGCAGTCCGCGCCTTTAGGGGGGGGTACTGTCACACCCTGGCTCTGGGACTCTATTTGTTGAGCCAGGGTGTGTTTATTCTATGTGTTATATTTCTATGTTGGGGGTTCTAGTTTGTCTATTTCTATGTTGGCCTGAGTGACTCCCAATCAGAGGCAACGAGTGTCAGCTGTTGGCTGGTTGTCTCTGATTGGGAGCCATATTTAAACTGTCTGTTTTCCTTTTGTGTTTGTGGGTTTTTGTTCCGTGTTCGGTCATTGTCACCGTGGACTTCACGAGTCGTTTCTTGTTTTGTATTACACTTTAACTAATTAAAGTATGTTTGTTCAACACGCTGCGCATTGGTCTACTTCTCTCCCTGACGATCGTGACAACAACTTCCTTCAGAACAGCTCAGCGTTGCTTTGCGAGGCGCAAAAAGTATGTTTGCGCTGACCTCTGCAGAGGCCGTATCACAGTAAATGTGACTGACCACCTCGATTCGGTCTTATGTAGCAAAATTAGAAATTGTGTTTGTTACATCGGACAAAAGTAGACTTTAATGCTGTATGGCCAATGCAGACGTCGGATTGACGTCTGACCAATATTTGAGAGGTACACATCGATGCGGTACGGAGCTTGATTTAGCCTCCAATTGCGTCACACCCTCCATACAAAGCCTTCGACCACATTCCGGAGCAAGCATAAATTGGCTTTAACTTGGAAATAACCCCGTCTGTGAGTGTTATGTGACCTTGGCATTCATTTATTTACGGTCTGTTGTTCCCATCTGTAGGTGTAGCCTTCATGCGCATATATCGTTTTTTGAAGCACAGAGAGGATCAATTCGGTTTCCATTGCTTGTCAGGGACATCACCAGGACCTTGGATAAGTGAGTGCCACTGGAAAGTTGGTGGACTATAATGTCCTCTTTTCAATGGCCTATGCTATTGGTTGCATTTAAGACATGAGTCATTCATTTTATTGATCTCAATATGTCAATGTCAGAGTATCTTGTCATTTTTGTAATTTGTGTGTTATTAAAAAATATTATTGCAATGTCTCCAGTCATGTAAAATGATGTAGAAGTACAGGAAATTATTTTAGAAAAGGCTATGTTTTCTCAACCCCTGGTCTTCAGGGCTGAGCCCCTGGTTATGAAACTCTGGTGACGTCCCTATATACTTGTTCTGACCACCTCTAAAAATAATGAATGCTGAGGGTAGCAGTGCAAGGTCTTTTTAAGCAGAATATTTTGATTATTAACATATGAACGACTTGCAATTAGATTGCTGGACAATTGAAGCCATCCATTCAACCCATTTATTCAGATCTGGGAGTTCAAAGAGGATAGTTTTGAGGTAATCGATTGGGCCTAGTTATTATTCATTTGCAGCTACATTTGCATTCATTCTCTTACATTTCTTAAAATAGCCTATACTCTTCTTGTGCAATGTACTGTACTGTTTGCAGTAGCGGTGTGTGGGTAAAATCACAGGGGAAGCAGAAAAAAAAGTCATATTACAACTTATAGTGGCTTGCGAAAGTATTCACCCCCCTTGGCATTTTTCGTATTTTGTTGCCTTACATAATTTGATTTACACAACATGCCTACCACTTTGAAGATGCAAAATATTTGTTATTGTGAAACAAACAAGAAATTAGACCAAAAAAAAGAACTTGAGCGTGCATAACTATTCACCACCCCAAAGTCAATACTTTGTAGAGCCACCTTTTGCAGCAATTACAGCTGCAAGTCTCTTGGGGTATGTCTCTATAAGCTTGGCACATCTAGCCACTGGGATTTTTGCCCATTCTTCAAGGCAAAACTGCTCCAGCTCCTTCATGTTGGATGGGTTCCGCTGGTGTACAGCAATCTTTAAGTCATACCACAGATTCTCAATTGGATTGAGGTCTGGGCTTTGACTAGGCCATTCCAAGACATTTAAATGTTCCCATTAAACCACTCAAGTGTTGCTTTAGCAGTATGCTTAGGGTCATTGTCCTGCTGGGAGGTGAACCTCCGTCCCAGTCTCAAATCTCTGGAAGACTGAAACAGGTTTCCCTCAAGAATTTCCCTGTATTTAGCGCCATCCATCATTCCTTCAATTCTGACCAGTTTCCCAGTCCCTGCCGATGAAAAACATCCCCACAGCACGATGTTGCCACCACCATGCTTCACTGTGGCGATGGTGTTCTCGGGGGGATGAGAGGTGTTGGGTTTGCGCCAGACATAGCGTTTTCTTTGATGGCCAAAAAGCTCAATTGTAGTCTCATCTGACTAGAGTACCTTCTTCTATATGTTTGGGGAGTCTCCCACATGCCTTTTGGTGAACACCAAACGTCTTTGCTTATTTTTTTCTGTAAGCAATGGCTTTTTTCTGGGCACTCTTCTGTAAAGCCCCGCTCTGTGGAGTGTACGGCTTAAAGTGGTCCTATGGACAGATACTCCAATCTCTGCTGTGGAGCTTTGCAGCTCCTTCAGGGTAATCTTTGGTCTCTTTGTTGCCTCTCTGATTAATGCCCTCCTTGCCTGGTCCGTGAGTTTTGGTGGGCGGCCCTCTCTTGGCAGGTTTGTTGTGGTGCCATATTATTTCAATTTTTTAATAATGGATTTAATGGTGCTCCGTGGGATGCTCAAAGTTTCAGATATTTTTTTATAACCAAACACTGATCTGTACTTCTCCACAACTTTGTCCCTGACCTGTTTGGAGAGCTCCTTGGTCTTCATGGTGCCGCTTGGTTGGTGGTGCCCCTTGCTTAGTGGTGTTGCAGACTCTGGGGCCTTTCAGAACAGGTGTATATATACTGAGATCATGTGACAGATCATGTGACACTTAGATTGCACACAGGTGGACTTTATTTAACTAATTATGTGACTTCTGAAGGTAATTGGTTGCACCAGATCTTATTTAGGGGCTTCATAGCAAAGGGGGTGAATACATATGCACGCACCAGTTTTCATTATTATTTCTTAGAATTTTTTGAAACAAGTTATTTGTTTCATTTCACTTTACCAATTTGGACTATTTTGTGTATGTCCATTACATGAAATCCAAATAAAAATCTATTTAAATTACAGGTTGTAATGCAACAAAATAGGAATAATGCCAAGGGGGATGAATACTTTTGCAAGGCACTGTATGTGTTGTGATAATTGCCTGTTAGTTCATGTGCCTTGTGACCGTGATATATAGGCCTAAAGGCCGGGACAATAAGAAGACACAGTGGCAGAATAAATTCAACCAAACCTTTGTTTCATCACAAAACCAGAGAGCAATCTCTGTCCGGTGAAGTACACAAAGCATATTGCATGTAACAAACAGTTACATGACCTATAGCATGGTCAAGCAAGTTAATGTTTCCGACATTTTTTGGACCACTAAACAACTATTGATTTAGAACCAATGAGAGTTACCGCAAGTCGCAATGAAAACAGGAGCTGCCTCCACTATTCCAGCACCATTTAAATTTAACATTTCAACATCATCAAAATTAGAACTAACAGGTTATAGAGCAAACAACGCAATTATCACAACACATAAGTTGTAATATGGCTTTTTTGTCTGGCTTCTCTAGTGATTTTACTCACGCACCGCTACTGCAAACAGAACAGAATTCATGGTTCCTTCTATTAAGGCAAGTCGTCCAGGTCCTGAGGCCGCAAAGCATCCCCAAACCATCACACCACCACCACCATGCTTGACCTTTGGTATGATGTTCTTACTGTGGAATGCAGTGTTTGGTTTTCGCCAGGCATAATGGGACCCATCTCGTCTAAAAAGTTGACTCAAGTTTGCCAAAAAGCACCTGGATGATCATCAAGACTCTTGGAAGAACGTTCTATGGACAGATGATTCAAAAGTATAACTTTTTGGACGACATGGTTCCAGTAATGCCTGGCGAAAACCAAATTCTACATTCCACAGTAAGAACATCATACCAAAGGTCAAGCATGGTGGTGGTGGTGGTGGTGGTGTGATGGTTTGGGGATGCTTTGCTGCCTCAGGACCTGGACGACTTGCCTTAATAGAAGGAGCCATGAATTCTGCTCTGTATCAGAGAATTCTACAGGAGAATGTCAGACCATCCGTCTGTGAGCTGAAGCTGAAGTGCAGCTGGGTCATGCAGCAAGACAATGATCCAAAACACACAATCAAGTCTACATGTAAATAGCTAAAAAGCAACAAATTTGAAGTTTTGGAATGGCCTAGTCAAAGTCCAGACCTAATCCCAATTGAGATGTTGTGGCAGGACTTGAAACGAGCAGTTCATGCTTGAAAACACACACGTCACTGAGTTAAAGCAGTTCTGCATGGAAGAGTGGGCCAAAATTCCTCCACAGCGACGTGAGAGACAGATCAACAACTACAGGAAGCATTTGATTGGAGTCATTGCAGCTAAAGGTGGCACAACCAGTTAATGAGTGTAAGTGGGCAATTACACTCATTACTTGTAAGTGGGCAATTACACTCCATTTTTCACACAGGGGAATTGGGTGTTGCATAACTTTGTTTATGAAATAAATGAAATAAATATGTAATTGTTGTGTTATTTGTCCACTTATGTTCCCTTTATCTAATATTAGGTTTTGGTTGAAGATCTGATAACATTCAGTATCACAAATATGCAAAAGTAGAGAAAATTAGAAAGGGGGCAAATACTTTTTCATAGCACTGTATTTATAACCCCACTGCCACCATGGGGCACTCTGTTCACAACGTTGATATCAGCAAACCACTCGCCCACACGACGCCATACACGCTGTCTGTGTCACGCCCTGGCCTATATAACTCTAGCTAGTTTGGTCAGGGTGTGAATATCTATGTTTGTATTTCTATGTTTGGCCGGGTGTGGTTCCCAATCAGAGGCAGCTGTCGCTCGTTGTCTCTGATTGGGGATCATACTTAGGCAGCCAGTTTTCCTGCCTGTATTGTGGGTTTTTGTTTGTGTTCGGTTAGTGTGGCTTGTTAGTGTTAGCCTTCCGACGTCACGTTTTGTTGTTTTTGTATGTTTATTCAGTTCAATAAACATGGATGCATTTCACGCTGCGTTTTGGTCCTTCTCGTTCATCAACGAACGAGACAGAAAAACCCACCACCAATGGACCAAGCAGCGTGCCCAGGAGGAGCAGAGAGGATGGACCTGGCGAGAGATGAGAGAGGATCTGGCAAGGAAGATGGAGGCCCTGAAAGGGATCAGGGTGGAGAAGGAGAGACAGCCCCAATATTTTTTTTTTGGGGGGGGCTAAAAGGGTGGTCGGGGAGCGACAGAGAGGAGCCCCGACCACTGCACTCGTGGGGGCTCAAAGAGGAGTCCTCACTGGAGGAGGACGGGGCGCGGAGTGTAAAGGACGGAGACAGTCATAGACCTCCAGCGCCGGTTCCCAGTCCGGTACGCCCCGTACCTGCTCTCCGCACCAAGCCAGTGGTTCTTGTTCCCAGTCTGGCCCGGCCTGTTCCTGCTCCCCGCACCAAGCCAGTGGTGCGTGTTCCCAGTCTGGCCCGGCCTGTTCCTGCTCCCCGCACCAAGCCAGTGGTGCATGTTCCCAGTCCAGCCCGGCCTGTTCCTGCTCCTCGCACCAAGCCAGGGGTGCGCGTCGCCAGTCCGGTCTGTTCCTGCTCCTCGTACCAAGCTAGTGGTAGGTGTCGCCAGTCCGGCCCGGCCTGTTCCTGCTCCTCGCACCAAGCCAGTGGTGCGCGTCGCCAGTCCGGCCCGGCCTGTTCCTGCTCCTCGTACCAAGCCAGTGGTGCGCTTCGCCAGTCCGGCCCGGCCTGTTCCTGCTCGTCGCACCAAGCCAGTGGGGCGCGTCGCCAGTCCGGCACGGCCCGTGCCCGTTCCACCAGTGCCTGGTTCGGCACCGGTCAGCGGCTCCATTCCGGAGCCAGAGCAGTCCGCTCCACCGGTGCCTGATCCAGCTCCGGTCAGCGGCTCCACTCCGGAGCCGCCACCGAGGCTGGAGGCCCACCCGGACCCTCCCCTATTCAGTCAAGTTTGTGCGGCCAGAGTCCGCACCTTTGGGGGGGGGGGGGGTACTGTCACGCCCTGGCCTATATAACTCTAGCTAGTTTGGTCAGGGTGTGAATATCTATGTTTGTATTTCTATGTTTGGCCGGGTGTGGTTCCCAATCAGAGGCAGCTGTCGCTCGTTGTCTCTGATTGGGGATCATACTTAGGCAGCCAGTTTTCCTGCCTGTATTGTGGGTTTTTGTTTGTGTTCGGTTAGTGTGGCTTGTTAGTGTTAGCCTTCCGACGTCACGTTTGTTGTTTTTGTATGTTTATTCAGTTCAATAAACATGGATGCATTTCACGCTGCGTTTTGGTCCTTCTCGTTCATCAACGATCGTGACAGTCTGCCATCTGGTGAGGACGACGAGCACGCAGATGAGCTTCCCTGAGACTGTTTCTGACAGATTGTGTAAAAATTATTTGGTTGTGCAAACCCACAGTTTCATCAGCTGTCCGGGTGGCTGCTCTCAGACGATCCCACAGGTGAAGAAGCGAGATGTGGAGGTTCTGGGCTGGCATGGTTACACGTGGTCTGGAGGCAGCTTATGGTAAAGAAATTAACATTCAACCATCTGGCAACAGCTCTGGTGGACATTCCTGCAGTCAGCAGGCCAATTGCACGCTCCCTCAAAACTTGAGACATCTGTGGCATTGTGTTGTGTGACAAAACTGCACATTTTAGAGTGGCCTTTTATTGTCCGAGCACAAGGTTATCTTGGCAAAGGAGAAATGCTTACTAACAAGAAATACGCTTTTTGTGCATATGGAACATTTCAGGGATCTTTTATTTTAGCTCATGAAACATGGGACCAACACTTTACATGTTGTGTTTATATTTTTGTTCAGTACATTTGTAAACCACAAGAGAGATCGCATGTCAAACTGATCCAGTCCGAACTCCTGTGGCTGTGGTCCGAACAATATCATGACTACAAGTAAACAAAGTGTATTAGTCAAAATATGTTTAATGAGTGATTAAAACACTAATTGTCAATACTAGGGTTGTTATCAGATTACTTTCTCCAAAATCTGGCAAACTTGACAATATAAGTCCATTATCCCGTTGGGAGATCTTTTCTTTAAAATAACGTCTCCAAGTTTCTTTGGTCTGCAACGGGCGGTCACATTCAAGTAGCCCATCACAAAGGCTCACAGAACACCTGAGCAAAGCCTACACAATATGAATTCACAACATCTCAAAGTGGTGTTATGTCTTATTGCATCGCAGTCAGAACTTCTGAAATGGTCCGATGTTCAGCTTTCGAAATGGTTGCAGTTTCTGAAATGGTCTGAGGAGTCACTCAGCTTGAAATGTTTGTTATTCCTCTCCTCTCCCCCATCCATCCATCCATCCATCCATCCATCCATCCATGCAGCCTCTATGTACCATTCACTGTACGTCCCAGATCTCACAGAGGAGGGGGGTGAACTTGTGGTCGCTCATGCGCCAAGAGGTAAGCATCTCGGCATGGTGGTGATTGAGGGTCCGCAGTTCGGTCAGCCGGCCCAGGAGATGGGCAAAGTGCTGGGGCTCCAGCGGGTGCCGCATTGCACAGAACCTCCTGAGCACCTCCAACATGGGCTCCTGCAGCCTCTCCACTGCCTGCTGGTCCTTCAGGTACGGCCTGTCTGTAGAAGAGAATAAATTAAAGGGGAAGTTCAGTATTTTACAAACGAATTATAAAATGGTTTTTCACCCTGAAAGTAGTCTATAGGCGAGGAGAAACTGTATTCCTTAGTTCGGTTTACAAACTTCAACTAACTTTAGCCACAGCGAGCTAAAAAGGTTTGATATGGGCATGCGGCACATCAACTTCAAGTAATGTCAAACCAAATAATTGAGTTTATTTCAGTTGATTTGACCATTACATTTTTACTTGTGCCACATGCCCAGCAGGCAGCTCACCTGGTGACAGGATGGTAATGGCGGTGAGAAGGGCGTGTTCTTCCTGCATCATCTGGAGTTCCCCGATGCTTTTGTAGAAGTTGAACATGGGTGTAATGAACTCCTCTGATATTCCTGGAAAACATGTGGAGGTGCGTGTTCAATACATAACCAGTAGATGGCAGTATTATCCATATATCACTGAGGGGAATGGGTTCAAACATTGAGCGGTACAAAGGTGTAAGCGTAAATAATATACAGATACCTAGTATAATTCCCATACAGTCCCACTATAATGAACCAAAATATATGTTAAAAGATTAGAGGTAACATACTATTGGAGGATACCATTGGACTTTTACAGATTTCTGTTTAAAAAATCCGGAGAGCAGGACTACCCCCACCTCCACCACTACTACCACCAAAACCATCAAAACAATTCACCCCCTCCAGCCAGACACATCACAGAGCCGTAAGCCTTCAGAAATGCCAGGAGCGCACAAAGCGGGAGAGAGGGGGACAATAGGGCTCTCGATGTTTAGATAAAGAACAATAGCCTCTTTAGACATCATATCTCTCTTTTCCCTCGGACAGGCCTTTAGCTTGAATATCTCTCAACCAATCCATTCACTCTGGAGAGGTGCCAAGGGACGGAGTAACGCACTTATAGCGGCCATCTCTACCACTCTGCATTCAACAGTCCAACCAGGGATGTCAAAATGGGATGTCAAAATGACAGCTGCATGTTGGCCTACTGTGTAAATCGCACACGCACACGCACACACGCAAACACACACACACACACACACACACACACACTGGACAACACAGGTATCTTTTGGTTATCACTATAGCAACAGCCTCCAGGAACAATAAAAAACACAATATTTACATCTTACAGTTAAATGAGAAAATGAGGAAAAGGAATAAAACAACAATATGCATATGACAGCAATATGGTAGACTTTGAAAATCAAGATAGCCAGACTGCTGCACTCTTTAAAATTAAATATATGAAAGTGAGTTTCATAAATAAAGATAAGTTTAGTCAGGGAGGAGTATGAAGATGCTAATTTCTCAGAGAAAAATCTATTGACTTTCTACAAATATGGCCTTCTCTTAGAAAAAAGGGTTCCAAAAGTGTTCTTCGGGTGTCCCCATAGGAGAACCCTATTTGGTTTATTTAGTAGAACCCTCTGTGGAAAGGGTTCTACTTGGAACCCAAAAAGATTCTACTTGGAACCAAAAAGGGTTCTTCAAAGGGTTATCCTATGGGGACAGCCGAAGAACCCCTTTAGGTTCTAGATAGCACCTTTTTGTGCTATCTAGAACACAACACATCACCCCATAGTAAAGCTGGTTGAAATCATTTCAGACATCTTTGCCCGCTGGGGTGAGGTGTTGTGTTTTGTACTATACACACAAATCCATGAAATGGCATAAAGCAAAAAATATCAGAATATCAAAGTCAGATCCTCTCGTTTAACGTGTTATGACCAGTACAATTAATTGGATGTTTAGTGCATTATTCATGCCTCCTCACACCACACTGCCATCCGACAGCCAACACTATCAGAGTTTATGGACGATAAATCATGGGCATAGCTCTAACTGATCCAGTCTAGCATCAGAAGGCATCCCTCTTTTACCCTACTACACTGCCTGGCACAATGCCCATACACGCTCACAATGGAATGAAAACGTATCCGGCGGGCAGTGGTCCATTTACATGGGTAACCCACACCTGGCCAGGGATCAACAGGTCAGTACACTGCTAGTCTGCCAGCATCCTCGTCAAATAGATCGTCAGATAGAGCAGGCCCATCCATTATTCACATCAGACCTGCCTGGCTGCCTGCAGACAGATCTAATCTATAGTACAGTATGGCCATGGGAGTGGTGTGTGTGTGTGTTTGTGTGTGTGTGTGGTGGATGAGAGGGCCGGAGGCCTCCCAAGGTGATGAATCAGAGAGGATTTGTACATGTACATAGTGTATTTGTACATAGTGATGATAACCACAATTTAGTTCTAGCAACAGTAGTAGACATGTGGATGTGTATTGGAGTATTGTCATAGTATTTTCCCTTACATGCTCCAGATTCCCAGTATGAACGTACCACTCTTGCGTATCCTGTCCTCCAGCACCTCTGTGTGTCCATGGGGTAGCTTCCTGGTAAACACCTGTGCTGAGCGCAGGAACATGGCCTCCACTGCCGAGCCCTTTAACAAAGCTATCTGATCCTCATGGTCCAGGGCTGAGAAACCTGTCAGGGCCATACACACGCATGCACACAAGCATGTAAGCACGCACGCACAGTCAGGAGAGGCTATTGCAGGGAGGAAGGGGAGAATGGACCTCCCTTATGGTTTGTGAGAAATAAAAAATAATGAAACATAAAAAAATCCTGCTAGTAAATAAAACTATGCTAAATAAACTCACTCAGTAGACTTATCTTTCCATTTCAATGCAGTGTAACAGAGGTGGTTTGGTGAACTATGCTTGTGTGATGAGTAACCTTGCCGGAGACCTGAAGACTAGTGTTAGCTTCCTGAGTTAATGCCTAGACCTTTGCTCAGTGGACTAACACAGTCTTGGGTCAATACCCGCTCTGACCTATGATATTAAGTCATACAAGTTAATTGTTGTTATCATGTTGCTATGATGGTGCCAAGGAGCCGATTAGGCTAT
Source organism: Coregonus lavaretus (assembly GCF_964263955.1). Lineage (NCBI taxonomy): Eukaryota > Metazoa > Chordata > Actinopteri > Salmoniformes > Salmonidae > Coregonus > Coregonus lavaretus. Next base: position 19,425,528 of record NC_139998.1, on the reverse strand, counting down.
TATTATGGAGTACCGAGGCACAAAAGGCCAGAGGTTGACTGATAATTAATAGGAGTATCCTATATTCTACTTCCTTAAAGAGAAAAGGTTGGAATGACCATTGTCATAGAAGTCCAGACCTGGAATGTTCTTGGTAAACTCCACCAGCACTTGAACATGACTGGTGGCCATCTCTGTCAAAAGGAGGAAGTTCTCGTCTGCATTGAACTGCTCCTGTAGCTGGAGAAACAACAAGGGCACACAAAAGAGAATTACAGAATGTGTGTGAAGTTTTATGACACTGCTGGCTGATAAGGAGAGTTATGCAACTTCATCTAAGACATGAGGGAGAGAACAGTCTGACTTCTACTGGGATAGAGAGCATGTGGTTTAAGTCATTGCTGGAGTCTTACTTGGAAATCATCTACTCTGGGATATGTTACAAGGGTCTCTTATTGTGTCTTCTATGAACTATGAATAAGTCTGAGTTGTAAAAGCATACACGATGGCTTGCTGAAAGACACATAATTTGATAGAATTGTAGGAGATATCACATACCAGTTTTTTGGCCATGTCTTGAGGGATTCGATGTTTCTGGTAAGCTTCTACGATAAAGCTCAAAAGAGCCTGCTGCTCTTGACTGAGCTCAACTTTCTCCTGAAAGAAAACCATTAGCAATCAGTTTTGAATCTCTTCTGTTTAACACTAGGGCTATTTATGAGTCATTACTTTAAAGAGGCAGTCTTAGCTGTGAGTAATACAATCCGTTGGTGGCAACATGGCTTTAGAAATGTTGAAATATTCATAGTTAATTTTAACACTGGGCTGTCATTATCATGCTATTCCCATATCCAGTAATCAGTGTAGGACATTTCAAAACAAATCAAATTGTATTTGTCACATGCGCCGAATACAACGGGTGTAGACTTTACAGTGAAATGCTTGATTTCGAGCCCATCCCAACGATTCAGAGTTACAAAATAATAATAAAAAATAGTAACACAAGAGGAATAAAATACACAAGAATTAAGCTACAGTATATACAGGAAGTACCAGTACCAGATCAATGTGCAGGGGTAAGAGGTATTTGAGGTAGATATGTAAATGAAGGCAGGGTAAAGTGACTAGGCATCAGAATAAATAATAATACGAGTAAAATAAAGAACAGAGTAGCAGTGTAAAATTGTGTGTGAATGTGTGTGGGTTTTATGTGAGAGTGTCAGTGTAGTGTGTGAGTGAGTGAGTGTGTATAAAGTGCATTTACATAGTCTTGTGAATGTGCAAGATATGGTCAAATCAAATCAAATGTTATTGGTCACATACACATATTTAGCAGATATTATTGCGGGTGTAGCGAAATGCTTATGTTCCTGGAGAGCCCTGCGGTTGCGGGCGGTGCAGTTGCCGTACCAGGTGAGGATACAGCCCAACAGGATGCTCTCAATTGGGCATCTGTAAAAGTTTGTGAGGGTCTTAGGGGCCAAGCCGAAGTGCTTCAGCCTCCTGATTGAAGAGGCGCTGTTGCCTCTTCTTCACCACACTGTCTGTGGGTGGACCATTTTAGATTTTCAGTGATGTGTATGCAGAGGAACTTTAAGCTTTTCACCTTCTCCACTGCGGTCCTGTCGATGTGGATAAGGGCGTGCTCCCTCTGCTGTCTCCTGAAGTCCACGATCAGCTCCTTCGTTTTGTTGATGTTGAGGGAGAGGCTATTTTCCTGGCACCACTCCGCCAGGGCCCTCACCTCCTCCCTGTAGGCTGTCTCGTCATTGTTGGTAATCAGGCCTACTACTGTTGTGTCGTCTGCAAACTTGATGATTGAGTTGGAGGCGTGCGTGGCCACGCAATCATGGAAGATCAGCGTAGTGGAGGTGTTGTTTCCTACCTTCACCACCTGGGGGCGGTGGCCCATCAGGAAGTCCAGGACCCAGTTGCACAGGGCGGGGTTCAGACCCAGGGCCCCGAGCTTAATGATGAGCTTGGAGGGTACTATGGTGATGAAGGCTGCGCTATAGTCAATAAACAGCATTTTTACATAGGTATTCCTCTTGTCCAGATGGGATAGTGCAGTGTGCAGTGCGATGGCGATTGCATCGTCTGTGGATATATTGGGGCGGTATGCAAGTTGAAGTGGGTCTAGGGTGTCAGGTAAAGTGGAGGTGATATGATCCTTAACTGGCCTCTCAAGCACTTCATGTTGACAGAAGTGAATGTTATAGGGTGATATTAATTTAGTTCAGTTACCTTTGCTTTCTTGGGTACAGGAACAATGGTGGACATCTTCAAGCAAGTGGGGACAGCAGACTGGGATAGGGAGAGATTGAATATGTCCGTGAACACTCCAGCCAGCTGGTCTGAGCATGCTCTGAGGATGCGGCCAGGGATGCCGTCTGGGCCGGCAGCCTTGCGAGGGTTAACACACTTAAATGTCTGACTCACGTCGGCCACAGAGAACGAGAGCCCACAGTCCTTGTTATGCGCGAAAGCTGCCATCTATCCACGGTTTTTGGTTTGGGTAGGTTTTAATAATCACAACATCCGCTATACACTTCCTGATGAACCCAGACACTGTGTCAATGCAGATAGTCTGTGTAACCATTTAAATAACTATTTAGCTGTCTTACGGCTATTAAACAGTCTTATGGCTTGGGGGTAGAAGCGGTCTCAGAGCCTGTTGGTCGGAGAGTCAATGCTCCGGTACCGTTTGCCGGACGGTAGCAGAGTGAACAGTCTATGGCTGGGGTTGCTGAAGTCTTGCAATTTTTGGGGCCTTCCTCTGACACCGCCTGATATAGAGGTCCTGGATGGCAGGGAGCTCGGCCCCAGTTATGTACTGGGCCATCCGCAACACCTTCTGTACCGCTTTGAGGTCAAGGGCAGTGCATTTGCCATACCAAGAGGTGATGCAGCCAGTCAAGATGCTCTCGATGGTGCAGATGTATAACTTTTTGAGGATCAGAGGGCCCATGCCAAATCTTTTCAGCCTCCTGAGGGGGAAGAGGCACTGTCGTACTCTCTTCAAGACTGTACTGGTGCATGTGGACAATGTTAAGTCCTTAGTGATGTGGACGGCAACGAACTTGAAGCTCTTGACCCGCTCCACTACAGCCCTGTCGATGTGGATGGGGGCGTGCTCTCCCCTCTTTCTGACGCTGAGGGTGAGGGTCTTGTCCTGGCACCACACTGCCAAGTCTCTGACTTTCTCTCTGTAGGCTTTCTCATTGATGTCGGTGATCAGGCCTACCACTGTAGCTTCGTCAGCAAACTTGATGAAGGTGTTGGAGTCGTGAGTGGCCACACAGTTGTGGGTGAACAGGGAGTACAGGAGGGGACTAAGCACGCACCCCCGTGTTGAGGGTTAGCGTGGCAGAGGTGTTGTTGCCTACCCTCACCACCTGGGGCCGGCCCGTCAGGATGTCCAGGATCCAGTTACAGAGGGATGTGTTCAGTCCCAGGGTCTCGAGCTTGGTGATGAGCTTGGAGGGGACTTTGGTTTTGATCGCTGCGCTGTAGTCTATGAACAGCATTCTCACATAGTTATTTCCCCTCTTCTCCAGGTGGGAGAGGGCAGTGTGCAGTGCAATTGAGATTGCATAATCTGTGAATCTTTTGGGGCGGTATGTGAATTGGAGTGGGTCCAGGGTGTCTGGGGTGATGGGGTTGATGTGTGTCATGCCCTTCAAAGCACTTACAAATTACAGATGTGAGTGCTACAGGGAGATAGTCATTTAGGCAGGTTACCTTGGAGTTCTTGGGAATATAGACCATCATATTTTTTTAACAAAGGAAGGTCATTCAATAAATAGTTAGTTTGTCTTAGTCTATAAACATCTAACACCATTTTCTAGTAAATCATTTTCTAGTAAATAATTTTCTGTACTTAGATTCCTCCATTTGGAATCACTGACGTTTCACATTTTGAAGAGCAAAAACCATTCTAAAGAGCAAAAAGGGGAGCTTTTACCTTTGACAGTTTGGTGGTGGAGGTGACCTGCTTGCTGTCTCCCCCCTCTGTCTCGTCCCCAGTGGACTCTCCTGGTGAGGCCTTGGTGTTTTTCCTCAGCCTTTTAGACTTACACTGGATCTCTGTCAGCAGACCTGTGGGAAGTGATGATGGGTTCAAACAAAATGTGTTGAAGGAGAATTTCACCCCTACTTGTTCAATAGTGATTCTCCTTGTGAATGCACTGTAGCCATCCAGAAAAGGCCTGATGCCCAATGATACAGCAGGGCATTTTATATTTTATTCAATTGGCTTTATAGTGTAACTATGGGTTTGAGAAAGTTATTGAGAAAGTTTTGAACATGTTGGGTCGTTTTCACAGCTTTCTATTTCCTTACAACCAGTCAAACATTTAATCTTCAAATTTTAAACAGAAAATATTACAAGTTTTTTTTCAGTTATTGCATTTTCTCCCTGGTCCCTAAACGTCTTTTCTCCACGATGAGAGAGAAAACTTTATTGACCACTTCTGGTGCCATCTGCGGGAGGACGTCCGAAGGGAGCTAGCCTGCCGGGAAACCATGTTGTCCTTCACGCAACTGGTGGACATGGCCATCAGTTTGGACAACCTGCTGGCGGCCAGAGGATGTCCTGGAGGAGGTCTGCCTGTTCCAACCCCAGCCGACTCGGATCACAATCTGATGGAGCTGGGTGGAGCCGCGATCCGAGAGAGCGGAGGACGACAGCGGCAGTGTAACTCTGGTGGCACGGAGGGACATTACACCGCATGATGTCGTCAGCGTTCTTTTGGGTCTGAAGGCGGCAGGCAGGGCACTCTCGCATCACCCCAGGTATCGAACACCTACACTTGTTCAGAGCCCTCTGCTGCGCACTGTACCCTACCCATCTACTTTCCTGATCACACTGTAGTTCCCCAGTGTAAGGCGCTAGTCGATTCAGGCGCAGCTGGGAACTTTATGAACAGAGCATTCTCACACAGGCTAGGCAATTAATTGGTTCCCCTATCCATTCCACTCCCCATCAGAGCACTTGACAGTCGACCATTAGGGTCCGGGTTTGTTAGGGATGTTACCGCACCAATCACCATGGATGGAAAGTCCAGACAGTAGCTCCACCGTGCGCATTCCCACCGAATACCTCAATTTGGCGCACGTGTTTTCCAAAACGCAGGCGACCAAGTTACCACCTCATCGGGCGGGGGATAGACGCTGTGCCTCCCAGGAGTCATGTGTATCCCCTGTCACAGGCAGAAACGGAGGCTGTGGAAACAAACGTCACCGAGTCCCTGCGCCAGGGGTTTATACGACCCTCCACTTCTCCCGCCTCCTCAAGTTTCTTTTTTGTGAAGAATCAAGACGGCGGTCTGCCCATTTGCATTGATTATCGATCACTGAACAAGGAGACGATACGATTTAGTTATCCTCTCCCCCTCATTCCTTCAGTGATCGAGTCAATGCATGGGGCGTGCTTCTTCACCAAATTAGATCTCCGGAGTGCGTACAACATGGTGCGTGTCCAAGAGGGGGATGAGTGGAAGACAGCATTCAGCACAACCACGGGGCATTATGAATACCTGGTTTGATGAATGATCCATCCAGTGCTGGCCCGACTGTTGGAAAATGACCTTTATGCCAAGGCAGAAAAGTGTCTGTTTTTCCTATCCCAGGTGTTCCTTAAAGAGGTGGGGTTTCAAATGTCTCCGGAAGGTGGTGAGTGACTCCGCTGTCCTGGCGTCGTGAGGGAGCTTGTTCCACCATTGGGGTGCCAGAGCCATTTTGAAAAGAAGGTTGACGACATTCGATCCTCGTTTGTTAAGTCAAATGACACTGCTGGTCCTGCTCACACTGCCCTACCCTATGCTTTGACTTCTTTCTCCCCTCTCTCTCCAGATGAAATCTTGCGACTTGTGATGGCCGGCCGCCCAACAACCTGCCCGCTTGACCCTATCCCCTCCTCTCTTCTCCAGACCATTTCCGGAGACCTTCTCCCTTACCTCACCTCGCTCCTCAACTCATCCTTGACCGCTGGCTATGTCCCTTCCGTCTTCAAGAGAGCGAGAGTTGCACCCCTTCTCAAAAAACCTACACTCGATCCCTCCGATGTCAACAACTACAGACCAGTATCCCTTCTTTCTTTTCTCTCCAAAACTCTTGAGCGTGCCGTCTTTAGCCAACTCTCTTGCTATCTCTCTCAGAATGACCTTCTTGATCCAAGCCAGTCAGGTTTCAAGACTGGTCATTCAACTGAGACTGCTCTTCTCTGTGTCACGGAGGCTCTCCCCACTGCTAAAGCTAACTCTCTCTCCTCTGCTCTTGTCCTTCTAGACCTGTCTGCTGCCTTTGATACTGTGAACCATCAGATCCTCCTCTCCACCCTCTCCGAGTTGGGCATCTCTGGCGCAGCTCACTCTTGGATTGTGTCCTACCTGACAGGTCGCTCCTACCAAGTGCCGTGGCGAGAATCTGTCTCCGCACCACGTGCTCTCCCCACTGGTGTCCCCCAGGGCTCAGTTCTAGGCCCTCTCCTATTCTCGCTATACACCAAGTCATTTGGCTCTGTCATATCCTCACATGGCCTCTCCTATCATTGCTACACAGACGACACACAACTAATCTTCTCCTTTCCCCCTTCTGATAACCAGGTGGCGAATCGCATCTCTGCATGTCTGGCAGACATATCAGTGTGGATTACGGATCACCACCTCAAGCTGAACCTTGGCAAGACGGAGCTGCTCTTCCTCCCGGGGAAGGACTGCCCGTTCCATGATCTCGCCATCACGGTTGACAACTCCGTTGTGTCCTCCTCCCAGAGTGCAAAGAGCCTTGGCGTGACCCTGGACAACACCCTGTCGTTCTCCACTAACATCAAGGCGGTGACCCGATCCTGTAGGTTCATGCTCTACAACATTCGGAGAGTACGACCCTGCCTTACACAGGAAGCGGCACAGGTCCTAATCCAGGCACTTGTCATCTCCCGTCTGGATTACTGCAACTCGCTGTTGGCTGGGCTCCCTGCCTGTGCCATTAAACCCCTACAACTCATCCAGAATGCCGCAGCCCGTCTGGTGTTCAACCTTCCCAAGTTCTCTCACGTCACCCTGCTCCTCCGCACACTCCACTAGCTTCCAGTTGAAGCTTGCATCTGCTACAAGACCATGGTGCTTGCCTACGGAGCTGTGAGGGGAACGGCACCTCCGTACCTTCAGGCTCTGATCAGTCCCTACACCCAAACGAGGGCATTGCGTTCATCCACCTCTGGCCTGCTGGCCCCCCTACCTTTGCGGAAGCACAGTTCCCGCTCAGCCCAGTCAAAACTGTTCGCTGCTCTGGCACCCCAATGGTGGAACAAGCTCCCTCATGACGCCAGGACAGCGGAGTCACTCACCACCTTCCGGAGACACTTGAAACCCCACCTCTTTAAGGAATACCTGGGATAGGATAAAGTAATCCTTCTACCCCCCCCTTACCCCCCCCCCCCCCCACACCCCCCCCAAAAAATAAGAGCGTCTGCTAAATGACGTAAATGTAAATGTAAATGTATTTTCCCCTTGTGCATGTTTGTTCCAGTGCGCCTCTTTTGCGCACTGGACTGGTTACGCTGGATTACAGAATAAACTCTGTATACTTGACTCCTTCAAATCACGCATCACACCTGCTACCTGTAACTTCCTTAAAAACATTTATGGGCAACAACTCCGTCCTCCTGATACCCCAAATACACTAATTGGGTGTCATTTGTGGTAGGATTAAGCTAGAGAGAAGGACACAAAGATTTCATCATGACCATGTATTTTTGATAATGTTTTACACCTTAATTTCACCATTCTTCTTTTATTTATGCCAAAATACCTTATCCTCCAGTTGAAGTGTTCTCTCTCTCTCTCTCTCTCTCTCTCTCTCTCTCTCTCTCTCTCTCTCTCTCTCTCTCTCTCTCTCTCTCTCTCTCTCTCTCTCTCTCTCTCTCTCTCTCTCTCTCTCTCTCTCTCTCTCTCTCTCTCTCTCTCTCTCTCTCTCTCTCTCTCTCTCTCTCTCTCTCTTCCTTGAAGAGCAACAATGGTGAGACCTTTCTATTGTGAGAGGTATAACACACTGTCCCTCAGTAAAAATCAAAATAGTCGTGTTAGAATTCACAATGAGAATTCTCTGCTATGATCTGAGAATGTCCCCAGTGCATTGAAAGAACATTATGATGCTATCATACAGTCTGAAGAGATAGTCAGGGGGACAGACTCACAGCTAGACACATGTCAATCTGAATCAAATACTGATAGTGAGTGACTGTTTAACCATGTTGATCCTAAACTGATTAAAAGTAAATGGATAGATGAATGTTAAAATGCAATACAATTTGTTTACAAGCTCTATAGGGAAATAGCAGGGGCACTTCTTCTTAAAGGTCCCCTTAAATGTGCCAGTGCTTCAGTTGAATTAAAAGAAAGGGGTTGAATATTATTTTTTGTACGGGCAGGTAATATGGTATAGTATGTGCATCAAGTAACAAGTACCATGAGTTAATAAAACCTGCAATGTAGTCTCTCAAGTAATAAATGCACATAGTAGTATATCAAAGAGCTGGTGTTATCACCAAATTCATTTCCTGACGTTGGCAAGATATTCCGTTGCACATAAGAAATAGCAATATGCTTAGCGATGCAATAGGAGATCTACAACTACATGGATTCTGGAGTAAAGACTATCCTCCATATGTCATGACCACCTTTCTTGTAGAATTCAGTGTAAAACTTCTTTCAGTAATGATGGTTTATGGTTTCCCTTGACTATTAGTCCCTTTCCTTATCAATAATACCAGTACTTCACAGTCTGTACCATTAAGTCTGACATAATGGGTACAGTATCCCATGAGGATAAATGGAGAGATGCCAACAGCTGTTGGCGTGAGTGCTGATATACTCACACTCTGACAGCATGCCCATCTCCTTGCACTTCCGGAGACGACACTCCTGGCACTTCCTGCGCATGTACATGTCCATCTCACAGGTCCCTTCACTCTTGCACTTGTACACGGCGTTCTTCGTGATGCTCCGTCTGAAGAAGCCTGAAGGCAGTGATCAGCACAATTACCCAGTGACCTCAGTCTTTGGTCATATGATGAAATACTAGTGATATTACGTACTGTAAAGCAAATAACACCACTACAGATGCAGGATCTTACTTTGATCACTCTTTTGTTGCTGGGAATTTGGAGATGAGCTTTGTGATTTACATAAATCCACTGAAAACCCACACTAACACACGGTTCTATTAACAGTATTGCACTTTTCATGTAGCCTACTTTTAGCAAGCTATAATAGCCTAACCACCGATCAAGCAACATTATGGACTAAACGTTCAAATCCTGTTGCTGCAGGATTATTTTCCTGTAGCAATATAGGTCGAATTAGGATCCTACATCTGTATGTTGTAGAGGTGGACTGTGCCTTGAATCGGATTAGCTCAATAGGAACATTGGAATAAACCTGATAGCCTTGCCCTACAAACCCTATGACACGATACAGATACACCGTCTCCCATAAATTAAACCTCTAATGGAGTGATGGCATTGGTTTGTGGCTGATCTATGCCCTTGGTCTTGACCTATGCCCAAGGGGTGCTTCAAACCATTAACATTATCCCCTTTTAACAGTGTAACACAGCGTACAGTCCAGCTATGCCCTCCGTAAGGCAATCAAACATGCAAAACGTCAGCACAGAGTGGAGTCGCAATTCAACGGCTCAGACACCAGACGTATGTGGCAGGGACTCCAGACAATCACGGATTATAAAGGGAAAACCAGCCACATCGTGGACACCGATGCATTGCTCCCAGACACACTAAACACCTTCTTCGCCCGCTTCGAGGAAAACACAGCGCTGCCGACACGGGCCACCGCCGCTTACGAGGACTGTGAACTCTAATTCTCTGTGGCCGACGTGAGTAAGACATTTAAGCGTGTTAACCCTCACAACGGCCACGACCTGTTCACCCTGCTATCATCCAGAATGCAAGGTCAGTACAGGTGCATCAAAGCTGGGACAGAGAGACTGAAAAACAGCTTCTATCTCCAGGCCATCAGACTGTTAAATAGTCACCACTAGCCGGACTCCGCCCAGTACCCTGCCCTGAACTTTAGTCACTGTTACTAGCCGGCTACTGTTTCTGTATGGTATGTTGGATTAAGGAATAAAGACAGACACCAATGTTCAGTTCAATAGCCTTGTTCAGCCTTGTACAAATCCCTACGCGTGGAGTCTGGGGAACAGTCCAACTAGTCGATTACCTATCAACTAGACTCCGTAACATCATCCTTTTCAATAGAAAGTGCAAACATAACATTGAGTTCTTAACAGTCAAGTCATAACAATTGAAAGTGCAAACATAACATTGCGTTCTTAACAGTCAAGTCATAACAATTGAAAAGCATGACATTTTCTTTTTACTTCAGCTGTCATCTTCCTTTTTTAATTTTTTTTTTTTTTTTTTTAAATTAACAGACAACCAGTTAAGTCTCTTGCTTACAGAGTAAGCCTGTCCGGTGGCTTGCACAGCCGACCCACCCGTGAGTAAGTATTGGCTCTGACAGGGGTAGGATTAGGGCCACGAGCTGGAGAGTTTGGTGGGGTAGAAGCTTCACCTTCAGTTGGCTCATGTCTCAATTCTGCACCCCTTACCCTTAGGCCTGGACTGTGATCCAGCTCATCTAAGTGAGTGTATGGCATGTTCTGGTTTGTCTGCTCTGCTACGCGCAGATCCACCCGATTGCGACGATAGAGGGAGCCACCAACATCCACCAGGTAAGAACGTGGTGCAACTCTCTGTAGGCATGTGCCCAGCCTCCAAAGTCCTGTGTGGTCTCCCGGCAGCGGTTTCATCCTTATAGTTTCACCCACCTCCAGCTCTGGTAGGTCTCGAGCAGTCCGGTCGTAGAAGCACTTAGCGAGCTGCTTTCTGTGACGCAGTTTGTCCGTGACGCCAACCATGACGCAGGGCTCAAGTAGCTTGTTAGCTACGGGGATAGTAGTCTTCAGACGTCTGGACAGAAGGCGTTGTGCTGGGCTGCTGTCCATGTTTTCGGTGGGTGTGTTCCTCCACTGTAAGATCGCTTTCCATGGGTCGTTGCTGTCGCGCAAGGCCCTGCTTAACAGGTTTTTTGCAATCTTGACAGCTGATTCTGCCTTGCCATTTGCTTTTGGGTGTCTTGGAGAGGAGGTCACGTGGTCAAACTCCCATTCTGAGGCGAAACGCTTGAACTGTGCAGTGAATTGTGGGCCATTGTCCGTGATTACCTTGTCAGGCTGACCTTGCCTTGCAAACTGCGCCTTGCAGCGCTTTATGACCGTCTCTGCGGACAAGTCAGGGAGCAGTTCAATTTCCCAAAAGTCAGAGTAATGATCAACGAGGAGAAGATAGTCCTTTTGTCTGTGGCTGAATAAGTCCATGCTGATGATTTGCCAGGCCCTTGTGGGCAGTTCGTGTGACATCATGGTTTCCTTTTGCTGTTCATGAGCGTACTCGTTGCATGTGGTACAGTTGCTGACAAAGTCTTTAATTTCTGCTTGCATGTTTGGCCAGTATAATGTTTCACGAGCCTGACGGTAGCATGCGTCACCTCCGACGTGACTGGAGTGTATGCGGGTAAGCATCTCTGGACGTAGTGATTTGGGAATAATGACCTTCTGACCTTTGAACAAGACGCCATTTTGCACACTGATCTCATCTCGAAAGGTCCAGTATTCTCTCACTGTGAAAGGTGTCTCCTCTTTCAGATATGGCCAACCTGCTAGAGCCATGGACTTCAGTGACTGTAGGTGTTCGTCCTTGTCAGTATGTTGCCTGATCTGGGCTAGGCGGTGATCTGTCACGTTTAAGTAGTCTGCCTGATTGATCTGTTGAACATCTTGTTGTTCCTGCTGTAGCGAACAGATGGCCTGCCGCTGATAGACAGTGCCTCTACCTGTACATTGTGCTGTTGCCCTGCTCAGTGTGTCGCTGATGTACATCTCAGGTCCTGGCTTGTAAATGACCTTCAGGCTGTAGTTTTGCAGAGTCAGGAGCATACTTTGAAGCCTCTTGGGCGCGTTGAGGAGAGGTTTACTGAATATGGCAATGAGTGGTTTGTGGTCAGTTTCAGCGGTGACCAGCTCTCGACCATATAAGTAGTGATGGAATCGCTGGCAGGCGAAGACGATGCTGAGGCACTCTTTCTCAATTTGTGCATAGTTTTGTTCGGTGGGGGTGAGCGCTCTCGAGGCAAACGCAACGGGCTGGCCTTCCTGCATAAGGCAGCATCCAAGTCCCCTTTGGCTAGAGTCGCTCTGGATTGTGACAGGCTTCGTGACGTCGTAGTAGCGCAACACTGGCATGGATGAAGCCAGAGATTTCATCTCCTGCACTGCGGCCTCGTGCTTGGGTAGCCAGTGCCATGGTGTGTCTTTGTCCAGCAATCGGCGCAGAGGCTCACAGACTGCTGATAGGTGTGGCATGAACTTTGCAAGATAGTTTGCAAAGCCGATGAGACGCTGTACTCCTTTTGCATCAGACGGGTTTGGCATGTCGAGGATCGCTTGGACCTTGTCTGGGTCCGGCTTCAGGCCTTTTGCCGAGAGAATGTGGCCATGGAAGTGGACGTCTTTCACCTTGAACTGCAGCTTCTTCAGGCCAAGACGAAGCTTAACTGATCGGCAGCGCTCCATCAGTGCCAGGAGCTTCACATCGTGGTCGCGTTCTGCTTCTTCGTCTGTTTCACCACAGCCTACGATCAGGATATCATCGGCGATGGGTTCAATGCCCTTGAGCCCAGCCAGTAACTCGTGCTGCTTGCGTTGGTATACCTCAGGCGCCACTGAGACACCAAACGGGAGCTTGAGCCAGCGTTTCCGACCCCAGGGGGTCCAGAAGGTAGTCATGAAGCTGCTTTCTTCGTCCAGCTTGCATTGAAGGAATGCATCTCGGGCATCCACCAAGGTGAAAATCCTGGCCTTGGGAAGCTTATAGAGGACATCCTCTAGTGTCGGCATGATGTAGTGGGATCGTTTCAGTGCTTGGTTCAGATGCTTTGGGTCGATGCAGACCCTCAGCTTCTCTGGTTTTTTTACTATGACCATATTGCTGATCCAGTCAGTTGGTTCAGTCACAGATGTCATGTGGCCATCGGCCTCATACTTGTCCAGCTGGGCCTTCACAGCCACTTTCATTGCAATGGGCACATTGCGAGGAGCACACTGGACTGGAGTAATGCTCTCATCCACTTCAAAGTGTACCTCCCCAGGCACTGATTCAACGGGCATGTTGAATACATCGTCATATCTGCTGAGTAGTTGTTCTTTGGACAGGGGTCCATGCTGGACATGATCCACAATGTGCAGGTCATTTGGTACAGTGAACTGCATCAGTCCCAGGCGTTCGCATGTAGAGCCTGAGAGGAGAGGATTTTGACTGGTTTTCACAATCTCGAACTCCAGCTTGTGTTTGCGTCCCCGAATAACACATTCGGTCTCAAAGGTGCCCATAGAGCTCATTAGTTCTCCTGAGTACAGCTTTAGTCTAGTATCGCTGGGAAATAGATGTGTGTCAGGTGCCAGATTGATTTTGTCTTTGTAGCTCATTACGTTGCATGTAGCACCCGAATCCAGTTGACATTGTTGTTGCTTGTTGTGTAATCGTAGTGTCACAAACCATTTCTTCCCTCTTGAGTGTACAGCCCCAATGGATTCATGCATGTAAATGTCACTTTCACTGTTCAGCTCTGAACATTGAGTAACATCATCAACACAGTGAATCTTGCCCTCACTCACCCTTCTTTTGCTTTTGAGACACACTTTTGCAAAGTGATTATTAGTTCCACAAGCTCTGCATGGTTTTCCATAGGCCGGGCAGTGCTCTTTGCCACGTGTGTGTGTATTCCCACAGTATTTACATGCTACGGGGCTCTCTGTGTTCACCGTTCGTGGTGAATTACTCTGCCTCGATTGGTTTTGTCTGAATGTCTGCCTAGCAACAGCGTGAACAGTATCAACGTCGGAGCGTGGGGTTTCCGTTTCCATTGCTCTCATTCTCATGTCAGTGACTTCAGCAGTGCGGCACATTTCGATGGCAGTTACTAATGTTAAGCCTCTCTCTCTCAGTAGACGCCGGCGCGTATTCTCATTTGCAATTCCCAGTACTATTTTGTCACGAATCAGTTCATCTTTCAATCCCCCGTATTCACAAGTGGCGGATTTCTCTCTCAAACGGGTTACAAAGTTGTGTACTGACTCACCCTCTTCCTGTTTGCAGCTTCCGAAAACGAACCGCTCGTAAATTACGTTTCTGGCGGGTTTGAAGTAATTCTCCAATGCATCCAATATAGCCTTTGCATCACACTGTTGTCGTGCCGTGAGGGTGAGATTGTGCCGGTAGATATGCCTGCATTCGCTGCCCATTAAACTCCTCAGAGTTGCCGCTTGTACCTCGTTGGGTTTCTCACGTAGACCGGTCGCCAGCGCATAGTCCTCGAATTCATCCCTGAAGTTGTCCCAATTAGTATTCCAGTCCCCTGTGAGAACCATGTGATTTGGTGGCGGAATGTTCGCTGCCATAGCAATGGAATAGGAGATTTCTTTGTCTTCAGTCATGGAGGTAGGTAGTGATGCTAGCTAGCCAGCTAACACGAGTTGATCAGTGTTGTGAGTAGGAAACGGCTTGTGTTCGCATATGGAACGTAACTGCGCCTATACTGTACTTAGCTACAAAAATAACAAACGTGTGTTTTCCGAGCCACTTCTAATACCATGTTTCTGTATGGTATGTTGGATTAAGGAATAAAGACAGACACCAATGTTCAGTTCAATAGCCTTGTTCAGCCTTGTACAAATCCCTACGCGTGGAGTCTGGGGAACAGTCCAACTAGTCGATTACCTATCAACTAGACTCCGTAACAGCTACCACCCGGTACTCAACCCTGCACCTTAGAGACTGCTCCGCTAGGTACGTACACCACCAGTCAAAAGGTTGGACACACCTACTCATTCAAAGGTTTTTCTTTATTTTTACTTTTTTTTACATTGTAGAATAATAGTGAAGACATCAGAACTATGAAATAACACACATGGAATCATGTAGTAACCAAAAAAGTATTAAACAAATCAAAATATATTTTATATTTGAGATTCTTCAAATAGCCACCCATTGCCTTGATGACAGCTTTGCACACTCTTGGCATTCTTTCGACCAGCTCCACCTGGAATGCTTTTCCAACAGTCTTGAAGGAGTTCCGAAATATGCTGAGCACTTGTTGGCTGCTTTTCCTTCACTCTGCCGTCCGACTCATCCCAAACCATCTCAATTTCATAGTTTTGATGTCTTTACTATTATTCTACAATGTAGAACATTTAAAAAAATAAAGGAAAACCTTGGAATGAGTAGGTGTGTCCAAACATTTGACTGGTACTGTAATAATTGAACAGTGGTCACTTTAATAATGTTTACATACTGTTTTATCCACTTCATATGTACAGTGCATTCGGAAAGTATTCAGACCCCTTGAATTTTTCCACATTTTGTTGTGTTACAGCCTTATTCTAAAATGGATTAATCTACACACAATACCCCATAATGACAAAGTGAAAACAGATTTTTAGAAATTTTAGCAAATTTATAAAACATAAAAAACTGAAATACTTGATTTACATATGTATTCAGACCCTCTGTCTTATGAGCCTCGAAATTGAGCTCAGGTGCATTTTGTTTCCACCTGTGGTAATTTCAATTGATTGGCCATCCTTCCCCAGA
This sequence comes from Coregonus lavaretus, assembly GCF_964263955.1. Lineage (NCBI taxonomy): Eukaryota > Metazoa > Chordata > Actinopteri > Salmoniformes > Salmonidae > Coregonus > Coregonus lavaretus. The sequence continues at coordinate 19,409,819 of NC_139998.1, read as the reverse complement.
TCTGTGCCTCGACACAATCCTGTTTCGGAGCTCTACGGACAATTCCTTCGACCTCATGGCTTGGTTTTTGACATGCACTGTCAATTGTGGGACCTTATATAGACAGGTGTGTGCTTTTCCAAATCATGTGGACTCCAATCAAGTTGTAGAAACATATCAAGGATGATCAATGGAAATAGGATGCACCTGAGCTCAATTTCGAGTCTCATAGCAAAGGGTCTGAATACTTATGTAAATAAGGTATTTCTGTTTTTAATTTTTAATACATTTGCCAAAAAAAATCTAAAAACCTGTTTTCACTTTGTCATTATGGGGTATTGTGTGTAGATTGATGAGAAAAAATAAATAATTGTATCCATTTTAGCATAAGGCTGTAACGTAACAAAATGTGGAAAAAGTGAAGGGGTCTGAATACTTTCCGAATGCATATTTATATTGAGGACTCTGACATTGCTCGTTCTAATATTTATATATTTCTTAATTATTTTATATTTATTTTGGGGGATTTGCATGTATTGTTTTGTATTGCTAGGTATTACTGCACAATTGTAGCTAGGAACATCAGGATTTCGCTACACTCGCTATAACATCTGCAATGTATGTATACACGACCAATAACATTTTATTTTGACACTAACTACCAGTGCGAGAAAGATGCCCTTTTGAGAGCCTTTTGAGAGCCTTTTTGGACTGGTTCCATACAGTGGGCACACACACGATAGCTTTGTAACAGGTAATTAGACATTCAAGCGTAGGGAGATGAGTACAGTGACACACATTAACATTGCTTAACTCTGGTTCCCTATGCCATTATAGAGTGGGAACGATATCCGGAGGGTGAACCGACGAGGGACAACCTAACCTCAAACCTACACTCAGACACGAGGCAGGACAGCCCAGTGACTGCAACCATGCCATTGTCCACCCTAAGAGGGTGAAATTACACGTGTACCCATTCACCTGAGGTTTTGCAAGAAATTGAGTAGAAATGCTGTGATTAAGAAAGTTAGGGAGGTGTTGTTAGTTGTGATTCGTCACATTGGGTGTCACTGAGCTCGTAATTTTTACATGAAGAGGTGCTGTAAAGTCATGCTGCTTACTCCTGGCATTGAGTCCAGAGACAATTCCTTCATTCATCCTCGTCATGACAAAATATCATACTGATCACCTTCTGGATGTTTGTCATACCAGTGGGCTACTCTGTAGACATCATATTACATTATAGAATCTCCCAACTATATTCAGATTACAATACTGTTCTAGCAATAGCTACGGAGCAAAACCAGAAGTGATCAACACAGGCTTTTAGAAGAAGTGAGCCCATCCATAGAGTAGTTTCTTGTGTTGAATGTGGAAGAGGCTCTTATTTGGATCTACGTTGTAGAAGACGGTGAAGATCTGTAGTCCATAACACTTCAATGTCTACAGCTATGATCAAGATGTAGCACACTTAACCACTGCACTTACCTTTACACCCTTCACAGGTGAGAGCGTTATAGTGGTACCCGGATGCCTTGTCCCCACACACCACACACAGCTCCTCCCCTTTGACCCTGCCTGTGTGGGAAGTGTGCCTGGTCCTCTTGCACACCGGAGGCACTATGGCGGATGCCTCTTCCATTTCAGCATCATAGCTACCCTCCAGGGGTCCTTTCCTCAGTTCATACATCTCTATGGGTGAGTACCACTCCTCGCCGCTGTACTGGGGGTAGTAATTCTGACTGGAGTAGTATGGAAGGGAGGACATGGTGGGCTCCACCGAGGGGTATTGCATGCTGGGATAGCTGGTGAAGGCTAAGACCTCTTGATCCTGGAGCAGAGGGCTCCCTTGCTCTGCCAGAATATCTGAGTGGAGAAAAGAAAGATGCATAGATTAAATTATACTATCACTGAAAAGAAGTGTGCAATCACCTCATTTTTTGAATCATGTGTTGTTTCTTTAGCCAACTAAAAAGTCAGCTTGATTTCAGCATGGTTCAGAAAATCCACAATAGCTACACATTTCACAAGCCAATAACTCCTGTATTTTCCCAAGGATAGTGAAGTACGACTGTCAAATTCACTTCCCAGCTGTTACAGTAGTATTAGATAGTGACTTAATCTGAGTATTTAAACATTAACATAACAGGGGATAGTAACCTACATAAACTCAGCCACTCACACTCTCACAGAACACACTGTCATAGCAGAATGACGGGACAGCTTGAGTTTTCCAACTATTCTTCAAAGATATATAGTACTTATCTATACTTATATTTTACATATATTTATATTTCACAATGCTTTATCATCAGGTGTACCTACTATGTCATAAATTATAATAATTATATTTCTATTATGTCAGCATGAACCCTTGAAAGTTAGACGTCAGCTAGCATTGGAACCATGTCATATCAATTCTATTCATTAAAATACATTAAGGTAAAAGTAAATCCTGGACAACAAAAAAGCTGCTGGAATTAAGCCGTATAGTTCTATAGGGTTGAGTTAATCTAAACTCATCTGATAACACACATAACCCAAGCTGACGCAACAAGATCGTCAGGCATGAGATACTGACCTGAAGATTTGTTCTAGACCATGGCCATCTCAGGGTGACCCAGCACACCCAGGATAAAAACCCCCCCTCTCTCTCCCTGACCACCTGAAAAGTAATCCCCTTCTGCGGCTCTACTCTTACCTTTATTTATTCTACCTCAGCATACCTCCCTCTATTATCTTCGGTAAAGGAACTTCTCCATAAAAATTCCGCTACAGAAGTCCTAGAACAGAACACCTTGGTGCTTGCTTGAGGACTGACTCAGTAGTGCCAAAGGGGAGCAAAGGTTGTCATGGCTACTTATTAACCTGACAGACATTTCTGCCCATCATTACAGGTAGTTGGTTCGGTAATGTGTAAAGTCACTTTGACATCTGGCTTGTGTGACTGGCTGCTACTGCCTGAGGTGTAATATGTGTCAGAGCTGGCCACTGGATTGCCTGATCCCAGATCTGCATGTGCCAACTCTCCTAACTATCATAGGCATGCCATATGCACAGTGGCAACCCGTCATTCAGGGCAGGTGGGGCAGAGCGTATCGGTGCTCATCGGCCATTGGACATAAACATTACACAACAAGTTGGAAATCGCAAATTCAACAATGAGTGGTTTGGAAGAAATCAGTGGCAAACTGCAAGCGTTGCAAAGCAATCATTAGCCTGCTATTCAGTGGAAAGGGTGTGTGGTCCAAGTCTGGGTTTAAAAGTATATTTTCCAAACTTAAAGGATAAACATTCACATGCAACACCATGGGCCAGCCAACTGGAAACTCGGAACTGGGAAATCTCAGACTTCAGAGTTCAAGCCAACTGGGAACTCGGAAAAAAACTAGCTCCGACTGGGAAAATACTTATTGAATAGTCATCCAACTCAGAATTCCAAGTCGGTAACGCGGGCCTCTTTCTAGAGCTCCGACCTGAAGATCACTAACGTCATGATTCAACCTTGTTTTTTTCCGAGTTCACAGTTGTCTTGAAAGCATCATAAATCCAGAGAATGCCAGACTTTGATGACAAAAGAAGGACGGCCGCGCCACCTTCCTGTTCAAGTGAGCTCATCACAACAAGGTCCAAGAGTCCAAAAACGTATTGTATGCTGCTGCATAAATTATGTAATACGCCAGGGAGATATGTATACTGTAACTAAGAAAGTAATACTAAGTGTATGTTGTGTAGTAAGCTGTTAGTAGCCCATGTGCCTCACTCTAATAATATGGTACCTTTCCCCCTCATGTTCTGACTTGGTGGTGCACATGTAGCCTATAGCCTGTTTTAGAGAAACGTCATCGTAGAATACTGTAAAAACTTTAATTGTCTGCTTATATGCCCCCTTTATTTATCCTACGGTTCTGACTTAGTGTAAAGGGAGAATACTGTAAGAATGGCACATGTTCTAAATTCTGTCGCTGTACATTTCAAAAGTGCTGAACAAAATTATATTGACTACGTCCGTCTTAGCTCGCTTTTTAATGTCTTTATCGAATTACAGATTGCCTCTTATCCGCTCATCATCCCCTTATGCCATAGTTTGTACATCTAAATTGTCAGTAGAAACCATATTTGTTTAAGCAAGTCAACCATATCAGCTATGTTTTTTTTTAAAGGCAGTAAATGAGTCTGAATGAACTGTTTCACTGCCAGACAAGGCTCCGCTGATAGCCAGGTGCAGCGGTGGTAAGGATTCACTCCATGGTGCTGCAAAGAAAGCTCTGCTGTTGAGACAGCTTTATGTCACCGTTATAGCGCAATTAATGTATTGTTTAGTGTGGTGTAGTGGCTTTGCTGGCATGCATAAAAAATAAAGAGTTTGCCCCACCAAGATTGACCTGCTAAAATCGCCACTGCATATGCATTTACTGTATATACTGTAATATAGTACAGTCGTGGTCAAAAGTTTTGAGAATGACACAAATATTAATTTTCACAAAGTCTGCTGCCTCAGTTTTTATGATGGCAATTTGCATATACTCCAGAATGTTATGAAGAGTGATCAGGTTAATTGCAATTAATTGCAAAGTCCCTCTTTGCCATGAAAATGAACTTAATCCCCCAAAAACATTTCCACTGCATTTCAGCCCTGCCACAAAAGGACCAGTTGACATCATGTCAGTGATTCTCTCGTTAACACAGGTGAGAGTGTTGACGAGAACAAGGCTGGAGATCACGCTGTCATGCTGATTGAGTTAGAATAACAGACTGGAAGCTTTAAAAGCAGGGTGGTGCTTGAAATCATTGTTTTTCATCTGTTATGGTTACCTGCAGGAAACACGTGCCGTCATCATTGCTTTGCACAAAAAGGGCTTCACAGGCAAGGATATTGCTGCTAGTAAGATTCCACCTAAATCAACAATTTTATCGGATCATCAAGAACTTCAAGGAGAGAGGTTCAATTGTTGTGAAGAAGGCTTCAGGAAGCCCAAGAAAGTCCAGCAAGCGCCAGGACCGTCTCCTAAAGTTGATTCAGCTGCGGGATCGGGGCACCACCAGTGCAGAGCTTGCTCAGGAATGGCAGCAGGCAGGTGTGAGTGCATCTGCACGCACAGTGAGGCAAAGACTTTTGGAGGATGGCCTGGTGTCAAGAAGGGCAGCGAGGAAGCCACTTCTCTCCAGGAAAAACATCAGGGACAGACTGATATTCTGCAAAAGGTACAGGGATTGGACTGCTGAGGACTGGGGTAAAGTCATTTTCTCTGATGAATCCCCTTTCCGATTGTTTGGGGCATCCGGAAAAAAGCTTGTCTGGAGAAGACAAGGTGAGCGCTACCATCAGTCCTGTGTCATGCCAACAGTAAAGCATCCTCAGACCATTAATGTGTGGGGTTGCTTCTGAGCCAAGGGAGTGGGCTCACTCACAATTGTGCCTAAGAACACAGTCATGAATAAAGAATGGTACCAACACATCCTCCGAGAGCAACTTCTCCCAACCATCCAAGAACAGTTTGGTGACGAACAATGCCTTTTCCAGCATGATGGAGCACCTTGCTAAAAGGCAAAACTGATAACTAAGTGGCTCGAGGAACAAAACATCGAAATTTTGGGTCCATGGCCAGGAAACTCCCCAGATCTTAATCCCATTGAGAACTTGTGGTCAATTCTCAAGAGGTGGGTGGACAAACAAAAACCCACAAATTCTGACAAACTCCAAGCATTGATTATGCAAGAATGGGCTGCCATCAGTCATGATGTGGCCCAGAATTGAATTGACAGCATGCCAGGGCGGATTGCAGAGGTCTTGAAAAAGAAGGGTCAACACTGCAAATATTGTCTCTTTGCATAAACTTAATGTAATTGTCAATAAAAAGCCTTTGACACTTATGGAATGCTTGTAATTATACTTCAGTATACCATAGTAACATCTGACAAAAATATCTAAAAACACTGAAGCAGCAAACTTTGTGAAGACAAATACTTGTGTCATTCTCAAAACTTTTGACCACGATATTACGCATGACTAAAATTGTCGGAGCTGTTAGATGAAGCACATACAGCGGCTTGCAAAAGTATTCACCCCCCTTGGCATTTTTCCTATGTTGTTGCCTTACAACCTGGAATTAAAATGGATTTTATGGGGGTTTGTATCATTTGATTTACACAACATGGCTACCACTTTGAAGATGCAAAATATTTTTTCTTGTGAAACAAACAAGAAATAAGACAAAAAAACTGAAAACTTGAGCGTGCATAACTATTCACCCCCCCCCATAAACATAAACTGCTCCACTTCCTTCAAGTTGGATGGGTTCCGCTGGTGTACAGCAATCTTTAAGTCATACCACAGATTCTCAATTAGATTGAAGTCTGGGCTTTGAAAGACATTTAAATGTTTCCCCTTAAACCACTCAAGTGTTGCTTTAGCACTATGCTTAGGGTCATTGTCCTGCTGGAAGGTGAACCTCCGTCCCAGTCTCAAATCTCTGGAAGACTGAAACAGGTTTCCCTCAAGAATTTCCCTGTATTTAGTGCCATCCATCATTCCTTCAATTCTGACCAGTTTCCCAGTCCCTGCCAATGAAAAACATCCCCACAGCATGATGCTGCCACCACCATGCTTCACTGTGGGGATGGTGTTCTCGAGGTGATGAGAGGTGTTGGGTTTGCGCCAGACATAGAGGTTTCCTTGATGGCCAAAAAGCTCAATTTTAGTCTAATCTGACCAGAGTACCTTCTTCCATATGTTTGGGGAGTCTCCCTCTTCCATATGTTTGGGGAGTCTCCCACATGGCTTTTGGCAAACACCAAACGTGTTTGCTTATTTCTTTCTTTAAACAATGGCTTTTTTCTGGCCACTCTTCTGTAAAGCCCAGCTCTGTGGAGTGCTAGGCTTAAAGTGGTCCTATGGACAGATACTCCAATCTCCGATGTGGAGCTTTGCAGCTCCTTCAGGGTTATCTTTGGGCTCTTTGTTGCCTTTCTGATTAATGCCCTCCTTGCCTGGTCCGTGAGTTTTGGTGGGCGGCCGTCTCTTGGCAGGTTTGTTGTGGTGCCATATTCTTTCAATTTTTTAATAATGGATTTAAATGGTGCTCCGTGGGATGTTCAAAGTTTCAGATATTTTTTTATAACCCAACCCTGATCTGTACTTCTCCAAACTTTGTCCCTGACCTGTTTGGAGAGCTCCTTGGTCTTCAAGGTGCCACTTGCTTGGTGGTGCCCCTTGCTTAGTGGCGTTGCAGATGCTGGGGCCTTTCAGAACAGGTGTATATATACTGAGATCATGTGACAGATAATATGACACTTAGATTGCACACAGGTGGACTTTATTTAACTAATTATGTGACTTCTGAAGGTAATTGGTTGCACCAGATCTTATTTAGGGGCTTCATAGCAAAGGGGGTGAATACATATGCACGCACAACTTTTCCGTTATTTATTCTTTCAAATTTTTTTAAACAAGTTATTTTTTTCATTTCACTTCACTAATTTGGACTATTTTGTGTATGTCCATTACATGAAATCCAAATAAAAATCTATTTAAATTACAGATTGTAATGCAACAAAATAGGAAAAACACCAAGGGGGATGAATACTTTTGCAAGGCACTATACAGTACAGATCTGGGTCCAGGCTAGTCACTGGAGATTGCTTACCAAAGAAGTGTGAGCTCTCGGACAATTGGAATCCATCGCTGTGTGGGATCTGTAGTGGTCCCACCACATTGACGTCGGGGCCCACCCACTCATTCATTCACAAATCTGGATGGACCTCAGCTCAGAATAAAGATGATGGATGTAAATTATTTCCAGTCCAATCCTGTAAGAAACGAAGATACACCCAGACATAATGTTAGTATGAGTTTTTACATTTTGTTAAGCAGCTTTGTGATACAGTAGCTTACCTCACGGACAACTCACGGATACCTCACTGACAACTCTTGAGCCCTTGCAAAAGTATTCAGACCAAAACACACAGCAAAGGAATACCATTTTTGGCCTTATGTTTGAGGCAAATCCAACACAACACATCACTGAGTAACTGCCTCCTTATTTTCAAGCATGGTGGTGGCTGCATCCTGGTATGGGTATGCTTGACATCAGCAAATATTGGGGAGTTTTTTAGGATAAAAAGAAATGGGATGGAGCTAAGCACAGGCAAAATTCTAAAGAAAAACCTGCTTCAGTCTTCTTTACACCAGAGACTGGGAGAGGGATTCACCTTTCAGCAGGACAATAACCTACAACATAAGGCCAAATCTACACTGGAGTTGCTTATCAAGCAGACAGTGTCCAAAGCTCTTATAGGCTTACCCAATAAGACTCACAGCTGTAATGGATGTATTGACTCGGTGCTGAATGCTTATGCAATGACTATATTTGAGTTATATAATTATTAAAGTATTAAAAAAGTTATAATTTTTCTTCCACTTTGACATTACAGAGTATTTTGTGTAGATTGTTGACAAAAAAATGACAATTAAATACATTTTAATCCCACTTTGTAACACAATAAAATGTGAAGAAATCCAAGGGGTCTGAATACTTTGGCAAGGCACTGTATACATTGGCCAAGCATTATCCTACTCTATGGTGATTATGATATTTGACGATTTATGTAAGTTTAATAATGGCCATACCTCTACACTTCTTATCATGGAATGTGTCTTTAGAAAGTATTCACACCCCTTGACTTTTTCCACATTTTGTTGTGTTACAGCCTGAATGTAATATGGATGAAATTGAGATTTTGTGTCACTGGCCTACACACAATACCCCATAATGTCAAACAGGAATTACGTTTTTAGAGAATGTTTTCAAATTAATAGAAAATGTAAAGCTGAAACGTTTTGAGTCAATAAGTATTCAACCCCTTTGTTATTTGTATTTGTATTTATTATGGATCCCCACTCTTCCTGGGGTCCAGCAAAATTAAGGCAGTTATACATTTTAAAAACATTACAACACATTCATAACATATTTCACAACATCTTAAGTGTGTGCCCTCAGGCCTCTACTCTACTGCCACATATCTATAACACAAAATCCATGTTTACGTGTGTATAGTGCGTATGTTATCGTGTGTTTGTATACATGTGTCTATGTTTGTGTTGCTTCACAGTCCCCGCTGTTCCATAAGGTGTATTTTTATCTGTTTTTTAAATCTAATTTTACTGCTGGCATGAGTTACTTGATGTGGAATAGAGTTCCATGTAGTCATGGCTCTATGTAGTACTGTGCGCCTCCCATAGTCTGTTCTTGACTTGGGGACTGTGAAGAGACCTCTGCTGGCATGACTTGTGGGGTATGCATGGGTGTCCAAGCTGTGTGCCAGTAGTTCAAACAGACAGCTCGGTGCATTCAACATGTCAATACCTCTCACAAATACAAGTAGTGATGAAGTCAATCTCTCCTCCAGTTTGAGCCAGTGTCACGGTTTCTGCCGAGGCTGCTCCTTCTCCTTGTTCGGGCAGGCTTCGGCGGTCGTCGTCCCCGGAGTACTAGCTGCCACCGTTCGTGGTTTCTGTGTTTGTTTGGTTTGGTCTGTTTTGGTACACCTGTTTCTCATTTTGTCTTGATTATGTGTCCTTTAAGTTCTCGTTGTTTCTGTCTTGTGGTTGTGTGTAGTTGTTCCTTGTCAGCAGGTGTTTCCAGTCAGTTTGTGCTCTATTCTGTGTTAGATAGAGAGTCCGCACTTGTTGTGCGTGTTTTGCTTTTATACGCTGTGTGCGTTATTCTTCTCGTGCCTCCGGCTCTGTTTGTAGCCGTTCACTCTGTGGACTTTACTAAAGTATTTTTGGACTAGCATCTGTGTCCTGCATCTGATTCCTACACCACACCTACGCCCGCTCTGACAGCCTGGAGAGATTGACATGCTAATGTTATCTCTCTGTGTACATCCAAGGACCAGCCGTGCTGCCCTGTTCTGAGCCAATTGCAATTTTCCTATGTCCCTCTTTGTGTAACCTGACCACACGACTTATGCAATATTTTGTTGTGTTACAGCCTGAATTCAAAATTGATTCCATATTTTTTCCCACCCATCTACACACAATACCCCATAATGACAAAGTGAAAATATGTTTTTAGAAATGTCTCATTTACATAAGTATTCACAACCCTGAGTCAATACTTTTTAGAAGCACCTTTGGCCACGATTACAGCTGTGAGTCTTTCTATGTAAGTCTCTAAGAGCTATGCACACCTGGATTGTACTATATTTGCATATTATTCTTTTTAAATTCTTCAAGTTCTGTCAAGTTGGTTGTTGATCATTGCTAGACAGCCATTTTCAAGTCATGTCATGTATTTTTAAGCCGATTTAAGTCAAAACTGCAACTAGGCCACTCAGGAACATTCAACGTCGTCTTGGAAAGCAACTCCAGTGTATATTTTGCCTTGTGTTATTGTCCTGCTGAAAGGTGAATTTGTCTCCCAGTATCTGTTGGAAAGCAGACTGAAACAGGTTTTCCTCTAGAATTTTGCTTAGCTCTATTATTTTCCTTTTTATCCTACAAAACTCCCTAGTCCTTGCCAATAAGAAGGAAACCCATAACATGATACAGCCACCACCATGCTTGAAAATATGAAGAGTGGTACTCAATGATGTGTTGTGTTGGATTTGGCCAAAACATAACGCCTTGTTTTTAGGACATAAAGTTAATTTCTTTGCCACATTTCTACTGTTTTACTTTATTGCTTTATTGCAAACAGGATGCATGTTTTGGAATATTTGTATTCTGTACAGGCTTCCTTCTTTTCACGCTGTCATTTAGGTTAGTATTGTGGAATAACTACAATGTTGTTGATCCAGCCTCATTTTTCTCCTATTACAGCCATTAAACTCTGTAACTGTTTTAAAGTAATAATAATAATAATAATAATAATAATAATAATATTGTGAAATCCCTGAGCGGTTTCCTTCTACTCCGGCAACTGAGTTAGGAAGGACGCCTGTATCTTTGTAGTGACTGGGTGTATTGATACACCATCCAAAGTGTAATTAATAACTTCACCATGCTCAAAGGGATATTCAATGTCTGCCTTTTTATATTTTTTAACTATCTACCAATAGGTGCCCTTCTTTGCGAGGCATTAGAAAACCTCCCTGGTCTTTGTGGTTGAATCTGTGTTTGAAATTCACTGCTCGACTGAGGGACCTTACAGATAATTGTATGTGTGGTAAAAAGATGAGGTAGTCATTCAAAGATCATGTTAAACCAGGGTCACCAAGAGGTCGATCGCACGCTACCAGTAGCTCATAGCCCAGCTATGAGTAGATCCCCAAACAATTCTGAAAGTACATGCAATTTTCACATGTTCCACCACAAATTGTCATTAACAAATCTCACAAGTATTAGACACTGCAAGCTCCCAGCTACTATCTAATCAACGCAACACTGACATTATTCCACCCCTGGTTAGCCACTATTGGCTTAAAAACCCAAACCTAACACAATATCTGCCAATTAATTTCCAGCAATATTGCCCCTGTCTGTCTGTGTGGTGCGCATGTTTGTCTTTCACTCATTTCTGTGTGTAGCCAGCTGTTGTGATAACCATCTTGTGGGTTGACAGACAGTACTTTCCCCAAAACCTTCTCAATTAAATGTTAACTGCAAAGTAGGCTTACTTGGCAGAAGTATATCATGAGGAAGTATATAATTTGTATCTATTACTTTGTATTTGCTAACTTTGCCATGAAATGAGCAGCAGCATTACAGAACCATCACTAGACCTGCACATTAGACAGCACATTTCTCACTTTCTAGATTCACAATTAAAGGGCCAGATACACAATTAAAGGGGAATTACACCTAAAAATATGAATCTGTTTGTTGATTTTACCAGGTATATTGACAGAGAACATAGTGCACTACTTTCTCTTGTAGACTAAGGACTTGGGGAAGAGTTGCAGGGTAGAGGAAAAGAGAAGAATGTGCCTATTTTAAAGCTAGAAAATAATTAGTGGCTCGGACATGTTTCATTTTTTAAAAGTAGCTCTCATGCTAGAAAATATTGGAGACCCCTGTGTTAATATGCCATTTAGCAGACGCTTTTATCCAAAGCGACTTACAGTCATGTGTGCATACATTTTTATGCATGGGTGGTCCCGGAGATCGAACCCACTACCCTGGCGTTACAAGCGCCATGCTCTACCAATTGAGGTACAGAGGACCACATAGTGTTAAACACTATTATTGCACACAGAGTGAGTCCATGCAACTTGTTATGTGACTTACTCCTGAACTTATTTAGTGACTCAAAACATTTCAGCTTTACATTTATAATTAATTTGTAAACATTTCTAAAAACATAATTCCACTTTGACATTATGGGGTATTGTGTGTAGGCCAGTGACACAAAATATCAATTTAATCCATTTTAAATTCAGGCTGTAACACAACAGACTTCCAAGGGCTCTATTCAATCTGTATTGCTGAAGCATTACACATTACGTGATAAAAATGTAAAGGTAATTTCCGGTTGAGCCGACAGATGCAGCGTTTACCGTGAATCCAGTCTCTGCAAACACGGAAACATTGTCTTTGAATGTCAATCATGCTGTAACACTGAATTTCCGCAATATGGATTGAAAAGACCGCCAATTCTCTTGGCTACTGGAACGAACGTGAGAAAGCAGAAGAATTGAGGTTCACCGTACCTAATTGGATAATCCAACACTTATTGGATTATTGTACTTGATAATGAACTGTTACAAATAATGGTGCATAAAAAGTAGAAAAAGTCTACATTTACTTTCTATAACAGGCTGTGTATAATACAATAGCATGCATTGTCAAACAATCTAATTTCAGTTGGTGCTTTGCTGGTTATATTTGATAAGATGGGCTGCATAAAGCCACTGAAAATATAATTTCCCCAGGACCTTCTTGTCTTGTGTTATGTTTCCCTTATTGCTGTGACCATAACCACAATGTACCCGACACAATAATTCCAAAACAATTATTCGGCAGAGTATTCCCTTTAGGTTATATTCTGTATTGAATTAGGTCTATTCCTGTGCAGTACATTCATAATTAAATAGATCCTTGAGAGTTGCTATTCTATTCCTCTGTTATCACAGTAAAATGAACACAATCATTTCCCCAAACTTTTCCATGGACTACCTGAATCTGTCACTGACTAGCAGCACCCATGGCGGCGTTAACTGACACCATGCTGCAGTGAGCAGAGAGGAGGTAAATCACCATGTGAACCACTGGTTTTATAAATCTCACCTGACATAGCTTTAATTAATTAACCAGGGCTAATTTCCCAAGAGATTAAACAGCAGCCCACATGAAGATCCCAACAAGGGCCTCCAGGCCAGTTTGTCAGCCCACACAAAGAGTCAACCTATCCCTCTCTATCATTCGTTCTTACCTTATTCCTTCCTGTTGATTTCCCCAGTGTAAGTCCAGTCTAGTCCCAGCCTTCACCCTCTCTCTCTGATCTCCACATTGTACAGCACCATCAATATTTGCTAATGAGCATCTAGCTGCTCCTGGCTGTCTGGGGTTGCAGGGAGAGTATGTGTGACTGGCTGGGGTCACGGAGAAAGGGGACAGTGGTTATTAATTAAACTGTCCATTCCTCTCCATGAACGCACTACCCCTCTTCCCCCTCCTCCCGCCTCCTCCCATCCCCCCAGAATCCTCTGCATTCAGCCAAGCAATCTGGCGGCCATGTCTACTCCCTAACACAGAGATAACCAGACCAGCACCCCCCACCCCCACACACACACACACACACAAACACACACACAATTAGTCACAGGCAACTAGGTCTTGGATAAGGCCCACGTGAACAAGCCGAGAGCCAACCCACTGGGCAAAAACTGGTAAAATCAACATCGTTTCCACATCATTTCAACCAAAGAAATCTATGAGATGGCGTTGAATCAACGTGGAAAACTGATTGGATTTGCAAAAATGTATCAACGTAAGGGCATTTTGTATTTTATTCACCCAACTTTTAACCTAAATCCAATGACATGGTGACATTTTTAGTTGATTTCACGTTAGTCGAAAACCTAAGTGTTAAGTAAAAAGGTGTTAAGTAAAAAATAGATAAGTAAGAAAAATTAAAGAACAGTAGGGAGGCTATATACAGGGGGTACCGGTACAGAGTCAATGTGCGGGGGCACAGGTTAGTCGAGGTAATTGAGGTAATATGTACATGTGGGTAGAGTTAAAGTGACTATGTATAAATAATAAACAGAGTAGCAGCAGCGTAAAAGAGGTGGTGGGGTGGGGGGCAATGCAAATAGTCCGGGTAGCCATGGTTAACTGTTCAGGAGTCTTATGGCTTGTGGGTATAAGCTATTAAGAAGCCTTTTGGACCTAGACTTGGCGCTCTGGTACCGCTTTCCGTGCGGTAGCAGAGAGAACAGTCTATGACATGGGTGGCTGGAGTCTTTGACAATTTTTAGGGCCTTTTTCTGACACCTCCTGGTATAGAGGTCCTGGATGGCAAGAAACTTGGCCCCAGTGATGTACTGGGCCGTACGCACTACCCTCTGTAGTGCCTTGCGGTCGGAGGCCGAGCAGTTGCCATACCAGGCGGTGATGCAACCAGTCAGGTTGCTCTCGATGGTACAGCTGTAGAACCTTTTGAGGATCTGAGGACCCATGCCAAATCTTTTCAGTCTCCAGTCTCACGACTGTCTTGGTGTGTTTGGACCATGTTAGTTTGTTGGTGATGTGGACACCAAGGAACTTGAAGCTCTCAACCTGTTCCACTACAGCCCCGTCGATGAGAATGGGGGCGTGCTCAGTCCTCTTTTTTTTCCTGTGGTCCACAATCATCTCCTTTGTCTTGGTCACATTGAGGGAGAGGTTATCCTGGCACCAGACGGCCAGGTCTCTAACCTCCTGGAGCACTCTAAGTTTTGATGGATTGCAGAGAGAACAACTAAAGTAGGAAAATGTAACCGTATCGGGAAATAACTATTGTAGTGCTGAAGAAAACTAAGATTTCCTTTGCAGGTAGACAGGTTGGCAGTCTCTATTCTGATAAGGGATCCTCTTCATAAGACATTGTTCTCAGAAGGGTGTCTTGATTTGTGGCCTGGTTTTAGTTTGTTTAGCCAATGTGTTACAGTAAGAAGCCATTCACCTCATTGCTTGACCATTCACAACTGGATGTAGTAGGAGGAAAGCGTTGACGAGAATAAAGCTGGAAATAGGCCCCAGTGGCTCTATAACCTTCTATAAATTCAAAAACAAGTGTTTAATCATTGATGGGTCTGTTGCTCCATCCAAAGAGGCCCTTCTGAGTCAACAGAACAGACAGTCAATCTGAAATAAACAGGACCTTTGCCAATGGCTGCTGTCTGTTTGTGGACTCACTAGCTGCTGTGTGTCCGAGGGCTTTGGGGGGGACTGGGTTGTGAAGAAATGGTGCTACAGATGCAATATATTTTTTGGTGTGTCACAGCACAGACAAGGGTTCAGTGGCTCGCTTCATACTTGGCCCTCAAAAAGGTTCTATGTAGAACCGCAAATTACATTTCTTTTTAGCGGTGTACGATATGCTTTCCCCTCTTACTTATTGATCACTATTGCCTTTTCTCCTTTTAGCTCACATTTGGTTGTTGATTGTGAAGTGAAAAGCTGTGTTCACTGTTTTGAACCACCTCCAACTTGTAAAGGGAGATGAGTAGATAAGTTAATCAAACACTGGGCTTCAAACTGGCAGCAGAGAGCTGCTCGTCTTCTCAAACAAGCTCTCAAAGACTGTCGCAAAAATGCAATGAATATAAACCAATAACAAGGTCCATAACCTTGAACCCTTCCCAGGTCAGAACAACCCATTAACATACAATGGCAGATAACAAGAATATAGCAAGCTGGTCTTTAAGAACCAAATGTAATTACACAGCATTTCCCTCCTCTGGAAATCACTACAATTAGCCTTACAGTAAAGCTATACAGAAAAGGTAACAGCCCATCTTAAAAAGTAAATGCTTTCATTCATTAGTTTCTATTGATTATATTCATCCTAAATTACCTCTCGAGCATGATGGTTCCACTTATAGTAGCCCATTTTAAATCAGGAATTACAATAAACACAGTATTTGCCTACACAAATGACTGTAAACTAAAGTGTCCCATGAATTTGCTAGCTTACTGGTGGATGTAACTGTTTAGGAACAGAACAGATAAGGTGAAGGATGTTTACTGAGAGATGATGGGAAACAGAGCGGTCTGTGGAGTTATTACAATGATTCAGAAAGCTAATTTGAGTAAACACAAAGCTTAGTGTTGATTGTAGAGCATCCACTTTGTCTCAAAGTAGTAACAGATAAAGACAGTCAAACTTGCATGGGAGGAAAACGGTATGAATGTTATTTTTTAACCATGTGTTCAATTACTCATGGCTAATGATGTTTACCTTCTATCCATACATGGAATTTACTGTAAGGCCTTGTGGTTTTGTGGGCAGTTTGAGGTCTTCAAAAAGTTGGAGTGTATATAATCACGTCCACACTATCCTGACTGCAGCTTTGCCCCCACCCCCCCATTTACAATCTGACAAATTGTGTTTCAAACTGTAAGATTTATTTTGAATTAAAGCAATTGACAAATTGCACTGGATTGTGGATTTACCACAAAGACCTTTGAAATGAACAATCAGTGGTGGAATGAAGAACAACTTGGTTCACATTACTCAGTGATCCATAGTTAAGACTTGTTCAGGGTGGTTACTTTTTTAAACAAACCTCTCAATACAGAATAGACAATATTCATGTTAAAAGCTGAACAATCTGAAAATAGTAAAGTGCATATAAAAAAATGGAATGACAAATAATTATATACTGTACAAAAAAACTGAAAAATCACTGTCCCATGAATAGCTATAAGAATTTGATCTTATACACTACTGACAAAAATTGACATTATTTTGTTTGAGGAGTAGTCAATCAACCACTTAATCAGACAATTTTAAAATGAATAAATAAACATGAATATCAAATAGATAAATACATTTTACATTTACATTTTAGTCATTTAACAGACGCTCTTATCCAGAAAGACTTACAGTTAGTGAGAGCATACATTTTTTTTGTTGAAGTCGGAAGTTTACATACACCTTAGCCAAATACATTTCAACTCAGTTTTTCACAATTCCTGACATTTAATCCTAGTAAAAATTCCCTGTTTTAGGTCAGTTAGGATCACCACTTTATTTTAAGAATGTGAAATGTCAGAATAATAGTAGAGAGAATGATTTATTTCAGCTTTTATTTCTTTCATTACATTCCCAGTGAGTCAGAAGTTTACATACGCTCAATTAGTATTTGGTAGCATTGCCTTGGGTCAAAAGTTTCAGGTAGCCTTCCACAAGCTTCCCACATTAAGTTGGGTGAATTTTGGCCCATTCCTCCTGACAGAGCTGGTGTAACTGAGTCAGGTTTGTAGGCCTCCTTGCTCGCACACGCTTTTTCAGTTCTGCCGACACATTTTCTATAGGACTGAGGTCAGGGCTTTGCCATAGCCACTCCAATACCTTGACTTTGTTGTCCTTAAGTCATTTTGCCACAACTTTGGAAGTATGCTTGGGGTCATTGTCCATTTGGAAGACCCATTTGCGACCAAGCTTTAACTTCCTGACTGATGTCTTGAGATGTTGCTTCAATATATCCACATAATTTTCCTTCCTCATGATACCATCTATTTTGTGAAGTGCACCAGTCCCTCCTGGAGCAAAGCACCCCCACAGCATGATGCTGCCACCCCCGTGCTTCACGGTTGGGATGGTGTTCTTCGGCTTGCAAGCTACCACCTTTTTCCTCCAAACATAACGATGGTCATTATGGCCAAACAGTTCTATTTTTGTTTCATCAGACCAGAGGACATTTCTCCAAAAAGTACGATCTTTGTCCCCATGTGCAGTTGCAAACCGTAGTCTGGCTTTTTTATGGCGGTTTTGGAGCAGTGGCTTCTTCCTTGCTGAGCGGCCTTTCAGGTTATGTCGATATAGGACTCAATTTACTGTGGATATAGATACTTTTGTACCTGTTTCCTCCAGCATCTTCACAAGGTCCTTTGCTGTTGTTCTGGGATTGATTTGCACTTTTCGCACCAAAGTACGTTCCTTCCTGAGCGGTATGACGGCTGCATTGTCCCATGGTGTTTATACTTGCATACTATTGTTTGTACAGATGAACGTGGTACCTTCAGGCGTTTGGAAATAGCTCCCAAGGATGAACCAGACTTGTGGAGGTCTACAATTTATTTTCTGAGGTCTTGGCTGATTTCTTTTGATTTTCCCATGATGTCAAGCAAAGAGGCACTGAGTTTGAAGGTAGGCCTTGAAATACATCCACAGGTACACCTCCAATTTACTCAAATGATGTCAATTAGCCTATCAGAAGCTTCTAAAGTAATGACATAATTTTCTGAAATTTTCCAAGCTGTTTAAAGGCACAGTCAACTTAGTGTATGTAAACTTCTGACCCACTGGAATTGTGATACAATGAATTATAAGTGAAATAATCTGTCTGTAAACAATTGTTGGAAAAATTACTTGTGTCATGCACAAAGTAGATGTCCTAACCGACTTGCCAAAACAATAGTTTGTTAACAAGACATTTGTGGAGTGGTTGAAAAACAAGTTTTAATGATTCCAACCTAAGTGTATGTACACTTCCGACTTCAACTGTATGTGCACAGTTTTACCTTCCACAGTACATTTGTACTACTGAGAGCTTACAGCACCATAAATACACATAGCAATGCTGAAAATAGTGCATTAAAGGGGAACAGTGGGACTAGGGCCTGCTAAGGCATGGACAGCAGGCTGACAGCTGTGGTAGAGTGTCGTCACTAAACAGTAGCATCGGTACAAGCAACAAAAAAAGGCCCATCATTTTAACACTGTGGTCTACTTCAATAATGCTGAAAGCAAACCAGTCACATTCATGATATGCACATCCCCCTTAGTTGCATAGCTGACACAAAACAAAACAATTCACATTAAAGGTAAGCTACACTACAGTATGTTTAATCTGCACATACTGTGCAAAGAACGTTGGTCAGCAGTTGAAAGGAAGAGAAAGAGAGGTATGAAATACATTTTTACTTCTATATGTACAGACCAATATAAATGAGCGCTTGATAAATAAAAATGATGTTGATTAGATTTATTTGAATATTAATTTAATTTCATCATGTCTGATGCTGCCTTCAAGTGCTGTCAGAAATTCAGAAATACGAGGTTCCGAGTCAGAAATAACCAATTACAAGTGGAAAAGCCAGTGATCATTTTGATACCCAAGTTTATGAGTTGTGACATTTAATCGCTGAACTTTCACCTTTTCAACCAAAAGATGATGAAATAAAGCCATGTCAAACAATGTCAAACTTTGACAATGTGGATAATGTAGCTAGTTTGACATTATTGTTGGCAACGTTAGCAAGCTAGCTTACTTTATTATTAGCAATGTTAGCTAGCTCATCTAGCTAGCTAAATTCCATTGGTCGGATAATTGTTCCGACTTCAAAACTTGAACACAATCATGATGTATTTACGACTTCACAAATGGGAAATGAGACTCCAAGGAGCATTTGAAGGCAGCATTATACCAAAGTTGCATACATTTACATTGCTGAATAAATATATATATATATATACAGTGAGGGAAAAAAGTATTTGATCCCCTGCTGATTTTGTACGTTTGCCCACTGACAAAGAAATGATCAGTCTATCATTTTAATGGTAGGTTTATTTGAACAGTGAGAGACAGAATAACAACAACAAAATCCAGAAAAACGCATGTCAGAAATGTTATAAATTGATTTGCATTTTAATGAGGGAAATAAGTATTTGACCCCCTCTCAATCAGAAAGATTTCTGGCTCCCAGGTGTCTTTTATACAGGTAACAAGCTGAGATTAGGAGCACACTTTGAAAGGGAGTGCTCCTAATCTCAGTTTGTTACCTGTATAAAAGACACCTGTCCACAGAAGCAATCAATCAATCAGATTCCAAACTCTCCACCATGGCCAAGACCAAAGAGCTCTCCAAGGATGTCAGGGACAAGATTGTAGACCTACACAAGGCTGGAATGGGCTACAAGACCATCGCCAAGCAGCTTGGTGAGAAGGTGACAACAGTTGGTGCGATTATTCGCAAATGGAAGAAACACAAAATAACTGTCAATCTCCCTCGGCCTGGGGCTCCATGCAAGATCTCACCTCGTGGAGTTGCAATGATCATGAGAACGGTGAGGAATCAGCCCAGAACTACACGGGAGGATCTTGTCAATGATCTCAAGGCAGCTGGGACCATAGTCACCAAGAAAACAATTGGTAACACACTACGCCGTGAAGGACTGAAATCCTGCACCGCCCGCAAGGTCCCCCTGCTCAAGAAGAACATATACATGCCTGTCTGAAGTTTGCCAATGAACATCTGAATGATTCAGAGAAGAACTGGGTGAAAGTGTTGTGGTCAGATGAGACCAAAATCGAGCTCTTTGGCATCAACTCAACTCGCCGTGTTTGGAGGAGGAGGAATGCTGCCTATGACCCCAAGAACACCATCCCCACCGTCAAACATGGAGGTGGAAACATTATGCTTTGGGGGTGTTTTTCTGCTAAGGAGACAGGACAACTTCACCGCATCAAATGAAACGATGGACGGGGCCATGTACCGTCAAATCTTGGGTGAGAACCTCCTTCCCTCAGCCAGGGCATTGAAAATGGGTCGTGGATGGGTATTCCAGCATGACAATGACCCAAAACACACGGCCAAGGCAACAAAGTAGTGGCTCAAGAAGAAGCACATTAAGGTCCTGGAGTGGCCTAGCCAGTCTCCAGACCTTAATCCCATAGAAAATATGTGAAGGGAGCTGAAGGTTCGAGTTGCCAAACGTCAGCCTCGAAACCTTAATGACTTGGAGAAGATCTGCAAAGAGGAGTGGGACAAAATCCCTCCTGAGATGTGTGCAAACCTGGAGGCCAACTACAAGAAACGTCTGACCTCTGTGATTGCCAACAAGGGTTTTGCCACCAAGTACTAAGTCATGTTTAGCAGGGGGGTCAAGTACTTATTTCCCTCATTAAAATGCAAATCAATTTATAACATTTTTGACATGCGTTTCTCTGGATTTTTTTGTTGTTATTCTGTCTCTCACTGTTCAAATAAACCTAGCATTAAAATTATAGACTGATCATTTCTTTGTCAGTGGGCAAACGTACAAAATCAGCAGGGGATCAAATACTTTTTTCCCTCACTGTATATATATATATATATATATTTTTTTTTTATATTACACAAATTGTAATGTCCCTTCATCTGTGAGTTCCTACCAGACAAATGTGTCTAATTTCTCTCTCATATGACAACATTTACTCAGCCTCAGACTCAACACCTGGTAAGTGACAATGTGACCTCATCATCAGGGACCACACAATAATGGAAATATGTCTCAGTACGAGGTAAAACCGTCAAATGGATAAAATGACCAAACAACAACAAAAGGCAAGTTTGTGATCATTGACAGATGGCTGCTGAAACTTATTTTTTAACTTCTCAGCAGAATGACCATTGACAGTTCTGCCGGTCTGTGTGAATTTGACCCTTGATGTTGACGTGAAGGGGAAGTCCTGCAGTGCTTCTCAAGTGACACCCTATTCCCTGTAGTAGTAGTGCACTATATATTGAATAGGGAGGGGGTCATCAGAGATAATGTTGTGTCCCGGTTCTCTACCCTTTTCCAGAAGTGGGCTTTAGCGCACGTCACATCATGGATATTAAAGCATAGGATTGGTTTATGCATTGGCTGGAGGAAGTTTCCACCGTTGTTGAAGCCATGTGATTAAGTGTGCAAGTGCACGCTTCAGGATAAAGGTGCAGAACAAGGACAGCCAATGCCCCTGATCCTTAGGGCACATCACTGATACTGCTCCTGGTAGTTACCATTAATATGGTGGGAGTTCCCATCCTCCTCATCCTCCTGCATGGTGACTCCTCTCTTCTTCTTCCAGCCCTGTTTGCAACCCGACGGGTTCTCTGTGGTTCCATAGCTCTTCTTCGGTGCCATGGCAATCTCGCAGTTGAGCTCCGTCTCTTCGGCCAGCTCGTCTTCGTCGATGATGCCGATCTTATCGTCGCTGGTGCTCTCCGGGTCGGCCCAGTCCTGCTTGTCGCCCGAGGCGAAGATAGCATAGAAGATGACCCCCGTGTAGTGCACCATGGCGGCAATCACAAACACGTTTTGCCACTCCAGACGGGTCTACAGAGGGAGAAAGACTTGACTCAGTGACCAAACTGTCACACTTGTCTGACATAATGTTTGATTTGATTGACAATGTTGTAAAATAAGTATCTCATTGTCTCGGTGACCAGTCGTGTTACTCGTGTCCTATACGGTATTCATATTAGGAAGTCCCTCAGGGGGAGTTTCGCCTGACAACTAAGGGACTTCTTAATATTGATGCCGTAGTCTTATCCTGGCTCATTTTGCTAATCTCATTGACAGCTGTTAGAATTTGTCTGTAATGTTGAATGTTACAATACCTTGTGTTTAGTCAGTGCTCCAACGATGAGGGGGCACACCATTCCAGACAGTGTGCCAACGCCATTGGAGATGCCCATTAGGATACTGGCATAGCGAGGGGCAATGTCCAAGTGGTTTACATTGAACCCTGGGGATGCAGTAACAAGTACAGTCCATCAGTATAAATTGTTTATGCCACTGTCAAAGTATATTTGGGTAATTAAAAAGCACTACATAAACTCCTATGTATTATTTATTATTAGACACTGAATACCACACACTATTCATGCTGTCACTATTCAAATTTTCCTTTTGGATCATCCATTTGGATTAATAAATAACAATTTAGCCAAACAGTAATGTAATGTATGAATTCAAGAGGAAAACACTAAATATCTGTCTAACTCTTGCTTGCTCTGCCAACAGTCTATATTCTAGGAAAGTGCCATAGTGAAGGTACGGCAGACATAGTATTGAATGTATACTGCATCGGACCCTAAGGGGTAGGGTATATACAGTGAGGGAAAAAAGTATTTGATTTTTATTTCCCTCATTAAAATGCAAATCAATTTATAACATTTTTGACATACATTTTTCTGGATTTTGTTGTTGTTATTCTGTCTCTCACTGTTCAAATAAACCTACCATTAAAATTATAGACTGATAATTTCTTTGTCAGTGGGCAAACGTACAAAATCAGCAGGGGATCAAATACTTTTTTCCCTCACTGTAAATTAATTACTGCAATGTGCTTTCAGCTGCTTTTTGCCAATGTAGGGTGCAATAGAGAAATTGCTCACAGCAGAGCAAAAGGTAAACTTTATACAACAGATAGAAAACCTCATACAACTCATCGTACCACTCCAGTACCCCTGCACATTGAAAAAGGTACTGGCACTGACCTGTATATACTAACATTCTCGTGTTGCTTCAACTTATATCATACTTCTTGTGTTTTTTTTTGTGTTTTTTAAAATATTCTATTCATGTATTATTATATATTATTATTACTATCACTGCATTGTTCAGAAAGAGCTCTCAATGTAATAATGTCACTGTACTGTTTTACACCTGTTGTATTCTGTGCACGTGGTGAATAAACTTTGAATCTTGAACTGAGGCTTATCAAACATAGTTCTGCAGCAGTAACAGAAGGATACATCTCCAGACTAAACATTTATTCATGGTTTCACAACTTTACAACAGAAACACACAAATAATGATGTTTGTAACCTAATTCGACTGAATAAGGTTATTAAACATAAATTAAACATATTAAACGTAAATACATCTAAAATTGCTCTGAACTGAAGCTTTATACCCGAGATGGCAAAGCCACTGAAGCCCACAGCCAACACCAGGAAGGAGATGGCAACACCACGTGTGTGACTGAACCCCACCACCAGCAGCAGAGTGGCCTCCATACCAAAACCTGCAGGGGTCACAGGGCACACAAAGATCAAAGGCTACCTTACCACATCCTGATTGGTATGCAATGCTGTACTAGCTTTATCAGACCTGATACAGTATCATACCCAGCAAACAGTGAACATTCCTACAACATTAGGTAACGTTCCAAGGGAGACCCTATTTTTTTTCCAGTTAACGTTACTTTAGCGTGACAACATCCCACAAATGTAAAAAAATCAAATAAAAAAATCATGAACATTGGTAGAAGAACATGCCATAATGGTTATAAGAAAGTATGGAGTCTTGCAATATCGGCTAGTTTTATGCCCTACCTAAGAGGAAATCACAGTGCCTTCAGAAAGTATTCACACCCCTTGACTTTTTCTAAATTGTGTTGTTTTACAGCTTGAATTTAAAAAGGATTAAAGTGAGATTTTTTGTCACTGGCCTACACACAATACCCCATAATGTCAAAGTGGAATTATGTTTTTCGAAAGATTTACGAATTAATTAAAAATGAAAAGCTGAAATGTCTTGAGTCAATATTCAACCCCTTTGTTATGGTAAAAATATGCTTACCAAATCCTATAATAAGTTGCATGAACTCACTCTGTGTGCAATAATAGTTTTTAACATTATTTTTTTAATGACTACCCCATCTCTGTACCCCACACATAGAATTAACTGTAAGGTCCCATAGTCGAGCAGTGAATTTCAAACACAGATTCAACCACAAAGATCAGGGAGGTTTTCCAAGGGCACCTAGATGGGTAAAAATAAAATAAAAAGCAGACATTGAATATCCCTTTGAGCATGGTGAAGTTATTAATTACACTTGGGATTGTTTATCAATACACCCATTCACTACAAATATACGTGTGTCCTTCCTAACTCTTTTGCCAGAGAGGAAGGAAACCGCTCAGGGATTTCACCATGAGGCCAATAGTGACTTTAAAACAGTTACAGAGTTTAATGGCTGTGATAGGAGAAAACAACATTGTAGTTACTCCACAATACTTACCTAATTGACAGAATGAAAATAAGAAAACCTGTACAGAATAAAAATATTCAAAAACATGCATTCTGTTTGCAACAAGGCACTAAAGTAATACTGAAAAACCAATTGGCAAAGCAATTAACTTTCTGTCCTGAATACAAAGTGTTATGTTTGGGGCAAATCCAATACAACACATTACTGAGTACCACTCTCCATATTTTCAAGCAGAGTGGTGGCTGCATCATGTTATGGGTATGTTTGTAATCTTTAACGACTGGGGAGTTTTTCAGGATAAAAAATAAATGGAATGGAGCTAAGCATGCAAAATCCTAGAGGGAAACCTGGTTCAGTCTGCTTTCCACCAGACACTGGGAGATAAATTCACCTTTCAGCAGGACAATAACCTAAAACACAAGCCCAAATCTACACTGGAGTTGCTTACCAAGAAGACAGTGAATGTTCCTGAGTGGCCAAGTTACAGTTTTGACTTAAATCTACTTGAAAATCTATGGCATGTCCTGAAAATGGTTGTCTAGCAATGATCAACAACCAATTTGACAGATCCTTTTAATCCTTTTTAAATTCAAGCTGTAACACAACAAAATGTGGAATAGGTCTAGGGGTATGAATACTTTCTGAAGGCACTGAATGCACAATGTAAGGGAAATGAAGTCCTTCTGTCCTGGGTACTATACCTCCGCAGTTCATGATTTTCCGGACGTTTGTAGTTGACAAGATTTTACGACTGCGTAGGAAGTCGGCCAGCTGGCCACCGATTGGCACTATGATGGTCATCACCATGTGAGGAACAGCAGACAGAAGCCCCACCTTTGAGGAGGAACAAGACAACACTCAGAAATTGTTTTAAGAGCGTGATGCTAGATGATGAGTTGATTATTTGAATCGGCTAGGGCAAAAACCAAAATGTGCACCCCCTGGGGTCCCGAGGACCGAGTTTGGGAAACGTTGCTCTAGACCAGTGTTTCCCAAACCTATCCTTGAGTACCACCAGCCAGTCTTCCTATTTCATGTATTCCAGAACTAGCACAGCTGATTTAACTAATGAGGAGCTTGAGGATTAGGTGACCTTTTGAATCAGCTGTGCTAGTTCTGGAACACATCAAATACATGGACAGGCTAGGGGTACTCAAGGAGAGGTTTGGTAAACAGTGCTCTAGATTATACTGTAGATACATGTGTCATGCAGTTCATTTATACATTTTATTTTCAGTATTATGTCAAACATTTCTCTAACATACTGTACTTTCTCTTATGTAAGACATAATTGAAAATGTATTATGATCCACTTGAGTCTTATGATAATGAGAGTGTTGTCCCATTTACTATGGATAACAAATTGCAAAGAGACTTCTTAGATCTACACCACACAGAGAAGACCCACCTTGCCAATGGAGAAGCCGAACACCTCCTCGAAGTAGGCCGGCTGGCTGATCAGGAGCAGATAGAAGGTCCAGCTACGGCAGAAATTAGCCACAATGATGGCATAGACAGGCATGGAGGTGAAGAAACGACGCCATGGAGTCTTGAATTTCTGTGGTGGGCCAGAAATAGGGGATCTGATCTTACTGACAATCTCAGGGATCAATTTCAGGGTTAAACCTGGGTTATGTATTGGGTTATGTTTTCATTTTCAAGCGTGTCACCGATTTCAGGGTAGGTAGCCTACTGTTGTTAACCTGGCTTGAGTCTCGGGTTATGTTTTCATTTGTCAAGCTTGATAACATTTTAGATATGTGTCACAAAACTTCTATAAGTACTTACAAGAGCATGATATTTGAAATAACATAAGTCTTTATTATACTACGCTAATGTATCTGACAGCAGCCAGAGTGAGCAGCAGCATACCTCAGTGGCGCTCAATATTTTGACCCCCTCGCCAATGGTGGTCTCTATGTAGATCCTCTCCTCATCGCTTATAGTGGGGTGGGCGGCTGGGCTCCCATAAGCAAGCAGGAGCCAGAAGATGTACCATATGATCCCAAATACACCTGAATACACAGAAATAAACAACACAGGTCATCAGCAACGCTCTTATTGTTATATGGGTATAACAAAATAGTCTGTTTTTACTAGATTTCCAGATTACGGTTAATATTGTAATTATGAAGCACTTAGGGACAGATTCCTGGACACAGATTAAGTATAGTCCTGCACTAAAAAGCAAGCTCCATTGGGAATCTGCATTGAAAATGATTTTTAGTCCAGGATTAGGCTTAATGTGTGTCAGAGAAACCGCGCCTAAGGGCTTTGTTATATATCAGAGATGGAAAGACGGCACACCTCATTCATTGGCTCATCTTTCCTGCTGACTTGGAAGGAATTCTAACCCATAGGAAGTCCCCCCCACTTGACTACTTTAAAATTATGAAAGCCATCAATGGTGCTGCCCATGCTAAACAGACTTTGTGGCAAGTGCGCCCTCTATCCATCTCCATGTACATGTAAGTGATATGGCAGCCTAATTATAACTGGGTCTTGACCTATTCTAGACCTAAAGGATCTTTCAATATTCAAATAAAATGACAATGTAGGAATCCCAGACGGGAAAACATTCATTTCAGTCAATTAATCATGTGATTAGATCACAAGAGAGCTACAGAAATGATTTTGAAACGCAGCAGGCACAAAGTGTCTTATGAGATTGTGAATATCTTAATCAAACAACAATTAAGATAACATGGACAAAACAGACGAAGCAAAGAAATTAGAGAACAATCTAAGACTGTTGAAATGGTGAACCTCGGCAAGACGGAGCTGCTCTTCCTCCCGGGGAAGGACTGCCCGCTCCATGATCTCGCCATCACGGTTGACAACTCCAATGTGTCCTCCTCCCAGAGTGCAAAGAACCTTGGCGTGACCCTGGACAACACCCTGTCGTTCTCCGCTAACATAAAAGCGGTGACCCGATCCTGCAGGTTCATGCTCTACAACATTCGCAGAGTATGACCCTACCTTACACAGAAAGCGGCACAGGTCCTAATCCAGGCACTTGTCATCTCCCGTCTGGATTACTGCAACTCGCTGTTGGCTGGGCTCCCTGCCTGTGCCATTAAACCCCTACAACTTATCCAGAACGCTGCAGCCCGGTGTTCAACCTTCCCAAGTTCTCTCATGTCACCCTGCTCCTCCGCACACTCCACTGGCTTCCAGTTGAGGCTCGCATCTACTACAAGACCATGGTGCTTGCCTACGGAGCTGTGAGGGGAACGGCACCTCCTTACCTTCAGGCTCTGATCAGACCCTACACCCAAACGAGGGCACTACGTTCATCCACTTCTGGCCTGCTAGCTCCCCTACCTCTACAGAAGCACAGTTCCCGCTCAGCCCAGTCAAAGTTATTCGCTGCTCTGGCACCCCAATGGTGGAACCAGCCCCCGCCACGACGCCAGGACAGCGGAGTCACTGACCACCTTCCGGAGACACTTGAAACCCTACCTCTTTAAGGAATACCTGGAATAGTATAAAGTAATCCTTCTTTCCCCACCCCCCCCATAAAAAAATAAAAATAAGGTGGTTGTCCCACCAATTTGTAAGTCGCTCTGGATAAGAGCGTCTGCTAAATTATATAAATGTAAATGTGAAACTGATGACATAATGACCATGGTGCTTTGCATGTCACACTAGTGACACCTAGCGTAATGCATGGAATGTTGCTCAAATGGGAATCACCCACCTACTTTATCATAGTTGGGCCAGGTCTTGTGAAAGCTGTTAAGTCATTTAAGTAATTAAAGTTGAGACTGAATATACATTTTGCAACTCAAGACTCAGTTTCTCCCCCCTATTGCTAGTTAGGTCATAGTCATCTCCCTGTTTTACAAAGATCACTATCTTTGGTAATTTCCGCCATCTAGAGTATCTGAACTTCAGTGCATATATTTCAATGATTTTCCCTTCCAAAACTCAATATGCAAACCTTAGTATGCATACTGTACCTGTATGAAAGAATTGTAAAAACACCTATACAATCCACATTGGTTCAATTTAGCAATTTAACAATTTAAAATTGAGTTTTTGAATCTTACCATAGATATAGAAGACTGAGGGCCATCCAACATACTGAACCAGTACACCTGCTAAAGGCATGGCAACCACAGCACCTGCATATGAACCTGGAAATAAAGAAAAGGGAAAACATGATCATGCCACTGTTGTAGTTCAATTCTGTCAGCATCTAAAGGTAACCAAGAAAATCACTAAGTAGTGATCCCAAGGTATCAAAACAATCCAGAGGTAGCTTCGACTGAAAAAAGCTTTGACTATTACATTATCATTACTCTTCAGCCCCTCAGCAACTCTTCTTCAACACTAGAAAAGTACTACTAGAAAAAAAGTATGACATGTCGCAAAAACATGAATCATCTCAGTAAGCGTAAATGTCATGCAACAGCAACCCTATTGGACTCATCAAATTAGGACTCATTGGCACCGTCCTTGGAAGAGGATGTTTTAATGTATATTTTATTATCTGATGGCCTTATAAACACTCTCCATTTGAATAGGCCGGGGAGAAACCTCCTTCAGAGTGAGCAGGTAAAGCGTTTGAGGGCAATCTTTCATTCAGAAGCGATGTCAAAAGGGTTTGGAAGCACCGGTTGTCATGGCACCAGTTTATTATGAAAGATGGTTGTTTTAAAGCATTTTCAGGGGGGAACAACAGCCGACATCTGCAAAACAAAACCACCTCGGTAACACATCAGTTTAAGGGGTCCTTATTACAGTGTAATTACATATGTAATTACACTGTAAGAAGTATTGTAATTAATTGTAATAATTCAACGTTACACTGTACTAACAACATGTAACTGGTGGTAATTGCAGTCTGTAATTACAGAGATGTAAACTAATGCTTGTTACCATGCTTGTTACAAATGTTCAATTCAATTCACACCATTTTTCAGCCTGCACAAACCACATTAGAAATATTAGCCAATTGAAAACCAACCACCTCATTGACACAACACAAGCTATAAAGGGCTCTGGAGTCTGATGCCCAGGTCAAGGCCCAGGTCCTGCTTTCGTTTGAAATACATGGAAGCTCATGAGCACTATGGCAAAAACAGGGTTTTACATAAATAAATTGTTTAAATTGTTAAATAGTTTAACGGTGAATTTGACATGTAAAGCAACAGTAGCTAAGGAGGGCGGGGCTTGACAAAGGGTGAATTACTTTATCAAGAATCAATCAAACATTTTTAACACATTAATAAAAAGTTATGGCAAAAGATGTGGGGATAGTCATTCAGTGTTTGCCAAATTGTGAGCCTATTAAGCTTGGTTGAATAATGGTTTATAAATGCACTTAAAATGGTCATAAAACAACCTCTTATTTCATCATGTAACCATGCAATTTGTTTTGCTTTTTGGATACAGAAATTGTGCTGGACGATTTAGCATAGGTAGTTAGCTAGCTAGCTAGCATTCTACCTATGCTAAATCATCCAGCAGAATACCAAAAACTAGCTAGCTAATGTTAGATAGCTAACTTAGTTAACATCCACAGAATAGACTTTCCATGCCTTGACAGCTAACTTTAGCTAGCTAGCTACCTACAGCTGGAAAATAGCTAGCTAGCTGGGCTCGATCATGGTCTTATCTTCCCTGAACCTTGTTCTCAGGGTATCCATACCCAAGGGTATTACGTGAGACACACCTAGCATGTTAGCGTTAGCTTGTGTCAACACACCTATGAATAGTTCCTTTTCAATGTAAACACTAGCTAGCTTATTAGTGTAAGCAAACACCATTATAAGTATTATGGTAGCTGGATAACACAACAACTAACTAGGTAGCTAGGTCTAGATATAGGCTTAAACCCTACAAAAACATATAATAATGATAGCAGAGATATTGGAGGAAGTTTTCTGTACCATCTCTGTTGATAGCTAGCTAGTAGGCTAATTGTCTTTGCTAAATTGTCATATACTGTAGCTACATTCTTTTTCTCCGCCACAGACTGTAGCTCAGCTGGTAGAGCACAGCGCTTGTAACGCCAAGGTAGTGGGTTCGATCCCCGGGACCACCCATACACAAAAATGTATGCACGCATGACTGTAAGTCGCTTTGGATAAAAGCGTCTGCTAAATGGCATATTATTTATTATTATTATATTCCCACAAGGTCTCAGACTCCAGGATTGGAAAACACAGAGACAGAAGAAAACACAGACGTTGTCGATTTCCATTGTTACTTATAATGTTAAAAAGGGGAGAAAAAGACAATCCCATTTTCTCTGAATTAGCTAGCTAGCTAGCCAGGTTGCTCAACATACTATACGCTGCAGATTTCAGTCACCACTAAAATGGTTATTTTATGTTATTGAGTAGGCCTATATCTTTGATTATTCTAATTTAATCAAATTATGAATCCAACAATAAAAATCGTTATTATTTTGTAGTCTTTTTACATGTTACAATAAAGTTTACTAAAGTAGAAGCTCATCTTTTGGTTGATTTCACTTGGTAATGAGTAGTAAGTACATTAATGGTATATATATAGTTTTTGTAAACTCAGCCAAATGAACACAGATTATACACTTTTGGGGGGCAACTGCTAGCAACAACATTGAGTTGAGATTGTGAAGAATGCACATTCACGGGTAGGTAATTAGAGCCTATTGAGCCTCAAACCTTTCTAATCTTGGACACCCAGCGCATCTGTCCAGCAATGAGATATCTATTCAATGGCTTCATTTAATCTATTAGGGTTAACTGTGGTTATGGGTACAACAGAAAGGCAGGCAAGGTAGTTTTTGAATATCCATTCGATTTACTGAATGAATTAGATTTTTGCACTTTCACCACCCTGTGAAGTTCATCATAACTTATTTCATCTGTAGCCTAATAAATTGCATGGTTTCCCTGAGTCGTAGTGGGAGGACCACACACCATATCATCGCATGACTCCAAGTTTACTTCGATATGATGGCTATTATTGATATCTTTGCAAGGGGGAAGATCATATTATCAATATTTGCACACCGCCATTTCGCGCATAATTAATTTTACAGAAACAAAAAGATCCCACCATGTCGAATGAACAAATGATCTGTCTGTATTTATAAAATTGTGCCTTGAAGTCTTGTTTCCATCACAGCTCTCGTAATTTTTAAAATACGGTATGACTTTCCTCGCATAAAAACTGTGGATGGAAACGTGGTTAGTGTTCATTTCACTTACCACAGAATGAGGTGGTGGCCAGTCGACTTCTCTCTAGGGGAGGAGCCCATTTGGCCCACATTCCATGGCATGCTGGGTAGGTAACACCCTGTAGAGGAAACATTACAGGGCATAATTATTCTGAATGGTCAAATAATCAACCTGAATAAAGAAATACAGATGTAAATTGTGTCCCCGTACTGTATATGAGCTTGGTCAAATGTATCAGTAATTATGATGACTAATGTTGCCACCTTCAATTGGGCTACATTTAGTAGATTTGGTTTAAATTTGGCAATGAAAGTGTCAATGAAATCCGGCAACACTGAAGACGACTCACCTCCACCAAGCCTTGTAGGATGCGGACTAACATGACACAGCCGTATTGCCTCCTGGCTGCTGACGGGATGAACATATTCAGTATGGACGTGAGGAAAATGGCCGCCCCAAACACTCTGGGGAAACATTACATCATAGTGTATAGACAACAATGGTGAGCAAAAATTACTACAAAGGGTAGCATTGTCCAATATTTGAATACAGGATTTTGTAGGATCTTAATTTAAGCCAGTTTGCTGCAGCAGGAAACAGTAACTACGCAGTAACTACGCCAACAGTCAACACCAGCCACATGCAGGACCTGCAGAAGGAGCTACATGAGCTAAGGCAGGAATTTCTCAGCCACCACCATCCACTCTACAGAGTCCCACAAAAACCCAGGACCAAGCCTACAGCTGAATCAGAACCCACCAACCAACCCAACCAACGCAACAACCCAACTGACCCCCTCCATCCCTGTCTCACGGCCTGTAATTACTCCCATCACTCCTGACATCCTCCACAGATCTGAAGAGAAAACAGACAATATATTAAATGATGGACTCCAATGGAAAGTTTATATTAGAATAAACTTTTCCCAAATAAAAAGGTGGCAAAGTTATGGTGCCCCACAACAGAGAGAGCTATGAGGCTCTTGACTGTGGCCCAGCTTGACTCCCTCAGCCGTATCATCATTCACACATAGACCAATGACCTGCATGCCCAACAGGAGAGGGTGACCACATCACTAAGGGCAGTGATAGAGATGGCCTCCACCATCTTCCCTCTTGCAAAGTTTGTAATATCTACCCTGCTCCAGAGAGATTTCCACCATGCCACCATCCAGAGGGTAAATGCCAGCCTCTCTCAGGACTATGTGCTATGGCCCAACGTACACCTGGCCCACCATCCCACCCTCAGCCTGGACTGTCTTTACGACAATGTACACCTGTACAAAGAGACAGTCCCCACCTTCGCCAGGATGTTAAAGGATGTTGCTTTGGGTGGCCAGTTCACCTCACCCCACAGGAGCAGCAGACCAGCCACCAACTCCCTGAGACAAATCAGACACTCCTTTAGACCTGCATCCGTTGGCGCCTCACAGAGGCTGGAGAACAGCCAGCAACACTGCCCCCCACACCACCCTCCATCTCTTCTCTCCCAGGAACTGCATGCAGATACACTGAGCTATGTCCAAGCCGTAAGCAGTCAAAGAGGCCCCACGTAGAGTTTGGAGCATCACCGGCCACACTGCCCTCCACACCCCCCTCTTTAATTCCCCCTACAACCTCCCTCCCATGCTACCAGACCAGGCCCACCTCAGCACAGCTCTACCAGACCAGGCCCGCCTCAGCACAGCTCAACCAGACCCAGTCCATCACAGCTCCTCTCTACCAGACCTGGCTCATCACACCACAGCTCAACCAGACCCGGCCTGCCTCAGCACAGCTGTACCAGACCCAGCCCATCACAGTACAGCTCTACCAGACCTGTCCCATCACAGAACAGCTCTACTAGACCTGTCCCATCACAGAACAGCTCTACTAGACCTGTCCCATCACAGAACAGCTCTACTAGACCCGGCCTATTACAGCACAGCACAACTCTACCAGACCAGGCCCACCTCAACTCAGCCCAGCTCTACACAGTACCGACCAGTACCCTAGGGTCTGGCAAAACACTGTCGAGGGTAGTGCACCACATGATGCAGTCCACACCATGTATCATTCACATCAGCCCTCATATGCTGAGAGTTTGGAGCTTCACCAGCCACACTGCCCTCCACACCACCCTCCTCAATTCCCCCCACAAACTCCCTCCCAGGCTAGTTCTGGTTACCCTCCCTACTCCCATCCCTAGGATAGGCCTGGGACACTCCTTCCCTCCATGGCAGCCCCAACCCTGCAACAGAAGCCACACCAAGGCCTCCTGTGCACACCCAGAATGGATCATTTGCACCCACTCCGGTCCCTGCAGCAGTTCCACTCGTTTGGCGGGAGCTTCATCCGGATGGACTGAGCTCTGCCAACACTGCTCTCCCTGTTTCAGCCCCAGCCCCTGCATCCAGCGACTTGAGGGAGTCTGTTAAATGCTCTCTCAACAAATAGCTGCAGATGACCCTATGCTTGTTAGCTCTTATGGGAATGAGCTGAATACCCCCTCTGAATTTAAATATTGTAGGGGGCTTGGG
Source organism: Coregonus lavaretus (assembly GCF_964263955.1). Taxonomy (NCBI): domain Eukaryota; kingdom Metazoa; phylum Chordata; class Actinopteri; order Salmoniformes; family Salmonidae; genus Coregonus; species Coregonus lavaretus. The sequence goes on along the minus strand of NC_139998.1, from coordinate 19,375,247 downwards.
CTAATGCACCTAAATGTGTGAAGTATGATTTTTTTAAACACGACACAATTTACATTTGGGTACAGGACTCGTGTCCTGAGATTCTGGTTCTCTCTGAAACATGGTTCAATGGTTCTGTCTCTGATAAAGACATTGAAGTAAATGATTACAATGTATTTAGATGTGACAGATTACAGAAAGAGGGAGGAGTGGCCATATATGTAAAATCTAATTATATGGCGTCCCAACCTGTAAATATTTCTGTTCCTAGAAATTTGAGCTCCTGGTTGTGAATGTGTCCACAAACCAGATTACACATTTATTTATTGCTGGGATTTACTGCCCTCCGCTGCTGCCATGGCGGATGCTATTGGTGCTATAGCTGAGTGTTTAACACCTTTTCTGTCCTCAACGTTGGTCATTTTAGGGGATTTGAATCTGGATTGTCTATCCCTGGCCTCAGATCAATTTAAGAGTATACAGTATCCATTCATTTTAATCTGACTCAATTTATTTCAAAACCCACACGGCTAAATGTGAAAAACCCTGTTAACTCCTCATTGATTTATTTAATTTGTACTAATAACCCCCATAAATATGTGTCTAGTGGAATATTTGCATATGATCTCAGTGATCATTATCCCACAGTATGTATTAGAGATACGAAAACAGCAAAATTCTAATCCTTGTTTAATTAAGAAAATAAAGTTAAAGTTTTCTCCTCAAGGGTTTTTACATAACATATTCTACTCTGATCTGCCACTGTCTCCTGTACTCCTGACCCTGAGTTGGCTCTAGAAAATGTATCCTCTATATTTATTCCTCTGGCAGATAAACACACTCCTTTTAAACAATTCAGAGTCAAAGATAGCTCTGAAGAAAACCAAGGGTTAGATCTATCTGAGCTCATTCAAATGAGAAATCGGGCCTGGGCCAAAGCAAGGAAAACTGACTCTGTAGTGGACTGGCAATCGTTCAGACAATTGAGAAACAGATGTAGTATCTCGAGTAAGCTCTATCTCTGACTCTGCTGGTGATCCTTCAAAGTTTTGGAAAACAGTAAATGCACTGAAGCGTACAAATTCATTTTCTTCCCTGCCTAAGCAAGTTCTGTCTGATTATGACATAGTAACTAAGAAGAATGGGATAAGTGATGCTTTTAATCATCATTTTATCTCGGCAGGCTTTTTATTTGAGAGAAACTGTTGTTTAATTGACGTAGAAGTGTTCAGAAACATATTACATTCTTATTTACAATAAAAGTGACTCCAAAATGACACAATACATTATTTACCATTCATTTCTATTGGGCACAACATAATCTGAAACACAACCAAAACAAACTGCAAATGCATTCAACAAGTTTGTAGAGTCACAAGCGAATATGGGACCAAATACTAAACTTTTGACTACATTTAAAACACTAATGTGAATTTGTCCAAATACTTATGGGTAAATCTATTTGAATTCAATCACTTTTTGACAGCACCCGTTTTGATTTGAAAGAAACCTTCCATACATACAGTATTTGCCCATTGTATAAGTGCTCAGAAAGTTGCTTTTTGGTCCTGAAAGCAAAACAATTCAAGAGATAAAAGTGCTCAAAGTTTGCCCCTTTTGATCAAATACTTATGTCATGCAATAAAATGCAAATTAATTACTTAAAAATCATACAATGTGATTTTCTGGATTTTTGTTTTAGATTCCGTCTCTCACAGTTGAAGTGTACCTATGATAAAAATTACAGACCTCTACATGCTTTGTAAGTAGGAAAACCTGCAAAATCGGCAGTATATCAAATAATTGTTCTCCCCACTGTATGTATGAAAACACCCTCAGATAAAAGGTGACATTCTGTACTGTCGCTTCATATAAAACATTGGATCTCAAATCCAAAATGCTGGCGATATAGAGCCAAATGAAAAGTTTTTGCTTCACTGTCCAAATAAATACGCAGGAGTGTATGATACAGTAACAGCTACATAGAAAATTATAAAATCTTGAAAGACACTTGAAATACAACAACCATGTCAACAACAACCCACCACAGTTACTGTCATGGCCTGTACCGCTGTAGATCTAAACGTTATAAGCAGTCACAGGGTTAAAAAAATGTGAGCACCCAAGACTACCTCCATTGATTCAACACCAATCATCAATGTTCCTGAACTAGTCAGTCCCTCCCAGGTCTCCCCTAGCCTCGACTCCAGATGTTCTAGATTTAGGAGAATATGGTGTGATCTCTGGCACTGCAAGACTAGGTCTCCCCTTCTGACAGCTCAAAATGACCAATCCAACATAACAATATGACAGATGTAATATATCTGCCTTTGAGGGACAGAGATCCCATATGATTCTGCTTCATCCCCATTGCTCCCCCTTTCTTCCTTCCACCCCTCCCCTTTTCCAAAACAGAGTGTAAGTGACACTTGTAATATTCCAGTGGCTGGCGTCTCAGGGAGAAATCAGAGGCAGGATCTTTCATTATTAACTCTGTCAGTGGCGTGTCCTCTTTTCCTGGGAAGATTTTATTACAGGACTACTATCAGCCCCATCAGAGCTGCACGCTCACCACACACACACACCGGACGGTGTCAACCCTTGCTGCTTTAACCATTACCTAACACACACACACACACACACACACACACACACACACAAACACTGCATGCCTTTTTCTCTTAGGCAACTGAAACCTTTCAGATATAGCTCTGACGCCACACACTGACTACCAATGCCAAATACCCCATATTTCTGTTCTAAACCTCACCACACACATTGACTGACTGCCTAGTTCAGACACCCAATGTGTATGTTCCTGCCCTTAGCACAGGTATCCATTCCAAACCACCGGTATCTATAGTCAATGATCTTGAGCCACCCCAGTCACCTATTTAACACTCTAGTCCACCCACAAACCAGTTCTATCAAAATACCTTATGAATATTTCTTGAATTTCCTGAGTGTTTCAGTATAGTATACAGTGTCCATATTAGGACAGCCCCAGAGTCACAAGGAGTGAGAGCATTAGCAGTGGGAAGGTCTCACCTGTTGGCGTCCAGCTTATTGGAGATGAAGCCTCCAGGGATCTGTGTGACGATGTAACCCCAGAAGAAGGAGCCATGGATCAGTCCCACAGTCTCTGGGTCCCAGTTGAATTGAGCTGGCTAGGGAAGATAGATATAGGGTCTTTAACTGGTTACGAGTTATTTCACATAATAAGTGTTTGTGTGTGTGTGTGTGTGTGTGTGTGTCGGGGGTTATTATGTTGTTAGACTTTGGAAATAGAACCAGAGGACTGTTTGGGTGATGCTGCTGTCCTTCAGAACAACACTTGAACTTTCCCATCCAAATATCAGCTGTTGAATAACTATTTTCATACCATAGGCCCATTTATTTACCGTTTGATATGAAAGCGGTGTTCGGGACTGACAAACAATGTTACACTCATGAGGAAACAGTTAGTTTGATTCACTCAATGAATGTTTCCTTAGTTTAGAGTCTGTGTGTCTCCGAAATGTGTGATGCACTCCTAACATTCTGTCTTGTGTCCGGACTTTTCGGTGACAATGCTATCAGTGCGCGCCTGAGCGTTCACAAGTTTATTCATGGCCTTCCCGCATTTGGTCAAGCCACTGAGTGCGCACACGCATTATTCTCAAATCAAATGTTATTGGTCACATACACATATTTAGCAGATGTTATTGCGGGTGTAGCGAAATGCTTATGTTCCTAGCCAGGGGCGGTGTGTTCAATAGGGCGATATGGGCGACGCACTGCCAAACGGGAAAAGGAAGGGATTTTTTTTCTAATCAATTATATCACGGCAACAGTAGTTATCAGTGTTGTAATCTAGACGTCTGATCTGCCACAGTGCCACACTGCCACTAAATGTCCAATCAGGCTAAAGTCGTGCTTCAAATGGCTCCCCCCCCTTTTGGGGCGATTTCAGTCAGGTTGAAAATCGCCCAGAAGTCTGTCATAGACTCCCATGTAAAATCTATTTTTTTCAAATTTCAGAGCTTTCAATACAATCTCTATGGGTGTCTGAGGGCTTGCACTTACGTGCTTTCGTCATACGTAACGTAACCATGAACGTAACTAAGAAAAGAGCGAGTAGCAGCCTCAATCAATTCACTACTACTATCAAAATGGCTAGGCTTCAGTGCAACTCGATTGTGTCTTTGAAAGAAGTTCCTTTTTGTCGGCGAACAAATGAAGATAAATTGGCAACGAAACAATTAGGACCTCCCAGACCAAATTTAATAATTCAACAGGTTTCTACTAAAGGCGGAAAGTCCTACACCCGAGGATTTTCCAAAAATTGGTACGAACGAAAAAATAACATTGCCACTCAACTGGATGAGGGATACAGGCTAGCTGTCCGCCGCCACAACGATGAGGTTAGTGTTGATAATCACAAGTTTACTGGAGAACTGAGACCAAGTAGAGACTTTGGACAGGGTGGATATGGTATAATAAAGGCAGTTTATTCAGAGGTAAAGATATCTGGAATCGCGTGCACGGACCCGTTCGTCAAACTCTTAGGGAGCTATACATTAAGCCCCATTACTTACCATATCAGATAAGAGAAATTGCTGCAGCTACATATATTTTACATCCTGGCCCTACATAGTTCACTATTTGCATCACTTACCAAAATATTACATGTGGTCATATATGCTTGGAAAGTGGAGATGCCATAGAACGTCAAAAAAGTAAACATTGCTGGAGACACATTGCCGTTTTGGAGAAGACATCGCGTTTGCTAGCGAAGAGATTTGTTGTGGCAAATGAACTTGGGCTGGGAATTGCCAGGAACCTCACGATAAGATATATGCATTGCGAGTCTCATGATTCTATACGTATTGCGATTCGATACTGTGATTTTATTGCGCACCATATGTCTGTTGCAGAGGGATCAGAAAGCCATGAGAACGAGTTTTGATCAGTCATGGAAATAAAAGTGCTGAAAACAAATTGGCTCCCAATGTGAAAAGATTGAGAACAAGCTATGAAGGAACAATAATGGTGTTTTGGTGCAGGTACAGCCAACTAGCGCTAAAATATTGCGATATTGTCAATACAGTATATCGTAAAGTATCACTATGTAACTCGATTTCTTTCACTCCAATCCCTCAAATTAACGGTAAATAACTGAATTGTTTGCCCCACATTTAGCTAAGATGATTAGCTAGCCAGCTAAAATGTTTTATTTAGTTAGCAGTCGCATCTACAATAGTTTACTGTCAATAACATGTCTCCAAAAATGACGTGGTGTCTCCAATTGTGTTGACATTTTACAATTGCGATGCGCATCCATGAGTATCCACTTTCTGTAGCTCAGCTGGTAGAGCACGGCGCTTGTAACGCCAAGGTAGTGGGTTCGATCCCCGGGACCACCCATACACAAAAATGTATGCACGCATGACTGTAAGTCGCTTTGGATAAAAGCGTCTGCTAAATGGCATATTATTATTATTATTATTATTATCTGAAGAGAGCCCCGAAACATTGTGTGCAGACATTTTATGCAATAAATGAAGTAGGTTGAATCTAGTAGTTCTGATCTTCTGATTGGTCCTGATGAGTTGGGCGAGGTCCCCTCCAGGCTACTGTCACTGTTGCATTGGCTCTGAGTCGGGTTCTCTGTCTTCAAATGTTCAGCCTAAGAGAGGGGATTTTTGTGTGTGTGTGTGTGTGTGTGTGTTTAACAGTGATGATGTGTGTGTGTGTGTGTGTGTGTGTGTGTGTGTGTTTAACAGTGATGATGTGTGTGTGTGTGTGTTTGTGTGTGTGTGTGTGTGTGTCCTCAGAGCAAGAACTCGTGAGTTGGAAGAACTGAGAGGCCTATGGCGTGGGTGTTGTCCTTGGCCACCTGCTGACAAGGCTGACAAGATAGGACCCTTTTGTCCATTGTTATTGGATAGGAACAGAACTTATAACCAGCTCCTGACCTAAATAGATCTTAGCACAACATTTTACTCAACATATCATATTCCATATTCACTATAACAAATATATTTACTACGACATTAGCAAGAACCGCCACATCCTCAGCCGGCTAATCCAGTGTGTGAAGTTTTGCGGAGTGTTTGAGTTAGCTTTGCGAGGCAAAGATGAAACTGAGGGCTCCACCAACCCTGGTAAGCCAACACTTTTGAGATCAGTCAATAAATGCTTCTGGTATTGACTTATATGCTGCCCCTGTCTTCATGTTGTTGCTGGACATATCTTTTTTAAAATGTGTGTAGGTCACCTAAATCATCAGAAAAATTGCCCCCCCTGAGAATTTTTTCAGGAGCCGCCACTGTTCCTAGCTCCAACAGTGCAGGAGTATCTAACAATAAACAAAATGACACACATCTCATAGTAAAAGAATGGAATTGAGAAATATATAAATATTAGGACAAGCAATGTTGGAGTGGCATTGACTAGAATACAGTATATACATATGAAATGAGTAAAACATTATGTAAACATTATTAAAGTGACCAGTGATTCCATGTTTATGTACATAGGGCAGCAGCCTCTAAGGTGCAGGGTTGAGTAACCGGGTGGTAGCCGGCTAGTGACAGTGACTAAGTTCAGGGCAGGGTACTGGGTGGAGGCCGGCTAGTGATATTCTTCTACTGTTTATCTACCGGTAATAAGGTTCCTGCATGAACATGAAAGTTTATATTTTGACCAGATAACCACGTAGGATTTTGGCGAAATTGCTATTACATTTTAACCCAGTTGGGTGCGGCAGAGGCATCATGCCAACAGGGGGCACATACCCCCTCAGATTTGTCCTGTAAAAACATTATAATAATACTAATACATACACACATATATATATATATATACACACACACACACACACACACTACCTGTAATGAATACTCAGGGAGAAAAAGGTGTAGATTCACACGTAGAGCGCGGCAGGTGTTTATTTAGGAATCGTGGTCACAGGCAGGCAATGGTCATACACAGTTAGGCAAACAGGCAGGTGAATCAAAACTAGGACTGAAGGCTATAACTGGTTCTCACAAATGAGCTAGGTAAAGGCTTAGTAGAGTCAAAACAAACAACACCTCACAAGGCACAAACAAAATGAACTGAACTAAATAAGGAGCTGATGAGACCAGGTGAGTAACTAAAACAGGTGAAATCAATGAACAAAAATGAACGACAGGGCTACGTTCAAGAACACAAGGTGATCTAAAAAATAAATACAGAACCTTACAGCACCCCCCCCCCCCTCCCCAAGGGAGGCTCCTGACGAACCAACGGCACCGAAGGGTGGAGCAGTGGCGGCCTCCTATCTCGGGGGCGAGGTCTGGCAGGCTGGTTCGACAAGGTCGTGGACTGACCCAACGTTCTGCATCGAGGCTGATGTCCAGTGGGTCTGTTCGGGGGTCGACCCCGAGGTCGGGGAGCGGGACGGATGCTTGAATCATCTCTGGGTCAAGGATGTCCTGGTCGGGGACCCAGGACCGGTCTTCAGGCCCATAACCTTCCCATTCCACTAGATAGTGGATGCGACCTCAGGCGTTTGGAATCAAGGACGGCCTGAATAGCGGAGGCAGGTTCCCCTCCGGCATCTAACGGTGGGGGCACACTGCGGGTTGAGACTGGAGGATGAAGAGGACTGTAGGTGACCGGTTTTAACAGAGACACATGGAAGGACGAGGAGATTTTATACTGACGGGGTAACTGGAGACGGTACGTGACAGGGTTGATGCGATGGGTTATCTTGAAGGGACCAATGAAGCGAGGACAGAACTTTTTGCAGGGGAGGCGGAGTCGGATGTCTCTGGTAGAGAGCCACACACGCTGTCCAGGGTGAAAGAATAGCGTAGGTCGGCGGCGTCTGTCAGCAAAGCATTTCTGGGTATTAGAGGCTTCCTGCAGATGCCGGTGAGTGGTCTCCCATACCCGCTCACTACGCCAAAACTAGTCTTCGACAGCTGGGACAGTACCAGGCTCCGCCTCCCAGGGAAACATGGGAGGTTGGTAACCAAGTACACACTGAAACGGAGTAAGGCGGAGGGATGAATGCATGAGTGAGTTCTGAGCGTATTCGGCCCAGGCCATATACCGACTCCAGTCGTGTGGAGAGGCAGAACATTGTTGGCGGAGGTACTTCCCTATTTCTTGGTTCAGGCGTTCCGTCTTCCCGTTGATCTGGGGATGGTACCCGGAGGAGAGGTTGAGGGCAACCCCCAGTCGGTCACAGAATGCTCGCCACACCCGGGAGACAAACTGGGGCCCACGGTCAGAGACGATGTCCTCCGGAATCCCATACAGACGGAACACCTGCTGGAACATACACTCAGCCAATTCCATGGTGTTAGGTAAATGAGGAAGAGGAAACAGACGACACATTTTTGAAAAACCGTCTACTATGACAAGGATGGTGGTGTTTCCAGAGGATTCAGGAAGGTCTGTGATGAAGTCAACAGCTATGTGGGACAAGGGTCTGTGAGGGATTGGAAAAGGCTGAAGCTTACCGGAAGGGAGATGATGAGGGCTTTTGGTTTGGGCGCAGACTGGACAGGAGAGTATGTAATCCCTTACGTCAGATGCCAGTGAGGACCACCAGAATTTACGGGCTAGAAGTTTGGTGGTTCGTGTAATGCCCGGATGTCCTGGCCCCAAGGACATGTAACAGCATTGCATCAGTTGGGGTCTAACAGCTGCTGGTACGTAACTCTTCCCAGTTGGTGTCTCAGGAGGAGCCGGGTCTGAGGTTAGGGTTTCTTGTACGGCAGAGTGAACCCCCCACTGTACCGGTCCCATAATGCAAGAGGAAGGAAGAATGGGTGTAGGGTCTGAGTTACGTACCAGCAGCTGACAGGAGAGAGCATCAGCTTTTACGTTTTTCTTTCCAGGGATGTAAGTAACATTAAAATGGAAGCGTGTGAAGAGAGCCCAGTGGGCTTGTCTGGAGTTTAACCTCTTGGCCCCTCTGATATATTCCAGATTACGATGATCTGTTAGGACGAGAAAGGGATGTTGTGCGCCCTCCAACCAGTGGTGCCACTCCTCGAGGGCCAGCTTGATGGCGAGGAGTTCTCTGTTCCCCACATCGTAATTCCCCTCAGCGGAGGATAACTTCCTGGAGAAGAAGGCACAGGGATGTGATTTTGGAGGTGTTTGCACCCGCTGAGAGAGTATGGCTCCTACTCCAACTTCGGAGGCATCCACCTCCAGGGTGAAAGGAAGGGTCGGATCAGGTTGGCGAAGGACAGGAGCTGAGGTGAAGAGGCGTTTCAAGGTGTTGAAAGCAGTCAGTGAGGTATCAGTCCATTGAAGGGTCCGGGTATTTTGGCTGGTAAGGGCAGTGAGGGGAGCGGCAGTAGAACTGAAGTTCCGAATGAACCGGTGATAGAAGTTGGAGAACCCAATGAAACGTTGGAGTTCCTTAACGGTGGTGGGTTTGGGCCAGTTACTGACGGTGGTGACTTTGTTCTCATCCATGCTGACCCCTCCAGGTGTCAGTACGAAACCGAGGAAGTTTACCGAGGTTACATGGAAGGTGCTCTTTTCAGTCTTCACAAAAAGGTTATGGTCAAGGAGCCGTTGAATAACTTTTTGTACATGCTGTATGTGTTCCTTCAGGGAGTGGGAGTAAATCAGGATGTCATCAATGTAGATGATGAGAAAGCGGTTGATCATATCCTGGAAAACCTTGTTCATAAAGGATTGGAAGACGGCGGGGGTGTTAGTAAGGCAATAGGGCATGACCAGGTATTCGTAGTGCCCTCGTGCGGTGATAAAGGCAGTCTTCCATTCGTCGCTTTCACGTATACGGACAAGGTTATATGCACTTCGCAGGTCGAGTTTTGTATAGATGTTGGCGCGGCCCACTTGTTCAAGGGTCGCTGGGATCAGAGGAAGAGGGAAACGGTTCTTGACCGTGACGTCATTCAGGGAACGGTAATCAATACATGGACGGAGACCACCGTCCTTTTTTCCAACGAAGAAGAAGCTGGACGCAGCCGGTGAAGAAGAAGGACGAATGAAACCGTTTGAGTGCTTCATCAATGTAGTTCTCCATTGCCTCAATTTTCCGGGATAGATAGGGGGTAAACACGGCCCTTCAGTGGGGACACTCCAGGGTGTAAGTCAATAGCACAGTCCCCTGGGCGATGTGGTGGCAGAGTGGAGGCCTTGATTTTGCTGAAGACATTGCTGTACTGGGCGTATTCAGATGGTATGGTGGGTGGCACTGCAGAGGCAGAGTCCTCAATGGTGGTGGCTCTGCAGGGTAGGCTGAGACAACTGGTGAAGCAGGTAGAAGACCAGGACAGTAGTTCACCTTGTCGCCACGAGATGGCAGGGTCGTGATGACAAAGCCAGGGGTGTCCGAGGTTGAGTGGCTGTTTGGGGGATGAGAGTTCCATGAGTTGAATGGTTTTGGTGTGGAAGACTCCAATCTGGAGGGTGACGCTCTGTGTCAGGTGCGTAATGAAGCCCGTGCCCAATGGCTGCCCGTCCAGGGTGTTAATCCTTAAGGGAGGGGTGACAGGTGTAAGATCAATGTCAAGGTCTTGTATTAGCTGGTGATCAATAAAATTACCTGCTGCTCCCGAATCTATCAAGCCCTCTACGTACTTAGTAACCCCCTTCACGGGAGAATTGCTTCTGGGAGATAAGAAATAGAAATAAGGACATGCCTATCTGCATGGCAGCGGAGGGACCCTTCTCATCTCTCCGTGGAGGGCGAACAGGGCAATGGCTGAGTAGATGGTCTTTTCCCCACAGTATAGGCAGAGCCCTTCTTGGATCCGCCTTTGACATTCGATACACGGGAGAGGAGCATGGCCCAACTGCATGGGCTCTGGAAGACTCGGACGGGATGACGGAATCATGGAAAAATAAGGTTTCGGGTTCCTGGGTAGCAGAGTTCTTCGGCGGTCGGCGATGAGGTGGTCAATGGAGATGGACATACGAATGTATTGATTTAAATCCTGAAGGTCACCTCTACAGACCAGCTCCGCCTGAAGTTCCCTGTTGAGCCCTCTTCGGTAGATGGTAAGTAAAGCAGCCTCACTCCATCCTCTCCCTGCAGCCATGGTGCGGAACTCGAGGGCATACTCGGCAGCTGAATTGCGTCCTTGTTGAAGTTCTATGAGGAGGTCTCCTATAGGACGACCGGAAGGAGAGGGATCGAATACCTATTTGAAGAGGTTATGGAAATGGGTCTCGGATCCGAGTTCTGTGCTGTTGGCAGTCCATATGGCGGTGGCCCAATCCAGGGCTTTGCCTGTGAGTAGAGACACGACAAAATCCACCCTGCTCTTGTCGGTGTGCGAAGTCAATGTATTTGCTGCATTGCATCAGAAATCCCTGACATTTCCCAGGTGAACCGTCATATTTTCCAGGCATGGATATGAATGAAGGAGTGCTATGGGTTACGATATCTGGCATCGGAGGAGTAGGGATAGGCTGGCGGAGAAGATGGCAGATTACCTCCATACGCTCCTCTTGCTGGGTTAGGCGCCGCTGTAGCTCCGCTGAATCCATTCCGTTTTTGGGGGAGGTATTCTGTAATGAATACTCAGGGAGAAAAAGGTGTAGATTCACGGGTAGAGCGAGGCAGGTGTTTATTTTGCCTTCGCAGAAGGCAGGAATCGTGGTCACAGGCAGGCAATAGTCATACACAGGTAGGCAAACAGGCAGGTGAATCAAAACTAGGACTGAAGGCTATAACTGGTTCTCACAAATGAGCTAGGAAAAGGCTTAGTAGAGTCAAAATGAACAATACCTCACAAGGCACAACCAAAATGAACTGAACTAAATAAGGAGCTGATGAGACCAGGTGAGTAACTAAAACAGGTGAAATCAATGAACAAAAATGAACGACAGGGCTACGTTCAAGAACACAAAGAAACAGGGCTACGTTCAAGAACACAAGGTGAACTAAGAAAATAAATACAGAACCTTACAGTACCAGTCAAAAGTTTGGACACATCTACTCATTCAAGGCTTTTACTATTTTCTACATTGTACAATAATAGTGAAGACAGAAATAACACATATAGAATCATGTAGTAACCAAAAAAGTGTTAAATTAATCAAAATATATTTATATTTGAGACTCTTCAAAGTAGCCTTGATAACAGCTTTACACACTCTTGGCATTCTCTCCAGGTAGTCACCTGGAATGCATTTCAATTAACAGGTGTGCCTTGTTAAAAGTTACTTTGTGGAATTTGTGACTGGTACTGTATATTTTTCTTCTTCTCTGAAATACTACTAGCCACTTACAGTGGAGATTTTAGCATGTAAATCTTGGTGGGGCAAACTCCCAAAATATTTTTTTGATGCACGCCAGCAAAGCCACTACACAACCTAACACTAAACAATACATGAATTGCACTATAACGGTGACCAACAGTGCCCACAAACTGTTAGGGCCTATATAAAGCTGTCCCAACAACAGAGCTTTCTTTTCAGCACCATGGAGTGAATCCTTACTACTGCTACACCTGGCTATCAGCGGAACCTTGTCTGGCAGCGAAACAGTTCATTCAGCCTTATTTACTGCCTTTTAAAAAACATAGCTGATATGGCTGACTTGCTTAAACAAATGTGGTTTCTACTGACAATTGAGATGTACAAAAGATGGCATAAGGGGACGACGAGTGGATAAGAGGCAATTTGTAATTTCGATTAAGATATTAATGAGCGAGCTATGACTGTCAGGAGGTCAGTGTGATGCGGTAGGACGAAGTCAGGCGCAGGACACAGAGCTAATCGAAAACGTACTTTACTCGTAGGTAACGTAAATAACATAACCTCCACGCAGGGAGGAACAAACCCGCTCACCAGACGACAACCAAACATGAACAAACATGCACAAAACACAGTGGGAGCCAGAGGGTTAAATAGGGAAGAAATCAATACATAATGAGAACCAGGTGTGAACAATAAAGACAAAACAAGTAGAACACAGAAACATAGATCGGTAGCCACTAGTACTCCAGCGACGACGAACGGCGAAGCCTGCCCAAGCAAGGAGGAGGAGCAGCCTCGGCTGAATTCGTGACAGTACCCCCCCCCCCCCCCCCCCCCCCCTCCCCCTTGACGCGAGGCTCCAGCCGTGCGTTGACACCGGCCTCGGGGACGGCCAGGAGGACGCGGCGCAGGGCGAGTCGGATGACGACGGTGGAAATCCCTCAACATGGAGGGATCGAAGATGTCCCTCCTAGTGACCCAGCACCGTTCCTCCGGACCGTACCCCTCCCACTCCACGAGATACTGCAGGCCCCCCACCCGACAACTCGAATCCAGGATGGAACGGACCGAGTACGCCGGTGCCCCCTCGATGTCCAGTGGGGGCGGAGGAACCTCCCGTACCTCAGACTCCTGGAGTGGACCAGATACCACCCGCCTGAGGAGAGACACATGGAATGAGGAGTTAATACGATACTCAGGAGGAAGCTGTAACCTATAACAAACCTTGTTCAATCTCCCAGCTTCAGGGCAGGCGAAGGGGCAGGTTTCGGGTCGAGAGCCAGACCCGGTCCCCCGGTGCATACACCGGAGCCTCACTGCGGTGGCGGTCGGTGCTCGCCTTTTGTCGCCTGAGCGCCAAAACCACTCCTCCACCGCAGGTGCCTCGATCTGGCTCTGATGCCAAGGTGCCAGGACCGCCTGATAACCTAACACACACTGAAATGGAGAAAGGTTAGTGGAGGAGTGGCGGAGGGAGTTTTGGGCCATCTCTGCCCAGGGGATAAAACCCGACCACTCCCCCGGCCGGTCCTGGCAATAGGACTGCAGAAACCTACACACATCCTGGTTCACTCTCTCCACCTGCCCATTACTCTCTGGGTGAAAACCTGAGGTTAGGCTGACCGAGATCCCCAGACGTTCCATGAACGCCTTCCAGACCCTTGAAGTGAACTGGGGACCCCGATCAGATACAATATCCTCAGGTACCCGTAGTGCCGGAAGACGTGTGTAAATAGGGCCTCCGCAGTCCGTAGGGCCGTAGGGAGACCGGGCATAGGAATGAGACGGCAGGACTTAGAAAACCGATCCACAACGACCAGGATCGTGGTGTTCCCTTGTGACGGGGGAAGGTCCGTAACAAAATCTACTGATAGGTGGGACCACGGCCGTTGTGGAACGGGTAGGGGTTGTAATTTCCCACTGGGCAGGTTTCTAGGTGCCTTACACTGAGCGCACACCGAGCAGGAGGAAACATAAACCCTCACGTCCTTGGCTAAAGTGGGCCACCAGTATTTCCCACTAAGACAGTGCACTGTCCGACCGATGCCAGGATGACCAGAGGAGGGTGACGTGTGAGCCCAATAGATCAATCGATCGCGGACCTCTAACGGCACGTACATACGACCCTCTGGACACTGGGGGTGGGAGTGGGCTCTGTACGTAATGCCACCAGACACGACGCCGGAAGTATGGGAGTGAGCTCAATGGACCTCTCCTCTGTGTCATACAGTCGGGACAGGGCGTCTGCCTTAGCGTTCTGGGAACCTGGTCTGTAAGAAAGGGTGAACACAAAACGAGTGAAAAACATGGCCCACCTTGCCTGGTGAGGGTTCAATCTCCTCGCCGCCCAGATGTACTCCAGATTGCGGTGGTCAATGAAAATGAGAAAAGGGTGTTTAGCCCCCTCAAGCCAATGACTCCACACTTTCAGAGCTTTAACCACAGCTAACAGCTCCCGGTCCCCCACATCATAGTTGCGCTCCGCCCGGCTGAGCTTCCTCGAAAAGAAAGCACAGGGGCGGAGTTTTGGTGGCGTACCCAAGCGCTGAGACAGTACAGCTCCTCTTCCTGCCTTGGATGCGTCCACCTCTACTGTGAATGCTAAGGAGGGATCCGGATGAGCCAGCACTGGAGCCGAGGTAAACAGGTCCTTCAGGTGACCAAACGCCCTGTCCGTGTCAGATGGTGATGTGTATGCGGCGAGTGAAGTCAGACGCAGGACACAGAGATTCAGGTAGACTACTTTACTAAATGTAAAGTGCAAAACAAACGCCTCCACAACTGGAGGGGAAAACACCATATACGTAATATGGAAAAATAGCAATGCCGAACATCGACTTAGACATACAACAATAACACACAAATAGCAAACGTGAGACAAGGGAAATTATAGGCTAAACAATCAAACATAATAGACAACAGGTGTACTACTCCAGACAAAACAAGACAAACACAGAAACATCGATCGGCGGTAGCTAGTACTCCGGGGACGACGAACGCCGAAGCCTGCCCGAGCAAGGAGGAGGAGCAGCCTCGGCAGAATCCGTGACAGTACCCCCCCTTGACGCGCGGCTCCAGCCGTGTTCTGACCCCGGCCTCGGGGACGGCCAGGAGGACGCGGAGCAGGGCGAGTTGGATGACTCCGGTGGAACTCCGTCAAGAGGGAGGGATCTAAGATGTCCCTCCTAGGTACCTAGCACCGTTCCTCCGGACCGTACCCCTCCCACTCCACGAGATACTGCAGACCCCCCATCCGACGTCTCGAATCCACGATGGACCGGACTGAGTATGCCGGAGCCCCCTCGATGTCCAGTGGGGGCGGAGGAGCCTCTCGTATCTCATTCTCCTGGAGTGGACCAGCTACCACCGGCCTGAGGAGAGACACATGGAACGAGGGGTTAATGCAGTCATCATACCTCGTTCAATCTCCTCAGGACTTTAAATGGCCCCACAAACCGCCGACCCAGCTTCCGGCAGGGCAGGCGAAGGGGCAGGTTTCGAGTCGAGAGCCAGACTCGATCTCCAGGTGCATAAACTGGACCCTCACTGCGGTGGTGATCGGCGCTCGCCTTATGCCTACGGATAGCCCGCTGCAGATGGACATGCGCAGCGTTCCATGTTTCCTTGAGCGCCGAAACCATTCATCCACCGCAGGAGCCTCGATCTGGCTCTGATGCCAGGGTGCCAGAACCGGCTGATACCCCAACACACACTGAAAAGGAGTCAGATTAGTGGAGGAGTGGCGAAGTGAGTTCTGGGCAATCTCTGCCCAGGGGATATACCCCGACCACTCCTCCTGCCGGTCCTGGCAATAGGACCTCAGAAACCTACCCACATCCTGGTTTACTCTCTCCACCTGCCCATTACTCTCAGGGTGGAAACCAGAGGTAAGGCTAATCGAGACCCCCAAGCGTTCCATAAACGCCCTCCAGACTCTAGAGGTGAACTGGGGACCCCGATCAGACACTATATCCTCAGGTACCCCGTAGTGCCGGAAGACGTGTGTAAACAGGGCCTCAGCAGTTTGTAGGGCAGTAGGGAGACCTGGCATGGGAATGAGACGGCAGGCCTTAGAAAACCGATCCACAACGACCAAAATTGTGGTATTCCCCTGGGAGGGGGGAAGGTCCGTGACAAAGTCCACCGATAGATGAGACCACGGCCGTTGTGGAACGGGTAGGGGTTGTAACTTCCCCCTGGGCAGGTATCTAGGTGCCTTACACTGGGCGCACACCGAGCAGGAGGAGACATAAACCCTCACGTCCTTAGCCAAGGTTGGCCACCAGTACTTTCCGGTCAGGCAGTGCACTGTCCGGCCAATACCTGTGTGACCAGAGGAGGGTGACATGTGAGCCCAATAAATCAGTCGATCACGGATCTCGAGCGGCACGTACTTCCGCCCCTCCGGACACTCTGGAGGAGTAGGGTCGGTACGTAACGCCCGCTCGATCTCCGCATCGACCTCCCACACCACCGGTGCCACCAGACAAGACTCCGGAAGTATGGGAGTGGGCTCAATGGACCTCTCCTCTGTGTCATATCGCCGGGACAGGGCATCTGCCTTAACGTTCTGGGACCCTGGTATGTACGTGAGCTTAAAGACAAACCGAGCCAGAAACATGGCCCACCTAGCCTGACGAGGGTTCAGTCTCCTAGCTGCCCGGATGTGCTCCAGGTTACGATGGTCAGTCAGAATGAGAAAAGGGTGTTTAGCCCCCTCAAGCCAATGCCTCCACACCTTTAGGGCCTGAACCACCGCTAGCAGCTCCCTGTCCCCCACGTCATAATTACGTTCCGCCGGGCTGAGCTTCTTAGAATAAAAGGCACAGGGACGGAGTTTAGGAGGCGTGCCCGAGCGTTGAGACAGTACAGCCCCAATCCCCGCCTCTGGCGCGTCCACCTCCACTTGGAACGCCAAAGAGGGGTCCGGATGTGCCAGCACCGGAACCGAGGTGAACAGGTCCTTCAGATGTCTAAACGCCCTGTCCGACTCAGCCGACCACTGCAAACGCACCGGGCCCCCCTTTAGCAGGGAGGTGATGGGAGCTGCTACCTGTCCAAAACCCCGGATAAACCTCCGGTAGTAATTGGCAAAACCCAAAAACCGCTGCACCTCCTTAACCGTGGTAGGAGTCTGCCAATTACGCACGGCTGAAACGCGTTCAATCTCCATCTCCACCCCTGACGCGGACAACCGATGTCCCAGGAAGGAAATGGACTCCTGGAAAAACAGGCATTTCTCCGCCTTCACATACAAGTCATGCTCCAACAGCCTACCCAACACCCGACGTACCAGGGCCACATGCTCGGCTCGTGTAGCAGAGTATATTAGAATGTCGTAAATATACACCACTACACCCTGTCCATGCAAATCCCGGAAAATCTCGTCCACAAATGATTGGAAGACTGAAGGAGCATTCATTAACCCGTATGGCATGACGAGATACTCATAGTGACCCGAGGTGGTACTAAATGCTGTTTTCCATTCATCTCCTTCCCTAATGCGCACCAGGTTGTAAGCGCTCCTGAGATCCAATTTTGTGAAGAAGCGCGCTCCGTGTAATGACTCCGTCATACTCGCAATCAGAGGGAGAGGGTAACTGTATTTAATGGTAATCTGATTGAGACTACGGTAATCAATACACGGGCGCAGACCTCCATCTTTCTTCTTCACAAAAAAGAAACTCGAGGACGCAGGAGAAGTGGAGGGCCGTATGTATCCCTGTCCCAGAGATTCGGCGATGTATGTCTCCATAGCCGCCGTCTCCTCTTGAGACAGAGGATACACATGACTACGCGGAAGTGCAGCGCCTGCCTGGAGGTCTATCGCACAATCCCCCTGTCTATGAAGTGGTAATTGAGTCGCCCTCTTCTTACTGAAGACGAGTGCCAAATCATTATACTCAGGAGGAATGTGCAGTGCGGGCATTTGGTTCGGACTTTCCACCGTTGTCGCCCCTACGGAAACATCTATACACCGCCCTACACACTGATCAGACCCCTCCCTGAGAGCCCTCTGTTGCCACGAAATGTTGGGGTCATGAGAAGTTAACCAAGGAAGCCCCAACACCACGGGAAACGCAGGAGAGTCGATCAAATACAATTGTATAATTTCCTCATGACCCCCCTGCGTCTTCATTTAAGTGGCGCCATGACCTCCCTAATCAATCCCGACCCCAAAGGGCGGCTATCTAGGGCATGGATAGGGAAGGACACGTCAACTGGTATGAGGGGAATCCCTAATCTATAACAGAAACTACGATCAATAAAATTCCCAGTTGCGCCTGAATCGACTAGCGCCTTATGCTGGGAGTGAGAAGACACCTGGGGAAACACAACTTGGATACACAAGTGGACAACAGAGAGCTCTGGGTGAGTTGGGCGCGTACTCACCTGGAATGACTCATCAGTGCGTGACCTGCTGCCTCGATCCCTAGGAGACCCTCCCCAGCACCGAACCGCAGTGTGTCCTCTACGGCCACAGTTGGTGCAGGGGACGGCCGCGGGTCCGCGGGTAGCCAGACGGATCGACATGTCCACCAACTGGTCGAATCTTAAGTTGGTGTCCCTGCAGGCCAACTCTCGGCGAACGTCCTCCCGTAGGCTGCACCTATAGTGGTCGATGAGGGCCCTCTCATTCCATCCCGCATTGGCCGCCAGAGTCCGGAAATCCAGTGCGAATTCCTGCGCGCTCCTCTTCCCCTGTCTGAGGTGGAACAGACGCTCCCCCGCCGCTTTCCCCTCTGGGGGATGATCGAAAACCGCCCTGAAGCGGCGGGAGAACTCCGCATAACTGACGGTGGCGGCGTCTATTCCCCTCCATTCGGCATTGGCCCACTCCAAGGCCTTGCCGGACAGACAGGAGATGAGGGCGGAAACGCTCTCGTATTCCGAGGGCGCCGGGTGAATGGTTGCCAGGTAGAGCTCTACTTGGAGCAGGAACCCCTGAAACCCGGCCGCGGTGCCATCATAAGCCCTCGGGAGCGAGAGCCGAATCCCACTGGACTCCGGAGATGGAACGATGGGTCTGGCCGATGGTGGTGGTATTGTTGGAGGAGGTGTGGGCAAACCTCCTCTTTCCCATCGGCTCAAAGTGTCCATTACATCCTGCATGACGGTGCCGAGTCTCTGGATCATGGCATCTTGGCTGCTTACGCGCTCCTCCAATGACCCCGTCGGTACCGCTGATCCTGCTGACTCCATGGTGGTGTGTTATTCTGTCAGATGGTGATGTGTACGCGGCGAGTGAAGTCAGACGCAGGACACAGAGATTCAGGTAGACTACTTTACTAAATGTAAAGTGCAAAACAAACGCCTCCACAACTGGAGGGGAAAACACCATATACGTAATATGGAAAAATAGCAATGCTGAACATCGACTTAGACATACAACAATAACACACAAATAGCAAACGTGAGACAAGGGAAATTATAGGCTAAACAATCAAACATAATAGACAACAGGTGTACTACTCCAGACAAAACAAGACAAACACCGAAACATCGATCGGCGGTAGCTAGTACTCCGGGGACGACGAACGCCGAAGCCTGCCCGAGCAAGGAGGAGGAGCAGCCTCGGCAGAATCCGTGACAGTCCGCCTCGGCTGACCACTGCAAACGCACCGGTCCCCCCCTCAGCAAGGAGGTAATGGGAGCCGCTACCTGACCAAAGCCCCGGATAAACCTCCGGTAGTAGTTGGCAAACCATAAGAATCGCTGCACCTCCTTAACCATGGTTGGAGTCGGCCAATTACGCACGGCCGAAATGTGGTCAATCTCCATCTGTGGTACTAAATTCTGTCTTCCACTCATCTCCCTCACGGATACGCACCAGGTTGTACGTGCTCCTGAGATCCAATTTTGTGAAGAAGCGCGCCCCGTGCAATGACTCTGTCTTACTAGCAATGAGCGGTAGTGGATAACTGTACTTGACAGTGATCTGATTGAGACCCCAGTAGTCAATGCACGGGCGTATTCCTCCATCCTTCTTCTTCACAAAAAAGAAACTAGAGGAGACAGGTGAAGTGGATGGCCGAATGTATCCCTGCCCCAGAGATTCGGAGACATATGTTTCCATAGCCGCCGTCTCTTCCTGTGACAGGGGATACACGTGACTCCGGGGAAGTGCAGCGCCTACCTGGAGATTTATCGCACAATCCTCCTGTCGATGGGGTGGTAATTGAGTCGCCTTCTTTTTACAGAAGGCGAGAGCCAAATTGGCATATTCGGGGGGAATGTGCATGGTGGAGACCTGGTTTGGACTTTCCACCATAGTTGCCCCTATGGAAACACCTACACACCTCCCCGAGCACTGACTTGACCATCCCTTGAGAGCCCTCTGTTGCCATGAAATCGTGGGGTCATGATAAGTTAACCAGGGAAGCCCCAACACCACTGGAAACGCAGGAGAATCAATCAGATAGAGACTAATTTTCTCCTCATGACCCTCCTGCGTCTTCATCCAGAGTGGAGCTGTGACCTCCCTAATTAGGCCTGACCCTAAAGGGTGACTATCTAAGGCATGTACAGGGAAGGGCACATCAACAGGAACACTAGGAATCCTTAAACTACGGGAAAACTGACGATCAATAAAGTTCCCAGCTGCGCCTGAATCTACGAGCGCCTTATGCTGGGAATGAGGGGAAAACTCTGGAAATACGTTATCAATACACATATGTGCAACAGGGAGCTCTGGGTGAGTCGGGTGCCTACTCACCTGAGACGGTCCACCAGTGCTCTGCCTACTGCCTCGACTCCCTAAAGACCCCCCTAGCACCGACCAGCAGTGTGTCCTCTGTGGCCACAGTTGGTGCAGGAGACGGCCCTTCTTCCGGTCTCCCTAAGCGCAGCACCTCCAAGCTCCATAGGGGTAGGATTGGAGGTGCTGGGGGATGGAATGGACGGCCCCTGATCCGGACGTCCGCGGGTTGCCAACAGGTTATCCAGCCTTATCGACATATCCACCAGTTGGTCCAGGTTAAGGGTGGTGTCCCTGCAGGCCAGTTCCCAACGAACGTCCTCCCGTAGGCTGCATCGGTAGTGGTCGATCAGGGCCCTCTCATTCCATCCTGCGCTGGCAGCCAGAGTCCTGAAGTCCAGTGCAAAGTCCTGTGCGCTCCTCTTCCCCTGTCTGAGGTGGAATAGACGTACTGAATAGCGTACTGAAGCTGCGTCTATTCCTCCCCACTCGGCGTTGGCCCACTCGAGCGCTCTCCCCGACAGACAGGAGATGAGGGCGGACACGCTCTCATATCCCGAGGGAGCCAGGTGGATGGTAGCCAGGTAGAGCTCTACCTGGAGCAGAAAACCCTGGCACCCGGCAGCTGTACCATTGTATGCCCTCGGGAGCGAGAGCCGAATCCCACTAGACCCAGGTGACGAAGGGGTGGACAGCGGTGTGGGTGGTTGTGTAGTTGGAGGAGGTGTAGGATAACCACCTCTCTTCCATCGCTCCATGGTGTTCAACACGCGCTCCATGGTCGCGCTCCATGGTCGCCTGCTGTTGGACACGTTCATCCATTGATCCGGACAAAATGAATGTACCTGCTGACTCCATTTATGGTGCGTGTTTCCGTCAGGAGGTCAGTGTGATGCGGTAGGGCGAAGTCAGGCGCATGACACAGAGCTAATCGAAAGCGTACTTTACTCATAGGTAACGTAAATAACATAACCTCCACGCAGGGAGGAACAAGATGACAACCAAACATGAACAAACACGCACAAAACACAGTGGGAGCCAGAGGGTTAAATAGGGAAGAAATCAATACATAATGGGAACCAGGTGTGAACAATAAAGACAAAACAAGTAGAACACAGAAACATAGATCGGTAGCAGCTAGTACTCCGGCGACGACGAACGCCGAAGCCTGCCCAAGCAAGGATGAGGAGCAGCCTTGGCTGAATCCGTGACAATGACGGAAGTAGTCAATATAACTATCTGTTCAGCACTTTTGAAATGTACAGCGACAGAATTCAGAACATGGGCCGTTCTTACAGTATTCTCCATGTACACCAAGTCAGAACCGTAGGATAAATAAAGGGGGCGTATAAGCAGACAATGAAAGCTCTTACAATATTCTATGATTACATTTCTCTAAAACAGGCTATAGGCTACATGTGCACCATCAAGTCAGAACAGTAGGCTAAAATATGAGGGGAAAATAGACCAGATTATTAGGGTGAGGCACATGGGCTACTAACAGCTTACTACACAACATACAATTAGTATTACTTTCTTAGCTACAGTATACATATCTCCCTGGCATATTACATCATTTATGCAGCAGCATACAATACATTTTTGGACTCACCTTGTTGTGCTGTGCTCACTTGAACAGGAACGTGGTGCGGCGGTCCTTTGTGGGCAAATTTTTGTCATCAAACTTTGTCATCAAAGTCTGGCATTCTCTGGATTTATGGTGCTTTCAAGACAACTGGGAACTCGGAAAAAAACAAGGTTGAATCATGACGTCAGTGATCTTCAGGTTGGAGCTCTAGAAAGAAGGCAGAGTTCCTGACTTGGAAAAGAGATCCTTAAACCCAGACTTGGACCACACACCCACTCCACTGAATAGCAGGCTAGTGATTGCTTTGCAACGATTGCAGTTAGCCACTGATTCCTTCCAAACCACTCATTGTTGAATTTGCAATTTCCAACTTGTTGTGTAATGTTTATGTGCAATGGCCGATGAGCACCGATCTGTTTTATCTATAATTTCTCTTCATAATTGATCTTCATATGATAAGGATAGAAAAGGATTTGCCAGTAGATAGTCGACTTGATTCATGATGATGACTGCTAGCTTGCTAGCTCAGATTTTGAAAGTATGATGTTGACATGATTAGTCCAATCAAAGCTACGGTAGATATAATGTGATTGGACGTCATTTTATCTGTGGCCAATGACCTTGAGCCTTCTTGGATGGGCACTTCTAATGTAACTCTATGGCAGCACCCAAGGGGCTTGAATTTTCGAGCTCTACCCTTAGATTTTGCGATGATGTAATGTACCCATGAGTGACAGAACACTGAGCCAATCACAGCGCAATTAGAGAACATTACCAACCCCTGCGCTCCATATTTTCCGCTGGCTGCCCCACCACCACAGAAAGCACTGAGCTAGGCTGAAACACCTGCATTTTGGAGCTGCCTTACTCAAGAAAGCAAAAAAGAGACCATATCTGTATGCGGCTTTATTAACTCAATTATATATTTTTTAACATTCTTTGCAAACTGATATTTTACACGTATTAATGATGGGTCGCCACTAGCCACTTAGCAATCTTATGAAGTTGGGTTTAGGTTCCCAATCTCCCAACCTTCTCCAAGTGCCTTGCAAAAGCATTCATCCCCCATGGCGTTTTTCCTATTTTGTTGCATTACAACCTGTAATTTAAATTTATTTTTATTTAGATTTCATGTAATGGACATAGACAAAATAGTCCAAATTGGTGAAGTGATATGAAAAAAATAACGGAAAAGTGAAATGAAAAAAATTACGGAAAAGGGGTGCGTGCATATGTATTCACCCTTTGCTATGAAACCCCTAAAAAAGATCTGGTGCAACCAATTATCTTCAGAAGTCACAAAAGTTAAATAAAGTCCACCTGTGTGCAATCTAAGTGTCACATGATCTGTCACATGATCTCAGTATATATACACCTGTTCTGAAAGGCCCCAGAGTCTGCAACACCACTAAGCAAGGGGCACCACCAAGCAAGCAGCACCATGAAGACCAAGGAGCTCTCCAAACAGGTCAGGGACAAAGTTGTGGAGAAGTACAAATCAGGGTTGGGTTATAAAAAAATATCTGAAACTTTGAACATCCCACGGAGCACCATTAAATCCATTATAAAAAAATGGAAATAATATGGCACCACAACAAACCTGCCAAGAGAGGGCCGCCCACCAAAACTCACGGACCAGGCAAGGAGGGCATTAATCAGAGAGGCAACAAAGAGAGCAAAGATAAACCTGAAGGAGCTGCAAAGCTCCACAGCGGAGATTGGAGTATCTGTCCATAGGACCACTTTAAGCCGTACACTACACAGAGCTGGGCTTTACGGAAGAGTGGCCAGAAAAAAGCCATTGCTTAAAGAAAAAAATAAGCAAACGTTTGGTGTTTGCCAAAAGGCATGTGGGAGACTCCCCAAACATATGGAAGAAGGTACTCTGGTCAGATGAGACTAAAATTGAGCTTTTTGGCCATCAGGTAGCTTAGTGGGTAAGAGCGTTGTGCCAGTAACCGAAAGGTCGCTGGTTCTAATCCCCGAGCTGACTAGGTGAAAAAAATCTGTCGATGTGCCCTTAAGCAAGGCACTTAACCCTAATTGCTCCTGTAAGTCGCTCTGGATAAGAGCGTCTGCTAAATGACGTAAATGTAAATGTAAATGTAATCAAGGAAAATGCTATGTCTGGCGCAAACCCAAAACCTCTCATCACCCCGAGAACCCCATCCCCACAGTGAAGCATGGTGGTGGCAGCATCATGCTGTGGGGATGTTTTTCATCGGCAGGGACTGGGAAACTGGTCAGAATTGAAGGAATGATGGATGGCGCTAAATACAGGGAAATTCTTGAGGGAAACCTGTTTCAGTCTTCCAGAGATTTGAGACTGGGACGGAGGTTCACCTTCCAGCAGGACAATGACCCTAAGCATACTGCTAAAGCAAAACTTGAGTGGTTTAAGGGGAAACATTTAAATGTCTTGGAATGGCCTAGTCAAAGCCCAGACCTCAATCCAATTGAGAATCTGTGGTATGACTTAAAGATTGCTGTACACCAACGGAACCCATCCAACTTGAAGGAGCTGGAGGAGTTTTGGCTTGAAGAATAGGCAAAAATCCCAGTGGCTAGATGTGCCAAGCTTATAGAGACATACCCCAAGAGACTTGCAGCTGTAATTGCTGCAGAAGGTGGCTCTACAAAGTATTGACTTTGGGGGGGGGGGGGGGGGGGGGGTAGTTATGCACGCTCAAGTTCTCTGTTTCTTTGTCTTATTTTTTGTTTGTTTCACAATAGAAAATATTTTGCATCTTCAAAGTGGTAGGCATGTTGTGTAAATCAAATGATACAAACCCCCCAAAAATCTATTTTAATTCCAGGTTGCAAGGCAACAAAGTAGGAAAAATGCCAAGGGGGGTGGATACTTTCACAAGCCACTGTAGCTACCAAGAAGGCTATCAATCATGTTAGAGTAGCTGCTTGTCTAACTATCTTAGTTTGCATGCCTGCTGGCAAGGTTGGTAGACTTTAGAAAAGCAAGCAATAACTAAGTGTCCTGAAAAATACTCACATTCCTTTCAATCTTTTACCCAGATTTAAGCAGAGATGCAGATAAGCATATTTAGTTTCTTTAAACCCCTAAGGTCGATGTCCCCATAAAAATCTGTCAGTTTAAGCTAGAGATATCTGTGGTGAAAGGTGACAGAGCTAGAGCTGTGTTTTTCAGATCATTGGACATCCAAAAATCGGGCTCACGCAATCGTCTGTAGCATCCGAACGGACGCCTGTATCCTTCTAGTGACTGCATGTATTGATACACCATCCGAAGTGAAATTAATAACTTTACCATACTCAAAGGGATATTCCATTTTTATTTTTACCCATCTACCATTGGGTGCCCTTGTTTGCGAGGCATTGTAAAACCTCCCTGGTCTTTGTGGTTGAATCTGTGTTTGATATTCACTGCTCGACTGAGGGACCTTACATATAATTGTATGTGTGGGGTACAGAGATGAGGTAGTCATTCAAAAATCATATTAAACACTATTATTGCACAAAGAGTGAGTCCATGCAACTTACTATGTGACTTGTTAAGCATATAGTTACTACTGAACTTATTTAGGCTTGCCATAACAAAGGGGTTGAATACTTATTGACTCAATTGAATCCATTTTAAATTCAGACTGTAGCAGGTTCTACCAAGATATATGGAATTGTTTTAAGAAGGTCATACCAAGGATCATTTAGCTATTTGATTTTGAATTTTAAGACCCATTGAAGTATATATAAAAAAAGGTCTTACAGCTATTAGCCCATACAAACACATTGAATAACAGATTCACATGGAACAACAGATAGTCCCAAAAAAATATCTAAAGGAAGTTTGTTCTGAAGTGTCTCTCCTATATCTGTGAGATATAAGAAAATCAGGAAGCATTTGTTAGGTTGTTTTTAGATGTATTTAACCCCATATTTTTGGCAATAAAAAGTCTCCATACATACTTTGATTAATTCTTTCAACTGGTACCGGGGGACCTTCAGACAAGTCTTGTGAGGCCTGTGGGCATCCTAGAGCAAAACAACCGATATGTACATGTTTGTGAGAGTCTCACCTTTGCACATAGGGGTCATTAGTGTGTAGCACAAATGGTTTGGACGCTACAGACCAGTGGAGGCTCCTCAGAAGAGGAAGGGGAGGACCATCCTCCTCAGTGAATTTCATAAAAACATTAAAAAAGTTATCCTTTTTAGATAAAACCATACTAAATATATTCACATGTCACCAAATAATTAATTAAAACACACTGTTTTGCAATCAAGGTCTACAGTAGCCTCAACAGCACTCTGTAGGGGAGCACCATGGTGTAGCCGGAGGACAGCTAGCGTCCATCCTCCTCTGGGTATATTGACTTCAATACAAAACCTAGGAGGCTCATGGTTCTCACCCCCTTCCATAGACTTACACAGTAATTATGACAACTTCTGGAGGACGTCCTCCAACCTATCAGAGCTCTTGCAGCATGAACTGACATATTGACCACCCAATCAAAGGATCAGAGAATGAATTTAGTGCTGAAAGCATAAGCTACAGCTAGCTAGCACTGCAGTGCATAAAATGTGGTGAGTAGTTGACTCAAAGAGAGAAAAAGACAATAGTTTAACAGTTTTTCACTTTCACTTACTTAGCTAGCGAGTGCAGCTAGCTAGTATAGCCTACTCAAACACCTGGCTCAAACAGAGAAGAATGCTATGTTAGCTAGCTGGCTATGGCTATCCAGCACTGGAACTCTTCCAAGTCATGGTAAGCTTTTGGTTTGATTAATTTATTGCCACCAGGGCCCATTGGTGTAACTGCTAAACTGCTTGCTGACTGTACACTGTACTGCATGATTGTAGCGGGTTTACTAATGCGTTAGTTCTAGTAGCCACTCCCGAGTGGTGTAGTGGTCTAAGGCACTGCATCGCAGTGCTAGCTGTGACACTATAGATCCTGGTTCGAATCCAGGCTCTGTTGTAGCCGGCCGCGACCGGGAGACCCATGGGGCGGCGCACAATTGGCCCAGTGTCGTCCAGGGTAGGGGAGGGAATGGCCAGCAGGGATGTAGCTCAGTTGGTAGAGCATGGCGTTTGCAACACCAGGGTTGTGGGTTCGTTTCCCACGGGGGACCAGTATGAAAAATAACATAATGTATGCACTCACAAACTGTAAGTCGCTCTGGATAAGAGTGTCTGCTAAATGACTAAAATGTAGCTATGACATTAGCTAATATGGTGACAACAATGTAGGCTGTGTGTAGTGGTTATGATATGAAGGTTTTTTCGCCTGTTCACAGACAGCTGATGTGTTGTACACTGAAACCACAAGCGAAGGGAAAAAGTGAGAGGAGAGTGCATAGATGCGAGAAGGAATTATACAACGCTCAAAGGGATCATGCTGTTTGTAAGTGGCTGCTATGAAAGTGAACTGTGTTTGCGTGTGATCAGGGGTGTATTCATTCTGCCGATTCTGCCGGAACGAAACAGGGATAAACACATGAATTTGTCCAATAGAAACTCTCGTTTGCAACTGTTAGGCTAATGAATACCCCCTAGATCATCCAGATGCAGGCAAGAGTGTGCAAGGCGGTATTGAATGTGTCAATGTCTGTCACCTTGATTACTCAAATTTCTCTCAACCTGTGCACCTACGTTGTAAACTTTCATTCATAGACTAGGTCATGATGGGTATAGGGAAAATCATGTAGTAGCCAGAACTTATCGATGTTACACTGACCTGAGTGAATGGAATATGAATGACAGTCATCCAATATGCTGTAATAGAATAAGGCCATGCTCGTGAAAAAAAGAAATCGTCCTCCCTCATCTTAAACAGCACTGACCGCCACTGCTGTGCATGCATATTTCTCTCCCTGTGCGGCACGCGCAATTTGAATGCACCTCGAGATGAATATTGTTTTCTCACATAAATGCGACAGGCTGAACAATTGAATAGGTAACCTATTCTACGATGGGGTTGTCTGATTTGGCTGAAGCTTACTCGTGTTTTAAATGTGGACAACAATATTTCATTAGAAAATTCAAATAACCAAAGCAGGTACCAGGCTCTCATTTGGATCATAGGTGCCGCCCCGACTCAATTTAACCCCTGCCTCTACCTGCCTACCTCCTGCTGCTTCATTGCCCTAATGACTGCTACAAAGTTTATAATTTTTTCACACTCCACAATGCACACCTCAATCTATGGAGTCTTTGTTATGTCATTGATATCTTTCTTTCTCTCTCACCTGGAGTACAGGTGTCCCATTGATGTAGACCGTGTTGTTGTTGACCATCTCCACGATGGCCACCCCCAGGTTGCAGCGGATGCCAAAGGAGATGCAGAAGCCCAGGCCGCTGAGGATGGCGATGATGTAGCGCTTGGGCAGGCCGCAGCACCCACAGTCAAACAGAGGGGCACTGTGGCGAGGGGCCACCGGTTCCCCGTCCTCTGTCAGCTCCATCTGGTCTTCCTCGTCCGCATTGGTGCCATCGATTTTCCTGTAAAACAAAACATGGAAGTTGAGACAGATACCCAGCAAACAGTCAACCTTCCTACAATGTTCGACAGGATGACATTGGTAAGTAATTAATTGGTGACGTTGTCATACTACACTACATAGGCCTATACTCTTAGAAAAAAGGGTTCCAAAAGGGTTCTTCGGCTGTACCCATAGGAGAACCCTTTTGATTCCAGGTAGAACCCTTTTTGGTTTCAGAACCATTTTGGGTTCCATGTAGAACCCTCTGTGGAAATAGTTCTACATGGAACCCAAAAGGGTACTACCTGGAACCAAAAAGGGTTCCTCAAAGGGTTCTCCTATGGGGACAGCTGAAGAAAACTTTTAGGTTCTAGATAGCACCTTTTTTTCTAAGAGTGACCTACAAACAAGTATGCTGTATACAAGTATTTGTATACCTGATTCCCTTGAATTACACTTTACGTTAAATCTACTATGTATTTAAAACAGTCTTTAAAAGATAGAAAGACCATTCCTGATCTTACCCTTTTTGTCTTCAATACTATTATTTCATTTTTTTTTAACTGAGGAAGGAGAGGAGACTCCCAACCGCCCACTCCCCATGAGAGGTCACAAGGTGAAACCAGGATGCAGTTCTGAAAAGGTCACTCTGCATCTGATATTTGGCTCCCCTTCCCCCCACTACTGTACACCTGTTCCAATACCCAACATCCCCTTAGCAGGAATTGCTTTCATCTAGCCATCTCAGATCTCCACCTGAGTTCCTCTCTCTGGGCAGAAATTATAATGGGGTTCAAGGGGTCTGTTTTTATCATGCATTTGGTCTCCCTTGCACATACATCCACTGTTATTGAATGACATATCCTAAGTATATACAGTGCCAGTCAAAAGTTTGGACACACCTACTCATTCAAGGGTTTTTCTCAATTGTTACTATTTTCTACATTGTACAATAATAGTGAAGACATCAAAACTATAAAATAACACATATGGAATCATGTAGTAACCAAAAAAGTGTTAAACAAATCAAAATATATTTTAGTAGACACCCTTTGCCTTGATGACAGCTTTGCACACTCTTGGCATTCTCTCAACCAGCTTCATGAGGAATGCTTTTCCAACAGTCTTGAAGGAGTTCCCACATATGCTGAGCACTTGTTGGCTGCTTTTCCTTCACTCTGCGGTCCAACTCATCCCAAACCATCTCAATTGGGTTGAGGTTGGGTGATTGTGGAGGCCAGGTCATCTGATGCAGCACTCCATCACCCTCCTTCTTGGTCAAATAGTCATTACACAGCCTGGAGGTGTGTTGGGTCATTATCCTGTTGAAAAACAAATGATAGTCCCACTAAGTGCAAACCAGATGGGATGGCGTATCGCTGCAGAGTTCTGTGGTATTGTGCCTTGAATTCTAAATAAATCACTGACAGTGTCACCAGCAAATCACCCCCACACCATCACAACTTCTCCTCCATGCTTCTCAATGGGAACCACACATGCGGACATCATCCGTTCACCTACTCTGCGTCTCACAAAGACACGGCGGTTGGAACCAAAAATCTCAAATTTGGACTCATCAGACAAAAGGACAGATTTCCACCGGTCTTATTTCCATTGCTCAAGTTTCTTGGCCCAAGCAAGTATTTTCTTCTCATTGGTGTCCTTTAGTAGTGGTTTCTTTGCAGCAATTTGACCATGAAGGCCTGATTCACGCAGTCTCCTCTGAACAGTTGATGTTGCGATGTATCTGTGACTTGAACTCTGTGAATAATTTATTTGGGCTGGAATCTGAGGTGCAGTTAACTCTAATGAACTTATCCTCTGCAGCAGAGGTAACTCTGGGTCTTCCTTTCCTGTGGCGGTCCTCGTGAGAGCCAGTTTCATCATAGCGCTTGATGGTTTTTGTGACTTCACTTAAATAAATGTTCTTGACATTTTCCAGATTGACTGACCTTCATGTCTTCAAGTAATGATGGACTGTCGTTTCTCTTTTCTTATTTGAGCTGTTCTTGCCATAATATGGACTTGGTCTTTTACCAAATAGGGTTATCTTTTGTATACCCCCCCTACCTTGTCACAAACAACTGATTGGCTCAAATTCTTAAGAAGGAAAGAAATTCCACAAATTAACTTTTAACAAGGCATTCCAGGTGACTACCTCATGAAGCTGGTTGAGAGAATGCCAAGAGTGTGCAAAGCTGTCATCAAGGCAAAGGGTGGCTGTATGTTTTCAATCCATCTAATATGGACAGCTGTAGTGATTCACAGGGGAATACGGTCAGTATTTGAAGCGTCATCCCATTCGTCACAAATGGACTGAATGTAAACATAAGTATTTTTGTGTTACATTGGTGTGTGGAGTTCATTTTTACAGAACCACCCTCAGTGAGGTTGGAAACAATATGATGCATATGTTTGTCAGGGGAAATGGAAAGAGAGCCTGTGACGCGCCTTCCACTTTTGGACGTTAACAAGGCGACACTCCATCTTAACTCCTTATTCACATTAACTTGGTCTGTTGAACAGTGCTGAAGAGAACCTCCCCCGACATTTTTTTCTCACCAGGACCAGAAAGAAAGAAACAGGGCTCAGGCGTCTGCTACGTTAGGTTAGTACAGCACAATCCCAATGGTTGACAGTGTAATAGATATCCTCAGCACTCCTCCTGGCAGCTTACAGACAGAGTGTTTGATGGACAGGTGGGCAAACTGTAGAGAGTCTTGCAAACTTTACATTTTACATTTTTAGTCATTTAGCTGATGCTCTTATCCAGAGCGACATACAGGAGCAATTAGGGTTAAGTGCTACATTTGCACACACTGTATATATATTTTCTGTTGCATTTTTTTACTTTATGTTTTTTTACCCCATATGTAACTCTGTGTTGTTGTTTTTATCGCACTGCTTTGCTTTATCTTGGCCAGGTCGCAGTTGTAAATGAGAACTTGTTCTCAACTGGCTTACCTGGTTAAATAAAGGTGAAATAAAAAATAAAATAAAAAGTGCCTTGCTCAAGGGCACATCGACAGATTTTTCACCTAGTCGGCTTGGGGATTAGAACCAGCAACCTTTCGGTTACTGGCACTACGCTCTTAACCACTAAGCTACCTGTTGTCACGTCTCCTCCCGTTGCTCCCCTCCGGCGCTCTGATTCGCCGGTCTACTGAGCCACCGGTCTGAGCGCACCACCTCGGCAACACCGGAATGGAAACCCAACGCACACCCTAATCACCTCCAGCGCACCTGCACCTCATCTCATCACCACCCCTATTTAGCCCTGGACTGTTCAGTATTGTGTTGTGTGTGATTGTTAAGCGTTGTGTCGCTTACTCTCTCTTTGTTATTCTCTTTCTCATTATTAAGTCAACCTTGACCTTGTTTATTCCTACGTCTGCGTCCTGCCTCTTCAGCACTCATCACACCCGTCCAACTGATTCGTTCTGGCGCCGGCTCGGCCCTCATCCCAACTCACCCCTGCCTTCTCCATCCCCAATCCATCATCCCCAACTCACCCCTGCCTCCTTCATCCCTCTTCCCCAACTCACCCCTGTCATCCCCAATCCCATCCCTCTTTCCAAACTCACCCCTGCATCCCCAGTCCCATCCCTCTTTCCCAACTCACCCCTGTCATCCCCAGTCCCATCCCTCTTCCCCAACTCACCCTGGTCAACCCCAGTCCCATCCCTCTTTCCAAACTCACCCCTGTCATCCCCAGTCCCATCCCTCTTTCCAAACTCACCCCTGCCTTCTCCAGTCCCATCCCTCTTCCCCAACTCACCCCTGCCTTCTCCAGTCCCATCCCTCTTCCCCAACTCACCCCTGTCATCCCCAGTCCCATCCCTCTTCCCCAACTCACCCCTGTCATCACCAGTCCCATCCCTCTTCCCCAACTCACCCCTGTCATCCCCAGTCCCATCCCTCTTTCCAAACTCACCCCTGCCTTCTCCAGTCCCATCCCTCTTCCCCAACTCACCCCTGTCATCCCCAGTCCCATCCCTCTTCCCCAACTCACCCCTGTCATCCCCAGTCCCATCCCTCTTCCCCAACTCACCCCTGTCATCCCCAGTCCCATCCCTCTTTCCAAACTCACCCCTGTCATCCCCAGTCCCATCCCTCTTCCCCAACTCACCCCTGTCATCCCCAGTCCCATCCCTCTTCCCCAACTCACCCCTGTCATCCCCAGTCCCATCCCTCTTCCCCAACTCACCCCTGTCATCCCCAGTCCCATCCCTCTTCCCCAACTCACCCCTGTCATCCCCAGTCCCATCCCTCTTTCCAAACTCACCCCTGCCTTCTCCAGTCCCATCCCTCTTTCCAAACTCACATATCCTGCTCTCCACTATCTAAAATAGACTGGACAATGCTATGTGAATGGTTGATCATTATCAGAGGAAAGAAATCACACTTGTCTTGTTTTCTTTTTTATATACATTTTTTAAATCCTCAAGTAGACCAAAATTACGTCATCCTGTCTGCATTAGGTCCATGACGTCATTACGTCTATGAAGTTCTATGACTGTTGAGTGGTCAGTTAGTTGAGTGTTTGTTGTTCAATGTCATTATTACCCAACCTTTTTTGTACCAACGACAGCTTACAATTCAAGAAGCAATTCAGAATGGACTAAAACTGTGTCAGTTCACTGACAGACTGGTCAGCAACATCCTAGAGAGACCGTATTAAGAAAACCATGCCATTCCCATAGATCTTAGTATTTTGGCCAATAAATGAAGTCTGAGTGAAGTATGGCCTCATAGGAAATATAATGTTGCTTTGGTGTCAAGCTATTACTGTGTTATTACCAGTTATTACCAGCACACTTCTTTGGTAGAAATTACCTGTAGAATATATATGTATGTATATAGATAACTCAATGAATAATGTAGTCTGTCCCAGCGCAATCTCGATTACCTTCTTTTGAAAACAAATCTGGTTACATCCAAAAATGTGATTGCGCCTAATGATTCATTATGCTCAGGCTTAATTTCTCTTTTCCTCTCTTGGTCTCTCTGGATTCACCTGCTAGTATTGATTTTACTAGTTTGGTTGGATTGCATTTTCCCACGGCATGGATCCTTGTGGACTTTGATGAAACATTTCACTTTGCCTTTTCCCTGTGTTTGTATAGTGTTTAAAATAAAACTGATATAAAATAGAAAGTAAGCTGACAACGTCATTCATTTTACACAAATGTAATGATGACACGTTTTCATTGTACTGATATTACAACCTTAATATAAATTATAATCGCTTGTTGGATAAATACAGCATGTCCAGTTCACTTTTTTTCTTTATATCATTTCAACTGAATCTATTTCAGACTGCACAGTGAACACTGGCTCTTAACATGCAATAATTCCCTTTCACAGGAAATTGCCCACTTACTTGGTTTATCTCTTTTAAGACAACAATCCACCTCATATGTGGAAGTTCCATATTCATCATCCTCCCCTTGTGAAATATGTATCAGATATGAAATATGCATCATAATGATAAAACCTGTGATTACATCACTGGCATTGCCTGGCAAGCAAAACCATTAAATATTTAGTTATCTCTGAGATCTCTGGGTACAGTACATGGTGAGCTTAATGTTCTGCATCCAAGGTTCTTCAATCCTCCTGGTTTCCACCACTGGCTTTGTTCATAGTTCTTATAATTTTGAGCAAATTATCTGAGTTTGGGATTATAGCACTGCAATCGTTTACCAGTGGATATAGAGATGTTTTATGCTAGCCTATAGGACTAGAATTTGGATTAGAATATTGAACAAGCTATATAAAGATCCTAAAATACAATAAGATAACTAAGATAAAATACCTAACAGTACTGAGAAATAAATTATATATACTTATGAAATTATCTGATCTATTGCTTCAAGTAGATAGCAAACCTGCACTGTGCCGTTTTCACCCCATTGAGTCCAAATCAAATCAAATTGTATTGGTCACATGTACTTGTTTAGCAGATGTTATTGCGGGTGTAGCGAAATGCTTGTGCTTCTAGCTCCGACAGTGCAGTAATATCTAACAAGTAATAACTAACAATTTCACAACATATACCCAATACACACAAATCTAAGTAAGGAATGGAATTAAGAATATATACTGTACATATATGGACGAGCGATGTCAGAGCGGCATGGACTAAGACACAGTAGAATAGTATAGAATACAGGTAGAATACAGGTAGATAGTATAGAATACTATCACACACATATCTCAGTCAGAGAGCAGAGTTTCACACCCATTCAATGCCAGTTCTCCCATCACTTCCAGACAGTCCCAGACTCACCTTTGCAGGTTCCCCAGGCTGTCTCCTACTATATTCTTCACCTCCTCCTTCCCTGGTTTCAGAATCTGCTCCTTCAGCCCCGCAAACCCCCCGAAAGGCATCTTCCTCTGCTTCTCCCTGTCCTTCTCCCTCTCTTTATTATACAGGAGTATGTATCTCCCCCTCTCTCTTGCGCGCTTTTCTCTGGGAAAGACAAAAAAGATCTGCTAGATGTGGTTGCTCATTCCTCCTGAGTTTTTAGGCACAAAGGGGCTTGCTCCGCCTTTGTGTGGTGCCACGGGTCCCTCAGACGTTCCTCAGATGTGAGATGGGCTTCTGCTGTCTGCTCCTCTCTGGCGTGATCAGACTGGGAGACAAGGGGATGATGGGCAAAGTGAGGATGGGCTAGGTGGAGGTGAAAGGTGATCGTGTTGAGGCTAAGGGTGCGTCAGATGAACTCCTCAAGGTCCAAGGCACCAGATACAGCTCCTAGCATGGCATAGGTCAGCTCACCTCCAGAAGGTCCGGTGGAAAGAGAGATACAGGGAAGGAGGGAGTGCGAGAGAGATAGTGAAAGAGTACACCTCAGTATCTTGGCATGGTGAGCTGTGTGTGGGTGGGTACTGCTGGACTGAACAGCCCCCTTTGCTTTCCTCTCTTTCTGATAGCTCCACCACCCATTGCGAAGAGGGTCCGGGGTACCTGTCTGCCTCCTAAAGCCCACCCGCTGTTCCCTCATTAGCTCCCCGGCCCTCTAGCCCC
Organism: Coregonus lavaretus; assembly: GCF_964263955.1. Lineage (NCBI taxonomy): Eukaryota > Metazoa > Chordata > Actinopteri > Salmoniformes > Salmonidae > Coregonus > Coregonus lavaretus. The sequence goes on along the minus strand of NC_139998.1, from coordinate 19,339,266 downwards.
ACCTTTTTTCATCTGATATCAACCCAGTGGATGAATGATTACATTCAGAGAGACAAGAGCAGCATGACTGCTGTGGTGTAAGATGTGCGCAGGTGAAACATAAGACTCAACTATCATCAGGTTCGCGGTACACCACTCCCATTCTTTGCCAGCATTTCCTTAGGACTATCATTTGGATTAGCTGTCAGCAGCAACAGAGCTAGCTACCCATGAGCTATTCAGACAGATATACACTTACCTGATTGTGCATCTATTCACAGTCACACCAAATTACACCTTTATGGGGGTTTCCCATAACTAAATGCTTATTTAACTGGTACAGGCAAGCCCCACAACCCAATCTTTGTCCAGTGTGACTCTCTTTATTTGCCAGGTCATTAAATATGCATGGGGTTTTAAAAATTCCGATGTAGAAATTTTAAAAATGAATCAGTAGACTGTCGGGTGGTGCAACGAGCTCTCAGGCTCTGTTTTACTGATGGGTTGCTCCAGAGTGATGGCCTGGGGCAGTGCTGCTACTTCACTAGTCTGTGAGCTCCATAAATAAACGGTGGATCCGGCTCCCGAGTGGGCTCTCTCTCAATAAATAAGGCCCTTCATGCCAGAAATATAACAGGCCAGTTGTCAGTGTAACATGAAGCCTGTTTCCTTTCTCTGTAGGCATGTACAGGAAATGCATGTATTGTACTATGTATATGTTAATACTCACACTGTGTGTGTGTGTGTGTGTGTTGTAAAAATGCCCTGCACACACTCTTTCTGCAAGGACCCACTTTCCAGACCCTACAGGGGATGAGGGAATGAGGATATTCTGGATTTTGTTTTCTTTGAGGTGGAGATGATACTCTGGTAGTGTAACTCAATATGTCGATGGAGATGCTATCTGGGATGACATGATAAGTTGGTTGTGGTTTCATGTGATGGTTCTTTGATAGGGCCCTAAAACTAGGGCCCGGAGCGTGGTCTCACGTCGGATAAAGTAACGACTCTTAATGTCTGAATTAATGTTCATTTGAGACGCGTCACGTTAAAATTATGCCACCTTTCGGAGACAATGGGGCCCGGAGTGTACATTCAACTCCATGAGGGTTCTTCTCAATACATTTTCAGGAAAAGTCTTGCCTACCATCTAGTGGTTAGAAGGAGGTACAGGCCCCGACCAAGTTGTGGTACATACTGAAGGATTTATAAACTATTTTAAAGGGTGCTGTAATGCAAAGTGGTACTCCATTTTCTCAAAGCAATATTGCCTCACCTCTTCTTTGTCAATAATTCCAGAATGAACAGAGAAGCTGAAGGAGGAAGGACATAATTTATCATGTTGTACACTACACTGTTGTGTGTGTGTGTGTGTGCGTGTGAATCTATTGAATTTGATAGTAGCCTACGTCTGTCTATTTCCATGTTATAGCCTCAGCCCACCATTCAAGATTACCTAAATTTAAATCCATCAAAACATATGCTGGATGAATGTGGAGGGGCTTGGAGCTGTCGTTGGTGAGTCATGGACAGTCATGGCTTTGCACTGCCATCATAGCTACTGTAGACCAACGCCTCGCTGTTAAATATACTCATACGGAAAACAAATCTATTATAATATATGTACATATATGCAGGGTAATTCAAAAATATATTTACATGAACAGAATATATTTAGGAAATGTATAACTTGAGCACATCAATATATTTACAAATATACACAACCAGTCAAAAGTTTGGACACACCTACTCATTCAAGGGTTTTCTATATTTGCACTATTTTTTATATTGTAGAATAATAGTGAAGATATCAAAACTATGAAATAACACATATGAAATCATGGTCCTCTGTAGCTCAATTGGTAGAGCATGGCGCTTGTAACGCCAGGGTAGTGGGTAGTGGGTTCGATCCCCGGGACCACCCATACGTAAAAATGTATGCACGCATGACTGTAAGTCGCTTTGGATAAAAGCGTCTGCTAAATGGCATTATATTATTATGTAGTAACCAAAAAAGTGTTAAAGTAATCAAAATATATTTTATATTTGAGATTCTTCAAATAGCCACCCTTTGACTTGATGACAGCTTTTCACAATCTTGGCATTCTCTCAACCAGCTTCATGAGGTAGTCATCTGTAATGCATTACAATTAACAGGTGTGCCTTCTTAAAAGTTAATTTGTGGAATTTCTTTCCTTCTTAATGCATTTGAGCCAATCAGTTGTGTTGTGACAAGGTAGGGGGGGGTATACAGATGATAGTTCTATTTGGTAAAAGACCAAGTCCATATTATGGCAAGAATAGCTCAAATAAGAAAAGAGAAAAGACAGTCCATCATTAAATCAAATCAAATCAAATTGTATTTGTCACATGCACCTTACAGTGAAATGCTTACTTACAAGCCCTTAACCCACAATGCAGTTTTAAGAAAGAATACCAAAAAGAATCACACAAAAAAATACAATATAAAATAATATGAAATAAAAATAACAAATAATTAAAGAGCAGCACTAAAAACAACAATAGCGAGGCTATGTACAGGGGTACCGGTACCGAGTCAATGTGCGGGAGCACCGATTAGTCTAGGTAATTTAGGTAATATGTACATGTAGGAAGAGTTATTAAAGTGACTATGCATAGATAATAAACAGAGAATAGCAGCAGCGTAAAGGGGGGGGGTCAATGCAAATAGTGTGGGTAGCCATTTTATTAGATGTTCAGGATTCTTATGGCTTGGGGGTAGAAGCTGTTTAGAAGCCTCTTGGACCTAGACTTGGCGCTCTGGTACCGCTTGCCATGCGGTAGAAGAGAGAACAGCCTATGACTAGGGTGGCTGGAGTCTTTGACAATTTTTAGGGCCCTCTGACACCGCCTGGTATAGAGGTCCTGGATGGCAGGAAGCTTGGCACCGGTGATGTACTGGACCGTACGCACTACCCTCTGTAGTGCCTTGCGGTCAGACGCCGAGCAGTTGCCATACCAGGCAGTGATGCAACCAGTCAGCATGCTCTCAATGGTGCAGCTGTAGAAGCTTTTGAGGATCTGAGGACCCATGCCAAATCTTTTCAGTCTCCTTAGGGGGAATAGGTTTTGTTGTGCCCTCTTCACGACTGTCTTGGTGTGCTTGGACCATATTAGTTTGTTGGTGATGTGGACACCAAGGAACTTGAAGCTCTCAACCTGCTCCACTACAGCCCTGTCGATGAGAATGGGGCGTGCTCGGTCCTCTTCTTTTTCCTGTAGTCCACAATCATCTCCTTTGTCTTGATCACGTTGAGGGAGAGGTTGTTGTCCTGGCACCACACGGCCAGGTCTCTGACCTCCTCCCTATAGGCTGTCTCGTCGTTGTCGGTGATCAGGCATACCACTGTTGTGTCATCGGCAAACTTAATTAAGGTTTTGGAGTCGTGCCTGGCCATGCAGTCATGAGTGAACAGGGAGTACAGGAGGGGACTGAGCACGCACCCCTGAGGGGCCCACGTGTTGAGGATCAACGTGGCGGATGTGTTGTTACCTACCCTTACCACATGGGGGCGGCCCGTCAGGAAGTCCAGGATCCAGTTGCAGAGGGAGGTGTTTAGTCCCAGGGTCCTTAGCTTAGTGATGAGCTTTGAGGGCACTATGGTGTTGAAAGCTGAGCTGTAGTCAATGAATAGCATTCTCACATAGGTGTTCCTTTTGTCCAGGAGTGAAAGGGCAGTGTGGAGTGCAATAAAGATTGCATCATCTGTGGATCTGTTGGGGCGGAATGCAAATTGGAGTGGGTCTAGGGTTTCTGGGATAATGGTGTTGATGTGAGCCACGACCAGCCTTTCAAAGCACTTCATGGCTACAGACGTGAGTGCCACGGGTCGGTAGTCATTTAGGCAGGTTACATTAGTGTTCTTAGGCACAGGGACTATGGTGGTCTGCTTGAAACATGTTGGTATTACAGACTCAAACAGGGAGAGGTTGAAAATGTCAGTGAAGACACTTGCCAGTTGGTCAGCGCATGCTCGGAGTACACGTCCTGGTAATCCGTCTGGCCCTGCGGCATTGTGAATGTTGACCTGTTTAAAGGTCTTACTCACATTGGCTACGGAGAGCGTGATCACACAGTCTTCCGGAACAGCTGATGCTCTCATGCATGTTTCAGTGTTACTTGCCTCGAAGCGAGCATAGAAGTAATTTAGCTTGTCTGGTAGGCTCGTGTCACTGTGCAGCTTTCGGCTGTGCTTCCCTTTGTAGTCTGTAATAGTTTGCAAGCCCTGCCACATCCGACGAGCGTCGGAGCCGGTGTAGTACGATTCGATCTTAGTCCAGTATTGACACTTTGCCTGTTTGATGGTTTGTCGGAGGGAATAGCGTGATTTCTTATAAGCTTTCGGGTTAGAGTCCCACTCCTTGAAAGCGGCAGCTCTACCCTTTAGCTCAGTGCGGATGTTGCCTGTAATTCATGGCTTCTGGTTGGGGTATGTACGTACAGTCACTGTGGGGACGACGTCATCGATGTACTCCTCAATGCCATCAGAAGAATCCCGGAACATATTCCAATCTGTGCTAGCAAAACAGTCCTGTAGCTTAGCATCTGCTTCATCTGACCACTTATTTATTGACCGAGTCACTGGTGCTTCCTGCTTTAGTATTTGCTTGTAAGCAGGAATCAGGAGGATATAATTATGGTCAGATTTGCCAAATGGAGGGCCAGGTAGAGCATTGTGCGCGTCTCTGTGTGTGGAGTAAAGGTGGTCCAGAGTTTTTTTCCCTCTGGTTGCACATTTAACATGCTGGTAGAAATGAGGTAAAACAGATTTAAGTTTCCCTGCATTAAAGTCCCCGGCCACTAGGAGTGGCGCCTCTGGATGAGCGTTTTCCTGTTTGCTTATGGCAATATACAGTTCATTGATTGCGGTCTCAGGGCTAGCATCGGTTTGTGGTGGTAAATAGACAGCTACAAATAATATAGATGAAAACTCTCTTGGTAGATAGTGTGGTATACAGCTTATCATGAGATACTCTACCTCAGGCGAGCAAAATCTCGAGACTTCCTTAGATATTGTGCACCAGCTGTTGTTTACAAATATACATAGACCGCCACCCCTTGTCTTACCAGAGGCTGCTGTTCTATCCTGCGAATACAGTGTAAAACCTTCCAGCTGTATGTTTTTCATGTTTTCGTACAGCCACGACTCGGTGAAACATAAGATACTACAGTTTTGAATGTCCCGTTGGTAGGATATATGTGCCTGTAGTTAGTCCACTTTATTATTATTACTTTAAGACATGAAGGTCAGTCAATACGGAACATTTCAAGAACTTTGAAAGTTTCTTCAAGTGCAGTCGCAAAAACCATCAAGCACTATGATGAAACTGGCTCTCATGAGGACCGCCACAGGAATGGAAGACCCAGAGTTACCTCTGGTGCAGAGGATGTTCATTAGAGTTACCAGCCTCATACATTACTGCCCAAATAAATGCTTCAGAGTTCAAGTAACAGACACATCTCAACATCAACTGTTCAGAGGGAACTGTGTGAATCAGGCCTTCATGGTCGAATTGTTGCAAAGAAACCACTACTAAAAGGACACCAATAAGAAGAAGAGACCTGCTTGGTCCAAGAAACACGAGGAATGGACATTAGACCGGTGGAAATTTGTCCTTTGGTCTGGAGTCCAAATTGGAGATTTTTGGTTCAAACCACCGTGTCTTTCTGAGAAGCGGTGTGGGTGAATGGATGATCTCCGTATGTGTAGTTCCCACCGTAAAGCATGGAGGAGGAGGTGTTATGGTGTGGGGGTGCTTTGCTGGTGACACTGTCTGTGATTTATTTAGAATTGAAGGCACACTTAACCAGCATGGCTACTACAGCATTCTGCAGTGATACGCCATCCCATCTGGTTTGAGCTTAGTGGGACTATCATTTGTTTTTCAACAGGACAATGACCCAACACACCTCCAGGCTGTGTAAGGGCTATTTTACCAAGAAGGAGAGTGATGGAGTGCTGCATCAGATGACCTGGCCTCCACAATCCCCCAACCTCAACCCAATTGAGATGGTTTGGGATGAGTCGGACAGCAGAGTGAAGGAAAGCATCCAACAAGTGCTCAGCATATGTGGGAACTCCTTCAAGACTGTTGGAAAAGCATTCCAGGTGAAGCTGGTTGAGAGAATGCCAAGAGTGTGCAAAGCTGTTCTTGCCATCTTCTGTATACCTGGTCACAACACAACTGATTGGCTCAAACACATTAAGAAGGAAAGAAATTCCACATTCATTCCTGATAATTGAAATGCATTCCAGGTGACTACCTCATGAAGCTGGTTGAGAGAATGCCAAGAGTCTGCAAAGCTGTCATCAAGGCAAACGGTGGCTACTTTGAAGAATCTCAAATATAACATATATTTTGATTTTTTAACACTTTTTTGGTTACTACATGATTCCATATGTGTTATTTCATAGTTTTGATGCCTTCACTATTATTCTAAAATGTAGATGTAACCCTCTCACCAGCCCCCCCTCCCCCCATCATTTAGGAATATAAATGCATCTTATTAATAGGCTAAAAGTTATACTTTTCATTTTTGATGGGCCTACTTGTATAGGCTATTTAATCTCTGCATCGAAAGGCAATACATTTAATTTCTATAGCCACATATTTAGTCCATGGTGTTGCCTAAATGGTGTGGCTACTTTTTATCTTTGATTGCTACAATTGTAGAACATCCAACAGTTTTGGGTTGCATTTTGTGTTCGTTATTTGCCCTAAATTGTGTGATTATATTACTGTCATGTTTGAAGTGTTAATTGAAGAAATCACCTACTTTGTTTCAGTTACTGTTAACAAACTGTCCAAATAGGAGTGAAAATGTTTGGTGTTAAACAACTTTTGCAATCGTTATTGTAAGCTCTGCCTGATGACTGCCTTTATGGCTGTAAAGAGATAGCCTAGCCCTAGTGGTTATGCAACCACAACCACTAGTATCCTAAATTGCCCTATAGGCTATTGGTAAGACTTTAAAAAACATTCTGTATTTAGCTAAATTATTCTATTCATCGCTAAATTAAACACATATATAAGGTTCAATATTTTACATTCTTCAAATCACCAGATGATTACACTTTTTAAGGACTAGAGAAAATAATGTTAGCATGGTCTATATTTGAAATGTATTGGCATTGTATGGACAATTATATAAAAACAATGTTTTTTGTCATCTGCATATTATAAACAATTCACTGTGTTTGAATGTTTCCTCAATCTCACACAAATTATCAAGGAACCTACCAGGTACAACCCTAAATCCGTTAACATGGGCACCCTCATAGATATCATCCTGACTAATTTACCCTCTAAATACACCTCCGCTGTCTTCAACCAGGATCTCAGCAATCACTGCCTCATTGCCTGCATCCGTAATGGGTCCGCGGTCAAACGACCACCCCTCATCACTGTCAAATGCTCCCTAAAACACTTCAGCGAGCAGGCCTTTCTAATTGACCTGGCCCGGGTATCCTGGATGGATATTGACCTCATTCCGTCAGTAGAGGATGCCTGGTTGTTCTTTAAAAGTGCTTTCCTCTCCATCTTAAATAAGCATGCCCCATTCAGAAAATTCAGAACTAAGAACAGATATAGCCCCTGGTTCACCCCAGACTTGACTGCCTTTGACCAGCACAAAAACATCCTGTGGCGTACGGCATTAGCATCGAACAGCCCCCGCGAAATTTCACTTTTCAGGGAAGTCAGGAACCAATATACACAATCAGTTAGGAAATCAAAGGCTAACTTTTTCAAACAGAAATTTGCATCCTGTAGCACTAACTCCAAAATGTTTTGGGACACTGTAAAGTCCATGGAGAATAAGAGTACCTCCACCCAGCTGCCCACTGCACTGAGGCTAGGAAACACTGTCACTACCGATAAAATTTCAACAAGCATTTTGCTACGGCTGGCCATGCTTTCCACCTGGCTACCCCTACCCCGGCCACCAGCTCTGCACCATCCGCTGCAACTTGCCCATGCCCCCCGCTTCTCCTTCACCCAAATTCAGATAGCTGATGTTCTGAAAGAGCTGCAAAATCTGGACCCCTGCAAATCAGCTGGGCTAGTGATAGAATAATTTGTAATGACTAAAATATTCCACCCTGGAACTATATAACGGTGTGAAATGTATTAGAATAATAAGACTATAATCTAGTAATGTGTGTGCGTAGGACAAGTTAAGATTATGACATTGTTTACATTTTACATTTTAGTCATTTAGCAGACGCTCTTATCCAGAGCGACTTACAGTTAGTGAGTGCATACATTATTTATTTTTTATTTTTCATACTGGCCCCCCGTGGGAATTGAACCCACAACCCTGGCGTTGCAAACACCATGCTCTACCAACTGAGCTACATCCCTGCCGGCCATTCCCTCACCTACCCTGGACGACGCTGGGCCAATTGTGCGCCGCCCCATGGGTCTCCCGGTCGCGGCCGGCTACGACAGAGCCTTGATTCGAACCAGGATCTCTAGTGGCACAGCTAGCACTGCGATGCAGTGCCTTAGACCACTGCGCCACATTGTGTTACTATTTAGCAATATACAGTGGGGAAAAAAGTATTTAGTCAGCCACCAGTTGTGCAAGTTCTCCCACTTAAAAAGATGAGAGAGGCCTGTAATTTTCATCATAGGTACACGTCAACTATGACAGACAAAATGAGAAAAAGAAATCCAGAAAATCACATTGTAGGATTTTTAATGAATTTATTTGCAAATTATGGTGGAAAATAAGTATTTGGTCAATAACAAAAGTTTCTCAATACTTTGTTATATACCCTTTGTTGGCAATGACACAGGTCAAAAGTTTTCTGTAAGTCTTCACAAGGTTTTCACACACTGTTGCTGGTATTTTGGCCCATTCCTCCATGCAGATCAACTCTAGAGCAGTGATGTTTTGGGGCTGTCGCTGGGCAACACGGACTTTCAACTCCCTCCAAAGATTTTCTATGGGGTTGAGATCTGGAGACTGGCTAGGCCACTCCAGGACCTTGAAATTCTTCTTACGAAGCCACTCCTTCGTTGCCCGGGCGGTGTGTTTGGGATCATTGTCATGCTGAAAGACCCAGCCACGTTTCATCTTCAATGCCCTTGCTGATGGAAGGAGGTTTTCACTCAAAATCTCACGATACATGGCCCCATTCATTCTTTCCTTTACACGGATCAGTCGTCCTGGTCCCTTTGCAGAAAAACAGCCCCAAAGCATGATGTTTCCACCCCCATGCTTCACAGTAGGTATGGTGTTCTTTGGATGCAACTCAGCATTCTTTGTCCTCCAAACACAACGAGTTGAGTTTTTACCAAAAAGTTCTATTTTGGTTTCATCTGACCATAAGACATTCTCCCAATCCTCTTCTGGATCATCCAAATGCACTCTAGCAAACTTCAGATGGGCCTGGACATGTACTGGCTTAAGCAGGGGGACACGTCTGGCACTGCAGGATTTGAGTCCCTGGCGGCGTAGTGTGTTACTGATGGTAGGCTTTGTTACTTTGGTCCCAGCTCTCTGCAGGTCATTCACTAGGTCCCCCCGTGTGGTTCTGGGATTTTTGCTCACCGTTCTTGTGATCATTTTGACCCCACGGGGTGAGATCTTGTGTGGAGCCCCAGATCGAGGGAGATTATCAGTGGTCTTGTATGTCTTCCATTTCCTAATAATTGCTCCCACAGTTGATTTCTTAAAACCAAGCTGCTTACCTATTGCAGATTCAGTCTTCCCAGCCTGGTGCAGGTCTACAATTTTGTTTCTGGTGTCCTTTGACAGCTCTTTGGTCTTGGCCATAGTGGAGTTTGGAGTGTGACTGTTTGAGGTTGTGGACAGGTGTCTTTTATACTGATAACAAGTTCAAACAGGTGCCATTAATACAGGTAACGAGTGGAGGACAGAGGAGCCTCTTAAAGAAAAACTTACAGGTCTGTGAGAGCCAGAAATCTTGCTTGTTTGTAGGTGACCAAATACTTATTTTCCACCATAATTTGCAAATAAATTCATAAAAAATCCCACAATGTGATTTTCTGGAATTAATTTTCTCAATTTGTCTGTCATAGTTGACGTGTACCTATGATGAAAATTACAGACCTCTCTCATCTTTTTAAGTGGGAGAACTTGCACAATTGGTGGCTGACTAAATACTTTTTTCCCCACTGTAAGTAGGAGTTAAGTCAGACAACAAAGGAGAAGGAGAACTGTCGACAGACAACTTGTGACAACTGTGAAACCAATAATAGAAAATAGGCCTCCCAACTCAGGGAGGGGAGAAACCGTTAGGCTTGGAGAAGATTGTGAAACATGTTGCAGAATATGATAAAGACTGATATGTGAGGTCCTTCGAGCCGGATCTCAACACCCATTTTCTGTCATCCCAGGGAACCCCGAAACCGTGCACGGGTGGGTCCAGGATCCATAAAACAAAGACCTGACCTCTGAAATTGAGGGTCTATTTCAGGCCGGAAGGAAACTGCTACACGATAGAAATGGTGACGAGATCCAATCAAAATTGAAATCCCAGCTGCAAGGATAAGGTCAGTAATTTCTATTAATGGATTTTGGGGGATTGATATCTGGAAACTGAAGTAGAAAAAATTAACAGTTTAAATCTACTGTAGTGAGGGTGGTAATCCGTCGATAATCCAAAACGGGATCGTCATCTGGTATACTGTTTTTCAACGTTTATCTAGAGAAAACCCATGCGCCAGTATTCTAGATAAATATAAAACGATGTTTGAGGCCGGGTGTAAGATCAAAAACGGAGTATGGTTCCGCAATTGACTCCAGGTAGTTGAGGCCATTACCAAAAATAAACTAACCTTGTGTTGCGTTCAATCCGGGATTGTCAATAGATCACAAGAAGGAAGTGAACTTCGGCGTTTTTAGACATTTATCTAGAGAAAACCCATGTGACAGTATTCTAGATAAATATAAAACGGGGGTGAAACTTCAATTAAGGAATAATTGTTGACTTGTGAAATAGATATATTAATCAGTCAAGAGTCATAAGAAACGGTGTATACATGTGAGACCTAATAATCGATCAACAGTCATAATATAATTATTCGAGGGGTGGGGGGGGATTTCTTATTTTTCGATCATGGGAAGCAAATCCTCAAAGGAGGTCCCGGAGATAACCGGGGATAAGGAAATATATGGAGTCTAAGGATAAGAGGAATCTCCACTTTGGAACTAGATGGAGGGAGAGGTATGGGTTCGAGGGGCGTCTGGACGCAGACAAACTCGAATCCATGGTAAAACAGATACACAAAGTGTGTAAGGGTAGAACAGACAGAGAGCGAGTAGAGGGACTAGATGCAGCTAGGGTGTGGCTCTCTGAGGCTCGAAAGAGACAGAAAATTGAAGTTAAAAAGAAAGAAGTGGAAAGTAAGAAAGGAAAGACAGAACCCACAGCTCCCCCTGTAGAACGGTCTGGATCCAGATTATACCCCTCCTTGGTAGATCAGGCCTGGAGGGAAAATCCAGATGATGAGGTAGTGCTGGTAGGGGGAAGGGTGCCACAGCAGGCTGCTGCCTTGGAGCCTCCACTCCCTTACCAGAACCAAGGGGAAGCTGAGGGAGGACAGGGAGGAGGTGAGGAGGAAGAAAAGGAAGAAGGTACAGTTGAGGTTCTTAAGAAACAACAGCAGCAAACCCAATTGGAATTGCAGAAATTAAAAAGAGAGAGAGAGATGAAAAAAGAAGGCTAAGGAAGTAACTAGAGTACTAGGGTACAATAGGGGGATTAAGGGACCAAAGGGTGGAAAATCCAGGTCCCTGAGGAGACTTGAACCCCACAACAAAAGTCCAGTTAGGAGGGAGGAACAGGAGGACTCAGAGCTGAGCTCAGGAGGGAGTCAGTATGAGTCAGGAGATGAGGAAGTAGGAGGGGGCCAGTACCCAATGATAGCCTTACCCAATCCATTGGCAGGGGCTGAGGGAGCCCCGGCAACCTCAGATGTATACAGGGCATGGACCCAGAGAGATGTGGTCCGAGCTGTAGAAGGGGTGGTACACCCGAAAACAGGAATAGAGGGATTCGGGGGAGATATGGAAGGGCTCACTGCAAGTTTTAAGTTAAACACAGGGGAATTGGAAAGGGCAGTGAGACAGATAGTGGTAGGAAAGGATTGGGCAGCTGTGAAGGGAGACTGGACCCCAGGAAGGGGGGGACAGAGTTATTTTACAGTGGGCCGTAGACGGAGAGTATCGAGATAAACTTAATCAACTATGTAACAATCTTAGAGATTACTACCATAGACATGCAGATTTTTCTAAAATCCATGAATGCAAACAGGTAGCAGATGGGCCGTATCATCAACAATTATAAATAACCTTTTTAAGCGGAATGAGGCCTGAAATTTCTCAAACAATAAAAAAGACCCTGATTGGCTGGGGCATAGCAACACTGATTGAGGTTAAAAGGTATGCCGTTCACCATGAGCAGAACGGGAGAGAAAAGAGGAGTAAGAAAGACCTGTAGGGAGTTGAGTATCTCCTGGCAACTCTCGGGGAGATAGGAGGCCAGAACAGGGGCAGTGTCCTGGAAATCACAGTCTGGTTCTACTGGGAGTATTGTTGATGAAGGGGATGTGTTGAATGAGAGACTAGAGATTTCATAAAATAATAATATAATAATTATTATTGGTATAATAATTATTGGTATAATAATTATATATTAACTTGCTCACCCAATAGACGTACGTCATGGGTGGGACATAATTAATATGGGTTTTCTAAGTTTGTACCGTAGTTGGATAATGTGATACAGATAAGGTTTAAGGGATAAACTGACCATAAGTAATGTGGTTAAAGACGTAAGTTATAATATTGAACAAAGCCAATTTAGGGTTTCCATTAAGGAATGTAATTTTGTATCAGATGGTAAGAAGACAAACCATTGTAATTGCGATATTAGTGGGACTTATTTGTCATTTCAATCGCATAGAGTGAATAAATCTGGCTTTATGAGTGTAATTCATCTGCTGGTATGTGTTGCTGCAACGGATACTACAGAGTATCTGGTTTGGTGATGTAGAAGGGAAGGTTTGAAACGATTGCGTGGTAGTAATTTTGTTTCATTGCCTAAAAGTTTGCTATATAAACAATTGAGAATGGTGGCGTAATGTCAATCACTACATTGGATATTAATACTATGGATATAAATTCAATATATGCTGGTAACTACGACATGTGTTCGGTGTTACTTGTAGCCTACTTAGAAAGGAGAGTTGCCTAGATCTGCTGTATTCTTAATAATGACGGATTGGGGGTTTCATAAGAGGTGGCTATAATTGTAGTTTATAACAGAGGTAATAGGATGTAGTTTACGACGCCTAGAGAAACGAATGTCTTATATTCATGGGAAGTGAAGTAAGGGAACTCAGAGAATAATAGGATTATTAAACAAACACTAAGAATAATGAAGCAGTGTTGGAAGCAAACAGAGTATGTAAGATAACATTGACTGACTGGTCTAATTGATTGAGATTGTCCTAGCAACACATGGCGGATAGTATAACATAGTAGTTTAAATTGCATCTCTGGGAATAGATGTTTTGTTTATTTTGACTATAATTTAGAAATAATTGGTTATCTGTTAAAGTAATGTTAGATGGAAAGACAGCGGTAGAGGATAGAGATTGTAGAGGGTTTCCTGTGTGAAAAAAGTAATTGGGTGATGAGAAATGTTGAATTGCATTGTTTTAGCAAGAATGATATTAAATTCATGCTTTCTAGTTATGTGTATACAAATATGTTATTTGTTTTTGGTGTTGTGTGGATAGAATTTACTAATGCCAGGATTTAGTAAACAAAGCAGAGGGTATTGTGAAGCGGATGTCTGAATAGTTTGTTTATACAATACTATACATGAGTTATGCAGACAGTTCACGTTGAACAATGGGAGATCGTTTTTTACTATTAGGCTGATGGCGTAGTAAAACATTTTCGTAGGTTCTGGATTTATTAAACAATAGGTTTATATTTTAATAAATTAATGCAACAGGTTTAAATCAGTAGATTACCGGAAAGTGGTTATGGGTTTGTTATTTTATAGGTTTAGTGAATTTAATGAAACGTGGAGTCCTGGTTCGATTAAGTGGGTCAATATTGACACATGGGTAAAGTCAGGTGTCAACAGGGGGGATGATGGTAGATGGTAGGATTAAAGATATCTAGACGGAGGAGAGGACTAAATACTTACAGAATTTGTTATTTTATTTGGGTACAGTCTAGAAAGAAAATACTAATATGAACGGTACAATTAGAGAGGGGTTAAGGAAAACACACATGAGCACTGGTAGAAATAGGGTACAATGCTTACCAATAGTATTAATGACTATAAGGATAACCCCAGATAAAAATGGACTGTCCCCATTCGAGAAAGTATTTGGAAGACCATACAGAATGCCAGAGTTAGGAGGACCAGAGCAGGCAGAGATATAAACTGAGAGCACCCTAGCCGAACACATGAGAAGGTTGTTTATTAACCACACCCGTATGTCAAAGGTTTTGTGCCCCACAGGAGAACTAAAGGAGAAGGTAACCCACTCTATCCAACCAGGTGATTGGGTGTGGATCAAATCCTTAAAGAAAAAGGACTGGAAGCAGCCCCGTTGGGAAGGTCCATATCAGGTCCTGTTGGTGACGGCCTTCGCTGTAAGAATTGCGGAAAGATCCACCTGGGTGCATGTCACACACTGCAAAAAGGTAAACCCAGCCACACCTGACGAACAAACACAGAGTTAGGAGAAAGAACCGATCACCACTAGGGCTCGGGGGTTGGCTCCTTAACGAAGATTCCCTTACCCTGTCTGATCATCCCTGTGTGAGTTCGAAAGAAGGTAAAGCAATGGGTTGGCCTCTGGCGTCTGACATGTTCGCAGGACGAGGGTGGGGATTTACATGTTTCCTGATGGTAGGTGGCTGTCTGATTGTGGGAGCCATATTCCTAGCACACCCAAACCCTCCTGACCCGCCAGAAGTAGTAGTTAACCTAACTCAATTTAGGAAGGTAATGCCCGGGGAAAGCAAAAGCAGGCAGAAAAGACAGCTTGACGTAGGGAAAGGGGAAGTACTAGTGACTGTAGGAAAGGATGTCTCATTCAAGTTCTTTATAGACCAAGTGGGGAATCTGGCCAATTGGCAGGCTAAGAGTCTCACAACCTGAGGACGATATGTCTGTAGGTCACCATGTAACTCCTGGAATCATGTTGTAGCTCATACAGAGCCTGCAGGATATGTACATTTAAACACCCGTTACGGATCCAGATGGACGGTTGTGAAGGCAGGCAAATACATCAGGGGAATGGAGTGTAACCCCAGACAACAGAAATATTGTTTAAAAGTACGAATAAACATAAAAAAGGTACAGCCGATGGATTTCGCTCTATGGTATGTAGGTTTTGACCAAAATGGAGTGGATACCGTAGTGCCCCTATGGGTAAAAAAGCAGCAGGTCAAATCACAATACAACCTCACCACTGATAATACAATAGTGAATTCCTCTAAAGGTCAGGAAACTGAACCATTCAATTCAATGGGAATGATACAGGTAGTGGAGACCAAGGACCTAAAAGAAGTTGTGGAAGTGGAGACTGGGTTCCGGGATCCGAACCTATGGTTGGAATGGATACAGTGTACGGCAAGAACTATGTCCAAGGAGGACTGTTACACCTGTGGAACAGCTAAACCTAGGTTAAACACTACTCCGTTCCCTTTGACAGGCTTTAAATCTCAGTCAGGTTTATCCTGCATGGTTAAACTGTTCAAGCCACTTGGGAATGTGGTGAATGAGTCTTGTGTTAACTTGCACTATCTGTATCCCCCGGTATCGAAGTCTCCCCGACCTAGATTACCCCCGTTCGAAGTCTCAGGGGAGTCTTATTATTGTTTTTCCAGGATGGACAAAACAGGGTATGAGGTAGGATACCTCAGCTCCTATTCCCATACAGAGAATGTTACATCTAAGGAGTCTATGACTAATCACTCTTCTGCATTGCAGCCCAAGGATTTTAGGGATCAGAACCAGGCCCGCGATGACAACTGGTGGTTGGGTGGTGGTAACAGACTATGGCCCAAACTCCATGCAAATTGGACTGGAACCTGTGCGTTGGCTCAGCTGGTAATGCCTTTCATGCATTTCAAACAATCTAACATGTCAGAGACTGGTGGGTTGTCGCGTAGAAAGCGAGTCCTCCTCCCGGGATCCTTTGATGAGAGGGTGTATATCAATGGGATAGGAGTACCTCGAGGGGTTCCAGACAAATTCAAAGCTAGGAATAAGATTGCAGCTGGGTTTGAGTCAAGTATTTTCTGGTGGTCAACAATTAATAATAATGTGGATTGGATAAATTACATCTACTACAACCAGCAGAGATTTATTAACCACACTCGTGCTGCGATAAAGGGATTGGCTGAGCAGACAGCGGCATCTAGCTTAATGGCATGGCAGAATAGAATAGCTTTAGATATACTCTTGGCTGAGAAGGGTGGGGTTTGTGTGATGTTTGGATCTATGTGCTGTACTTTCATCCCCAATAACACAGCGCCCGATGGGTCAGTGACCAAGGCTCTTCAGGGACTCACCACACAGGCGAACGAATTAGCTGAGAACTCTTGTATCGATAACTCACTAACTGGTTGGTTCGATAACATGTTTGGAAAATGTAAGACTATTGTAGCGACTGTATTGGGGGCGGCTCTGGCTGGGATGTCCATGCTGGTGTTATGTGGATGTTGCCTAATTCCGTGTGTGAGAGGTCTTGGAGAAAGCGGTGACCCAACAGATGGTGAGATATGGACCCATTCCAGACTCAGACCAATAGAATGAACGCTACATGCCTCCCGCTCTGGTGGATGATGCAGAAGATTTCAAGCCTGATTAACCTGAATTGAATGAGACAATTTTTAATGTTAGTATGCTATCTTTTCAATGAAGATCATAACAAAAGTCCTAACAAGAAGTGTTATGAATGGAAGTAAAATTTGATAGCATGCAAGACAAATTGTATTTTTATTGTGTGACTCATACGAGTGATTCATTTTATATACAAAACAAGTTGTATGCTTTATTGTGTGTTTAATTTTATAACAATGTATTTTAAGTGTGTGTAATATTTAGTCAAAGGGTGGATTGATAGAAGAATTTTGTAATGACTAAAATATTCCTCCCTGGAACTATATAACGGTGTGAAATGTATTAGAATAATAAGACTATAATCTAGTAATGTGTGTGCGTAGGACATTGTGTTACTATTTAGCAATATAAGTAGGAGTTAGGTCAGACAACAAAGGAGAAGGGGAACTGTCGACAGACATTGAAACCAATTATAGAAAATAGGCCTCCCAACTCAGGGAGGGGAGAAACCGTTAGGCTTGGAGAAGATTGTGAAACATGTTGCAGAATATGATAAAGACTGATATGTGTACAGTAGAAAAATACAGCCCGCCTAAAGCGGGGTGGGCTTTTTCGTCTGACGTGTGTGTATAAAGGATGGGCTCTGAACTTGAGAGGCCAGAGCTCGCATGAATAAAGAAACTGATTCATTGCAGAAATTGGACTTTGTTTAATTCATTATTAAACTAGAGCCTTACACCCTCTGGGAATTATTCAAAGCTTGAGAAGTAGTTCACTTCAACCATTGAGATAATACAATTCTCATGACAGCTAGACAATCTGGACCCTTTCTTTCTAAAATTAGCCGCCAAAATTGTCGCAACCCCTATCACCAGCCTGTTCAACCTCTCTTTTGTATCGTCTGAGATCCCCAGAGATTGGAAAGCTGCCGTGCCCTCTTCAAAGGGGGTGACACTCTAGATCCAAACTGTTACAGACCTATATCAATCCTGCCCTGCCTTTCGAAAGTATTTGAAAGCCAAGTTAACAAACAGATCACCGACCATTTAGAATCCCACCGCACCTTCTCCACTATGCAATCTGGTTTCCGAGCTGGTCATGGGTGTACCTCAGTCACGCTCAAGGTCCTAAACGATATAATAACCGCGATCGATAAAAGACAGTACTGTGCAGCCGTCTTCATTGACCTGGCCAAGGCTTTTGATTCTGTCAATCACCCCATTCTTATGGGCAGACTAAATAGCCTTGGTTTCTCAAATGACTGCCTCGCCTGGTTCACCAACTACTTCTCAGATAGATTTCAATGTGTCAAATTGGAGGGCCTGTTGTCTGGACCTCTGGCAGTCTCTATGGGGTGCCACAGGGTTCAATTCTTGGGCCAACTCTATTCTCTGTGTATATCAATGATGTCGCTCTTGCTGCTGGTGACTCTCAGATCCACCTCTACGCAGACGACACCATTTTGTATACATCTGGCCCTTCATTAGACACTGTGTTAACAAACCTCCAAACGAGCTTCAATACCATACAACACTCCTTCCGTGGCCTCCAACTGCTCTTAAACGCTAGTAAAACTAAATGCATGCTCTTCAATCGAACACTGCTTGCACCCACCTGCCCGACTAAAATCACTACTCTCGGCAGCTCTGACTTAGAATATGTGGACAACTAAAAATTGTCTGGTTAAACTGCAAACACTCCATCCAGACTCACATTAAGCATCTCCAATCCAAAGTTAAATCTAGAATCGGCTTCCTATTTCGCAACAAAGCCTCCTTCACTCATGCTGATAAACATGCCCTCGTAAAACTGACTATCCTACCGATCCTTGACTCCTTGAAGCGATGTCATTTCAAAATAGCTTCCAACACTCTACTCAGCTAATTGGATCTAGTCTATCACAGTGCCATCCGTTTTGTCACCAAAGCCCCATATACTACCCACCATTGTGACCTGTACGCTCTCGTTGGCTGGCCCTCACTACATATTTGTCGCCAAACCCACTGGCTCCAGGTCTATAAATCCCTTCTAGACAAATCCCCGCCTTATCTTAGCTCATTGGTCACCATAGCAACACCCACCCGTAGTATGCGTTCCAGCAGGTACAGTTGAAGTCGGAAGTTTACATACACCTTAGCCAAATACATTTAAACTCAGTTTTTCACAATTCCTGACATTTAATCGTAGTAAAAATTCCCTGTCTTAGGTCAGTTAGGATCACCACTTTATTTTAAGAATATGAAATGTCAGAATAATAGTAGAGTGAATGATTTATTTCAGCTTTTATTTCTTTCATCACATTCCCAGTGGGTCAGAAGTTTGCATACACTCAATTAGTATTTGGTAGCATTGCGTTTACATTTTTTAACTTGGGTCAAACATTTTGGGTAGCCTTTGTCAAAGTCGCGTCAATTCAAATCTGGTATTAGGAACAAAAGAGGTCAACACGACTTCTAAGATATAATAGTTATTTTAATTAATGCAAAAACCTTCAATGGTAAATATGATGTTTCGTATATACGGGCTCTCTGAGATGCCTCGCAGGACACCCCAGAGAACTAAAAGACATTGTTCCAGATCAAATACTCTGACAGAGGGAATTTCCCACTTCTCTGCTGGCCAATTAGAGTAGAGGCTTGAGCGTGGTTTAAACTTTACTCAGCCAATCCGTTGTTTCAGGGGTTGGTCCCATCTCCTCGGCGCCATTTGTTGCACACTTCAGCCAGGCACAAGTTTATCATAGCAACCTGTCATAGTGAGAAGAGCCAGCTCCCTTAGACATCATTCCTACGTCCAAGGAAGGTTCACAGATCACAAAGAACCAGTATAGTCTAGCATTTGAAGACACAATCCTTATCTCATTTTACCCCCTAAAACAGCTCTTCACATCAATCACAGCCTTGCCAGGTGTCACAACCTACATTAGCCCAGTCAAGAATTAATTCTTTCTAAGTTAGTCATCCCATCAATTTAGGAGAATAATAAATCCCCAATAATCCCCCTTTTCACACCTAATAAGGAGTGATTCAAAAAATAAGAAAACACAGATTGTCATTCATTATAATACAATACAAACAAAAAATCACACTTTTATTAATAGGCCATAATGATACTAAAAAATTCAAACCCTCAGTTCATCTACACCCCACTTGCAAATTGTTACCAGTCACCAAGGAACTTCAAACCATCACATAAGGAAAGACAAACATTCACATGATTAACTTGATTAATAAAGCATAAAACACAGGATTAATAGAACACAAAACATAAGACTATTACAACATAAAACACAAACAGAGAAGTATATTTTGGCCCCCTTTAGACACCCTCTAGTGTCACTCCACCAAGCCTGGTAGGTCATATCCTCAATTCCTTGGTTGGAGTCCAAGATTGGGCCGTATCTCACCATCTGTTGGGAAATCACCTTCTCCATCTCCTTTCTCACCAACCCTCAGACACAGGAAATAAGACAATGTAGTATATTAAAATTATGTCTTTGTTAAAGGTTTTTCATGAAGAAATGGAAGGTTGATTATTGCTATCCAGAGGGAAGGTTTTAGCGTGACGTCACATATGACAAACAGGAAGTGGGTGGTAAGATACGGGGATTGAACAGTAGAGGGAGCTATTCAACTCTTGGAAGGCTATATAAAGGGGGGAGCGGTGACGAAGAGTTAGAATGCAGCAAGATTTATTTGGGGTCTGGTTCTCCGGATATTGTGTCCGTACTTACGCTGGAACCTCGTGGTTTGAATAAAGGCCTTTGAACACGATCCAACTTAAGCAGACTTCTTGATTGACGACAACACCTACAAATAACCTACACTACAATTTGGAGGCTCCGCTGAGATATTGATTGCATCGTTGTTGGTCCCTTTCCTGGATTCGCGAGTTGACTACTGTTCAAGCCGGCTAAAGGTGAGATTATTCACAAACTTTGGACACTAGTCATTTCGTTGATGGGGGAGAGGGCTTTGACGGTGTACAGTTAAAAGTACTTGGGTCGTTATTGAGGTATGGTGTTGTTGTTGATTCGGAGTCTGATAACAAATATTCTAAATTGGGTTGATGGGTAAATGGGGAATAATAGCATGTTTAGGACAATGGATTGGTAGAGAATAAAGGTTGGAAGACGTCTGCATAATTAGGGCACCGGGGAATCTGGAAAAGCCCTCGAATCGAGGCGATTCATAGGAATGGGCCATAAAATCCTTGCAACGCGTTATGTGGTGTATGGTTAATTCAGGGAATTATTAAGCTGGACGGATTATATGTATGTTATATACTCATCGTATGGTTGACGAACTATAATGCTTGGGGTAACCTCTCTATGATTATCCAGAACTTACGGCAACACAAAGTTAGAAGGAGATATTATTGATAATCATGGACAATGATTGGGCCACGGTGCGGGGTGTTCATTGGTATAGCTAGTAGGCTGCAATTAGCTGGAGGTTGGTGTTAATGCTGGATTGTTTCAGGCCACGTGGTGCCTCGTTGCTAAGGCTTGATTGTATGGTTCGGGTCACGTGGTACATCGTGGCGAAATGCTAAATGCTAAGGCTTGAGGCTAAAGGCTAATTTTTGTAAGGCTAAAGTGTGAATCATGCTACATCATGGTGGCTGAGGTGGATGCTAGTGCTAATTGTGTTTTGTGTCACGATGTACCGTAGGCTAAGCTAACTGCTAAGGTTGAATGCTAATTGTGTTGCATGCTACATGCTAACGGATATCCTTAGAGATTCCATTGCGATGGGTTAAAGTCTCTTAAACTTGTCACTGTCTGTAAGTCAGGTTGTATGTTTTGTGAGCGCTGTTAAATGTTGTTTGACTATAAGGGGGAAATGGGAAGTTACAGCTGGCTGTTATTCTTTCTGTTTGGGGAGAGAGAAGAGAGAATCTTTCTTCCACGGTGAAAAGTATTTTTGAATGGTTGTGCGCATGCGTTTAATTTTGCGACACTACACTACAGAAAGGGGGAGTTTATGACATGAGATTAGGACACGTTTTGGTTTACGGCACTAAATCTACGACATGCGGTCGTGCTGAGGCGACGGAACAAAATGGTGGCCAGTACGGTCATATGATTGTTTCAGGGTTCTTTTCAGGGGTAATGGCTACCGGAAAAGGTGAACACGACTCTTTTAAAATTATTAAAGTAACTGTTATGTGAACGTTAAACTATTTGTTGAGATGTAGTACATTTATAAATTAAATATATGGTGACGAAGTATAATGCATTGATTTGAATGACGGGTTAAAATAAAATTAAAATGTTTTGAGCGATTTATTTATTCTTGGGGTCCGGTTTAAAATGTGTTGATTTATTTCTTTTTAGGTTCCGTTTGGTAGCAAATATGAGTGGGGAATACCTTGTTTAAGTGTAAACTTTAAATGCTTGGCTGTATCGTTTTCTTCCCTTGTTATATGAGGCTGTAGAACGGAGCGAAGGAGAGAGAGGGGGGCTAACGTGCGCGGCGTTGCGTGGCGTGACGTGACAAGGGGTGACGCAAACAGAGGATCATCCAAAATCAGGCTAGTACTTTTTTGTCTACAAAATCTCTCAACAGGATGTTGGATGCAATGATACTCTCTTACACGCTTGGCAACAGACTGATCAGGGAATAAAAGTTGCAGTTTTGGGTCTCGGTGCATTACTGGGCCTGACTGGGGGATTCGGTTGGAAAGCAGGTACTGACATTATTCTGTGATATTGAAATATTTGGCTTCATATTAAACAATGGTTTATATTGGTGTGGTATTGTTGTAGAGTGGAAGTCTTTTTATTCTGTGATATCAAAATACTTGGGTGCATGTTGTTTTATTCGGTGATAGTAAAATACTTCTGGGTGCATATTAAACAATGGAATTTATTGGGGTGATGGTGTTGTAGATTAGAATTCCATGTTGTTTGGATTGCTGTGGACGTTGACCACTGGTATTCACTTTCCGGAGGGGTTAAGGTAAGTGGGTCCTAAATTGGTAAAATAGGTGTAGAAATAAATATTGGTCTTAATTATTTATAATTATTCATAGTTGTTAATTAAAATTTTAATTGAATAATTTAATGGATTTTTTGGGGGGGTTTATTTTTAATTAAAATTTTAATATTCATATTTTAATTTTTTTAATTATTCATATTTTTCCAAAAGTTTAATATTCATATTTTAATTTTTTAATTATTCATATTTTTCCAAAGGTTTAATATTCATATTTTAAATTTTTTTAATTATTCATATTTTTCAAAAATTTTGATATTCAGATTTTTGTTTTTAAAAAAAAATGTAATATTCATATTTTAATTTTTTTAATTATTCATATTTTTAAATTTTTTTTTGATATTCAGATTTAAAAAAAAAAAAATTTATAGTCATATTTTTTAATTTTTCGTTTTATTTGGTGATTTAAAAAAAAATATAAAAAAAATAATTTTTGTTTTCTCTCTGGTTGTTTAGGTTATATTAATAATTAAAGGGGGGGAAGCCATAGGCTAAAATAAATAGTTCACAATAAAGGAAGATAAGAGAGGACTTACAATGGGGAGAAAGGATAGCAAGGCTATGAAAGTTATTACACCAGTTAATATAGTCGAACATAGTAATCCTTTGGTTAAGGGTATTGCGAGATTATCCGGCAAATGGAACAAACGTTGGCCTGACATTGAACAACCCTGGCCAGAGGAAGGGACTCTTAATCCGGATGTTATCAACATCATGAAAGTACTTCTGTCAATTTACAAGGCAGATCAGAAGAAAGGAAAACAAAAGGAACGACGTAAAGAGAAGAGACAAAGGGAGCTGGGTGTTCTTAAATTGTTTGAAGACGAAGGACAAAAACTGATGAAAGATACCAAAGACAAGGGAAGCAAAGGTATGGAGAAAAAGCTAAAGGAAGAGACGTCGACAGAGAAACTGAGGGTAGAGGTCGGTATACCTTTCTCACATACGGATTCGGCGAGAAGACCCCCACCGTATGAGAAGGAAGTTGAGCTTAGGGATGCTTATCCTCAGCTTCCAGTAATCCTTCAACAGGGGGATTATTACATCAGAGATGAGGATGAACAAATTATAGAGAGAGGACAAGCAGAAACGACCGTAAAAATGCATCCAAGCACCAAAGGTGGAAAGAAAACGAGAGGTCTGAAAACTAAGGGTGGTATGAGGTTAAGTAGGATGGAATTGGAGGAGGACGATGATGATCAGAGTGATTTAGAGGGGATCATGGGTGGATATGATCCGGTCATCAAACGGAGGTTGGCCAGAACGGAGAGAAGGGGTAAGGAAGGTTTGAAGAAGAAGGGTACAAGATATTCTGAGGAAGGTTTGAAGAAGAAGGATACAAGATATTACAGTGCTGAGGAAGATTCGAAGAAGAAGGATACAATATCTTCGAGTGCTGAGGGAAGCAAAGATGAAGACAGCGATAAAGAGGAGACTGACGGTGCTGCGTATTCGAAAGGAGGTTGTCCTGCAAAGACTGTTGCAGAAGAAATAGACGGAGAAATAGACCAATGCTTATCAGAACTGAAGAGTGCAAGGACTGCAGGAGAAGTAAGAGAGGTACAGGAACAACTTCAGTCGCTGACCATACGGAAGGAGAGACAGCTGAGAAGAGAATCTGAAAAAGATGAGACAAAATATGCATTGAGGTCAAGGAAAGATACCCCGAGCAAAATGGTACCAGTTATCATTCGAGGTCAAAACTTTGAATATAAGCCGTTGCAAAATACCGATATGTCAAACATACTTGAGAAGTTGCCTATTCTTCAGAATGGGGCCTATCCTTGGATTTCGAAATTGGAAGAAATTACGGTGGGAACACAGTCTGCCATAGGAGACGTTAAGAGACTGTTGGCTAATCTCATTGGGATTCCAGATATGGAAGAAGTCTTCCAGAGGGCTGGACTCATGAGATATGTTGGGACGGCAGTGAACGATCCTGAATTGTTGGCTGCAAGTAGGAATCGTCTGTGGAGAGCATTGAAAGATACATTTCCAACGAATGTGCATCCTGATAATATTCTGATTGACCCACTAGGACAACAAGAAAATCCGAGAGCTTATGTGTCAAGAGTTCATCAAGTGTGGAGAAATATTACTGGAAATGATCCAGATGTGAGTCAAATTGAGCAGTCAATTTTGAGAGCTAAACTGCAAATGGGACTGCCCTCCCCAGTAAGAAACAAACTGGCAGAAGTGGTTGGACTTGGAAGCATGACAAAAGGGGTCTATACAGATCACATAGCTCATCAAGTGGATCTGTACAGGAAGAAGGAACTCAATCAGAAAGAGCAGGACGAAGAAACTCTTCGGAAACTTAATCTGATACAACTGGGAGAGAATAAAAAGGATAAGAAACAAGCTTTGGTTATGCAGAGTCCGTGTGTACCGAACCAACAAGCACTGCCACAGCTTCAACCAGAACAGTTCCAACCGCAATTGTACCAGCCACCGATGGCGGCACCAGTTAATTCATACCCACAGCCAATTTCTGGGCAGACACAGAATTGGAGAGGAAGAGGAAGAGGTAAGCCAGTCTTCCCGCCGTCTCCAGATGTGTGTTATAATTGTGGACATGTTGGTCACTTTGCCCGTGAGTGTAATTGGTCAGGAGGAGACCTTAGAGGGAATTTCAGAGGAAGATACAGGGGCCAGTCAAAATCATCTGGAGGACCGGTGAACCCCTACAGGGGTCCGGAGCCAGGATTCTAGAGGTGCCTAGATAATTCGAAAGGGGGGTGTCAGCTGGTAGCGTCAGGATCGGAAAGAGATCCAACAATTGAGGTGAAAATAAACAACCGACCATTGGAAGTAATGGCGGATAGCGGAGCAGCGTTCACCTGTGTTCGACCTGAAGATGCTACACATCTCCCTATGTCCAATCAACTCGTTAGGACAATCGGATTTGAGGGAGTAAAACAGCTGATTCCTCTTACGGAACCAATTGAGCTCTGCTATAAAGATCACAAAATTAAGATACCCATACTGGTATCAGAACATACACCTGTTGCATTATTGGGAAGAGATGCCTTGTGTAAGTTGAACTGTACAATCAGATGTACACCAGACGGCTGTCTGATAGAAATGCCAAAGGAAAAGGTTTACCAATTGTCGATGATGACGGAGATGGATTCGTCTTCAGTATTCTGGATTGGAAATCTCAGTGAAGATTTTATGAAACAGGCTAAGATATGGGAAAAATTTATTGTTGCAAATATGCCTGATGCAAAGCTTCCGGAATATCCATTCCATTGTACGCTTAAGTATTTCAAGAAGGCTGCTCAATCACACTCAGAGGAATGGTTGAGTCATCAACCGAAGAATGTTCAACTTAGCTCAAGTTGCATTATTTTAGGACCACAAGGAGCAGCTATGAAGATAAACACCGATGATTATCTGAATAAAGAATTTGATATTGAGAAGAGTGTGCCACATGTTACCTTGTTGGTTTCAGAAGGCTATGAGCAAAAGCAAATGGGAGAGATGATGACAGAAGCAGAGAAACTTACTTTCAGACCAACGAAAGAAAATTTGGCGATCTGGAGAAGTGAAGATCAACGATTTCTCAAAATAATGATTTCGGCTCAAGGACAAGGAGAGCCACAGGCTGTAGGAATGACACATGAATCTATTTGCAATATGAAGATTGATTTAGATCCTATGAAAGAGGAGATGTTGAAACAAGTTCCAGAAGGGTTGTGGTCTCAACATAGTACTGATATTGGACTTGTAAAATCAGCTCAACCTGTGAAGGTTGAACTTCGACCAGGAGCCAAACCTCCATGGAAAAATCAATATCCATTGACAGAGGAAGCAATCAAAGGGATTGAACCACAAATTGATGGACTTTCGACAGTAGGGGTTTTAAGGACAACAAAACACCCTCGGAGTAACACGCCTTTGTGGCCTGTAAAAAAACCAGATGGAAGTTATCGTGTAGCTCATGATTTGAGAGCAGTGAATGAAATAGTGATTGACTTTCCAGCGGATGTGCCAGATCCTCATACCTTGTTAGCTCAAGTTCCTCCAGATGCGACACATTTTACAGTACTGGACTTATGTGGAGCATTTTTCAGTGTTCCACTTAGTGTAGAGAGTCAGGATTTATTTGGGTTCACCTATAAGGGACAGTTCTATGAGTACAATAGAATGCCACAGGGGTACCGGCATTCGCCGCATATCTTCAATAAAGTATTGAAGGAGGATTTGGTAGGGATAGATCAGATATTGCAGAGCACTGTCATTCAGTACGTGGATGATATAATGGTTTGCTCCCAAAATAAGGAAACATGTCATAGGGATTCAATTAAATTACTACAGGTATTGGCAGAAAAGGGGCACAAGGTGTCACAGAAAAAGCTGCAATATTGTCAGGAGAAGGTTGTATATTTAGGTCAGAACATAACTCATGGCCACAGAAACATTTCAGACAAGCAGGTGGAAACTATTCGTAAGGCTCCAAAACCTAGAACAGTCAGAGAAATGATGACATTTCTGGGTATTGCTGGTTATTCCTCCGCTTGGGTAGAGGATTATACTAGTTTGATGGCCCCATTGAGGGCTATGGTGAGGGGTACTGAGAGTGGTCAACTTCATAGCAATCTTTCTTGGACACAGGAAGGCCATGTGGCATTTGAAACTATCAAACAGAGGTTGCAGGAGGCACCTGCACTTGCACTACCAGATTATTCAAAGAACTTTTTGCTATATGTGTCTACTTCTACTGGAGGTAGATATGCATGCGCGGTTCTTTGTCAACCGACAGGCATGGGGACGAATCCTCAGCCTATTTCCTACTACTCTACTGCTTATTCAGAGGTAGAACTAGGGTTACCACTATGCTACAGAGCAATGGTGGGGGTGTATTCCATGTATGACAAAGCATCATCGGTCACGATGGGCTATCCCGTGACAATTCTTACCCATCATAGTCTCAGAAATCTTCTGAACTATGGGAAGTATACATTGACTATGCCCAGGCTCAGAGACTATCATAGACTCTTAGAGCAGGAGGATGTCACCCTTGTGAGATGTGATACAGTAAATCCAGCCGAGAGTTTACCAACTTCCGAGGATGGTGAGCCACATGATTGTGTCCAAGAAGCAGAGAGATATTCGAAGCTTCGATCAGATTTACAAGCCTTTCCGTTACGTGAAGCAGACCTGGAGTATTGGACGGATGGGTCTTGCTATCAGGTAGGAGATAAGTTATGTGCTGGTTATGCAGTAGTTAGAGGCAGAGGGACGGGATTTGTTGTTGAAAAGGCTGAAGTAATACCACAGCCTGCGTCTGCACAACTTGCTGAACTTGTGGGGCTAACAGAAGCATGTTTGTTAGCAGAAGGTAAGCGAGTAACCATATACACTGATTCAGCATATGCACATAGTGTATGTCATTTGTTTGGGGCGGTATGGAAAGGTCGAGGGTTCAAGAAATCGGATGGTTCTCCGATACAGCATCATGCACAAATCATGAAATTGTTGCATGCTATGATGCAACCTACAGAGATAGCGATAGCTAAGTGTGCAGCTCACAAGACAGATATGTCAAGAGTGACACAAGGGAACAAAGCTGCTGATGAAGCTGCAAAAGCCGTTGCAGGAGCGGACAAATTGGGGAAAGTGTTTCTGGTCACTCATGTAGTGGACTTGGAAGACAAAATTACGCTTCGAGATGTAATTTTGATGCAAGAAGCCGCTTCTATGATCGACCAACAGCTATGGCTAGACCGAGGAGCGGTCAAAGATGCTACTGGTCTGTGGAGAAACCATGAGGGGTTGATAGTAGCGCCTCTAGACCTCTTAGGTCTGATGATTCAAGAAGCACATGGCTTAGCTCATGTTGCGAGGGGGGAGGTTCACAGAAAGATCACAAAGGAATATGGTTTTTGGGCTCCATATTTGTTTGAACAAATTGATTATTTGATAGGAAGATGCACTATCTGTCTTAAAAATAATGTTCGAAGAGGGATACCTGTTCATCCAGGTTACATTCCTACACCAAGGGGTCCTATGCGTGAGTTGGTCATTGACTTTGTTGATATGATACAACCAGTTGATGGAAAAAGATACATGTTGGTGGTTGTAGATAGATTTTCACGATGGACAGAAGCTTGTCCAACCAAGCGTAAGGATGCTCAGTCGGTTGCCAAGTTCTTATGTAAAGAAGTCATAAGCAGGTGGGGATTACCCGATCGAATATCCTCAGACAATGGAAGAGAATTTGTGGATAAAACAGTAAAATTGATGTTGCAAAAATTGGGAATTAAGCAACGTCTTGGAGCAGTTTATCACCCACAAAGTCAGGGGATGTGTGAAAGAATGAACGGTGTCTTGAAGAACCGCATTGTGAAGATTTGTCAACATACAGGTCTAAACTGGATAGCGGCGCTGCCTTTAGCACTAATGGTGTGTCGCTCAAGTGAGCTACGTGATCTACGTATGACACCCCATGAGTTGTTAACAGGAAGAAGGATGCCAACGCCTTGTTTACGAACAAGTGGAAAGGGTCCAAGCTTGGCCCTGTTGGACGATGAAATGAGAGCGTACGTTACATATATGGCCAATTTTCATAAAAAGTTGTCCACATATGTTTCTGACAGGCAAAGACAAGGAGAGGTGCAGAAGGCGCCTGAGGAGGATAAGAGGAATACAGTACAACCGGGAGACAAAGTATTCGTAAAGGTATTCAGGAGGAAGTGGTATAACGAACGTCGTGACGGACCATTTGAAGTGGTTCGTAGTACTGGAACAGCTGTCCAGGTTAAGGGGTCTCCTACGTGGTATCATTTGTCACATTGTGTTAAAGCGCCTGCAGAAGAGGTGCCACGCGTAGAGAGAGAAGATGGAGATAGGGGAGAACAGGAAGAGGGAGAGATTGTCAATGTTGGGATTAACGTTGATAATGATGACACTTCTGATTGTGCCAGAGATGACGATGCAGGGGATGGAAAGGAAGGAGGATTTGGAGAAATTGATTTCCAATACGTCCCAGAAGCAACAGGGAATATTTCAGTGGGATGGGAAGCAGCAGAGATCACCAAGGGCAACTCGGTTAAAGGAGAAGCTAGTGATTCGATTGGACAAAATAGGCCTAGACCAGTTAGGAGAAAAGTCAGACCAAAACGTTACGAAAACTAGGAATGAAGTAACAACAATAACACCAACACGTCAGTCTGTTAGAACAACAATGGGAAGCAATTTAACTCTTTCAACATTGACAGTTGGTAAAGCCATAAATATATCGCATTCGATTACAAGGGAACCGATAGTGCCAGCACCAATTTTAGAACAAAAAACATCAACTAAATCAACTACTTTAATGTCAACTTTGAAAAGATTTAAGGATATGACGGCAATAACAAATGTAGGAGGTATGATACCGACACCAACAACAACTTTTCTAAAAGTAAACGATGTAACTGAAATGACTCAGCAAGTGGTCATTGAAAACAATATAGGTTCATCTGAAATAGTACAGGATAATATCATGGAAGAACAGGATGGGTTTTTTGGGTTCAACTTAACATCAGAAGATACATCTGATCAATCTCGCTCGGTAGGGAAAAGAGACGCTAAATGGAAAGCATATGGATTTGATTCGGCGGTTTTGAAAATTAAAGATCAATGGGCAGGTAGAAATCTTTGGTTCCAGCAATTAACTCATGCTGTAAGATCAGTGAGGAATCTTGAGGGTCCATGTCTGTTGAGAATTCCAGCACCAGAGACGTGGGGTTCAATTTTACAGACGATCGCTCAACCATTGGCGGGTGGGTGTCAGGCCTATGCGTTGAGATGGCTGTTGTATCATCAACGAGTATTGACAGACAAAGACATGTCGTTGTCACACCATTTGTATAAGCCTAGTTATAAGTGTTCTTGGTTAAATGAATTTCCCTATGTGCATATGGTGGGTGGTAAAGAAAGTCAGGTGACAGTGATCCCTGAAGCATTTGAGGTGAGAGCAGTAAGAGCTAAAACTTGTATTTGTGCTAATAATACAGATGAGGTAAATGGTATGTTCATGGGAATATCAGATTGTGATGGGTATATGTTGATTTTGGGTAAACACGGACGAAAGGGTAGAGGTGACAAATATAATGTAACTTTTTATGCTCCAGGTAGTAAGAAGGGCAGGACTTTGATGGTGATGGATCAATTTTTCCCTATCAATGCAACTATTGGGAATTTTAGAGATATTTGGTGGGTTTGTGGTGATAAAGCATATATATTTTTACCCTATGGATGGAAAGGGTGTTGTTACATGTCAACATTGAAGTTGCCATATGAGGTTTTTACAATTAGGAGAGGAGTAGCACCGAATCCAGATCAATCTGAAACTACTGGTGAAAATAGGGTTAAAAGAGAAATGGCTAAATTTACTAATCTTGAAGCCTACCATTGGAGAATAAGTCTGGGAGAGAAGTGGGGACTTGGTCTTTTTCCATGGTATGGTGTAACATTCTTAGCAGATCATATTGATAATATTACATATACGTTGCAGGGCTTTGCAAATGAAACAATAAGAGGGTTTCACCTTCTGTCAAATGCTCAAAGAAGTCACAGACTGACGTTGTTGAAACATGACATGGCTCTTGATTATATTTTGGCAAGACAAGGTGGCTTATGTTTGGCTATGAATCTGACGGGGGATGATTGTTATACTTTAATCCCAGATAGTTCCGATAATATCACAAGTGTTATAGATGCTTTGAAGAATATCAGGGATGCATTTGGAAGATCTGAGAAAGCTGGATGGTCGGCGAAGTCTTGGTTGCAAGATCAGTTAGGCCCAATAGGAGCAGTGATGGTTCAGATTTTAGTCGCAGCTCTGATAGCGTTGTGTGTCATGTTTTGCTTTTGTACTTTGTTACTGACCTTTGCAAAAGCTATGATATTAAGATGGGTTGGTGTTGTGATGCCTGGAGACAACACTCAGATGCCGTTGTTGATTGTTCCTGATCTGGACGAAGATGGACGAGGGGGTCTAGATGGACTACTGATGGATAAATATCCTTTTTCATTATTTGATCATTTTACAATGTTTTTTTCAATATTAGTGTGATTTTTAGTATGATTTATGAATCAAGGGGGGAATGGGTTTATGTGATTCATGCATCATTTATATATCAGTTTTATAGTCTTAGTGGATAGTGATGTTTAATTTGAAGATGTTTTTTTTGGAAAAGATACTGTTTGGTCTTTTTCTTTTTCTTCCAGAGGCATTTGGGAGAACATGTGGAGATTGGAATACTCAAACAAAGACAATATGAAGGGACAATATGACTGGAGGAGATGAAACAAGGAGGGTGTGGCTGATTCCATCATCAACAAGTCCATTGGAAGGGGACACTACAGGGAGATGAAGTGTAGTGGACTACATTCCAGTGTTGGCAATGAAATATAGACATGTGTAATACATAATTGTGTCATATTCTTAGGTATTGATTTTAGTAGAATGATGTTTGATGTTATTGAATGCAGATGAGGATCTTAGATGCTTTTGTTTATTTCGATGGGGTTAGGGAAAGGACGTTTAGACAGGGAGAGATTCCCTTTCAGGTCCTATGGGTTGACCAGCCTGAGAGTGGATGTTTCTGGATAGGATTTTGTTTACAGGGGTTTACATGTGTAGTTAATTGTATTATAGTTTCAAATGTATTTACATGGTTTATGAGGTTATCTGGAGTACCGAGGTGGTTGCCTGGGGCAGAGGGATCGTAAGAGAATTTTACTGTCTTGATTGAAAAGATGGCTGCCAGACAGTTTTTCGCTCTTACACTCCATAGAGATTTCTTCATATGTCATAGTAATGTATTTACACTCCATAGAGATTTCTTCATATGTCATAGTAATGTATTTACACTCCATAGAGATTTCTTCATATGTCATAGTAATGTATTTACACTCCATAAACAGTTATTTCATAGAAAGGTATTTACAATCTAGAGAAGAATGTTTTTGGTTTAAGGTTAAAGATACTCAATAAGATAAATTGTTACTGGTCATAATCCTATTGTTGTCGAGACTTTTTAGTTTTGTCTCGAAGGGGGGAATATGTAGTATATTAAAATTATGTCTTTGTTAAAGGTTTTTCATGAAGAAATGGAAGGTTGATTATTGCTATCCAGAGGGAAGGTTTTAGCGTGACGTCACATATGACAAACAGGAAGTGGGTGGTAAGATACGGGGATTGAACAGTAGAGGGAGCTATTCAACTCTTGGAAGGCTATATAAAGGGGGGAGCGGTGACGAAGAGTTAGAATGCAGCAAGATTTATTTGGGGTCTGGTTCTCCGGATATTGTGTCCGTACTTACGCTGGAACCTCGTGGTTTGAATAAAGGCCTTTGAACACGATCCAACTTAAGCAGACTTCTTGATTGACGACAACACCTACAAATAACCTACACTACAACAACATCCACAAAGAACAAGTATACCCATAGAAGCTATAACTTCACCCAGAATAGTTACAACAATAGTTTTCCATTTATCAAATATGTTATCAAACCAACCGCTTATGGAGCTTTCAATACCAGATCTCTCAGCCAGTTTGTTCGTCAGTGCAGTTACTCCCCTGAAGCTCTTTTGTCACTGACCCGTCCGGTGCTATATTGTTTGAGGATGAAAATACAGCACATAGATCCAAACAGAACACAAACTCCGCCCCGCTCAGCCAAAAGCATATCTAACGCTATTCTATTCTGCCATGTCATTAAGCTAGTTGCCACTGTCTGCTCAGCTAATCCCTTTATTGCATCACAAGTGTGGTTTATAAATCTTTGCTGGTTATAGTAAATATAATTTATCCAATCTACGTTTATATTAATTGTTGACCACCAAAAAATACTTGATTCAAACTCAACTGCGATCTGATTCCTAGCTTTGAATTGTTCTGGAACCCCTCGAGGTGCTCCTATCCCATCACAGGATCCTTTAGTCAAAGGATCCCGGGAGGAGGTCCTACTTTCTACGTGACAACTCACCAGTCTCTGACACGTTTGATTGTTTGCGTATGTAGGTGAGTTCACAATCAGTTATCACCACACAACCATCAGATGTCAGCACGGGCCTGGTTTTAGTTCCTAAAATCCTCTGGCCGCAACAAAGAGGAGAGATTAGTCATGGTCTCTTTCAGTTGTGATATTCTCTGTGTAGGAGCAGAGCTAAGATGCCCTACTCTGTATCCTATCTTACTAGTCCTAGAAAAACAATTAGAATCCCCTGAGTCCTCAAACGTAGGCAACCTAGGTCGGAATGACCTCGTTATCGGGGGACACAGATAGTTCAAGTTACTACAAGACTCCCCCACCACACTCCCAGGCGGCCCGCATGGAGGACAAACCCGTTCCTGTGCACTTCAGACCCTCAGACAGTACCCACCCCTCTATGGGTCGCACTGCCACCTCTGGCAATTCCCTACCCTCACAACACTACACCTGTCCCCAAACTGTGCACGGAGACCTACACATCCCCCACGCTCTCGACATGAGCAACTACATAGTCCCAGGATGTACACGGCGACACACATACAGTGATGTCCTCCCCTAAAGTCCCTAATCATCCCCTTTCCCTACGTCTAGCTGTCTCCTATGCCTTCATAGACTGTGCTCAGGTATTATTTTATCAACTTGTTTTAGGTTAACTACTACTTTTGGCTGATCAGAAGGGTTTGAGTGTGTTAGGAATATGGCCCCCACAATCAGACAGCTACCTACCGTCAGGAGACCTGTGAATCCCCACCCTCGCCCTGAGAACATGTCAGACGCCAACCCATTACTTCACCTTCTACCAAAACTCACACAGGGATGATCAGACAGGGTAAGGGAATCTTCGTTAAGGAGCCAACCCCCGAGCCCTAATGGTGATCGGTTCTTTCTCCTAACTCTGTGTTTGTTCATCAGGTGTAACTGGGTTTACCTTTTTGCAGTGTGTGACATGCACCCAGATGGATCTAATAGGACTTGATAGGGCCCTTCCCAACAGGCCTGCTTCCAGTTTTTCTTCTTTTAGGGACTGGATCCACACCCAGTCTCCTGGTGAGATAGAGTGGGTCACCTTCTCCTTTAGTTCACCTGTGGGGCACAAAACCTCTGACATACGGGTGTGGTTAATAAACTATCTTCACACATACATGTTGAGCTCTCAATTTCTAATGTTGTTGTTTTTTTTGTTTTTTTTAATCCTATCATTATTATTTAATCCTATCACTCCCCCTTTTTGACACATGATTTGCCCATGTGTCAATATTACCACCTTTCTAAACCATCCTTATGTAATTTATCATCCAATTGCCATGCCTTTCATTTTTGAGATTATCTTTTGCTTCTTTATTGCTCCTCCCACTTCCTTTTTCTTTTATGGCAGCTAAATTCAACTTTCATCCAGTTCAGAATCAATTAGTAATCCAATCAATCAATCTCTTATCTTGTAAAAACACTTATGTTTAGTTCAAACTCTGTTCTACCCAGGCTCTCCCGGGCTTGACCTGAAGACTAATTGTTGGACATGACAAGTCTATTTTTTAGGTCACCTAAGTCTTCTGTCTAGCAACAAAGAATAAAAATCTCTATGTTCATGATTAACCCAGTTATATCTAATAGCCCACCAAAAAACCTCATCATCTGTAAATCACTACCAATGTCATATCCCTCGTTACTCTCTACCATTTGGATAACATCCCTGATGTATGTATGCCTCCCTAGAGTTCCAAATTACTTTACCATGGGCTACCATTGCCTTCCCATAGATAAGATCACTTAATTTACCCGTATGCAGTACATAATGGAGTATCCAAACTTTACAGCACTTTATCATTACCAAAAAGCTCATCATTTGTTTTTTGTTTTAACGGTTTTGGCGCTTCAAATATAGCAGTTTTCCTGGATGAGTTTAACATTCGCCCCTCCTGTGTTATAGTGTGTCCTAGGTAAATGACCTCGCTCTACCAAAGTTGAAGTTTCTTTTTGCTCACTTTGTGTCCCTGTTCTGCCAGGAAGGTTAACAATTGGATTGTATCCCTCTTACATCCCTCCTGAGTGGGATTAGCCAATAGAATATCATCTACATAAACTAACATTTGCTTCCTTCCCTAGGTTCAAACTTTCCCAAATTCTTAGTTATAGCCTGGGCTAAGATTGTAAGACTTTCCGAGTAGCCTTGAGGCATCCTAGCCTAAGTCCATTTCCTTCCCTGAAAAGTAAAGCCAAACCACCCCTGACTATCCGGATGAACTTGGATACTAAAGAAAGCATTAGCTAAATCTATCACTGTAAAATAGGAGTTCTCTGGTTTCAATTGGTTCAGCAATGTATGTGGATCTGGTACACATGGAACTCTGGGAATGATATTTCTATTAACCCCCTGCAAGTCTATGACCATCCTCCAGTCGGCGCTAGGTGCCTCCTTTCTAACAGGAAATACTGGAGAGTTGCATTGTACCTCATTTCCAGGAATTATCACCCCTCCCTTAAGTAAATGCTCAAATGTGGGTGTTATCCCTTTTATTGCTTCTGGTTTCATAGTATATTGCTTTTGGTATGGTCTATTATCGAATCGAGGAATCACTTGTACTGGAGCTAACCCCTTAATTAGTCCTACATCTGCTGTCCTTGTGACCATAATTTGAACGGAATTGCTTCTAACTCAGCCTCCTGTTCCTGAGTTAAGAAAATCTATTCCTGTCATCCGTTAAAACTTATCTCCAGATGGACACTGGGCTGGGTTTTTTGCTCTCCAATTTAACTTTCTTCTATATCTCCCAGTGGAGTGGCCATACTGATCCCCATTTGGTGTATTCTGCCAGTCAGTAATGCTTTTCCCCTGTTTTATCCATTTACCTAGTGATAACCATTCCTCTGAATGTTCTTTCACTAGGGCAACATGGGGGCTCCACCTTTCTCTGTACAGCCTCTGGCTCTGTGAACCCATTTTAACCCAATTTGAAAAAACAACAATCACAAATAGCCAGGCCTCACTCAATTTGATAGCTCACTTTTATGACCTAAATACTGCCTAACTGAGATGAGCTAATCACTTTCTCCTAGTTATAATCTAAAGATGGTAGTACACACAAAACATGATAGATATTCCCAGTCTTAACCCATCAATAATTGTTTGTATCATTCTAATTCCTCCTAACTAATCCATTAAACCACTCAAAATTCCTCGAGTATACAATGATTATTTAATTGATTACCCTAACTCTGCTACATGTGATCTCATCTCAAATGATCCATTTATCAATTATTTATTCAACCCCCTAGGAAAATCTGTCTCCCCTTATATTGTTCCTGTCTCCCCTGTAAATGTCATATTTGAGTTTTTAGCCAATACAATCACGGTTACATCAAATGTTCCCTCATTTAATGGTATTTTCTTCCTAATATAACTTCCCTAAATGAGATTAAATCCCCTGCCTTCCTCTACTATCCTTATATCATTACTGGATCAATGATAATAACTATAATAACTATCAATAATAATTGTAATAACTATTTCACATTAAATTGTGTCTTTTTTCTGATAATGTTATAGTTATAGCCTATTCCATCACTTTAATTTAAAATATAAGTTTATGTAACAAATCCATAACCCACCACAGGCTGGCGCTATTCCCCAGCACAACAGCCAATGCATACTTGCATCCTAACCAAAATATATTATCGTTCTAATGGTCCATCTATCTTGTATTTTCCCGCTAACCCATTTCAGTTCGCTATTCAATTTATTTAACTGTTCTCTCTGATTAGGCCCTAATTAATAAAACAAATACTTGCTATCGTTGGTCAGCATACGCTTAATGACATTCCTACCATCTGAACTATACTGTCTCTCACCCTCCCCTTGCTCCTTCGGGGAGAGCGCATGGTAACCTTATAACATATTTTCATAGACTTTTCTAGAATACTTCTATTTAAGCTATCTAATTCAACCTTTCACATTTCTCAATCCACATAGTAATCTAGGTATATAGCCCCACTGCGAAAGCTTTGTCTACTGTCCCTACCTGTGTTCGAACCAGGGACATCGGCAGTCACTCCACACCATCTGCGATGCTCTCAAAGTAACTACTCCCAGTTCATAGAGCAAGTGACGTCACCAAATGAAAATCGCAGTAGGTTTCACCTCAACAAAAAACTCTCTCTCTCTTACCCATTCCCTATTGAATACGTGAGTTTTTCTATTTAACCCCTATACACGCTACAAATAGTCCATTCAACATTACCAAACTAAATACTCCATCGTACTCATTCAATCAACACATCAGCCGTGGAATTTACACTCATAAATGCAGATTGTTACTCCATGCCTTGAAATGATAAATAGATTTCCACCAATAGTACCATTAATGATCTCATCTTAACCTCTGACACAAAATGAAGTTCCCTCACTGTACTACGTTAGCTCTACCATGATAATTAGTTCAATTTAACCCTCTATTTGCTTTGTACTATATTATACATTACGTCTAAAACAACATTACTTATGGTCAGTTTATTCCAATCACATTATCCAACAATGCCACAATCTTAAACTCATATGGGGCGGCAGGCAGTTTAGTGACCAATAGCGCCGCGCCAACAACCGAGAGGTTCCAATCCCCGAGCCGACCAGGCGAAAAATCTGCCGATGTGCCCTCGAGCAAGGCACTCAACCCCAATTGCTCCCATAAATCGCTCTAGACAAGAGCGTCTGCCAAATTACCAAAAATGCAAATGTAAACATTCTCTACTTTCTCACCCATGACACTCGGGTGAGCAAGTTTAGAACATTTCTCGTCAGAAACCCACTTGCACCTCTCAAATAATCACCCCGTGGTGTTCCCAGCCAACTGCCAGTCTTTTCTGGCTCCAAAAGCCACACTTTCGCTCTCTCCAGCCCCTCCCCTCGCAACTCTACTTTTTGAGGAGCTGTGAGGAGCTGCTTCTCGTCCCAGCACGCCTCCAATATTCCGCCGTTACTCAAAGTACTCCAGTCCATTTATTTAAATCAAATAATTCCCACCTAATTAGTTAAAGTTGGTGCACGTTTATAAACCGAATTATTTCGGTCTAATTGTTTAACCAGTATTTTGCACGGTCAAACATCAAACGTTAAATCAAATAATAAACCAAATAGCCCAAACCAAGCACCTATAACCAGTATTATGCTATGTCAAACATCAAATGTTATATTTCAAATATATCAGTTCAAACGTTTTAGTTCAGTCACACTCATTCATCACTTTTCATTTCATATTTTCGATTGTCACTGACGGGTTATATGGTTTGAATAACCACAAATCCAACATTTATTCCCAAATTATACCGTTTGGACAGCCACAAACGTCTTTTGATTCCCAATTTGTTTTCTATCAAGGTATACAGGTTTATCATTCACACTTTCATGCATACGACAACACTCGCACTGTCTAACTTTTTTAGTACCTCCTATGGGTGTCTTTTGTTAACGTTTGCACACTTTAAACTTTATTTCCTAATTGTAATTCTCATTATTTACTGTTTTAAAATATTCTTTGTATTCACAGTCAAAAATGGTACACAGTTAAACGTAGTATACAGTTATCACACAGCAAAAATAGTACACAGTTATCGCCCTCACTCACAATACACAGTCATAATCCTATCATACAGTCAAATATGTCACACAGTCATAAATGACACCCATGTCACACAGTCATAAATGACACCCATGTCACACAGTCATAAATGACACACTTATATTCCACACACAATCTATTTGGGCACACAGCCTCTTCTACTATCTTTTAAAAAATACTCCGCTGAACCTAGCCATATCCTCGAAGTTATGGACCTTGCCAGTCGCTAGTATTTATCTAAAATTTCCCGAACATAGCCATATCTCAGTTACGGACCTTGCCGGTGTAATTCTTCGAACCTTAGTCGTACTGTCGTAGTTACGAACCTTGCCGATAGCAATTACTTAAACCAATTATTCCCTATATCTTCTGAACCATAGCCGTATTGTCGCAATTACGGACCTTGCCGGTAGATGTCAGTATTGTCTCCTGAACCTAGCCGTATCTTAACGGACCTTGCCGGTAGAACCAACACTCTCTGGTACCATGGTTTTAAACATCACATTTAGCAAAGGTTTGCATGTCACAATATTGTGCTTATCTACTCATAATAGTTTCATAATTTAGTTCACTTACATCAGACAGTTGTTTCACAAAATTAATTTGGATAAAGCCAATGTGCAGATCTTCAGTTATTTAACAATAGGTATCTGCTTACCTTTTTAGAAGCCTGGGCAGTTTGTGAAACATACGGTTCGATGAAAGAGGTGACCAAATGTGCCGGACATTACCCAGCGAAGTCCCTTCTACCAGACCGCGTCGGGGTCACCAATTGTCAAAGTCGCGTCAATTCAAATCTGGTATTAGGAACAAAAGAGGTCAACACGACTTCTAAGATATACTAGTTATTTTAATTAATGCAAAAACCTTCAATGGTAAATATGATGTTTCGTATATACGGGCTCTCTGAGATGCCTCGCAGGACACCCCAGAGAACTAAAAGACATTGTTCCAGATCCAATACTCAAATACTCTGACAGAGGGAATTTCCCGCTTCTCTGCTGGCCAATTAGAGTAGAGGCTTGAGCGTGGTTTAAACTTTACTCAGCCAATCCGTTGTTTCAGGGGTTGGTCCCATCTCCTCGGCGCCATTTGGTGCACACTTCAGCCAGGCACAAGTTTATCATAGCAACCTGTCATAGTGAGAAGAGCCAGCTCCCTTAGACATCATTCCTACGTCCAAGGAAGGTTCACAGATCACAAAGAACCAGTATAGTCTAGCATTTGAAGACACAATCCTTATCTCATTTTACCCCCTAAAACAGCTC
The DNA here is from genome assembly GCF_964263955.1 of Coregonus lavaretus. Classification (NCBI taxonomy): domain Eukaryota; kingdom Metazoa; phylum Chordata; class Actinopteri; order Salmoniformes; family Salmonidae; genus Coregonus; species Coregonus lavaretus. The sequence continues at coordinate 19,298,548 of NC_139998.1, read as the reverse complement.
TTCACATCAATCACAGCCTTGCCAGGTGTCACAACCTACATTAGCCCAGTCAAGAATGCATTCTTTCTAAGTTAGTCATCCCATCAATTTAGGAGAATAATAAATCCCCAATACCTTCCACAAGCTTCCCACAATAAGTTGGGTAACTTTTGGCCCATTCCTCCTGACAGAGCTGGTGTAACTGAGTCAGGTTTGTTGGCCTCCTTGCTCGCACATGCTTTTTCAGTTCTGCCCACAAATGTTCCATAGGGTTGAGGTCAGGGCTTTGTGATGGCCACACAAATACCTTGACTTTGTTGTCCTTTAGCCATTTTGCCATAACTTTGGAAGTATGCTTGGGGTCATTGTTCATTTGGAAGACCCATTTGCGACCAAGCTCTAACTTCCTGACTGGTGTGTTGAGATGTTGCTTCAATATATCCACATAATTTTCCTTCCTTATGATGCCATCTATTTTGTGAAGTGCACCAGTCCCTCCTGCAGCAAAGCACCCCACAGCATGATGCTGCCACCCCGTGCTTCACGGTTTGGATGGTGTTCTTCGGCTTGCAAAACACAGCCTTTTTCCTCCAAACATAACGATGGTCATTATGGCCAAACAGTTCTATTTTTTAAAAATCAGACCAGAGGACATTTCTCCAACAAGTACGATCTTTGTCCCCATGTGCAGTTGCAAACCGTAGTCCGTCTTTTTTATGGCGGTTTTGGAGCAGTGGCTTCTTCCTTGCTGAGCGGCCTTTCAGGTTATGTCGATATAGGACTTGTTTTACTGTGGCTATAGATACTTTTGTACCGGTTTCCTCCAGCATCTTCACAAGGTCCTTTGCTGTTGTTCTGGGATTGATTTGCACTTTTCGCACCAAAGTACGTTCATCTCTAGGAGACAGAACGCGTCTCCTTCCTGAGCGCTATGACGGCTGCGTGGTCCCATGGTATTTATACTTGCGTACTATTGTTTGTACAGATGAACGTGGTACCTTCAGGCGTTTGAAAATTGCTCTCAAGGATGAACCAGACTTGTGGAGGTCTACCATTATTTTTTCTGAGGTCTTGGCTGATTTCTTTTGATTTTCCCATGATATCAAGCAAAGAGGCACTGAGTTTGAAGGTAGGCCTTGAAATACATCCACAGATACACCTCCAATTGACTCAAATGATGTCAATTAGCCTATCAGAAGCTTCTAAAGCCATGACATCATTTTCTGGGATTTTCCAAGCTGTTTAAAGGCACAGTCAACTTAGTGTATGTAAACTTCTGACCCACCGGAATTGTGATACAGTGAATTATAAGTGAAATAATCTGTCTGTAAACAATAGTTGGAAAAATTACTTGTGTCATGCACAAAGTAGATGTCCTAACTGACTTGCCAAAACTATAGTTTGTTAACAAGAAATGTGTGGAGTGGTTGAAAAACAAGTTTTAATGACTCCAACCTAAGTGTATGTAAACTTCCGACATCAACTGTATATATCACTGGTCACCCCCAAAGCCAACACCTCCTTTGGTCGCCATTCCTTCCAGTTCTCTGTTGCAAATGACTGGAACGAACTGCAAAAATCTCTGAAGCTGGAGACACTTATCTCCCTCACTATCTTTAAGCATCAGTTGTCAGAGCAGCTACCGATCACTGCACCTGTACACAGCCCATCTGTAATTAGCCCACCCAACTACCTCATCCCCATATTGTTATTTACATTGCTATTTATTTTGCTAATTTGCACCCCAGTATCTCTATTTGCACATAATCTTCTGCACATCTATCACTCCAGTGTTAATACTAAATTATAATTGTAATTATTTTGCACTATGGCCTATTTATTGCCATACCTCCACAACTTACTACATTTGCACACACTGTATATAGATTTTATATTGTGTTATTGACTGTACGTTTTGTTTATTCCATATGTAACTCTGTGTTGTTTTTGTTTTTTCCACACTGCTTTGCTTTATCTTGGCCAGGTCGCAGTTGTAAATGAAAACTTGTTCTCAACTGGCTTACCTGGTTAAATAGGTGAAATAAATCAAATAAAATAAAAAATGTAAAAGATCATAAAGAAGTTCCTTGTCTTCGTGTTATTGTTATGGGCAGGCTGAGGGCTGCAGTGTGACAGTTATACAATATCTAGGTCAAACAGCAACACTTGTTCTATATCTATGTTAAGGTCTCTCTCCCCTCAAGCTAAGGTCTCAGGAAGTTTTGTGCACTTATGTACAGAATTGAAACTTTGCTTAGGCTACCATTTTCAACATTCAAATGCTCTAAAACGGTGGAATTGTTGACAACGTTTTGTGGGGAATATGTTAGTGTCACGCCCTGACCTATAGAACTCTTGTTTGTTGAGTCAGGGTGTGGGAAATCTATGTTATATATTCTATGTTTACGTTCTAGTTATTCTATTTCTATGTCTGGCCGGGTATGATTCCCAATCAGAGGCAGCTGTCGCTCATTGTCTCTGATTGGGGATCATACTTAGGGAGCCCATTGCCTACTGTGTATTGTGGGATCTTGTTCCGGTTAGGCTGGTATGTGTATAGCCCTTTGGACTTCACGTTACGTTGTTTCTTGTTTTGTTGAATGTTTATTTAGTTAATAAACATGTACGCTTTTCACACTGCACCTTGGTCCGACCCGTCTCTCAACGATCGTGACAGAAGATCCCACCACAAAAGGACCAAGCAGCGTGCCGAGGCGGAGCGAATAGCTTTGTCACAGGTGGGCAAATGGTGGTCATGGGAGGAGATATTCACTGGGAAATGACCCTGGGTGAAGGTACAGGCCCTGGCAAGAGAGGATCAACGACAACGCCAACGGGACCAACCGCTGAGGAAGCCCGAGAATCAACCCCAATAGAAAAATTGGGGGGGGGCTAGAAGGGTGGTCGGGGATCGAGAGAGAAGAGCCCTGACCACTGCACCCGGTGGGGTTCCAGTTGGAGTCCCTACGAACATGGGAACAGGAATGGGAACAGTTTTACACTGAGGAGTCGGAGGATGACGACGACGATGAGTTTCTGTTCCCTAACTCGTGGGGGCTCCCGGAGGAGTCCTCACTGGAGGAGGATTGGCGCGGAGAGAGAAGGACTGGAGCAGTCGTACATCTCCAATGCCAGTTCCCAGCCCGGTACACCCCGTGCCTGCTTCTCGCACCAAGCCAGTGGTGCGTGTTCCCAGTCCGGCACGGCCCGTGCCTGCTCCTCGCACCAAGCCAGTGGTGCGTGTTCCCAGTCCGGCACGACCCGTGCCTGCTCCTCGCACCAAGCCAGTGGTGCGTGTTCCCAGTCCGGCACGGCCTGTTCCAGGACAGAAACACGCACCTAAAATGGAGTCAGCAGGTACAGTCGGTCCGTCTGGATCTTTGGAGGAACGTATCCAACGGCAGGCGAGCAGGATCCAGGCTCTCGGCAGCGCAATGGAGCGCGTGGTGAGTACATTGGAGCGATGGGAGAGAGGTGGCGTTTCTACACCTCCTCCAACCACACAACTCGCCTGACCTCCAGCGACAGTCCCCTGCAGGGAGCACTTTAGCGTGTCGGTGCCCAGTCTGGGGCCGGCAACCAGCCCAACTACAGGGTTGGAAACCACCTCTGTGTCGGTGCCCAGGGTGGGCACGACGTACAGCCCCGTTTTGGAGCAGGAGCTCCTAAACGTGTCGGTGCCCAGTCTGGGGCCGGCAACCAGTCGTACTACAGGGCTGGAATTTTCCTCTGCGTCGGTGCCCAGGCTGGGCACGGCATTTAGTCCTGCTCCAGAGATGGGGATGGATACGGGTCCGGAAGTTTGCTCCACGCCAGAGCAGACCGCTCCACCGGGGTCCAGTTCAGCTCCGGTCAGCTTCTCCACTCCGGAGTCAGAGCAGTCTACTCCACCGGGGTCTAGTCCAGCTCCGGTCAGCGGCTCCACTCCGGAGCCAGAGCAATCCGCTCCACCAGTGCCTGATCCAGCTCCGGTCAGCTGCTCCACCCTGGAGCCAGAGCATTCCGCTCCACTGGGGTCCAGTCCAGCTCCGGTCAGCTGCTCTACTCCGGAGCCAGAGCAATCCGCTCCACCGGTGCCTAGTCCAGCTCCGGTCAGCGGCTCCACTCCGGAGCCAGAGCATTCCGCTTCACCGGGGTCCAGTCCAGCTCCGGTCAGCGGCTCCACTCCGGAGCCAGAGTAATCCGCTCCACCGGTGCCTGATCCAGCTCCAGTCAGCTGCTCCACCCCGGAGCCAGAGCATTCCGCTCCACCGGGGTCCAGTCCAGCTCCGGTCAGCGGCTCCACTCTGGGGCCAGAGCATTCCGCTTCACCGGGGTCCAGTCCAGCTCCGGTCAGCGGCTCCACTCCGGAGCCAGAGCATTCCGCTTCACCGGGGTCCAGTCCAGCTCCGGTCAGCGGCTCCACTCCGGAGTCAGAGCAGTCTACTCCACCGGGGTCTAGTCCAGCTCCGGTCAGCGGCTCCACTCCGGAGCCAGAGCAATCCGCTCCACCAGTGCCTGATCCAGCTCCGGTCAGCTGCTCCACCCTGGAGCCAGAGCATTCTGCTCCACTGGGGTCCAGTCCAGCTCCGGTCAGCTGCTCTACTCCGGAGCCAGAGCAATCCGCTCCACCGGTGCCTAGTCCAGCTCCGGTCAGCGGCTCCACTCCGGAGCCAGAGCATTCCGCTTCACCGGGGTCCAGTCCAGCTCCGGTCAGCGGCTCCACTCCGGAGCCAGAGTAATCCGCTCCACCGGTGCCTGATCCAGCTCCAGTCAGCTGCTCCACCCCGGAGCCAGAGCATTCCGCTCCACCGGGGTCCAGTCCAGCTCCGGTCAGCGGCTCCACTCTGGGGCCAGAGCATTCCGCTTCACCGGGGTCCAGTCCAGCTCCGGTCAGCGGCTCCACTCCGGAGCCAGAGCATTCCGCTTCACCGGGGTCCAGTCCAGCTCCGGTCAGCGGCTCCACTCCGGAGCCAGAGCAATCCGCTCCACCGGTGCCTGATCCAGCTCCGGTCAGCTGCTCTACCCCGGAGCCAGAGCATTCCGCTCCACCGGGGTCCAGTCCAGCTCCGGTCAGCTGCTCTACTCCGGAGCCAGAGCAATCCGCTCCACCGGTGCCTGATCCAGCTCCGGTCAGCTGCTCCACCCCGGAGCCAGAGCAGTCCGCTCCACCGGTGTCAAGTCCAGCTCCGGTCAGCGGCTCCACTCCGGAGCCAGAGCAATCCGCTCCACCGGGATTCAGTTCAGCTCCGGTCAGCGGCTCTACTCCGGGTCCAGACGTCAGCCCCTCTCCAGGGTCGGGGCCTCCCACACCAGGGTCCAGACAGGGCTTGGTGTATCGCGGGAGGATGGCCGATCCAAGCCCAGACGTCAGCCCCTCTCCAGGTTCGGGGTCTCCCACACCAGGGTCCAGACAGGGCTTGGTGCATCGTTGGAGGAAGGAGAGGGGAAGCATCGTGCCGAGGTCCAGACCAGACCAGGGGCGCAACGGGGAGGCAGAGAGGGAGAGGTCGTCACGCCCGGAGCCGCCACTGAAGCGGGAAGCCCACCCGGACCCTCCCCTGTCATGTCAGGTTTGTGCGCACCTTTGGGGGCGGGTACTGTCACGCCCTGACCTATAGAACTCTTGTTTGTTGAGTCAGGGTGTGGGAAATCTATGTTATATATTCTATGTTTTACGTTCTAGTTATTCTATTTCTATGTCTGGCCGGGTATGATTCCCAATCAGAGGCAGCTGTCGCTCATTGTCTCTGATTGGGGATTATACTTAGGTAGCCCATTGCCTGCTGTGTATTGTGGGATCTTGTTCCGGTTAGGCTGGTATGTGTATAGCCCTTTGGACTTCATGTTACGTTGTTTCGTTTAATGTTTATTTAGTTAATAAACATGTATGCTTTTCATGCTGCACCTTGGTCCGACCCGTCTCTCAATGATCGTGACAGTTAGCTGGAAAAGAATCTGCCACTTAGCCTTTCAGGGTAGCCTACAACATCATATTAAGTTTAATGGAGCCATTGTGGCGCCATACAATGGCTCAGAACCTTAATGGGTGCTTGCTCACACACTGCACATGAAATACAGGCCAACTTGGGTGTTTAGGACATCAGTCCTTTAGACATTCATCTATAGGCAACGTTAAAACGACCCTCTGTATGTTGACAGTAGCTGGTCAGAAGGTAAAGGCAGACATTGATGTCATAGCCTTGCAAAGGTATCATGACAGGGAGCACAGCTGTGGGTATAAACACCGCTGTCGTGACTTAACATTAATCTGATTACTGTTATTTCTCTAATTAATGAACTATGTTTAATTGTTACCCGATTAAATTAATCATATAACAATTAACTCATTAGGATTTGAACAACCACCTTGCATTTTGATAGACCGGGAGGACCTTTTACTGTATTACTTTAACTGATCCTTTCAAATCTACAAGCGTGTGGTTAGTGGGAAGGTAGCCTCAACCCAGACGGAATCACTCCATGTTTCACCATTGTTAGTGTAGTAAAACAAACGTGAAACTGAGTTGAAATCTGTCTGGATTTCCGGGATAGGGGCTTGGGAGGTTAACTTTGGCATGTTGTAAAACTTTGGTTTAAAGTTTGGTAATGTGTTTAGGTTGACTTTTTAAAAGTCTTCTTCCACTTCAATAAAACTTAAACACATGACAAATGTGTATAGAAAAAGGCTTGGTGTTATTTTACACTTGCATGTTTATTTTCAGGCAAAGGTCCCCCCCCCCCCCACCACCACCAAAATATGCCCCGAAGCACCAGAAAACCTGTGCCACTGCTACCAAGAAGTAAAAGGCTAAAACGCAGCACAAGCCACCAAGTAATGATGGTGAGGACGACCCTTCACAACGTAAGCCAACTCCGTATTCTTGATCAGTGTATTTGAGAAAGGAATTCTAATTGTAAAAACAATTAGAATAGAAATTGTATTTTATTTGTGATAATCATCTTGGTCTCTCACGTCTTAACCCTGGAGCTGAGGGCTTGAGGTCTCCTTCTGTCTTCATACTGTAATTGAGGGATCCCCCTCATCAAATCGCTGGAAAGGATCAGACCCTTTTCCTGTGACAGACGCAAGTATGAAACTCTCCATTTAGAATTTTGGTTTAAACATTTGAAATTAGATTGTGTTGCCTTTTAGGTTGCCTTACAAATGTGTGTAGAAAAATGCTGGACGTTATTTAACACTTGCATGTGTTATTTTTTTAGGCTTACCCAAGCCCCCGCTGTAATATGCTCCGAAATGCCAGAAAATAAGTAAATGGCTAAAACGCCCTGCAAGCCATCAAGTCTTGGTGGTGAGGGAAAATGGCTAACTAAAACACCACACAAGCCACCAAGTGATTATAGTGAGGAGGACCCTTCACAACATAAGCCAACCCCTTATTCTCATTCTTGATCGATGTATTTGGGAAAGGTATTCTAATTGTACCAAGAATTGCGATAATGTTGTCCAATATTTTACTGCAGAGAATCTTGAACCTTCATGCTCCAGGAATAGGTAATGTGGGAGACCGAGATCTCCTTCTGCCTCTTCAGATGAGAGATCCCCCTCACCAAAGTGCTGCAGACACAGACCCCTTTCCTATACCGGAAGCAAGTATGACATATATTTTTAAACCATTTTTAATAATATGGAAATTAGGCTGTTATACTTGGAAGTGAACAAATGTAAAATGACTTTGTTTAACTTTTTTTTTTAATCGTCCTATATCTCCTTTGTGAGATCCGTGACCTTTTAAAGGACAGATGCCTGAGCCGGTTGAGGAATTCGACAACAACCTGAATGAGACGGAGGAAGATTTACTCAAGATGGAAGTGCAGCTAATGGAGAATTATTTTCGAAAATACGAGAAATTGAATGTTTCATTGGTATGAGTTGAATGACATTATATTGACATGTAGTACTGGATGGAAAAATCCTGTACACTTGAAATGCATTAGTGTCCTTCTGTAAAATTACAGATATCTCAGATCTCAAAGCTGGGGGGAAATACTGTACATCCCGGACTGGGTGAAGAAAGCAATTTACCGGTAAACTATTACCATATTTGTTTCACTTTTAAACTAGGTCATGGTGTGTTGCTTGTAAAGTACATACTGTATTTTGTGTTCTATACAGAACTCTGACAAAATGTGACTTGTTTCAGGAAACTAGGAGCATGTCGCGCGTCACTACTTCACAGGAGAGCCATTTGAACGTAAACTTTTTTGGGCAGAAATGCCATATGGAACATGTGAACTTTCATGTGCCTTAATAACAAACTTGTATGCCATCTGTAAATACGAATAAAATTGTTAAATTACAACCCTAGTTGGTTTAGCCACAGAAAAAGGCAGCAACCTTGCCACTAGCCATGATTGGCTGAGATAATGAGTGGGCTGGACATGCCGAGAGATGAGTTCGGATTGGTCTGCCATATAGCACGCTTCTGTCTATTTGAGCTGGTCAGTATGTGCAGCAGCTTTTTTTTAAAAATATATCTTGTAGTAGAACTGCATAAGTGTTGCTCTCCACCTTCTGGAGGACCGAGTTTTGAAATCAATGGAATTAGAGTATGATAGCTAAGGAGAGGGAGAAAACACCTGTCTCCGGATTACATCTTCAAACTAAGGGCATCCATGAGAGAGGGAGAAGCGTCCATCCATATATACGGGTAAGATAGTCAAGCTAACTACATTTTCAGATATTACATGTTTCTAATTTAGTCTAAGTTGTTTTCATTTCAAGTTAAAGTGTACTGTTAGCTAGCTAGCTAGCTAATGTTAGCTGGCTGGCCTGCTACCTAACGTTATGTGTATGATCTGTGTAGGAATATTATTCGTATCTCAGAGCCATTGCTTTGCTAGTTATAGCCTAATGTTAGCTAGCTAACATTGAACCTGGTTGGTTAGCTACCTGCAGATTCATGCAGGGTAGTAACGTCATGAGTTGGGGTTATGGTTCATTGTTCATTGTCTTAACAAAAGACTCCACTATGCAAGTATCCATTTCAATAGGGTGAGTAAAATGGTCAGAGTGAGCTGTTCTCTAATTTGTGTCTGGAAGTAGCTAGCAAGCTAGCCAACGTTAGCCAGTTAGCTTGGGTGCTTGACAGCTGCTGTTAGGTCAGCTAGCTAACATTACATGTATGATCTGTGTAGTAATATTATTTGTATCTCAGAGTCATTTGCTTTGCTGGTTATAGCCTAATGTTAGCTAGCTAACATCGAACCTGGTTGGTTAGCTACCTGCAGATTCATGCGGGGTAGTAACGTCATGAGTTGGGATTATGGTTAATTGTTCATTGTCTTAACAAAAGACTCCACTATGCAAGTAACCATTTCAATAGAATGTTAATGATGTCACAGCGACAACTGTTGATAGATGGAGTTGATAAATTCACTCTGGCTATCTACTCCGATTTCAGAGCACTCTCGTCTGAGTGTGCAAGAGCACAGAATAACTGACAAATTTACGAACGCTCAACACCCGTTAAATATGGCTGTGTCAGTAAACATTGGCAAAAAAGCGTAAAGTGTTGCCAGCAGCACAGTTGCAGTCACCAATGCTCTGGATAACATAAAAACAGCATAACCAGCTCTGCTAGGGCGAGTAAAATGGTCAGAGTGAGCTGTTCTCTCATTTGTGTCTGGAAGTAGCTCGCAAGCTAGCTTGGGTGCTTGACTGCTGTTGTTAGGACAGAAAGCTCGGATCAACCCTTAGAGATGGGTGGGGCTAAAGCTTAAGAGGGTGTGAATGATGTTGAATGGGTGTAGACAAAGAAGAGGTACCAAAACATTCAAAGGCCATTTTCTCAAAAGTGAGGTTACAAGTTTATCAACTTTCAAAGCAGAATTACTTTCCCATTGTTCCTCAACTGTAGTGTACCATTTTCTAGAGTCTCTACTTTTATCCAATGTAAAAAATTTCAAATTTTGCTACATAAGACCGAATCGAGCCGGTCGGTCACAAATGGCCTCATGTCAACAGTGAATATGAAAGGAAAAAACATGAAGAGGGCCTTTGAGGACTCCAACCTTTGCAGCAAATAGAGTCAAAATCATTTCATTTTACATGACATTTGAATACTTTCTCTAGCTAATATTTGTTTTCCCCCTTTACAGCAGGTGTGAGTCTTGGCAAATCAAAGGCTACAGAGGCAGAAATACTACAGGCGACGTCAACCTCCCTGAAATATGCACCTGACTGTAAGTGGGGCAGTGGGAGGGCCAATGAGTAAGGTGATGAAAGAGTTCTTAAGAAGTTAAAAGCATCAAAGCGTGTTCCAACAGTGCCTTTTTTGGTTTAATGTACTGTATATCTATTTGTGTTTCCAGACGTCTATGCCAGGAATGCATTTTCTGACTTATTTAAGAAAATTAGTTTGTCCATCTATTTTGTGATGCAAAACTTTTTCATTTCAACCATTCTTTAATTTAATTTAAATGTTTCTATAATTTGTTTTTGCATAACAGTTTTTACATGGACAAAGGTTTACACAATGCTGTTCCAAGTTACTGGTCTAATTGTGTTACACAGAATGACAATAGCCGTATTTGTCACGACTTCCTCCGAAGCTGCCTCCTCTCCTTGTTCGGGCAGGCTTCGGCGTCCGTCGTCACCAGCCTTCTAGCCACTGCCGCTCCTCTTCTCATCATTCCATTTGTTTTGTCTTGTTTTTTACACACACCTGGTTCATAGCCCCTCATCAGTCCCTGTATAAGTATTCCCTCTGTCCCCCATGTCTTTGTGTTTGATTGTTTCCATGTGGAGGTGTCGATAGCTCGTTGGAGCATTATGTACTTTATCGCCGGGATATTCACCCGTGTGTTTTGTTTTTCCTTAAGTCGCACTGTAGTTGTTTTATGCATTGCTGCGAACTGCTGTATTGGCCGAATAAACCATTATTCTGTGATTTACACCTCCTGCGCCTGACTCCTGCACCCGCTACATAATCACACACTCAACAGCATGGAGTCAGCAGGAGCAGGGAATATGCCTGGAGTCTTTGAGCGGGTCAAGGAGCATTACAACATGTTAGCCAGCTTGGGGGAAGCGATGGATTGGGTTCTCCAGGCCGTCCAGCGCCTGGAGAGGAGAGGACCCGACCCTGCGGAACCAGCTGAGGGACCGGATCCAGCCACCCACACCCCAGCACCCAGAGGTATTCACCTGTCTCGACCGAGGGAATATGACGGGACAGCGGCCCGCTGCCAGGGTTTCCACCTGCAGCTGGACCTCTATTTCACCACCATCAGCCCTGCTCCATCGGATCGGGAGCAGGTGTCCGCCCTCGTATCCTGCCTCTCGGGGAAAGCCCTGGAGTGGGCCAACGCGGTCTGGAGTGAAGGAGGAAACGCGTTGGACAACTATGGAGAGTTCGCTCGCCTCTTCCGGGCAGTCTTTGATCATCCCCCCAAAGAAAGGCGGGCAAGCGTCTGGTCCATCTGAGGCAAGGGACGAGGACCGCGCAAGACTTTCCCTGGAGTTTAGAACTCTAGCGGCTGGGTCCGGGTGGAACGAGCGGGCCCTCATCGACCACTTCCGATGCAGCCTGCGTGAGGATGTCCGAAGGGAGCCTGCCGGGAAACCACGTTGAACTTCAACCAACTGGTGGACATGGCCATCCGGTTGAACAACCTGCTGGCTTCGAGAGGACGTCCTGGAAAGGGTCTGCCCATTTCACCCCCCTTCAACCCGGATCACGTTCCAATGGAGCTGGGTGGTGCAGCGATGCGGGAGAACAGAGGACGACAGATCCAGTGTCACTCTTGTGGCAAGAGAGGACATTCTGCTGCATGATGTCGTCAGAGTTCTTCTGGTTCTGGAGGCGGCAGGCAGGGCGCTCTCGCATCACCCCAGGTAGCGCAAACTCACACTTGTTCAGAGCCCCCTGCTGTGCATTTCACCATCCACGTCAACTTCCCTGTTTACACGGTAGTTCCCCTGTGTAAGGCGCTGTTAGATTCAGGCGCAGCTGGGAACTTTATGGACAGGTCTTTAGCTCTTAGTCTACATATTACATTGGTTCCCCTGTCCATTCCATTGCCCATCAAAGCACTTGACAGTTGACCATTAGGGTCAGGTTTTGCTAGGGAGGTTACAGCACCAGTCACTGTGATTACGCAGGAGACCCATAGGGAGCAAATCACCTTTCATGTTATTGAGTCCCCTGATTTCCCTGTTGTATTGGGCCTTCCCTGGCTAGCACTACATGACCCTACCTTTTCATGGCCGCAGAGGGTTCTCACGGGGTGGTCATGAGAGTGTCAGGGTAGGTGTCTAGCTGTTTCCGTTGGTGCAACCACAGTGGAAAGTCCATACACTGCCTCCACCGTGCGCATTCCCCCCGAATACCTCGACTTGGCGCACGCTTTTTCCAAAACGCAGGTGACACAAATTACCACCCCATCTGGCGGGGGATTGCGCGATAAACCTGTATATCCCCTGTCGCAAGCTGAAACGGAGGCTATGGAGACATACGTCTCCCAGTCCCTGCGTCAAGGGTTCATACGTCCCTCCACTTCACCCGCCTCCTCGAGTTTCTTTTTCGTGAAGAAAGACTGGGGTCGCCCTTGCATTGATTACCGTGCACTTAATGAAATTACCATTCGCTATAGTTACCCTCTACCCCTCATTTCCTCTGTTATCGAATCAATGCATGGAGCGCGCTTCTTCACGAAAATAAATCTCAGGAGTGCGTACAACCTGGTGCGTGTCCGGGAAGGGGACGAGTGGAAGACAGCATTTAGCACAACCACGGGGCATTATGAATACCTGGTGATGCCGTACGGGTTGATGAAGACATCAGTCTTCCAGTCTTTTGTGAACGAGGTGTTTCGGGACATGCTTGGTCGCGGTGTGGTGGTCTACATCGATTACATCCTGGTGTATTCCGCTACATGCGCCGAGCATGTGTCCCTGGTTTGCAGAGTGCTGGGCCGACTGTTGGAGCATGACCTGTTTGCCAAGGAAGAAAAGTGTCTGTTCATCCAACAATCCGTCTCCTTCCTCGGATACCACATCACCACCTCAGGTGTGGAGATGGAGGGAGACCGCATTTCAGCCGTGCGTAATTTGCCGACTCCAACCATGGTAAAGGAGGTGCAGCGCTTCATTGGCCTCGCCAATGACTATCGGAGGTTTATCCGGGGCTTTAGCAAAGGTTGCATCTCCCATCACCTCTCTGTTGAAGGGTGGGCCGTCCCGGCTCCGCTGGTCTGCTGAGGCTGACAGAGCTTTCAGTAACCTGAGGGCTCTGTTCACCTCAGCCCCGGTACTGGCACATCTCGATCCATCATTGCCGTTCGTAGTGGAGATGGATGTGTCTGAGGTAGGGGTAGGCGCTGTCCTATCCCAACGCTCGGGCACGCCACCCAAGCTCCGCCCCTGTGCCTTCTTCTCTAAGAAGCTCAGCCCGGCGGAGCAGAACAATGACGTTGGTGATTGGGAGCTGTTAGTTGTTGTCAGAGCCCTGACAGCGTGGAGGCACTAGCTCGAGGGGGCAAAACACCCTTTCCTCATCTGGACTGACCACCGTAACCTGGAGTACATCCGGGCAGCAAGGAGGCTGAACCCTTGCCAGGCCAGGTGGCCCTTGTTCTTCACCCGGTTTGATTTCACGCTGTCCTATATACCAGGCACAAAGTACGTGAAGGCAGACTCACTGTCACGGCTGTATGACACAGAGGAGAGGCCCATAGACAACACCCCCATACTCCTGCATTGTGGCGCCGGTGGTGTGGGCGGTGGACGCTGACATAGAGCGGGCGTTACGCACAGAGCCATCTCCACCTCAGTGCCCAGCTGGGCTGCGGTACGTGCCGTCTAGTGTCCGTGATCATCTTATCTATTAGGCACACACGTCCCCCTCCTCTGGTCACCCAGGCAGGTGCGCTGCCTTACCGGGAAGTACTGGTGGCCTATCTTGGCTAAGGACGTGAGGGTGTATGTCTCCTCCTGCTCGGTGTTCACCCAGAGTAAGGCACCTAGGCACCTTCCAGCGGGTAAGTTACATCCCTTACCAGTTCCACAACAGCCATGGTCCCACTTATCGATTGACTTTCTAACTGATCTTCCCCTCTCTCAGGCTAACACCACTCAGGGTCTGGAAGGCGTTCATGGAATGTCTGGGGGTCTCGGTCAGCCTGACCTCTGGGTTTCACCCCGAATCTAATGGGCAGGTGGAATGGGTGAATCAGGATGTGGGTAGGTTCCTGCGGTCCTACTGCCAGGACCGGCCGGTGGAGTGGTTGGTGTTCTTCCCATGGGTCGAATATGCCCAGAACTCTCTCCGCCACTCCTCCACTAACCTATCACCATTTCAATGTGTTTTAGGGTATCAGCCGGTCTTGGCACCGTGGCATCAGAGCCAGACCGAAGCTCCTGCGGTGGATGACTGGTTTCGGTGCGCGGAGGAGACGTGTAACGCCGCCCACGTCCATCTCCAGCGTGCCGTGCGTCGCCAGAAAGCCAACGCTGACCGCCAACGCAGTGAGGCCACGGTCTTTGTACCGGGTGATCGGGTCTGGCTCTCGACCCTCCGCCTGCCCCTCCGCCTGCCCTACCGGAAGCTGAGCCCACGGTTTGTGGGGCCGTTCAAAGTCCTGAGGAGAGTTAATGAGGTTACGTATAGGTTGCTGCTCCCTCCTGATTACCGTATTAACCCCTCGTTTCACTTATCTCTCCTCAGGCCGGTGGTGGCTGGTCCGCTCCAGGAGTCTGAGGTGCGGGAGGTCCCTCCGCCCCCTCTGGACATCGAGGGGGCCCCGGTGTACCCCGTCCATTCCATCCTGGATTCGAGGCATCGGGTGAGGGGCCTTCAGGACCTCGTGGAGTGGGAGTGGTACGGTCCGGAGGAGCGGTGCTGGGTCCCGGTGAAGGATGTCCTCGATCCCTCCCTGTTGCGGGATTTCCACCGTCGCCATCCGGCCTGAGGAGAGATACGAACTCACCCTGGGAGCAAAACATTTTAGCTTGACAGTGGAGAGAATAAATTTGAAGTTTTAAAGATCATTTCCTGCAATTCTACACATTTTGCCATGGAGCGTAGAGAAAATGTTGCAGTTTTAAAACAAGTTTGCTGCAATTGTACACATTTTGCCATGGGGCAGAGAGAGTATTTAGCAATTTTATAACTAATTTCATGCAATTCTACTAATTTTGCCATAGGGTGTAGAGAAATATTTAATATGATATCTGAGTGAGAGTGACTAACAAAATCAATGGGGGCCCCCCGGTCAGTAATTTGACCATGATTACTACAAGTTTAGATAGCTGGTTAGACTAACTTACCAATCTAAAAAAATGTAGCTGACATGGGCTAATTGAGTGACTGTCAGTGACTAACATAACAAGAGAATGTGATGCACACCTACATTTGTCGTAGTAAATAAAATGTTATAGCTTGGTCTGACTAAGGGGCTGTGCAAGACCCATTTTGTGTTAGGAGCTTGTTTTCAATCAAAGCTGTTCCTATGCAAGAACAATGGACAGAGGACCTGGTGGCCAAGGACAACACCCACGCCACAGGCCAAAATCATTGATGCTCCCCACGAGTTTTCCTTGAGACATACACACACTCACACACACATGACGCACACTCATTCTCATGCCTCACGAGTTCTTAGACACACAGACACTTCTCTGTGGACGAACACACAAACTCCACTTCTGTCTACTGGTCGGGTGCCAAGGGCAGAGGACTCTGCCGTGCACCAATGGGGCTTCTGCTCTGGACAGAGCAGACCCGCCTCCTACGCCTCGGGAACCAATCAGGGACTAGAAGAAGGACCCCTTCCTTTGTGTTACATTGTATAAAGTATGCTGTAAACTCTGTTTATCTATCCTTCTCAACTGTCTCCATAAGAGGCAATTGATTGGGTCCATGCATGTTAATTAGCAGGATCCCATGCATGTAGCTTGAGCAGTACCAGCTATCTCTGTGTTTAATAAACTGCCTTTTGCTTAAGCAAATTCCTCTCTGTCTAGCGTCGTTGGTTTTGTACTTCCTCTCCAATTATGGTTTCACCAACAAATTGGTAGCAGAGGATGGTTTTTAATTCGATCTAAAAGTTGGTGCGAGAGGAAAAGGCAAATCATCGATCTAAAAACAGACGGAAGAGTGATCTGAAATCCAGGAGAAATCAACTATTCGTCTTGCCTCAGGAACCTGATCAGAGAGCTCTCTTCTAAAAAGGTAAGCAGAGCCTGTTAAAACAAAATCTTGCATATTGTATTGTAGACCAATACCAAATTATGATCAGTAGTACTGAGCGTGAGTATGAATACTTGTTAAATAATTTCCATCCTAAATGAATTAAGGCATAAATGAGATATCTGGTACTGTGAACATTGAATACTGATGGTTGCATATTATGAGAGTCTTACCAGTGGCTGAAGACTGAGATTGTATCTTATGGGTTAAATTGCGATTTAACACAGTATGTGGATAAGATTTGACCCACAACTAGATTCCTAAAGGGACCCAGGTTGAACTGAGACTTTTTGCATAAATCCTATTAGGGGAGGTCCTACCCTATAGGTTGCGAGGAGGTTGAAGTCAAAACTGTGGCAGAGTTCTAGACATTAGGTGGGGGAGAATCACCGAAATTGACCAGAGGTACTAAATTCCCGGGGATGCCAGTTATCTTTGTGATTTCACAATTATGGTTGTGTGAAAGGAACAATTAAGCTGAGACTAAGTCTTTCCTAGTGATTGAGTTGTCTAAAAAAAAAAACCCAAAAAAACAAAAAAATTCCCTTGATAGGGATCCAGTTGCTTCTGTGACTTCACATAATAAAGGAGCCTTTTAAGGTTGTGTGAAGGGTGCAGGCGAACTGAGACTATGTTTTAGGACGCTCTGGTAATCTAAATTCCAGTTGCTTCTCCGACTTCACATTTTAAACCGGTCCTTACAAAAGGACGTGTGAAGGGTGGTAGTCGAACTGAGAATGTATTCAAGGACTCTTGATAGCCTGAATACATTCTAGCATTGCAATTCCAATTGGCTTTTGGCTGTGTGTTTTCATGTATTATAACGTGTAATTTTTGGCTGTGTGTTTTGATGTATTATAACGTGTAATGAATGATGGGAAGTTATAGTGAGACTTATGAAACTGAACACCAATCTGTGGAATTGAGTGAATTTGACCTAGGGTTTCAGGAACCGGGGACTGGGGAG
This sequence comes from Coregonus lavaretus, assembly GCF_964263955.1. NCBI lineage: Eukaryota > Metazoa > Chordata > Actinopteri > Salmoniformes > Salmonidae > Coregonus > Coregonus lavaretus. Next base: position 19,281,409 of record NC_139998.1, on the reverse strand, counting down.
ACTGATATTGAGGTTGTGCATGATTCTAGAACAAGCGTTAGATAACTAGAGCGTGGTGTGTGCTGTGTGTGGAAATTACTGCATTGGTGTACGTGATTGGAATTCTTATTCTTATGATAAAAATTGCATTACAAATTATATAAATTAGCCTCTTTATATGCGAGGGTGTCATACATGAGATAAGTCTGTATTTGATACCGATAATACATCCTTGGAAATAAAACACCAGGGACGGGATAAGTGTATAAAGATAGAGAAAGCAAGATGGCAGGGCCAAACATAACTAAACCCAAATTTTATGAATACCTACAACAACGAATGACAGAGAGAGCAGGGGGAAAAGTACAGTATAAGAAAGTTAAAAAAGTGTGGGAGGAGGTAAAGTTAAGATGGACACAGGCAGGTTACCTTAGAGGGGGACCTCCTTCAGAGGAAGAACTCAAGATTATGAAGAAAGGACTAGAGGTGGCAGTTGAGAAAGCCGAGGAAGAGCTGAGAATAGGGACATGGGCAATAGTGGAGAGCAGGAGGGTGCAGCCAAAGACGATGTGTGTGGCCACTGAAGCAGCTTCCCCGGAGGCCAGTACCAGCACCACTCCTGGCCCCACCTCACTATACAGCCTAAAAGGCACCATGACTTTTGGCCCACAACCACAACCATGGCCTCAGCAGGGCACCCCATTAGGTCCTCCAAGAGGAGGGAACTACCTGTGTTACAATTGTGGAGGAGCTGGACATTTTAGGCGTGATTGTAAGGAACACCCACAATTTAACCATCAACCCCAATGGAGGGGAAGAGGCAGAGGTACACCACAATGGAGAGGTAGAGGAAGGGGAGGACCCCCACAACAACCATAAACCCACCTGTCTGAACACCAGGTGCCCGAAGGCGTGATCCTCATCCAATACTACTACCACCGACATCACAGATTGAACTCAACCAAGGCGATATAGCACAGTTACAGAGCTCAGCAGGACCATATGAACACTCAGTCTGGGCCCAGGAGGGGGCGGCAGAGGACAGGACGAACTCTGGAGGTGCCCAGTCCCACACATCTGGTGGCACCCTCACATGACAGAAACTGTAGACAGGTTTTCAAAATGGGTAGAGGAAATTCCTACAGAAAACTACAGAATTAGAGGATGATAGGTCAGTCATTAAGTGGCTACAAACTAAGTTAATACCCAGATATGGTATACCAAGGCAGATAAGATCTGACAACCACACATTTTAGCAACAAACACCTGAAAAAGGTGGAGGTAAGATTCGGAATCATGCACAGATTTCAGTTCAGTAACATCCACTGTCCCAACCAAACATTTAAAGCTAAAATAACAAAGGTTTGTGCAGGAACAAAATTAACATAGGTCCACCAAGGGAGGGAGGTCATATGCCCTCCCTTGATGTACAACAGATAGAAATGACTGATTATGAGATGAAATTGACGGAGCTTTCTGCAGCTCTCTTCTCAGGTGCGGAAGGCCAAAGAAGGAGAGCTGACGGGAAACACGCCACCACTGAAGGTAAAAGTGGGAGACTGGGTGAGGGTGAAAGTCCACAAAAGAAAGTGGCTGGAACCCAGGTGGACTGGACCGTACGAAGTGAAGGAGGTTACTTCACACTCAGTCCAGGTCAGAGGTAAATCAGGAGCACCCTGGCACCATCTAACACATTGCACTCCAGCCCCCACTCCTTCCAGACCATTGTCTGAAGTAAGAGCTGATTTGAGCAGCGAGAACCAATCCTGACAACACAATGAAGAAACCCTTATGGGAACAACAATCTCACTCAGGGAGAAGGAGAACTTTTTCCCCCTGGGAGAGATTGGGAGTGTCTGAATGTTTGTATGTATGTTTTCTGATATGAATTGGACTCCTGCTGGGCACTCCTTATGAGGTGTTGTTGTGTGAAGCTATTTTGAATTACTTGTTAAATTGACTTGTAATATAGAAGAGATGGCTAAGGGATTTTTAACAGTACCAACCATGGGGGGGGCAAATCCTCACAAGAGGTCCCAGAATTTACTGGGGACGAGAAATGCTTGATGTAATTAAAATGGAATCCAGGGATAGAAGAAATCTCCATTATATAACCAGGTGGAGGGAGAGGTATGGTTTTGAGGGACGTCTGGACGCAGATAAACTCGAATCCATGCTTAAAACAGATACATAAGGTGTGTAAAGGAGAAATAAGCAGTGAGAGAGAGAGAGAGAGTAGGAGGGGGCCAGTACCCACTGATAGCCTTACCTAATCTATTGGCGGGGAATGAAAGGGGCCCCAGCAACCTTTGATGTATACAGTAATAATAATAATATGCCATTTAGCAGACAGGCCATGAACACAGAGGACGTGGCCAGAGCGGTAGAAAGAATGACCCACCTCAACACAGGAATAGTAAGGTTTTGGCTGCCGTTAGAGGGCAGTGGGTTTCAGGGGATGCCCAGAGGACACTTTTGCCATGGGCCGATTACGGAGAGTATGTTGGGAAAATAACTGAATTGTGTAATAGCCTCAGAAGGACATGCAATCCATCATGAGAGAAAGTCAGACAGGAGTGAGTGGAAGTGTTACAATTGTGACAAAACGGGACATTTTGCTAGAGAATGTGAGGAACCGTGTAGTTACTGCAAGGAAAGGGCACCAGTTAAGAAACTGTAGGCAGAAGGGGAAGAGAGAAATCAGGAGTCCTCATGACCTGGCTGTTTGGTTGTTGTTTTTTAATTGGGGTTTTTCAAGTGGAAAACAACACACCTAGTATGATGTTTATAAAGCCTTGTTGTTTCAATTTTGGAGGGTTTTCAGCAGGTCAAGGGTGATAGGTCTTAGAGGAGCACACAGTGAATTTTATGGAGTTTTTTAGCTTTTGGCTGAGTTTGGGGTATATATGATTTCTTATGAGAATGAATGTCATGAGGACTTAATGAACACTTGGGATAACTAACATTTATGAAATATTTAGAATAATGGTAATGTTTAGTATACTATGGGATTAAACAGTTCGTTAAATGATTTCAATTGCCTCTGAACTCTGTTTTAACATTCTGGTGTTAATTAATCATCCACACTAGTAAATTCTAAAGGCATGAGAGGAGGACTTTAAGATAGTTTATTTTACTAAGTTGAGGGTAATTTGTAATACTGTGCAAATTGTGAAGAAGATTATAGTTTGGTAATAGTATATTTGATTTGAACCATAAAATAACAGAAGAGAGAGTGGAGGAATGGCAATTGGATAATGAATTACCAATATTACCAAAGTGATTGTTTAGGTAGGTGGTAATATTGACACATGGCCAAATCATGTGTCAAAAAGGGGGATGGATGGATTAAATATTAAATATATACGAAGGAGAGGACAAAATACTTAAAAAAAAAAAAAAACAGAAAAACATGTATGATAGTTTATTAACCACACCTGTATGTCAGAGGTTTTGTGCCCCCACAGGTGAATTAAAGGAGAAGGTGACCCACTCTATCTAACCAGGAGACTGAAGCAGGCCTGGCGGGAAGGGCCCTACCAAGTACTGCCTTTGCCAGCAGAATAGCTGAGAGATCCATCTGGGTGCAGGTCACACACTGTAAAAAGGCAAAACCAGCTACACCTGACGAACAAACACAGAGTTAGGAGAAAGATCCGATCACCACTAGGGTTCGGGGGTTGCCTCCTTAACGAAGATTCCCTTACCCTGTCTGATCATCCCTGTGTGAGTTCGATAGAAGGTAAAGCAATGGGTTGGCCTCTGGCATCTGACATGTTCTCAGGGCAAGGGTGGGGATTCACAGGTCTCCCGACGGTAGGTAGCTGTCTGATTGTGGGGGGGCCATATTCCTAACACACACGGACCCTCCTGTTTCAGCCAGAAGTGGTAGTTAACCTAACACAAGTTGAAAAGGCATAAGAGACAGCTAGACGTAGGGAAAGGGGAAATACTAGGGATTTTAGGGAAGGACATCACCAATCTCCATACACAGTTTAGGGTTGTGAAGGTAGGGAATTATCAGAAAATGGCAGTGCGACCCATATGAGGGTAGGTACTGTCTGAAAGTCTGAATTATGCTAAAACAGATTACAGACCTGACAAGTGAGATATCTTCTTCAACTGGAGAGTCTTATGGTAACTTGCACTATCTGTTTCCCCCGATAACAAAGTCATTCCGACCTGGGTTGCCTCAGTTTGAAGTCACAGGGGATTCTAATTGTTTTTCTAGGACTAGTAAGACAGGATACAGGGTAGGGCCTTTTGGCTCCTGCTCCCACACAGAGAATGTCACACCTAAAGAGACCATGACTAATCTCTCCTCTTTGTTGCAGCCAGAGGATTTTAGGAGCCAAAAACCAGACCCGTGCTGACATCTGATTGATGTGTGGTGATAACTGATTGTGAACTCACCTAAATACGCAAACAATCTAACGTGTCAGAGACTGGTGAGTTGTCACATAGAAAGTAGGACCTCCTCCCGGGATCCTTTGATGAAAGGATATATATTGATGGGATCCACAATCAGATCGCAGCTGGGTTTGAATCAAGTCTTTTCTGGTGGTCAACAATTAATAAAAATGTAGATTGGATAAATTATATTTAATATAACCAGCAAAATATTTATAAACCACACTCGTGATGCAATAAAGGGATTAGCTGAGCAGACAGCGGCAACTAGCTTAATGACATGGCAGAATAGAATAGCTTTAGATATGCTTTTGGCTGAGCGGGACGGGGTTTGTGTTCTGTTTGGATATATGTGCTGTACTTTCATCTCCAAACAATACTGCTGCAGATGGAAGTTTGACAATTGCTCTAGAAGGTTTGAGGACTCTTAATGGCAGAATGAAAGATCATTCTGGGGTTGATACCTCTATCTGGGATTCCTGGATGGATGTTTTTGGTAAATATAAAACCCTTATTTCATCTGTATTGATTTCTATTGCTGTTTTTCTATCAATTCTTACATTGTGTGGATGTTGTTGTATTCCCTGTGCTCGCACTCTGATTAACCGTATAATATCCACTGCTATTGCACCAATTCACAATGACCAAGCCCAGATGTATCCGCTTTTGGGAACTAATGATTTGGAACTGGACGATTTTGAAAGTGACTATCCTCCCTTATATAATATTAAAGGTGGATGGGCCTGTCATGATTACAAACCTGAACAGCGACAATTGGAGCTTAGCGATTTCGAAGACCAACTCTGATTGTTGTAGTCACTCACTAGAGGGGGACTAACATTGTTTAATTAACTAGCCATATAATCACTCACTAGAGGGGGACTAACATTGTTTAATTAACTGCCCATATAATTAGTATGCTAGAGGGGGATGGTTGAAATTTTTTACCATTGCATTATGCGTTATCAAGTTTTGTTTTCTTTCCTTCATTACTGTTTTTCTTTTAAGACTGATTCAATTATGCTTAATGCCAACATAATTAATGGATCACGTCTAGTAGACGTGAAGAGGGGGATTTGTCGTAGTAAATAAAATGTTATAGCTTGGTCTGACTAAGGGGCTGTGCAAGACCCATTTTGTGTTAGGAGCTTGTTTTCAATCAAAGTTGTTCCTATGCAAGAACAATGGACAGAGGACCTGGTGGCCAAGGACAACACCCACGCCACAGGCCAAAATCATTGATGCTCCCCACGAGTTTTCCTTGAGACATACACACACTCACACACACATGACGCACACTCATTCTCATGCCTCACGAGTTCTTAGACACACAGACACTTCTCTGTGGACGAACACACAAACTCCACTTCTGTCTACTGGTCGGGTGCCAAGGGCAGAGGACTCTGCCGTGCACCAATGGGGCTTCTGCTCTGGACAGAGCAGACCCGCCTCCTACGCCTCGGGAACCAATCAGGGACTAGAAGAAGGACCCCTTCCTTTGTGTTACATTGTATAAAGTATGCTGTAAACTCTGTTTATCTATCCTTCTCAACTGTCTCCATAAGAGGCAATTGATTGGGTCCATGCATGTTAATTAGCAGGATCCCATGCATGTAGCTTGAGCAGTACCAGCTATCTCTGTGTTTAATAAACTGCCTTTTGCTTAAGCAAATTCCTCTCTGTCTAGCGTCGTTGGTTTTGTACTTCCTCTCCAATTATGGTTTCACCAACACATTTCAATATTGCTCTTTACTATTCTAACTCTCAACAGTAAGTTGAGATGCCGACTGAGTTCCGATTTTTAAAAAATAAATACAATGATCTTTGGAAATTGATCTGCAGGCATACAAAAGGGGTATGCCAGTTTTCCATCCCTGAAGTGGTTAGTACCGCTACACTGGATGTATTGTTTCCATTTGGCATTGTAGCCACTGTACCAATTCAAAGCAGTAACAAACCTCAGAAATGCCTGAGGTGTGATTTTGAGTTTGGTACCCATGACTGCAGATTTGGTCCCTGAAAGGTTGAATTTGACAGCTAGGGGTTTACCCTCGCACGTGATTATGACTATACAGTTGGCGATTGCGTTCTCTACGAGAGGGTTATATACATATACTGTAAGTGGCACGAGTTCGGGGGTTGGTGTCAGGTTATTAAAGGAGTTCCTTCTTTTCAGAGCTCTTTGGTGGACATTTTGATGTTCATGCAAGAAATTCTTGAGCAGGGCCTTTCTTTTTCCACATTGAAGGTTTATATGACAGCCATCTCAGCGTGTCATGTAGGGATTGACGGCCCCAGGGTCTCATCCTCTGATGGTGCGGTTCCTGAAAGGCGTGTGTCGACTCAGACCAGTAAGCTTATGGCACAGACCTGGGACCTGGCTTTGGTCCTGGACACTCTGTGTGAGCCTCCGTTTGAACCATTGGAGTCTGTGGACCTGAAGGTCCTTTCCTACAAGACTGCCCTGCGCATGGCCTTGGTATCAGCCAAGCCCGTTGGGGATCTCCATGTGCTATCAGTACACCCTTCCTGTTTGGAGTTCTCGCCTGGCGACGCCAAAGTGATGTCCTAATGCAGCATTTGCTCCCAAGGTTATGCCTATGTCTTACAGGTCCCTATGTCTTACAGGTCCCTGGCTTTCGAGCTGTTCCCTTTCTCACCCCCTCTGTTTGCTTAAGTGAACAACAGAGATTGCATGTCCTGTGTCTGGTGAGCGCTTTACACACGTATATGGGTAGGACCAAGGATAATCGAGTTTGAGACCAGCTTTTTGTCTGTTTCGCTAATCCAGCTCAGGGCAGGGTGCTTTCTAAGCAACGTCTTTCTCATTGGATTGTGGAGGCTCCCTGGCGTATGTAAGCAAAGTACAATGGTTGCCTAGCATTGTGCGTGCTCACTCCACTTGGGGTGTGACGACTGCTTGGGCATTGTTCAGGGGCATGACGATTGGTGATATATGTGCTGCAGCGAGTTGGGGTTCCCGACATGCCTTTATTGCTTGGATGTAACTGCTCCCAGTGTAGCTGATCGTGTTCTTATGGCTGGGTCCGGGAGTGGGTGTTAGGAAGCGCGCAGTTTGCGCATTTATCCTGGTTACCACAATTCCCTGTGGGTTTGAGCCGGGCTGCCTTGAGGTGTGGCAGCTCGTAAAGTGTGCATTATCAGGGTTACCACAGCTTCCTGTGGGTTTGAGCCTTGGGCTGCCGTGGCAGCGTGCGAGTACACAGTTTCCAGGTTACTGCAGGTTTCCTGTGGGTTTGAACCTCGGGCTGCCGTGGTTAATCGACTCTGGTCGATGCTATGCAGAGTGCGTCAGGTCACGACAGGTGTTCTGTTGTTTTGGACTTGCGGTTCCTTGTATGAGTTCTGACATTTCAAGCTCGCAAGGTAAGTATTGTTCTTGGAACCGTGGGGCTTGGATGCAGTGCAGTGGCAGTGTGTCAGTGTGCATAGCCAAGTTGCAGCAGGTTCTGGTTCCCTATATGGGGCTCTGACAGTTAAGGCCTCATGAGGCTTTGACGGGGGAACCTGTGTGTGCTTGGGCTGGTGTAGGCCTCCTAGTTTGGTACCCTCTGAGCCTGCTTTGGGTGTGATTTTATGTCCCCATAGTATGTTATACTGAGTGACCGACTGAAAGGGAATGTACAGTTATGAGAAAGCAACTGTTCCCTGAAGGAGGGAACAAGGTATAACATATTTTGGCCCCTGCGCCGTCAGGGGATTTGGGCTCGCTGAAGAACAGTACTGAATTAAGGAAAGGGATGCGAGCCCCGGTATTATAGCCAGGAAGGTGGGGCTTCCGAGGACGGACCTAGGAAGAAACCTAGAGCGGAACCAGGCTCTGAGGGGGGGAGATTATAAGAGTACATGGCCGTTAAGGCCAGATTGTTCTTCAAGATGTTGAAACGTTCATAGGTGACCAGCAGGGTCAAATAATAAGCACAGTGGTTGTAGAGGGTGCAACAGGTCAGTACCTCAGGAGTAAATGTCATAGCCGAGCATTCAGAGGTCGAGACAGCAGGTGCGGTAGAGAGACAGAGTCGAAAACAGCAGGTCCGGGACAAGGTAGTATGTCCGGTGAACAGGTCAGGGTTCAATAGCCGAAGGCAGCACAGTTAAAACTGGAGCAGCAGCACGACCAGGTGGACTGGAGACAGCCAGGAGTCATCAGGCCAGGTAGTCCTGAGGCATTGTCCTAGGGCTCAGGTCCTCTGGGAGGGGAGGTAGAGACGGTGAGAGTGAGTACTAGAGGGAGCATACTTAAATTCACACAGGACACCAGATAAGACAGGAGAATTACACCAGATATAACAGACTGACACTAGCTCCCCGGCACATAGAATATTGCAGAATAGATACTGGAAGCTGAGACATGGAGGGTCAGGGGACACTGTGGCCCCGTCCGACGATACCCCCAGACAGGGCCAACCAGGCAGGATATAACCCCATCCACTTTGCCAAAGCACAGCCCCAACACCACTAGAGGGATATTAACAGACCACCAACTTACTACCCTGAGATAAGGCTGAGTATAGCCCACGAAGATCTCCTCCACCGCACGAGCCCAAGGGGGCACAAAACCGGACAGGAAGATCACGTCAGTGATTCAATCCACTCAAGTGACGCACCCCTCCTAGGGATGTCATGGAGGAGCACTAGTAAGCCAGTGACTCATCCCCCGTAATAGGGTCAGAGGCAGAGAATCGCAGTGGAGTGAAGGGAGCGGGGGCGGTTCGTCGCTCCAGTGCCTTGCCATTCACCTTCGCACCCGTGGGCCAGACTACACTCAATCATAGGACCTACTGAAGAGATGAGTCTTCAGTAAAGACTTAAAGGTCAAGACGTGAGTCTGCGTCTCTCACATGGATAGGCAGACCATTCCATAAAAATGTAGCTCTATAGGAGAAAGCCCTGCCTCCAGCTGTTTGCTTAGAAATTCTAGGGACAATAAGGAGGCCTGCGTCTTGTGACGTAGCGTATGTGTAGATCTGTACGGCAGGACCAAATCGGAGAGATAGGTAGGAGCAAGTCCATGTAATGCTTTGTAGGTTAGCAGTAAAACCTTGAAATCAGCCCTAGCCTTAACAGGAAGCCAGAGGCTACCACTGGAGTAATATGATCAAATTTTTTGGTTGTAGTCAAGATTCTAGCAGCCTTGTTTAGCACTAACTGAAGTTTATTTAGTGCTTTATCCGAGTAGCCGGAGAGTAGAGCATTGCAGGAGTCTAATCTAGAAGTGACAAAAGCATGGATTAGTTTTTCTGCATCATTGGTGGCCTTTAAATATTATTGATATGTTCGTCAAAAGAGAGATCAGGGTCCAGAGTAACACTGAGGTCCTTCACTGTTTTATTTGACACAACTGTACAACCATCAAGATTAATAGTCAGATCTAACAGCAGATCTCTTTGTTTCTTGGGACCTAGAACTAGCATCTCCGAGTTTAAAAGTAAAGAATTTGCTACCATCCACTTCCTGAGACTCACAAACCATCAATCCCACCTCACTTCTCAACACATTGAATAGAAGGTCATTTCCCCTATCGACTGTTTATTGAATCATAGGATCATTCAGAGATGTTACACGATTGGTTGCAACTTGCACGTCAAATCCAGCCAATCACAAGCCTGATCAGAGATTATGGCACGAACAGTAGAGCCATGGTAGAGCCTTATTCAACAGTGCTCATTCTCAACAAGCAAACAAACTGCGAGCTGTGAAAACATGTGCCATAAATACAGGCTGTTCCTAAGAAAGGCAAAATATTTGATTATATCTGTTTTAGTTTTAAATCTGAGTTTTTTTTCTAAAATCATTGTACTGTATTTGTGAATGCCCTGAATTGAGACTGTTTAAGTGTGAGTTTGTACAGTAGGCCTACAGCCCACCCTATTGTTGTTGTGTGGTGGCACTGAGTGGAAGTGAAATACTGTTCTGTGGTTTGGTTAGAGTCAACCTCAATTGCTCCTGTCCCAGTTTGAAATATCAAATCTTATCCAGGGTAGATTTTTAGATGTAGTTTTTTTTTCGTTCCTTTTCTGCCCTGCTCAGCTATCTCATTGCATGCAGCTTTTCTATCCTTTTAATTGTTTGTTTTTCTACTTTTCTTGGACAATGATCGGACTAAGGTGTTTTTTGCCATTAAGACAGACAGGTGTGTGTGTGTAGGCGTGTGAATGAGTAGCCTAACCATCAACCATAAACTGTTGTCTGTGGATTGATAAGGCTACTGGTAGCCTGTTAGCCTAGCCACACATAAGCGAGGCCATTTACCTGTGGGCTCTAGAAGCGCTATTTGTTAGCAAGGGAGGCTAGTCAGTGACACATTCACATGTCATCTACATCTTCACAATCACCGTTGTCAGTTTGTATTTATTTTTTAGATCTGTTTTGTTTGTTTTATTGGTGGGCTTATTACGAGACACTTAAATGTTCATGGCATTATTGCTGCTACAACAGTTATGGTTTGTGGCAGAGAAGACATCTCTCCAAGCTGTCTTGTAAGAAAGGTTTTTAATAAACATTAATTTCCATTTACTTCACAGTGGTGTTTTGGTACACGTGCACACGTGCACACTACATATGAAATCAATGTTGTTGTTTCCTGTCTGTACAAATGTCCTCTTTCAATCCATAGCCTTACTTCATCAATTTCCCTGTAAAGCTAATGACTAGGTCACTCATGACTACAGCTGCTTTTTGGGTAATTACATTTATCTCAACCTTACTCATTCCCACTCCTCCTTTTTGCCCCCTACTAGAGGGATTACATGTCCCTAATTTCTCAAATGTGATGATAGGGCACTGGTAAGTGTGATTAAGTGTGCCCAGGGTAAGCTGGGATAGTCCTGTATTCATAAAGCATCTCAGAGTAGGAGTGCTGATCTAGGACCAGTTTTGCCTTCCAAATCATGATGAATACAATTACATAGACGGGAGGGACCTGATCCTAGGTCAGCGGTACTACTCTAAGATGCTTTGTGAATACAGGCCCAGGTGTATATATAAAGTCGACACTGTGGAGGATCCATTCTGTTGAGGATGGGACAAGCTGCCTCTCTACCCTGCAGGAGAGGAACCACCTATGTCACAGAGCTCTATGAGTGGTTTAGGTAAGACTTGTATCTCATTTTATCTACATTCAAAATATTAATTTGTGTTTTAAAGATCTTAATTGATTGTTTTTTTCTAAACATCCTGACGTGTTTTACAAAGACTGCTGAAGTTCAATATTGAATTTGTCTTGTTCATGAATGATCGCAATCAACTATAGATGGGTTGGTTGTTTAGCAACAAAACTGATGCGTGCTCAACTATGGGGCAAAACAGACAGGATTGGCTTTGATTGTTGACAACATGTAAACTATATTTAGTCTCCAATGTTTATTGAAAACATAAATAAATGTGCACAATGAGCACTTGTTGTCTCTCAAATACATCGTTACAGTTGTTGGTTAGCTAGCTAGTACATTTTTTGCCATATTAGCATAGATGTGAAATCAGTCAAAACACCTCAAAACAAGACATGGTATCAAGAACAACAAAAAACGAGCTAAAACTAGCTACCTACGAGTCTCCACCTTGCAACTTCTTGTCATTGTTGCTAGCTATCTGGCCATCCAGAATCACAACAACACACAGACTTCTGCCCCATTGAAGTGTGTGCATTGTTTTCGTGACTTTGTCAGCTAACCCGTCTATAGATAACCACTTAGAAAAGTGACCATAAAAGTTCATTCAACTAAAGGCAAGAAAAGCAATCTACTATATTACACATTGAAACTAATGTAAATTTAGAAATCCATTGAACATTTTTAGGACAAAAGTATTTAAAAGGATAAAAGTCTATTTCAGAGAATGCTTTCTACGCTTCTGTTAAAAGTCTCAAATAGCTACCATTGTTTGACATTTTCGATCAATCTTTTGCTGGACGGCTTAAGTAGAAGTGTCCTGAAATGGCTTCCCACTGGGCACACACTGGTTGAATCAACGTTGTTTCCACTTCATTTCAATGAAGTAACGTTGAACCAACATAGAATAGACGTTGAATTGACGTCTGTGCCCAGTGGGTTATCAGTGATAGTTTAGCCTAATTACCCTGACACTCACCTGCTAGGATGTAAACAAGCTTTCAACCATATTAAACCACTCCAAGTTATTAAAGAATCACTGTTAAAGCTGTTTTAAATCCATTACCCACAATACAGCTGAATCTATATAATTTTACACGACTGATACCTTTATAATTTAGAGGAGAAACTATTTTAATTTAAAACATTTCTGTCTGTGTTCTTCTTTGGTTGTTTCTATTTGTGATAGAACATTTATGAATGAGTGCCCCAGTGGACTGATCACTCTGCATGAGTTCCGGAGACACTTCTGTAAGGGTACTGTGGGCAATGAGTCCGCTGAGTATGCAGAGCAGATATTCCGCACCTTGGATAATAATGGGGTAGGCACCAAAAACAAACTTTTCTCATCTTTAAGTCTTTATATTTACGTTTCTTATCTTTAATTTTTTTCTGTCATAAATCTGAAAAGCATTGGCCATACTTAAAACACATCAGCACTGTATACGTGCACTGTTATTGGCATATTTCTTTACAAAATACTGGCAATAATTTACATTGTGTACCTATGTAGGATCACACTAACTATTCTATAACAAAATTGTATTAATATGTTGCCAGTAAGTTAGAAATGTACTGCAGATCATTTCTTGGTAATTGCATAGTAGTGGAATTAAACATGATTTGGTTAAACACAAGTGGAATAGGGAACAGGCATTTCAACACAGGTATAAGAGCAATTTAATGCAAAGTGTTACTGGAATGCTTAACACTGTGTGTGAGACTGAGGTTCTGTGGTTATCCACAGGATGGGGTTGTTGACTTCCGGGAGTATGTGAAAGCCATCAGCATGCTGATTGAAGGTACCCCAGTGGAGAAACTACGCTGGTCCTTTAAACTCTACGATAAAGACAAAGATGGTGCCATATCACGCGGGGAGATGCTGGAGATCATGCAGGTAGGTCCTAACCATAGATATACGATATAATACATTATATTTCATTATGTGGTTCCAACAGGCAGGTGCAATGCTAGGACACAGGTGAGAGGATGCAAATTGAACAGTGTTACTGTTCTTTGCCTTTCCTCAAAAATCTTTGCTCAAGATCAGATTACCTATCAGGATAATTCATTAGTGGAATTTGTGTGGGTGCTGTGGGAGCCTACTGGCACTGCATTGCACTGGCAGTGGCACTTGCCCTAGCTGCACTCGTAGCAGACATTACTGTGCTAGATGTCCAATTTCACAACAATGTGTATGGTCTCTGTTTACAGGCTGTGTACAAGATGAGCGTGGCAGCCTCACTCACCAAGCCTAACCTGCTTACAGCTGAGGAGTGCACCAACAGGATATTTGCAAGATTGGATAAAGACAACAATGGTGAGGACTACACAGAAACCATTCCAAAATACACATCATCCTAATTGAAGGTTATAAAACCTACAGCATCCTCAGCTGGTTACCTATTGTTGCAGTTATTCTGCTTCTACTGTAATCATCCAGCCCTACCTTGAACTCTATGTTCTGGGACTTGTGATTGTAACTTAGTCTTGTGAGTGTACAGCCAATACAAGGCTGTAAACATAATTGTTATTATTCTATTCTATTCAGCCATCATCAGTCTGGAGGAGTTCATCGAGGGGGCCCTGGATGATGAGTGGATCAGGGAGATGCTGGAGTGTGACCCCAACACTGTGAAGGTTGAGAGGCTCCCCAAGGGCCACATCGTGCTTGAGGAAGGACAGACAGAGAGGTGATGTGGATCCAGAGCTTCATTTCATTCTACCTGGGATGTCAGCTGATGAATTGAACTGGACATATGAGCTGAGACAATACCTGTATTCTAGCTATCTTTGTGATGCTTCAACAGTTTCCAAAAGCCAAGACTACATCAAAGTGTTTATATGGTGTTACAGGTCTTGAGCGCATTACTATAGCCTACTCCAATTTCTGAACAAAATGCCATTCTATTAATTAGGTCTAAGATGTGTTTCTTTCTTACTTTGTGTAGGGTATACATATTTATTAGATTTTTTGTCGTTTTATTCTCTCCTCACATTATTTTAAAAAGCTCATTAATGTTTTCTAGCTCACATTTCTTTCACATTATGTAGTTTACTCTGTCCTCTTGTATAACAACACTTATTTTAGCAGTGGCTGAGTCTGAGACATAATAAAAGCCAAATAAAATGTGTGGGAAAGGGCATCTTAGTTATCCCTTATATTTATGAGTGGAAAGAAGGACAATAAACTTGAAAAGTAATGATGAAATACATTTAACAGACAATTTCACTTAGGCTACTTGTGTGCCACCTACAGACCACATGGGAACATCTCGCTTTTTCAAAAGTGATTGGCAGGCACCTCCCAAACTCTGAAAAGATCCCAGAGAAATTCCTCTTCCCAAACCAATCCAATCGGGATTGTGGGAAGTAGATGTTGTAGAGATGAAAAATATTCCTGGAGTGATTGATGCACGTCGGATAAATCGTGTGGTGAATGAAGAAAAAGTGAAGAGTCTATCTGTTCTTTTGTTTTTTGATATGGAGTCTCTCCCTACTCAAGTGCAGTTAGCGTATATTAACTACAGAGTCAGAGCATTTATCCCAAGACCAATGCAGTGTGATCATTGTAAAGCTTTTGGTCATGTCAAGTGTTTGCAGAAGGGAGAAGCCGAGATGTCCAAGTTGTGGAAAAGATAATATTATGTGTTATAAAAGTGATGGAAATGTGACATGTTGCAATTGTGGTGGGAACCATGAAGCCACGTCTTTCGAATGCCCCACAAGGGTGAAAGAGAATGAGGTGGCCAAAGTCAGGGCTATCCAGAGCATATCATATGCAGCAGCTGTTAAAAGGGTTGAGGTTTGAATGGTGCTCCTGAAGAGTCCATGGTGGTGGATAGGCCTTCAATGCTAAATGGCATATTATCATATTATTAATGCAAGCTGCAGGGGTTGCCTTTAACCAAGATGATCCGGACATTTTAAAGGTTAAAAAGGTGGACTTTGTGGCTGTAGGCCTTTATCGCAATGGTGATTAATGGCACTGCCAAGGTGGAGAAAATATGTAGGAAGATAGAAATCATTATGGTTGCGGCTGAACGGTTCCTGGGGCTGAAAGATTTCTCAGCAAAAGAGTTACATGGAATATTGTCAAAAGCCGTACCACCATCTCAGGCCCTAGAGACTGAGAAGGGAGATATGGAGATTTAAAAGAAGGAAGAAATGGGAGTTTTGTTTTGTAAATGTACTATTTTATTTGGGTGGATTTAGTTAGTTTCCCTATTCTTTTGTTACATGGAATATTAGCAAAAGCCGTATCACTCTCTCAGGACCTAGAGCCTGAGAAGGGAGATATGGAGAACTAAACGAAGGAAGAAATGGGACTTTTGGTAATGTACTATTTTTATTAGGGTGGAGTAAGTTAGTATCACTATTAAGTATGGATGTATTTTTTATTTTATATATTTTGTGGTTTCAAACCATCCAGTTGGTGGCGGCAATACAACTTTAGGATGTAGTCCGCCATAAAACCCACAGAAGAAGAAGAAAAAAGCAGCAGCAACAGCAGCAGCAGCGTCGTTTCCACTTTCCAACTTTCCACTCCACTCCCATTTTCGACATGGCATAGGCAAGAGGCAACGCAGCAGGCTGACATTGTAGTGGGAAAACCGTGATAAGTTGATAAAGTAGAGAAATGTCTATGTCTTTATTTCAGTAGGTTGATATACATTTACAAGTTGTAACGAAGATTCAAGCAAAGTTTAGGTAAGTGCGACATTTACGCAGTTTTGTATCTAACTCTGTCTCATTGCGTAGCGTCTGCTGTGATTCAACGTAGAAGTTGGCAACAACGTTGACAGACGTAATGGTACTTTTATCCAACTCATTGTAATCTTTGCCATTTTAATCATGACATTGTTGCAATATTATCTTTGCACGTTGATTTCGTTGCAAGGGAACTTTCGAGTAAGTGCTTCTACAGTTATTTTCCTTCAGACAATTTTCAGACAGCATTTATTTTGTTCCAGTGAATGCATTTAGCCTAGGTCAAAGGAGTTTGTTCCAGTGAAACGTTATAATAATTAAAACCTAACAGATACAATGTAGCCAGCAACGTGGCTTCTCCCTACATTGTAACTTTTAGGTTTGAAGTATTATAACATTTCTCTACAGAGGGCTACAGACAGCTGTGTGATGCTTTCAAACACTTGCTGCCATTCATCAATCGCATGTTTCCGATTTCGCAACACAAACAACAGCGTTTTTACAGATTGCCACGAATGTTCTCACACAGATTCAGCTTGATAAATAGTTTTCTCTAACCTTACAGGGTATAATTTACAGACCTAGACACTCGATCTCAACTGTAGCTAATGCTTTTCATGGTTTGTTTTGGTTGATTGCTCATTGCGCCTATCCTCACAGCAGACGAGTCAACTGTGAAATTGACTTTGTCTATTCTGTTCTATTTTAAAAAACAAAAACATTTTTCTTCTTTTAACATAGGCTTTTCTGAGAGAGAATGCATCTTAAAAGGAGGCTACTGCAGCTAATAGCCAAATAGAGTTAAAGACAACACACTTTTGTCACTCACAGATTTAGGTAATGATTAGTTTGCCCCTTGTTCAGAGCACTGCTCTCCTCTTGTGTTTTTCCACAGATGTTCAACCCTGGTTCAAATGTCAGGGAACCCCTTGAGCCCTTCTTGTCAGAGCTTGCGCTCCTCTCCAATGCACAATAGCAAACATCTTACAATGGAATAGAAGTCGATGGTAAAATCAATCAGTTTATGAATGTTCAGTGGCATCATTGGTATGTTCTCTTCTTATCAGGCATAGGTTACTTGGCTTTTGAGTATGACCTGTTCTAGAAAGGACCAAATTGGAATGCTATTTTCTTATTCCTAGCTTGAACAACTGCTGAGTAATGTTAAAATAATGTGTGGTTCATGCTACCTAAAATAGGAACTGTAAGTCCTCCAACCAACTGAACAAGGCATGCATGTGGCGAAACATGGACACTTAAGAACTTCATTAAAAAACGTATTCAGATGCTTGTAATCACATTCAAACTATTTATTTTAGCTCACAGCAGCCTTTGATTGTGTCTGAAACTTCATACTTTTTTTCCTTGTTGCTCTTGTCTTGCACCATGTGCATATAAAAATGCCATAGAGATGCAGTATTTTTACAGTAAGCTAAGATATATATATATATATATATATATATATAGACATAGGGGAAGGCCCCTTTGGCCATTCGCTTTTAACCATTCACATAGTTGTGTGGGGTATAAAATGTGTGATATGTTTTGCCCCCTCACCCAGACCCAGGTTTGAAATAGCTGGGGGTTTATTTCAGATCAGCCAGAGGCTGCCTGCCCTGGATGGCTCAAATGCATCTGCTGCCTGTGGAGAATAGGAATGCCATGATCACATGCAGGTGGGAATAACTCTGGACAGCTCTGAACTTGAGGACATCACGTCACAGGTGTAAATAGCAACGGGTTGGCATACTGACACTGTGTGTGGCACGTACATTGACATGTATAAATGGGGCATGTACAATAGAGAAATATAATAAAGAAAATCACATTGATTTATTGGGGAACCAAACGTACAGTAAAGACATAGAGCTAGACCACAGCTAATACTGCATACTAGAAGAAGATGCTGCAAGAGGATGGCACGAAGTGAAAAATAACTTTTCTGACAGTCAAGATCCAGGTAACCTCTAGTGCACTGTCACGTAATATCGCGATTACCTTCTCTGTCATTCATCCTCAGTACAGCAGTCTGTCTTTGCTATTTCCTGTGCTGGGGTGTACATTCCTGCTTTGAGCTAAGAGGAGACGATCATATGGTAAGAAAGCAAGGCTCAGAATGGTTCAAACAGATTGCGTGTTCTCTGTTGTAAAAGGGGCATAACCCATGAAGGTGAAAAGGGGTTTAGTCAAGGCATATGACTCAAGAAATCAAATCCTATGAGGAAAAGTCAAGCGACTCTATGAGCAACGTCTTTGGTGGATCCAGCTCTGGCTGAATCAGATGTTTATGATTGTCTTTAGATTTTACCATTGATTGGTAAACAGTACTGTCTGTCCCTCCCTCCCTGGCTGTCTGGCAGAAGACTGTGCTGCACACATGGGGATCGGTGCCAAGATCGTAAATTCCTCTCGCCATGGCGAGCTCTTTATTGCCAGAGAAACAACACATCGCAATGCGTTTCAGCTTGGTCTCTTGGGATTCAGAGCCAGCTCCCAGAGTTGCTTGGCTGCCATAAATGCTTATTTTCTTCCTAGACGAGTGGCCCTCAGGCCAGTGTTTTTCTGAAGCATGTGCCAGGAAAGGGTTTTCTGTTAGTCAGGCAGGCAGGCAGAGTTCAGCATAGGACAGGAGTTTGTATGCCAGGGTCGTGCTCATCAGGGCACGCAGTGGAAAACGTTTTAAAACGTTTCGCAAATGAAATTAAAATGAGCATTTCTTATTGTCCAGGTTGTCCCTTCTTGTTTCAATCCATTTTCTTCCGTTTGGTGCCTAATGAATACAACCCAGGATGAGCTTAGTGCTATTTGATGTGCAGAGGATGGGTTGTGATGCTTTCTCAGCCTGAAGGGCCCAAAGCTGATGGATCTCAAAAGCCATTAGAGAGGCTCTCCCTTGAACTCATTACTCTGTCCCAGTGGATTACATGCCTGACGTTGCCTCTTGAGGACAATAGTGTTTGTGAGTGACTGTTGAGTAATGTTTTTACTCGTACAGTAGGTCTGAAAAGCATATTCAATCAGACAACTGCCATTATTGTGCAGTGTGTTGCGGCTTGATATTGTCATTTGATTTCTTGCAACCGTCCCTACAGTCTTTCTGTGTTTTTCAGTTCAAACCCCCTTCAGCATCAACAACAGCTGATTGTGTCTTCTTGCACTTAGTAGAAATGGCGCTTATGGAACACACTGGGTGTTTCTCAATATGCATGCTACCGTGCACCACACTCTCATTCTCCGAGTACGTTCTCTTGAGTACGTTCTTGTGAGGATGAGAGTGTGGAGAAAGCATAAAACATTACATTTGAGAAGCACTCGCACTCCCCCTACTGTATTACCTCACTCTGCACCTCCCCATTCACTGGGTAGCCAGATACCAATTATTTGTGGCTAGCCAGTTAGCCCTATTGACTTGCTATGGACTTACCCATTCACTGAACCTTCTTCCAGCCAGGACAATGGCAACAATAGAGACAAAACATTATATAGACAAAGCAAATGTTTTACTTCACAACTATCAGCTAGTTATATGTGAATCGTAATAAAGTAGCTAACCAGATAGTTTAAAAGGGAAAAATGACCTAAAACGAATGTTATGCAAGGTAGATGTCAATTCTTCGTGGGTAGCTAACTAACAATTATTTGTGGCTATCTGGCAAGCTAACAGTAGTAGCTAGCCAGTTAGCCCTATTGACTTACTATGGGCTTGCGTTCTACGCACAATACAGTGGGTATTGTAGGCAGGTAAAGATGTCAAAATTTAAAATGGCATGTATTTATGAACA
The DNA here is from genome assembly GCF_964263955.1 of Coregonus lavaretus. Classification (NCBI taxonomy): domain Eukaryota; kingdom Metazoa; phylum Chordata; class Actinopteri; order Salmoniformes; family Salmonidae; genus Coregonus; species Coregonus lavaretus. The sequence goes on along the minus strand of NC_139998.1, from coordinate 19,261,398 downwards.
TATAAAGATCAAATATTGTAGTCAGGCAACATATGAGATGTGAATAGGCAACATTTCATTCCGAAGTCGGAGTGTATATTCTCTCGCTTAAACTCAAATAATGGCCGCCATTGATTTCAAGAAATGTTGCGTCATTTTTTACGTGGTTTAGTCATATTTCTGGGCATACTTTCCGTTGAAGTTAGAATCAATGCTTGCTTCAATATGATCACACTCAGTACACATTCGAGAATTGCCCTCCGTGCGCTGTTTCGCATACTTTGGTTTGGACTCGTACTCCGACCCGCCCGTGCTCCAATTTGCGTGCTCGGAGCACGGTAGTATGCATTTTGAGAAACACCCGCTTAGGCTTGATATGGTTGGCTACTAAATTTATCTTTTCAGACATCCTTTCTGAACATTCCGGTTTGATGTCAAGATGCGTTACCTCAAAGACCTTACAGACGCATAGACAACTTTTAAATGATTTCAAATAGTATTTGAACCCATGTCTTGTAAAGGCTGGCTGCAGACAGTTGTTTATGAGCAATGAGTGGAACATAGCTGCAGAGTAAGCATTACTGCCATGCAAGGCCAGCCATGCTCAGTTGGAGTACACCCTCTGTTTACACATGACTAGACAATGGAGGCATTCCAAGACTCCAAGACCAGGGCTGAGAGCTGTGGTTGTCTGTAATTAAACATGCTTTGTTAGGAAGTCTTGTCAAATTTGTCGAGCCGTTGCGTACACAGCACTAACACGTTGAATGCATAGAGGCCTTGGAGGGTGATGCAATGTCCGGACCGCTCAGATTAAAGTGTTCAGACATGATTCCTGAACCTGTGAACTTAAAGTGGATGACAAGTGGGCAGCAGGCTTCAGAGCAGTGAGCACATCTGGTGTGGAGATGCCTGTCTGTTTGAAGTGTGTTGAGGGGCCAAGTGTTTGGCAGGTGTCAGCTAGGCATGCCACTATTTGTCTTCAGGGATGTGCTGAATTAGGCTAGGGGTTTTGAGTGGGGTTGTAGGGCTACATCTCAGATAGTGTCTTTGACTTTGATTGAATAGCATCATGAGACGCTGTAAACAAATTGCTCCTGCAGAAAGGATGCAGGACATGTGTAGTCTTAGCTGTGGATTGTTACGGCTGTTGGTTTTGTGATGTTCTGTGACGTTGTGGCTTAATAGATCATAGCCTTACTGTTAATCGTCCTGATTCTAGTTTTTCCATGGTTCCTCCAATGCACTGCGAGAGCACTGCTATCACTAACAGAATATTTGCCTCAACCTTGAAGATTTCATGGTCTTTCTGGATTGTGCTGAGTCGAGTGCAGTCTATCATCTACGTTGGCTGTCTAAATGTGAAAAGACAAAATAAAAGCAGACTTGTGGACAATTTCCTCGATGAGACAAGTCAAGTTGTGGTCCTCTGTAGCTCAGCTGGTAGAGCACGGCGCTTGTAACGCCAAGGTAGTGGGTTCGATCCCCGGGACCACCAATACACAAAAATGTATGCATGCATGACTGTAAGTCGCTTTGGATAAAAGCGTCTGCTAAATGGCTTATTATTATTATTTATTATTATTAAGTTAAATCTCCACTTTCTCTCCGATCTCTGAAGCCTTGAATGTCTGCAGCTTAGGCTACATCAGTGAAGATGCAACTTCTTACAAATAAACAGGACTGACTTTAGTTTTATGCTTTATCGACCGTTTTGTGTCACTGATGTTGATTTTCTTTGGCTCTGCCATATGATTAGTCCTATTTTTGGCCACCTGAGTTTTGGGTTATTTTTGCTTTTGAAATTACTTCAACCATGGGCCTAATACAAATCCAAACTACACTGCTCAAAAAAATAAAGGGAACACTTAAACAACACATCCTAGATCTGAATGAATGAAATAATCTTATTAAATACTTTTTTCTTTACATAGTTGAATGTGCTGACAATAAAATCACACAAATTATCAATGGAAATCAAATTTATCAACCCATTGAGGTCTGGATTTGGAGTCACCCTCAAAATTAAAGTGGAAAACCACACTACAGGCTGATCCAACTTTGATGTAATGTCCTTAAAACAAGTCAAAATGAGGCTCAGTAGTGTGTGTGTGGCCTCCACGTGCCTGTATGACCTCCCTACAACGCCTGGGCATGCTCCTGATGAGGTGGCGGATGGTCTCCTGAGGGATCTCCTCCCATACCTGGACTAAAGCATCCGCCAACTCCTGGACAGTCTGTGGTGCAACGTGGCGTTGGTGGATGGAGCGAGACATGATGTCCCAGATGTGCTCAATTGGATTCAGGTCTGGGGAACGGGCGGGCCAGTCCATAGCATCAATGCCTTCCTCTTGCAGGAACTACTGACACACTCCAGCCACATGAGGTCTAGCATTGTCTTGCATTAGGAGGAACCCAGGGCCAACCGCACCAGCATATGGTCTCACAAGGGGTCTGAGGATCTCATCTCGGTACCTAATGGCAGTCAGGCTACCGCTGGCGAGCACATGGAGGGCTGTGCGGCCCCCCAAAGAAATGCCACCCCACACCATGACTGACCCACCGCCAAACCGGTCATGCTGGAGGATGTTGCAGGCAGCAGAACGTTCTCCACGGCGTCTCCAGACTCTGTCACGTCTGTCACGTGCTCAGTGTGAACCTGCTTTCATTTGTGAAGAGCACAGGGCGCCAGTGGCGAATTTGCCAATCTTGGTGTTCTCTGGCAAATGCCAAACGTCCTGCACGGTGTTGGGCTGTAAGCACAACCCCCACCTGTGGACGTCGGGCCCTCATACCACCCTCATGGAGTCTGTTTCTGACCGTTTGAGCAGACACATGCACATTTGTGGCCTGCTGGAGGTCATTTTGCAGGGCTCTGGCAGTGCTCCCCCTGCTCCTCCTTGTACAAAGGCGGAGGTAGCGGTCCTGCTGCTGGGTTGTTGCCCTCCTACGGCCTCCTCCACGTCTCCTGATGTACTGGCCTGTCTCCTGGTAGCGCCTCCATGCTCTGGACACTACGCTGACAGACACAGCAATTCTTCTTGCCACAGCTCGCATTGATGTGCCATCCTGGATGAGCTGCACTACCTGAGCCACTTGTGTGGGTTGTAGACTCCGTCTCATGCTACCACTAGAGTGAAAGCACCGCCAGCATTCAAAAGTGACCAAAACATCAGCCAGGAAGCATAGGAACTGAGAAGTGGTCTGTGGTCACCACCTGCAAAACCACTTCTTTATTGGGGGTGTCTTGCTAATTGCCTATAATTTCCACCTGTTGTCTATTCCATTTGCACAACAGCATGTGAAATGTATTGTCAGTGTTGCTTCCTAAGTGGACAGTTTGATTTCACAGAAGTGTGATTGACTTGGAGTTACATTGTGTTGTTTAAGTGTTCCCTTTATTTTTTTGAGCAGTGTATTTAGAAATGCGTATGCTTCTGAAAGTTAATCATTTGAGTTACCAGAAACGGGGGGAGATGAAAGGGTTTTACGCTCTTAAAGTATTTAAAGTAATTCAAAGGATTTCTGTCAAACTTGCTGATTAGCCCCAAATTACAGTGCCTTCAGAAGTATTCACACCCCTTGACCTTTTCCACATTTTGTTGTTACAGCCTGAATTTTAAAATTGATTGATTAAATTGAGACATTCACCTTTCAGCAGGACATTAACCTAAAACACAAGGCCAAATCTACACTGGAGTTGCTTACCAAGACGACATTGAATGTTCCTGAGTGGCATAGTTACAGTTTTGACTTAAATCGGCTTGGAAATCTATGGCAAGACTTGAAAATGGCTGTCTAGCAATGATCAACAACCAACTTCACAGAGCTTGAAGAATTTTTTAAAAGAATAATTTGCAAATATTGTACAAACTAGGTGTGCAAAGCTCTTAGACTTACAGCTGTAATTGCTGCCAAAGATGACTCTAACATTTATTGACTCGGGTGTGAATACCTAATGTAAATGAGATATTTCTGTATTTCATTTCAATATATCTGCAAACATTTCTAAAAACATGTTTTCACTTTTTCATTATGGGGTATGGTGTGTAGATGGGTGAGAAATCAATTTAATAAATTTTGAATTCAGGCTGCAACAACAAAATGTGGAATGAGTCAAGGGTTATGAATACTTTCTGAAGGCACTGTAACACTTTTTCTGGGGGGGAAAATAGTTACTTTGGAGGTGACTACAACTTGAAAACAGATCCTAAAAAAGTACTACTTTTTTAAAACGATTTGAATACAGATCTCAAAGTGACTACTTTTAAAAAACACTTCCCTAAAACTATTGGATTAGCTGCCTTCAACTAATGGCAGGGCTGTATCTGCATGTTGAAGATAGAAATATAATGAATAGAGCACACACAATCCCCTATACTATTCCAATCTATCTGTCATAATGGATCTACACAATACGTTTCTATTCTCCTGAATGTCCATTGCCCCAGGTGTAAATAATCAAGTCTAACCAGTTATATTTTGTACATATACGTATAAATAAGTTGTGACGCTCAACTACTGTATGACTCTTTCAACATGCCACTGAAAAGGTTGAACGCTGCAATACTGCAGAGTAATTCAAAGCCATTTGCAAACATTGCAAATAGCAAGTTGGATGCTTAGCAAAAACAACTTTGAATGTCTTTGTCCGTCTGAGGGTAAGTGTTCTTCTTTCAAACACACACTGTACCATCTTTAAAGGGATAGTTTACTCAGAATACAAACTAACATGATATTCCACCTACCTTGGCTGTAGTTGATTCAATAAGGCAGTTTTGGGATATTTAGTTTCCTTTCGACACTTAATAGCCATATTTTGTTATGTTAGCATTCACAGTAACACTTAACATTAACCTGTTCTTGTGCATGTTACAATATTTTTGTAATTGCATTTTAATACCATAATAATGAGCTGAGTTGTTACTACTGAGTAATAGTGACTGTTCCTTATACCACATGTAATAACTCCATTATTATGCAATAATAAAGCAATTTCCAAAGTCCTATGTAACAACAATGTTGATATTGTAATAATCAGTTACTACACATGTACACTACCGTTCAAAGTTTGGGGTCACTTAGACATTTCCTTGTTTTCGAAAGAAAAGCAATTTTTTTGTCCATTTTAAAATAACATCAAATTGATCAGAAATACAGTGTAGACATTGTTAATGTTGTAAATGGCTATTGTAGCTGGAAACGGCAAATTTTTTTATGGAATATCTACATAGGCATACAGAGGCCCATTATCAGCAACCATCAGGCCTGTGTTCCAATGGCACGTTGTGTTTGCTAATCCAAGTTTATCATTTTAAAAGGCTAATTGATCATAAGAAAACCGTTTTGCAATTATGTTAGCACAGCTGAAAACTGTTGTGCTGATTTAAAGAAGCAATAAAACTGGCCTTCTTGAGACTAGTTGAGTATCTGGAGCATGAGCAATTGTGGGTTCGATTACAGGCTCAAAATGGCCAGAAACAAATAACTTTCTTCTGAAACTCGTCAGTCTATTCTTGTTCTGAGAAATTAAGGCTATTCCATGCGAGAAATTTCCAAGAAACTGAAGATCTCGTACAACGCTGTGTAATACACCCTTCACAGAACAGTGCAAACTGGCTCTAACCAGAATAGAAAGAGGAGTGGGAGGCCCCTGTGCACAACTGAGCAAGAGGACAAATACATTAGAGTGTCTAGTTTGAGAAACAGACGCCTCACAGGTCCTCAACTGGCAGCTTCATTAAATAGTAGCCGCAAAACCCCAGTCTCAACGTCAACAGTGAAGAGGCGACTCCGGGATGCTGACCTTCTAGGCAGAGTTGCAAAGAAAAAGCCATATCTCAGACTGGCCAATAAAAATAAAAGATTAAGATGGGCAAAAGAACACAGACACTGGACAGAGGAAGATTGGAAAAAAGTGTTGTGGACAGACGAATCGAAGTTTGAGGTGTTCGGATCACAAAGAAGAACATTTGTGAGACGCAGGCCAAATGAAAAGATGCTGGAGGAGCGCTTGATGCCATCTGTCAAGCATGGTGGAGGCAATGTGATGGTCTTGGGGTGCTTTGGTGGTGGTAAAGTGGGATATTTGTACAGGGTAAAAGGGATCTTGAAGGAAGGCCATCACTCCATTTTGCAACGCCATACCCTGTGGACGGCGCTTGATTTGAGCCAATTTCCTCCTACAACAGGACAATGACCGAATGCACAGCTCCAAACTATGCAAGAACTATTTAGGGAAGAAGCAGTCAGCTGGTATTCTGTCTATAATGGAGTGGCCAGCACAGTCACCGGATCTCAACCCTATTGAGCTGTTGTGGGAGCAGCTTGACCGTATGGTACGTAAGAAGTGCCCATCAAGCCAATCCAATTTGTGGGAGGTGCTTCAGGGAGCATGGGGTGAAATCTCTTCAGATTACCTCAACAAATGGACAGCTAGAATGCCAAAGGTCTGCAAGGCTGTAATTGCTGCAAATGGAGGATTCTTTGACGAAAGCAAAGTTTGAAGGACACTATTATTTCAATTAAAAATCATTATTTCTAACCTTGTCAATGACTACATTTCCTATTCAAACTAATTTCATGTATGTTTTCATGGAAAACAAGGACATTTCTATGTGACCCTAAACTTTTGAACGGTAGTATGTGTGTGTGTGTGTGTGTGTATATATATATATATATACACACAGTAGATGGAAAAATATACTACTAACGCCTATATTAAGTTCTACAAAGGGAATACTTGCATATGGTGTGTTTGGGTGGTGCAGTGAGGTGTTCGGAGTCACTTTGCTACAAGGGCAGACTGTTGTTATGGGGCCTTTTACATCTCCTCTTGAGTCATCAACTTTGTATTCAAGCGGTATTGTCTGTGTGAGAGAAACGAAAATGCTATTAGACATAAATGGGTAGTTGTGTACTCTGTATTTCTACTTTAGCAGTATGATGTAGAATGAGACATCTCACAGACACGTTAGCTAGCTAGCTACAACACACAGGTATAGTTACTCAGACTAATATCAAATCAAATTTTATTTGCCACATGCGCCGAATACAACACGTGTAGACATTACCGTGAAATGCTTACTTACAGCCCTTAACCAACAATGCATTTATTTTTTAATAAATAAATAAATAAAACAACAACAAAAGTGTTGAGAGAAAAAAAGAGCAGAAGTAAAATAAAATAACAGTAGGGAGGCTATATACAGGGGGGTACCGGTGCAGAGTCAATGTGCAGGGGCACCGGCTAGTTGAGGTAGTTGAAGTAATATGTACATGTGGGTAGAGTTAAAGTGACTATGCATAAATAATTAACAGAGTAGCAGCAGCGTAAAAAGATGGGGTGGGGGCAGTGCAAATAGTCCGGGTAGCCATGATTAGCTGTTCAGGAGTCTTATTGCTTGGGGGTAGAAGCTGTTGAGAAGTCTTTTGGACCTAGACTTGGCGCTCCGGTACCGCTTGCCGTGCGGTAGCAGAGAGAACAGTCTATGACTAGGGTGGCTGGAGTCTTTGACAATTTTGAGGGCCTTCCTCTGACATCGCCTGGTATAGTGGTCCTGGATGGCAGGAAGCTTGGCCCCAGTGATGTACTGGGCCATATGCACTACCCTCTGTAGTGCCTTGCGGTCGGAGGCCGAGCAGTTGCCATACCAGGCGGTGATGCAACCAGTCAGGATGCTCTCGATGGTGCAGCTGTAGAACTTTTTGAGGATCTGAGGACCCATGCCAAATCTTTTCAGTCTCCTGAGGGGGAATAGGCTTTGTCGTGCCCTCTTCACGACTGTCTTGGTGTGTTTGGACCATGATAGTTAGTTGGTGATGTGGACACCAAGGAACTTGAAGCTCTCAACCTGTTCCACTACAGCCCTGTCGATGAGAATGGGGGCGTGCTCAGTCCTCTTTTTATTTTTCCTGTAGTCCACAATCATCTCCTTTGTCTTGGTCACGTTGAGGGAGAGGTTGTTATCCTGAAACCACACGGCCAGGTCTCTGACCTCCTCTCTATAGGCTGTCTCATCGTTGTCGGTGATCAGGCCTACCACTGTTGTGTCGTCGGAAAACTTAATGATGGTGTTGGAGTCGTGCTTGGCCATGCAGTCATGAGTGAACAGGGAGTACAGGAGGGGACTGAGCACGCACCCCTGAGGGGCCCCCGTGTTGAGGATCAGCGTGGCAGTGTTGTTACCTACCCTTACCACCTGGGGGCGGCCCGTCAGTATGTCCAGGATCCAGTTGCAGAGGGAGGTGTTTAGTCCCAGGATCCTCAGCGTCATAAGGCCAAAGTCATTCCTTTACTCTTCATCAACATTCTTATCCAGTTTTGCTCCTAATGAGATGCACTTAGGCTAGTTGGCTAGCTAGCTATAACGTTAGACTACAGTACATTTTAGGTATACAAACTAAGCTAGCTAGATAAGCTTGGCTTGTAGTGCTACTAGCAAGCCCCGTTACGGCCGAATCGATCACAAAATTGTACTGTACTGAACAACACTGCCTCGTATAAAAAGAGGGCTTATATTTCTAGCTAGATACCGACTGCAAAACAACTTACACTGCTCAAAAAAATAAAGGGAACACTTAAACAACACAATGTAACTCCAAGTCAATCACACTTCTGTGAAATCACTGTCCACTTAGGAAGCAACACTGATTGACAATAAATTTCACATGCTGTTGTGCTAATGGAATAGACAACAGGTGGAAATTATAGGCAATTAGCAAGACACCCCCAATAAAGAAGTGGTTCTGCAGGTGGTGACCACAGACCACTTCTCAGTTCCTATGCTTCCTGGCTGATGTTTTGGTCACTTTTGAATGCTGGCGGTGCTTTCACTCTAGTGGTAGCATGAGACGGAGTCTACAATCCACACAAGTGGCTCAGGTAGTGCAGCTCATCCAGGATGGCACATCAATGCGAGCTGTGGCAAGAAGGTTTGCTGTGTCTGTCAGCGTAGTGTCCAGAGCATGGAGGCGCTACCAGGAGACAGGCCAGTACATCAGGAGACGTGGAGGAGGCCGTAGGAGGGCAACAACCCAGCAGCAGGACCACTACCTCCGCCTTTGTACAAGGAGGAGCAGGAGGAGCACTGCCAGAGCCCTGCAAAATGACCTCCAGCAGGCCACAAATGTGCATGTGTCTGCTCAAACGGTCAGAAACAGACTCCATGAGGGTGGTATGAGGGCCCGACGTCCACAGGTGGGGGTTGTGCTTACAGCCCAACACCGTGCAGGACGTTTGGCATTTGCCAGAGAACACCAAGATTGGCAAATTCGCCACTGGCACCCTGTGCTCTTCACAGATGAAAGCAGGTTCACACTGAGCACATGACAGACGTGACAGAGTCTGGAGACGCCGTGGAGAACGTTCTGCTGCCTGCAACATCCTCCAGCATGACCGGTTTGGCGGTGGGTCAGTCATGGTGTGGGGTGGCATTTCTTTGGGAGACCGCACAGCCCTTCATGTGCTCGCCAGAGGTAGCCTGACTGCCATTAGGTACCGAGATGAGATCCTCAGACCCCTTGTGAGACCATATGCTGGTGCGGTTGGCCCTGGGTTCCTTCTAATGCAAGACAATGCTAGACCTCATGTGGCTGGAGTGTGTCAGCAGTTCCTGCAAGAGGAAGGCATTGATGCTATGGAAGTTGGATCAGCCTGTAGTGTGGTTTTCCACTTTAATTTTGAGGGTGACTCCAAATCCAGACCTCCATGGGTTGATAAATTTGATTTCTATTGATAATTTTTGTGTGATTTTGTTGTCAGCACATTCAACTATGTAAAGAAAAAAGTATTTAATAAGATGATTTCATTCATTCAGATCTAGGATGTGTTGTTTAAGTGTTCCCTTTATTTTTTTGAGCAGTGTACTAGTTTGTCATTTGCCCTCCTGGTCCAGTTGGTCTTGGCTGCCGCTGCCAGTTGATCTAGGAGGTTCTAATTTAACTAACTGTTGTAGTTTTTGGTTCTTCATCAAATATTTGGCAGCCATCAAATACATGTTTTTTCGGATTCAAATAACTTGCATATATTCAAATACTTTCAAATGATTTGTTTTTCTGAGACCTGTATTTGAATGTCAAGGAAAATTGTAGCCTTTTATTTGAAACTATATATAAACTATATTCGACTACCTCAAGCATTTGAAGAGTTGGTATTTTCAAATTAACTACAACTATTTTCTGCCCAGGTCTGGTGCCAAGTAGTCGGACAAAACGAGTATCGTACTGGATATGGGCAATTGTCCTGATACCATTATGATCAGAGTATTTTTTTTTTGTATTGTCGTTGATCAGGATAAAAGTAATTTTCGTGTGCTAGCGTGCGTCTTTCAATCAAGTGTAAGGTGATACGTGGTCTAAAATAACTCAACTGGCTAGTTTGCCTGTCTGTAAAGAGAAGGGCAGGCTGTACGTTGATCCTGCTACTCTGATTAGATAAAGCGAAGCTATATTTCTCTGTCCACTCGTTTCGCTTCGTAATTTCACCTGATCACTTCTCCTCGCATGTTTCGGGCTGATCATTTTGATTGCTGCTGCCTCCTTTTAGCCTGCTACTATGATACAACAAATGGTGAGGACATTTGCTAGTAGCAAGCCAAGCTGTCAATGTGCATAGTATCTAACAAGCGAGGCAAGGTTAGGGAAAAAGATAAAACACTGACTGGGTGACAGCAAACTTTTCTGCCCGCTGGAAGTTGAGGACACAGACACTCCGCGTGCTGTTCTTAATCCTCAGCTTCCTTTTTTAAATCTATAAACGTGCAGGGAGAATATTTTGCCAACATCTATTTAGGCATATTAAAACACTTCTGTGTTTTACAATCATGAGTGTCATCCAATCCGACTATCAACTGTCATTACGGATACGATTACGAATATGAGTATGGCTAGGTCGAGACACCCCTAGTAAGGCAACAGCCGGTGAAGGAAAGCTCTCAGGACTGTGTGACTCAGGAGTGGAGTTTACCTTGGCCCAGGCTCTGGAGAACACTGCACTGTGTGAGTGGGTCAGTGGGATGATTGTCTAAGAGGTGGGCAGGACCATATGGACTCAAATTGTAAAGCAGTTTCGTACTCATGCTGGACAGTTGTAGCTGAAAATGTGAGAATGTATTTTGACATAGAAAGGCCTGTATTGTTACTTGCATTGATGAAGATTGTCAGAGCTGATCTATCGTGTATGTGTGCAGCCTTTTGATCGAGAAGCTAGACTGAAGAATGGACCTGCTGTGCTTTTTGGGCATTTGTCCAATCTACAGCCCAGAAGATGTTAACTCACTGGTCTCCAAAACAAAGTGTCCAGTGTCCATAGCGGCAGCTCACTCTCTGTGCCAATAAGTGGGGTAAATGGCTTAATTATTATTCTAAATGTGTGTCCAATGACCCACACCTGACAGGGTTACCTAGGGAACACAGGAAGGGCTTAACATTGGCCAACATTTCACCCCAAGCACAACAAGGCAATCATATTTCTCATTTGCATATGAACCACACCTGCTGCCTGTATTAAAACAAATGTATGCATGTTTGGATAGAAGCAACCACTACAAAAGTGGGGAGAAAAGGGGGTACTTTTGATGTTGCCTCACGACACTTACAAATTGTGTTAAATCCTCCTTATGTGAGGGTCTTGCTCCAGCCAAAACAGTGTGCGAGTTTTCGTTTCCTTTTTGATTAATTATGATTCTTAAACATGCGCACCCGTTGAAAAAAAACTCCCTATTACTGATTTGTTATTATATGCAGTCTAATTCAACCTGGAGTGCTTCTCACAACACTACACGTCTTCTCTTCCTTGCCTAACTCTCTAACAGTATAGCCTACACTTATGTGTATACTTGTTGGCAATGGGCATATCAGGAATACACCACAATCATGAATGTATTTATTGTGGTGCTGAGCGATTGGTGCATTTTGAGGTCGGTTCTGTTTCGATTATTACAAAAGAATCACGATTTCTATCCCTCTCAATCGTGCGTTCTTCTGTCTCTTCACTCCCCCTCCGTGTCTGCTCCACACAGACTAGACAAGTAGGCATTCAATGGATTATGGTCATTGTACTTAATTACCATGTTTTCTGTGCTAAACTATGTAGAATATTGGCCTGTTGGAAACTACAACCCACTTCACATTGCACATTTCGGGCTTGATCTGATTTATTTCTAGAGAAACTGTGCAGCTCACAGAAAATAACAGAACAAAATGTAATTCAAATAATTGAACCATTGGCTGAACTTTTTTTGCAAGAGCACTTGTGGGCCTAAGTTGAAAAATGTAGGTGCTCACAAAGAACATTTGGAGCACAATGAAAAATGATTTAGGTAATAAAGCTAGACTCCTTCATATTTCTTGGCGCACTGGTGCTCCTAAATTAAAATTCCAGGTCGCACAGCAAAATATTTTGGCACATATGCGAGTAAAACGGTCGCACTGTAGAGCCCTGTGTTGTGGAGAAAATTCCATGTGAGATGCAGACTAGCTATGGATGACCTTTCTCTAACTTGATGATGCTCCATTTGTCATGTCTCCGCCATGACATGCCATTATTAACTGCAAGTCTGCACTTACATCTTTTTGTCCCCTCAAGACTTTATTCCAGACAGTTAATGTCTGCTTAGTGTAAACTATTATACCCAACCATGTCATTTCATGACAGGCTATATTGTCAGTAGGCATGTTTGACCAAGAGGAATAGTTTAAGTTCTTATTGTATTCTTCTTGCAAGGCTATGTCCAGCTAGGTTTCTTGGCTAGGTTTTGGCTGTGTCCTTGCATATTCTGTCTCTTCGTGATCTCATAGAATGGCTTTTGTGTCAGCAAGCCAGTAATGAGATTTTCCTGTGAAACACTGAGCCGACTGTTGATAAGAAACAGTCACACATTTTAATGCAGGGTTTTCCTCTACTCACTTCCTACCCTTTTAGACTCTAGCTTAGCTTCCCCAGGGTTTGTTTTCATTTCATTACATTATTTTTTACTTTTGCTATAAAATACTTCAAAATCTATTTAAATGCTCTTGCTCTAGTGATGTAGAGATTTCATTTTTAAAGTAAGTAGGTGTAAGTAGGCCTACGAGCCTATACTTATGACCAGCAGTTTTTTCTGATCACAGCTCAGTTGATAAGAGCATGACACTAGCAATGCCACGGTCATGGGTTCTATTCCCACAGGGATCACACAAATGCAAAACATTTATGCACTCACTGCAATGTAAGTAAATAGTGGCATGTATTACCTAACCCTAGTGGGTCAGGAAAAATGCCTATCCCTAATTATATGTATCCTAAAGGCGTCCACATGCTTCACATCCGAAACATTTCGTGCACATATAATGACATTCTGTGACGTTTTGGTCTTCGGCAAGGTTTTCTTCTGCAGTTCGTGCACACTTTCTTTTTTTTCTTGAGGCAAGCTGAAGTTCGGAGCCGATGTCTACACCCCTTCGTCAGTCGTTGGTCAACAGTAGGGATTCTTCAATGAAGTGTTTGTCATTTATTGATAGACGACTCGTTTTCATGCAAATTTTTTCGCTTGAGAAATACTGCACCAAACATACTTTTAGTCATGTAGTGTATGTGGACACCCGCTCGTCGAACGTCTCATTCCAAAATTATGGGCATTAATATGGAGTTGGTTGCCCTTTGATGCTTTAACAGCCTCCACTCTTCTGGGAAGGCTTTCTTGAAACATTGCTGCGGGGACTTGCTTCCATTCAGCCACAAGCATTATTGAGGTCGGCACTGATGTTTGGCAATTAGGCCTGGCTCGCAGTCGGCGTACCAATTCATCCGAAAGGTATTCGATGGGGTCAAGTTCTTCCACACCGATCTCGACAAACCATTTTGTGCACGGGGTCATTGTCATGCTGAAACAGGAAATGGCCTTCCCCAAACTGTTGCCACAAAGTTGGAAGCACAGAATCGTCCAGTATGTCATTGTATGCTGTAGTGTTAAGATTTCCCTTCGCTGGAACTAAGGGGCCTAGCCCGAACCATGAATAACAGCCCCAGACCATTATTCCTCCTCCACCAAACTTTACAGCTGGCACTGTGCATTGGGGCATGTAGCGTTCTCCTGGCATCCACCAAGCCCAGATTCGTCCGTCGGACTGCCAGAAGGTGAAGCGTGATTCATCACTCCAGAGAACGCGTTTCCACTGCTCCAGAGTCCAATGGCGGCGAGCTTTACACCAATCCAGCCGACGCTTGCTATTGCGCATGGTGATCTTAGGCTTGTGTGCGGTTGCTCGGCCATGGAAACCCATTTCATGAAGCTCCCGACAAACAGTTATTGTGCTGACATTGCTTCCAGAGGCAGTTTGGAACTCGGGAGTGAGTGTTGCAACCGAGGACAGACGTTTTTTTACGCGCTTCAGCACTTGGCGTTCCCGTTCTGTGAGCTTGTGTGGCCTACCACTTTGCGGCTGAGCCGTTGTTGCTACTAGACATTTCCACTTCACAATAACAGCACTTCCAGTTGACCGGGGCTGCTCTAGCAGGGCAGAAATTTGACGAACTGACTTGTTGAAAAGGTGGTCACTGAGTTCTTCAGTAAGGCCATTCTAAAATGTAAATGTAAATGTAAATGTACTGCCAATCTTTGTCTATGGAGATTGCATAGCTTTGCTCAATTTTATACACCTGTCAGGAACGGGTGTGGCTGAAATAGCCGAATCCACTTATTTGAAGGGGTGTCCACGTACTTTTGTATATATTGTAGTCAAATGTAAAATTGCATGACTAAGATCTCCTCAAAACGTCAACTCAAGAAATTGTCATTAAATGTTATCTTAGACGAATTCTGACTATTTTGAAGAAGTCTCAAGATGAACAAACAGTATTATTGCCGCTTTTTCAAAAATGTCAATGAAGGTATTTTTAAGGGAGTATGCTAGCACACTCGTTCTGTTCGCCAAGCCGACCCGAAGCATATTAAAGCCTTAATGGTTCATTGTCCTTTCTTTTTCTCTCCCAGGGTGCCCACTAAGTGTTGAAGATGATGTCTGATGCCAGTGACATGTTGGCAGCAGCCTTGGAGCAGATGGATGGGATAATAGCAGGTAAGGATCTCTGTCGCATTGACATGAGGAAGAACAAGGACTGATCTCTCAACATCACATTCACTGGCGCCACACTATCAGAATTGGATAGTAAGACTTGGGACTGTATTCACAAAGAGTCTCAGAGTAGGAGTGCTGATTCAGGAATGTTTTACCTTTTTAGATCATCATGAATAAGATTATATGGACAGGGGGGGACCTGATCCTCTCTAGATCAGCACTCCTTCGCTGAGAAGCTTGATAAATACGGTTATTAATTTACAGTAAAATATGCGTCTCAATGCTCACTTATGGCTTGTTGGTCATACCTGGCCAAACCAATGTAGTTCTACAACACATATTTCAACATGAGGAAGAACATTTTCAGACTGATAAATTAACCTTTTTACACGTGAGTTCCAAATATCTCTAACGGTCGCCTCCAGTGTGAGTTTTTTTTTTTAATGAGCGTGATGTCAGAATACACTGTTCCATAATGTGATTGTTAAGCAACAGGACAGTTAACCCACACTGCCCTCAAGCCAAGGCACGCTGCCTGCTTATTATCTATAGGCTATGTTTCAACTTGTCAATTGAAAATTAATTTCTAACCATTTGTATTTTCTAATAACAGTTTGAATTGAAGTGTGTTCCAGCTCCTCATTAACACATAGAAGCCCATTTCACAATTTATGTTTGAGGCTTTACTGAGCCAGACAAACTTCTCTCTTCAACAATACTTTTTCCCCCTGGCACATTTTCCTGCTGGCACCCGCATTGCCTTTGTTATTTTCCTTACTAATAATACCTTTGGCATTCCTATCAAAGTAAGTGCCTTATTACGTTATCATTATAATTTCTGTATATCGTGTCGTCGTTTCTACTGTATCACACCATATGTATGTATGGAGCATAATGTATTTACTGACTTATTCACATGTTTTCAAGTACTGGTGACAAATCATGCATTCTTGCATAGATTGTAATAGACATATGATGTGTGTAAAATACTTTTTGAAAGTTTGTAGTGATTTATGATGAGCTAATGCTAAGCTAAATGCCAGCTATGTGTGGCGCCATGTTTGTTGACATCATACAATGCATTCTGGTTGTCACGTACAGTGGGGGAGAACAAGTATTTGATACACTGCCGATTTTGCAGGTTTTCCTACTTACAAAGCATGTAGAGATCTGTAATTTGTATCATAGGTACACTTCAACTGTGAGAGACGGAATGTAAAATCCAGAAAATCACATTGTATGATTTTTAAGTAATTAATTTGCATTTTATTGCATGACATAAGTATTTGATCACCTACCAACCAGTAAGAATTCCGGCTCTCACAGACC
Organism: Coregonus lavaretus; assembly: GCF_964263955.1. Taxonomy (NCBI): domain Eukaryota; kingdom Metazoa; phylum Chordata; class Actinopteri; order Salmoniformes; family Salmonidae; genus Coregonus; species Coregonus lavaretus. The sequence continues at coordinate 19,245,033 of NC_139998.1, read as the reverse complement.
TGTTCGTTTTTCTTTAAGAAGCCCTCCTGTTCTCCACTCATTACCTGTATTAACTGCACCTGTTTGAACTTGTTACCTGTATAAAAGACACCTGTCCACACACTCAATCAAACAGACTCCAACCTCTCCACAATGGCCAAGACCAGAGAGCTGTGTAAGGACATCAGGGATAAAATTGTAGACCTGCACAAGGCTGGGATGGGCTACAGGACATTAGGCAAGCAGCTTGGTGAGAAGGCAACAACTGTTGGCGCAATTATTAGAAAATGGAAGAAGTTCAAGATGACGGTCAATCACCCTCGGTCTGGGGCTCCATGCAAGATCTCACCTCGTGGGGCATCAATGATCATGAGGAAGGTGAGGGATCTGCCCAGAACTACACGGCAGGACCTGGTCATTGACCTGAAGAGAGCTGGGACCACAGTCTCAAAGAAAACCATTAGTAACACACTACGCCATCATGGATTAAAATCCTGCAGTGCACGCAAGGTCCCCCTGCTCAAGCCAGCGCATGTCCAGGCCCGTCTGAAGTTTGCCAATGACCATCTGGATGATCCAGAGGAGGAATGGGAGAAGGTCATGTGGTCTGATGAGCCAGAAATAGAGCTTTTTGGTCTAAATTCCACTCGCCGTGTTTGGAGGAAGAAGAAGGATGAGTACAACCCCAAGAACACCATCCCAACCGTGAAGCATGGAGGTGGAAACATCATTCTTTGGGGATGCTTTTCTGCAAAGGGGACAGGATGACTGCACCGTATTGAGGGGAGGATGGATGGGGCCATGTATCGCGAGATCTTGGCCAACAACCTCCTTCCCTCAGTAAGAGCGTTGAAGATGGGTCATGGCTGGGTCTTCCAGCATGACAACGACCCGAAACACACAGCCAGGGCAACTAAGGAGTGGCTCCGTAAGAAGCATCTCAAGGTCCTGGAGTGGCCTAGCCAGTCACCAGACCTGAACCCAATAGAAAATCTTTGGAGGGAGCTGAAAGTCCGTATTGCCCAGCGACAGCCCCAAAACCTGAAGGATCTGGAGAAGGTCTGTATGGAGGAGTGGGACAAAATCCCTGCTGCAGTGTGTGCAAACCTGGTCAAGACCTACAGGAAACGTATGATCTCTGTAATTGCAAACAAAGGTTTCTCTACCAAAAATTAAGTTCTGCTTTTCTGATGTATCATATACTTATGTCATGCAATAAAATGCAAATTAATTACTTAAAAATCATACAATGTGATTTTCTGGATTTTTGTTTTAGATTCCGTCTCTCACAGTTGAAATGTACCTATGATAAAAATTACAGACCTCTACATGCTTTGTAAGTAAGAACCTGCAAAATCAGCAGTGTATCAAATACTTGTTCTCCCCACTGTAAATGTCTATCAGATCAAAGATGTTATAACAAAACAAGGTGAAGGGATGGTTCACTCAACTGACTTAGATTGTATCTATCGTTACTCAGGGTTGCTAGCTCAGACCCCCCTTTCCAGGGGTCTATTTTTATTTAGCTTATACACTTCTCATGTGTTTTTTCCCCCATTTTATAGATAAATCACCCATCATAGTAATATTTCCTGCATCATATCCCCCCACGATACCTTTTCCCATTTCAACCCCCTATGGACTTAAAATCCCCCACAAAATAACTTGTCATGTGTTCCGGTTCTTGTGTATACAGTGGGGGAAAAAAGTATTTAGTCAGCCACCAATTGTGCAAGTTCTCCCACTTAAAAAGATGAGAGAGGCCTGTAATTTATCATAGGTACACGTCAACTATGACAGACAAAATGAGATTTTTTTTCTCCAGAAAATCAAAAATGTATTTGCAAATTATGGTGGAAAATAAGTATTTGGTCAATAACAAAAGTTTCTCAATACTTTGTTATATACCCTTTGTTGGCAATGACACAGGTCAAACGTTTTCTGTAAGTCTTCACAAGGTTTTCACACACTGTTGCTGGTATTTTGGCCCATTCCTCCTTGCAGAGCTCTAGAGCAGTGATGTTTTGGGGCTGTCGCTGGGCAACACAGACTTTCAACTCCCTCCAAAGATTTTCTATGGGGTTGAGATCTGGCTGGCTAGGCCACTCCAGGACCTTGAAATGCTTCTTACGAAGCCACTCCTTCGTTGCCCGGGCGGTGTGTTTGGGATCATTGTCATGCTGAAAGACCCAGCCACGTTTCATCTTCAATGCCCTTGCTGATGGAAGGAGGTTTTCACTCAAAATCTCACGATACATGGCCCCATTCATTCTTTCCTTTACACGGATCAGTCGTCCTGGTCCCTTTGCAGAAAAACAGCCCAAAAGCATGATGTTTCCACCCCCATGCTTCACAGTAGGTATGGTATTCTTTGGCTGCAACTCAGCATTCTTTGTCCTCCAAACACGACGAGTTGAGTTTTTACCAAAAAGTTCTATTTTGGTTTCATCTGACCATATGACATTCTCCCAATCCTCTTCTGGATCATCCAAATGCACTCTAGCAAACTTCAGACGGGCCTGGACATGTACTAGCTTAAGCAGGGGGACACGTCTGGCATTGCAGGATTTGAGTCCCTGGCGGCGTAGTGTGTTACTGATGGTAGGCTTTGTTACTTTGGTCCCAGCTCTCTGCAGGTCATTCACTAGGTCCCCCCGTGTGGTTCTGGGATTTTTGCTCACCGTTCTTGTGATCATTTTGACCCCACGGGGTGAGATCTTGCGTGGAGCCCCAGATCGAGGGAGATTATCAGTGGTCTTGTATGTCTTCCATTTCCTAATAATTGCTCCCACAGTTGATTTCTTCAAACCAAGCTGCTTACCTATTGCAGATTCAGTCTTCCCAGCCTGGTGCAGGTCTACAATTTTGTTCCTTTGACATCTCTTTGATCTTGGCCATAGTGGAGTTTGGAGTGTGACTGTTTGAGGTTGTGGACAGGTGTCTTTTATACTGATAACAAGTTAAAACAGGTGCCATTAATACAGGTAACGAGTGGAGGACAGAGGAGCCTCTTAAAGAAGAAGTTACAGGTCTGTGAGAGCCAGAAATCTTGCTTTTTTGTAGGTGACCAAATACTTATTTTCCACCATTATTTGCAAATAAATTCATAAAAAATCCTACAATGTGATTTTCTGGAAAAAAAAATCTCAATTTGTCTGTCATAGTTGACGTGTACCTATGATGAAAATTGCAGGCCTCATCTTTTTAAGTGGGAGAACTTGCACAATTGGTGGCTGACTAAATACTTTTTTCCCCACTGTAGAAGATTTGTAATATGCTGAAAAGTGGCCAAACTAAGTTCATATTTTTCAGGCAATGGGCGCAGCCATCTTTGACTTGGCATCTAGTGAATGGCATTCTGAGATTAGGCAGTTTTCGCTTGTCAAACATAAACAAACATGGCTGCCATCATAAAGCAAGTTTGGTAGGCTACTAATGACCAGCAGCAGCATCAGAGCTTGGAGAAGCCTAATTACCGTGACTAAATGGTAATGTGGAATTTGACTGTCTTCATGACTAGTGACCGCCGGTCTGGCGGTAATACGGTCACCGCAACAGTCCTAATCACTACACGCAAATACGAGCGTTTCTGCATCTCACCGGTAGAAATGGGTCATATACATTTCCTGGTTGTAAACAAACCACAATATCCAGACTTCATAGTGATTTAAGGACGTGGTACCACCCCGGTGGAGGTGGATCCAGTTGATGTGAATACTCCCGTGGAGAAATATCAAAGTGTACGTGTTTGTAGCCAGCACTTTCAGCCAGAGGATTTATAAACAGACCTGAAGTCTCAACTGATGGGGTTGCCAGGTTGTCCAAAGTTGAAAAGTGATACTATTCATAGATTTTCCCCCTTCACTTCAATGAGTAAGTCATCCGATCAGCCAACATCAGTGCAGCAGAAAATAAGTTGAGCTGAGGTAACGTAGCTAATGTTACCTAGCTAACTAGCTAGCTAGCGAACTACAGTGGTTGATCTAAAACAAAATCTAGCTGGCTAGCTTTCATAATACACTGGCCAGACATTCCAAATCAATGTAATTAGCCAGCTGCTATCAGGTGATGTCATTTGTAACTTTGCAAGCTAACGTTAGCTACAGCCTACCGGACCGTATCTAACCGTTAGCTAGCTAGCTAACTATCGCAGAGGCTAACGTGACTATGTGTTCTATTTAGAGTCTGATCCCATCAACATCAGCAGCGGCATCAACTTAAAGCTCCGCACCAGTAACTAGTGTAAGTCACCTTTACTAAATCTTTCCATGACTCCATGAGCAAGTACATGTACTGGAGCTAGGCATAAACATGTGTTTACAGGTAGGCTACAACTTCTACTGTAGTTTTCTTTCTCTCTGCATTATGGAGTTGACAGTTCATGCAAGGCTTGAAGTCTAAATTGGAGTGAAGCAGAAGTATTAGTAAGGAGGGGATGGTGTCGGTGACTGGTGTATGTTGGGGGTGTATGTGGAGATTAGTATGCATGATCTATTGACAGGAGTGGGTATAGTACCTTGTTTGAGTGTGTATTGATGGGGACAGAGTATTAATATTGGCTAATCACTGACTAATGTGTGTCCTACAGACTAATCCTGCTGCTGCTGATGACGATGACCTTGACACCAGCTTTAGTAGTACAGAGCCTGGAGACCAGGGGTCTCCAACACGTAGCCCACATATGAGTAGCTCGCCAATCAATTCTGAATTCTGTGTTCCATCGCAAACTGTCATAAACATCAGTGTCATAAACATCAAACTGTCATAAACATCAGTGTTCGAGTCCATAACCCACCACTTCAGGGAGAAGCTTATCCAACTGGCTCTGGAGTGCAGAAAGGACCAGACGGTTGTCTACAAGGAGCCAGAGTCACAGCTCCCCAAACCCAACATCCCTGACAACATCGCCAAAGCCTGCTAAACCAGCTACCGTTACCCAACACAAGATGAGGCTAACCAGCTGAAGAACATTCTGGAACTTGCCTGTGACATTCAATCAACACAACATCCGTATAGAATGCCTAGTTTGCTCACAACTTCATTGTGCTATATCGCTAGCTCTTGTACATACAATATGTATATAATGTTGTTTGATAAAATGTTTTATATAATATAATATAATGTTTTACAAGTGTACTGACAAGTGATTAAATCATTCTAGCTGCATCAGAAACCAATAAGTGTTGACTTCAACCTCTGGATCAATTCATTGTGAAATTCATGAAATGTATTTGGATAAACTAGCTCAAATTTGACATTTAAGAAGGCACACCTGTTAATACACATACAATAAACATACATACAGTTGAAGTCGGAAGTTTACATACACCTTAGCCAAATACATTTAAACTCAGGTTTTCACAATTCCTGACATTTAATCCTAGTAAAAATTCCCTGTCTTAGGTCAGTTAGGATCACAACTTTTATTTTTGTGAAAACCTGAGTCAGAATAATAGTAGAGAGAACTATTTATTTCAGCTTTTATTTCTTTCATCACATTCCCAGTGGGTCAGACGTTTACATACACTCAATTAGTATTTGGTAGCATTGCCTTTAAATTGTTTAACTTGGGTCAAACGTTTCGGGTAGCCTTCCACAAGCTTCCCACAATAAGTTGGGTGAATTTTGGCGCATTCCTCCTGACAGAGCTGGTGTAACTGAGTCTGGTTTGTAGGCCTCCTTGCTCGCACACGCTTTTTCATTTCTGCCCACAAATTTTCTATAGGATTGAGGTCAGGGCTTTGTGATGGCCACTCCAATACCTTGACTTTGTTGTACTTAAGCCATTTTGCCACAACTTTGGAAGTATGCTTGGGGTCATTGTCCATTTGGAAGACCCTTTTGCGACCAAGCTTTAACTTCAGGCCAAATGAAAAGATGCTGGAGGAGAGCTTGATGCCATCTGTCAAGCATGGTGGAGGCAATGTGATGGTCTGAGGGTGCTTTGGTGGTGGTAAAGTGGGATATTTGTACAGGGTAAAAGGGATCTTGAAGGAAGGCTATCACTCCATTTTGCAACGCCATGCCATACCCTGTGGACGGCGCTTGATTGGAGCCAATTTCCTCCTACAACAGGACAATGACCCAAAGCACAGCTCCAAACTATGCAATAACTATTTAGGGAAGAAGCAGTCAGCTGGTATTCTGTCTATAATGGAGTGGCCAGCACAGTCACCTGATCTCAACCCTATTGAGCTGTTGTGGGAGCAGCTTGACCGTATGGTACATAAGAAGTGCCCATCAAGCCAATCCAACTTGTGGGAGGTGCTTCAGGAAGCATGGGGTGAAATCTCTTCAGATCACCTCAACAAATTGACAACTAGAATGCCAAAGGTCTGCAAGGCTGTAATTGCTGCAAATGGAGGATTCTTTGACGAAAGCAAAGTTTGAAGGACACAATTATTATTTCTATGACTACATTTCCTATTCATTTTGCTATATTTCCTATTCAAACTCATGTATTTTTTCATGGAAAACAAGGACATTTCTAAGTGACCCTAAACTTTTGAACGGTAGTGTATATAATGTGTGTATACATGTATTTATACATGTGTATATATATGTGTATGTATGTATGTATATACAGTAGAATAAAAATATACTACTAACGCCTATAATAAATTCTACAGTTCTACAAAGGGAATACTGGCATATGGTGTGTTTGGGTGTTGCATTGAGGTGTTCGGAGTCACTTTGCTACAAGGGCAGACTGTTGTTATGGGGCCTTTTACATCTCCTCTTGAGTCATCAACTTCTTTGTATTCAAGCGGTATTGTCTGTGTGAGAGAGACAAAAACGCTATTAGACATTCATGGGTAGTTGTGTTCTGTCTGTTTTCCTACTTTAGCAGCATGATGTATAATGAGAAATCTCAGACACGTTAGCTAGCTAGCTACAACACACAGGTATAGTTACTCAGACTAATATGAGTCATAAGGCCTAAGTCATCACTTTACGCTTCATCAAACATTTCTCCAGTTTTGCTCCTAACGAGATGCACTTAGGCTAGTTAGCTAGCTAGCTATAACGTTAGACTACAGTACCTTTTAGGTATACAAACGAAGCTAGCTAGATATACTTGACTAGCTTGGCTTGTAGTGGTACTAGCAAGCCCTGTTACGGCTGAATTGTACTAAATTGTACTATACTGAACAACCCTGCCTCGTATAAAAAGAGGGCTTATATTTCTAGCTAGATACCGACTGCAAAACAACTAACTAGTTTGTCATTTGGCCTCCTGGTCCAGTTGGTCTAGGCTGCCGCCAGCACCCCTCTATGTGTGTGTCGAAACTTTGATGATCTGTCACACACACACGATCCATGGGGTCTGCAGTGACCCTCTCCAGTAAGAACTGTCCGTGATCTAATTTGTTGCAGCACAGACATTCCTCCTCTGTCGGCATGGCTAGACAGCACCCGCATAGGCCCACCAGTCGGTTTCTGACAGTGGCTCCCCAGTATTAGGAGCGGGGGCGGCTGCAGCGGTCGCTGCTTGCTGGTCTCGCAATTATTTATCTTGCTCCCGTGAACCTGTAGAAACTAGTACTGCCCCCGTTTTTAAAAGCCTGCCTTCAAGGGTGGGAACGCAATTGGACAAGGAAGTAGGGCTCCTGTCAGGCTGTAGTATTTACAAAGGCAGGGAAAATGAGTCAACCTAGATATCCTGCAATGTCCTGGCATATTCGAACATCGTTGCAAAGTCCAATGGCTCTATTGAACAAGTACACCATATCTACTCCCTGCTAGTGTGATTGTGCAATCAGGCGAAACACAAAGGCCACAATAATTGCTACAAAACATGACTCCATTCATTTTTAGATCAGATGGCAGGCTCAATCAACCGATGATGTCATTGGTTGAACTCTCCCTGTGCGAAAACAAAATACCGCTATAGTGCATAATTATGTCTGAAACACCTCTCATCGCTCAGATTTATGTAGGGAGACTGGGAAAAACACCCCAAATAGTGTGTAGCTGTGAAGTTTCCCTTTAACTGTTTTGAATGATTATCATGTTTTCAGGCCAGAACTGTTGTCAGGCTGATTCCCTAAAGGTTTCTCTTCAGGAAGTGGACATTTCCCATTTCTTTGGTTGTGTTTTCATAGATTAATTTAACATGCAGCAGTTACATTTAGTAGCTGATAGGAATGAATGTGAAGCCCATTTCAGTCATGTTAATGCCCAGAGTCAGCAAGGACCTGTTTTTCTGCATTGGGTTAATTATAGGCCTGACATTTCAGTTAACTTTCCGATCACATGAAGTCCACGTTTCCCATGTAACTCTTTCTACTGTCCTCATTCAAGTTCTCTCTCTTTCTCCCTCTCTCTCTTGATCTCTCTGTCTACCGTAGCTGTGTATTCCTGTAGAGTCTTGTGTAAAGCGTTTTAGCTTTAAGTAGCTAGATTTCCTCACTTGTCGTGTCGGCTAATTCCTGTAACAGGGAGCATGATTTAATGGTCTAACCAAGAGTTACTTTCCACTTCATTGATGTTTGGCCTGTGCTTCCTGCATTGATTAGAAATGCAGGGCTGGCATTCACCCATTATATGTACCATACGCTGCAGAATGATTGCACAGAATTTCCTCTTTCTTTGGCTAAAATAAACTCCCCATTGTTATGTGGGTATAACATCGATACTGGGCACAAATAATCAATTGATTAGCTTATACCATTAACCTACAGTAGACCTTACGAATGACTGAACCATTGTCCCTCTTTCATGGAGAGGCTAGTTGCAAATAGAGCATCTTTCTCCATCTTTAAACTATGGAAACTGTCTAATTGAGTGTCCCCACCACCCCAGGCTCCAAGTCCATGGACTACTCCAACGGCCTGTTTGACTGCCAGTCACCCACCTCTCCCTTCATGGGCAGCTTACGGGCGCTGCACCTGCTGGAGGACCTCCGGGGCGTGCTGGAGCTGATGGACACCGAGGAGAGGGAGGGCCTGCGCTGCCAGATCCCCGATGCCACCGCAGACAGCCTGGTGGACTGGCTGCAGCAAGGACACCTGGTGGTAAGACCAGTCAAAAGTAGTGCACTATATAGGGAATAGGGTGCTGTTTCGGATGTATCCACTCATGATCATAATGATAATCTCAGTGGGTCAATTTGGTTTAATGTATCGCATTGTGAGGACTGCAAAGTCTTCCTGGTTTCGCTGGTGAAAGAACATTTACTTTGATATCTAGCACCTACTATAAGCCATGTATATTAACTTTAAATCCCTTGTCACACCTAATGTGAGAGACACACACAAATCTGTGATTAGATTTTTAAAAAAGGAGAGGACTAAGAGAATGTCATAAAGACAGACGTACTGTACACAGACATGGGAGACGAATGTTACATTCCGTTAAAGTTCATGTTCAGCTCTGATGACATCCCCCTTGTCACATCAGTCTCCACAGCGGTGTCGCGCTACGGCTTGTGTTTGTCCAGACATGTCATGGTGTGTGTAAATATAGGCCTGCTGTTGCTGTGTCCTGATTTAGGGTGTGAAAAGGTTATAACCACACAGTGGACATCTTTTGTTGTGGCGTCTGAGTTATTCCCTCCTGTGTCACTACAGACAACCTGTTAGAAACCTGTCTGAGACTGTCGTGGGGAATCTGGGATGGTATCTTGATGAGCTCTACTGCTATTTAAAGGATACGAACGGTATGGTATGAGGGGATACATTATCACAGACATTTCCTGGTCAGGTTTGGTAGCAGAGTAGCAATATAGAAACCCTCTAAATATTGGTGAGGGGCAATGTTGGTTGGGGTTGAAGTGCCATAGGACTGCTAGAGGATCTCGCTGTACAGCAAACCAGCCAACATGCCCTTAACAAAAAAGGCAACTGGTTCGAAATGTTGGGTCTTTGTGCCGGCTAATAATAATAAATTAACGATTAAGCCTATACATTTAGCTCTCTGTGTGTGCTCTCCATTCCATTCGGTTTTGCAGCTGATTTACAGTGAAAATGTTTCTTGAACAGTCTTGGTTCAAACAAACTAGATGAAGCCCATCTGGTACATGATCAGCCTGCTCACAGTTCTTCAGCCTATCCTCACTTTGAATGTTTCAAAAACACCTCTAATATCAGGCTGCGTTGTCCAAGAACAGTGTCTCTGAATGTACAAAGCAAATATCTCCCTGAACTCTTACTGTATGATGTAGTTAGTATTCCCCTGGAAATGTGAGATAAAACCCAGGTGTTGTCACAGACCGCTGTGAGAAACAACCCACTGATATGTTGGGATTGGGAACCAACAACATGTTGCCGAGACAGCACTGAGATTTGGGCTCTGGGCCAGGGAAATGCCTGCGCTTGTGTGTAATCCTATAACTAGTCTCTGAAAATGGTCCCCTCTTCGACCATTTGAAGGTGTTGTTGGCAAAGGAAAGGGAAAATGCAACATCAATCACGCTAGCTGTCACTCGAAGACTCTCATGTTCGATTGTTGTGCGATAATTGTCCGTGTTCAAGGTACTTCAAATATGCCCTGTTCACCCTTGAAAATACTTCCGTGACCAATGGTGCCACAACACCACTCTTTAGGTTTATCTGACTTTATCTTGATACATGAAAGTAACAAAATGTCACTTTTTGGGCGACCCGACCAAATTCACATAGAAATGTGAGTTACAAAGCTATCATTCTACTTGAAAGTAAGTCTCTAAGAAATGATAGATATGTGCTATATCTATGCTTCCCATTCTTAAGTTTTGTTTTTACATCTTTTACTTTCGGTTTTGTACACCAGCTTCACACAGCTGGAACAACAATACTTTTCATTATGGAATATATATTTCATAGCGGTTTAGATGGTACAATGATTCTCTACACTATACTTGCTTTTTTTGTCACATAATCTGAAATTAGGCAAACTATTAAGAGTTTTAGCAACCAGGAAATTGCACAGCGATTTCTGCATAGTGCAACGTTAAGCACTGAGGATGTCACCAGCCTTACCAGTGTAGTAGAGGCTTAATCTTAGAACCCAAAACCACATCTTGCGTCCACGCTGGCCAGCTACTCATAACTTAATTAACATTGATGTTAAGTCTGTCACTAGGGACTATTGGAGTCTGAATGTTAACACTCACAGACCAATCCCATGTGTCACTCTCTCACTGACTCTCCATGTTGTCTTCTCTATGCCTGCCTGCAGTCCAATGGCCACCACATCTCCATGGGTGGTGACCTCTACCAGGAGAGACTGTCTCGACTGGAGGGTGACAAGGAATCCCTGGTGCTTCAGGTACTGTACAGTACACAACAACATGCCGTAGCTAGTAGCTATCCTACCCAGGCAGCATTAATGGCTCATTAAATTATGTTACAATAGTATTAATAATAATAATAATAATGTGCCATTTAGCAGATGCTTTTATCCAAAGCGACTTACAGTCATGCGTGCATACATTTTTGTGTATGGGTGGTCCCGGGGATCGAACCCACTACCTTGGCGTTACAAGCGCTGTGCTCTACCAGCTGAGCTACAGAGGACCAAGTATTGATTGGTCTAGGCTGCCGCCGTCAGTTGATCTAGGAGGTTCTGAACGTCTCCAGCACCCCTCTATCCGTGCATCGATGGTCTGTCACACACGATCCATGGGGTCTGCAGTGACGTTCTTCAGTAAGAACTGTCCTCGATCAAATTATAAGTGGCCTTTTTAGTGCAATGAAGTGAAATGAACGTAGCCTGGTCCCAGATCTGTTTGTGCTATAAGCCAAATCACAACATTGTTTGGGCATGACAACCACCATAGGAGTTGGCTATACAGCACAAACAGATCTGGGACAGGGCTATATAATGAACTTGGTGTAATAACAAAAACTCTATCAACTCCATTACTTTTCAAATACAAAGCACTATGCACCATAATAATGTTAATGTTACAATTGTAATGACAGCGTAACTACACAGGTATTAGAGTTACTTAAAGTGTTACCCTTGTGTTCCTGTGCAGGTGAGTGTGTTGACAGACCAGGTGGAGGCGCAGGGGGAGAAGATAAGGGACTTGGACATGTGTCTGGATGAACACCAGGAGAAACTGAACGCCACTGAGGAGATGCTACAACAGGTCAGTTTGGATGAGAACGGCCCCTGAAAAATGGGTCTCTGTTGAAGTTATATCGTCAACACTGCTGAACAACAAAACCCAGCAAGCAAGCCAAGCTGTGTATGTGTTTATATTTGGCGTGTTTTGTGATTTCACAGGAGCTCCTGTGCAGAACGACTCTAGAGACTCAGAAACTGGACCTAATGGCTGAGGTGTCCAACTTGAAACTGAAGCTGAACTCATTTGAGAAGGACAGACTACACTTTGACCTCAGGGACAGTGAGGTATGGGATGGGAGGCCTCTGTTTAAGGACTGATTCTTCTTACGGTCTTTCTCTCTCCCTCTCTCTTTCTGACACACACACATATACACACACACACTTACCCTTTCATGCTGCCTGACACCTGTGTGGGGGAGGGAAGGCTTGCGTCATCATGTGCTCAAAGCCGCAGTGTGTGTGTTGGGGCAATAAAAGAGACCATTCACTTCCAAGGGAATGCCAGACTTGCTATGGCCAGACGCACTGTAATTGTGTTTTGTTTGAAGGTATGAATGAGTTGCTCTTATAAGAACGTGAAGCTTCAGGGTTTTAATAATAGGAAATTGGAAGTATTTTTCCTCTGGTTGTATGGTTGCAAACAATGAACAAAAGGTTATGTTCATATCTTGTTTACGTGGAAGTTTGGAGCAAGTTTGGGGGGGGGGGGTGTATTTGGACTCCAATGAACTGTGGTGGATTCTTGGACGGCTCTCAAACATGTCATGTTATTGTTGTTATGGCACAGCTTCTCTTCCAGTCCACTGGAACAGTGAGCTGCTGTCCATTATGTTCCACTTCACAGCCTATCTGGGAGAGCAGAGCACAGAGGCACTCCCCACCAGAGGCACTTTCCTCTCACATCTCCAAACCTGCTCTGGGATTTCTACTGTCCCTGGAAAGCAGTCCCTCCAGAACACGATATGTTCTCCATGGGGATCAGTAGTAGGCCTTGGAGAATGTAGGAGAAAATTATAATATGGTTCTCGGGATAGGCTTCTTTTGATAAAAAAAAAAAAAAAAGTAACCATTTACTTTAATAAGGAGAAGCCACACACTAATGGCTCCGATGCAATAAATGTAATAAACTAACGTTTCGACAAATAAGCTGCCTTCATCAGGGTTCAAAATACTTTTTTTTTATAAAATGAAAACCAAGGCCAAGTTTTAAAGTGGAACTGGAATTCTCCAATTAACCTACAACATTGTTTTACATGTCGATGTTAGGTAAACTTGTTGAACGTGATGAAAATGCTTTTAGAACATATTAGATGTTTTTTTGAGCGCCTAGTACAAGCTAAGAGAGATATGGCCGCAGCCATATTGAAACAATGTCATGGTAATGGTAGAGCATCCGCGCACCTACTTTACTCATGGCATTTTAATTAAGACTGATCAAGAAGTGAATAAACTAAAAGCTAAAACTACCAATTTTGAGATGGGAAAAACAATAAAATACTAACAATCATGTTAACAAGCCTGTATAGTCCGGTCAAAAATCCCCTTGCATTCGTTTTTGAGCTCATTCAGCTTTAGGCTACATTACATTGATTTTAACATGGGCAGGGACATCAGATCTACTGTTACCCGACATTAACATTAGTAAGCTAGCTAAATGTCCAAAATAACAAAGCAGGTAGCTAGCATCATCAAGCCTGTATAGTCCAGTCAAAACCCCACTTGCACATGTTTTTGTGTTCATTCAGCAACAAGGTCTAGCTGTGTTAAACATTACAGTAGTTTTGACATGGTCATCGGATCGTATTGTGTTAGCCGAAGTTAGCCAGCAAGCTAGCTAACAGCAAACAAGGTTAGTAAGTTAGCTAACTGCATGGTAATGCCAACAATAATAAATAATAATATGCCATTTAGCAGACGCTTTTATCCAAAGCGACTTAGTCATGTGCGCATACATTCTTACGTATGGGTGGTCCCGGGGATCGAACCCACTACCCTGGCGTTACAAGTGCCATGCTCTACCAATTGAGCTACAGAGTACCACAATAATAGTCACATTTGCAGGCAGATTGTGTACACTATGCATAAAATAGTATTCAATATGGTTTGCAGTGAGGGACTTCAAATGTGCCAAACCTAGGAGAGGCTATCTAGCTTGATGGGCTAGAAAAACTAGTTTTCAGTCAATGCAAGCTAGCTAGCTAGTTAAGTGTCTGTTCTGAAAGAGTTAGCTGCAGACGTGTAGGTATGTTAAGTGTCTACTCCTATTAATTCAATTGCAGCTAGTTGTGATATTTACCAAATGATGCTGCCAATGTCCATAGTAAAATTCATAATCCATTGTAAAATCCTGCGCTGTAGCAAGCTGTTCTGCTAACGTCACTAGCTAGCAAAATATCCATCAATGATAGCAGAGCTTGCCGGGGTTTTGAACTAGTTGGCTAGATATGATAGCCCACCTTGCACAGTATAAATGTTTTTGTCAATTTAGCGTTCATGCCATTTTACAAAGCACTTATTTTCATATTTTTTGTTGTAAAAATAAAGACATTCTCAATGAGGCTACTAACATGCATTGTAATCTGGGCTGCCTTTCAGACGAACCATTCAAGTGATGCCATTGATGACATGTTATCAAGATGGCGGCATGCAGTAGTCAGATGAGGCCATTTTCAAAAGTTTTTACATAAATGAGTTTTTCAGTAAGGGTAGGAACATACTTTATCACATTTGGTTATCAAAATCACCTTAACTTACTAAAATGTTTCAGTTCGTCTTTAACGTATGTTACATAGCACATGATCCCAGAGGAACAAGCAATCTTACTGTATCTTACTGGTTTATCAAGCGATCAGGGTGACTGTTGCTCTATGACTCCTTTTACTTCTGAGAAAATCTCTGATTTAACAAGCATGTATACAGCTTCCCTCCTTCCCCAGTGCACTGTGGGTAATGCAGTCTTTCTCTCCCCTCTTAGGACATGGGTCTGGAGATTAATGAGCTGAGGTACAGAGTGACCGAGATGGAGAGTGAAAGACTTCAGTATGAGAAGAAACTGAAATCCACTAAGGTTAGTTATCATTAAGTAGGGTTGGGCTACCTACACTGCAGTATGTAAGCATAATTCTGCAGATAATTATCTACTTCCAAAAGGAAAACTTTTCACTGTAGCCATTTATTCTTTATACTTATATCCTCTTCTTTTGACTACTTGTCAACTCTTGGGTATCGTTGTGGCAAATTCGTCCTTATACTGATCAAAGAACCAAAGTATTTCCAGAGTTTTTGTAGAATTAAGATAGACTTTATTACAATGGACAAAGCTGAGTGGTCTGCAGAGCATCTCCTTTTCCACCTCCCAGCTCTCAGTTTATATAGTCATTTTACATACATTTTAGCTTAACCCCTCCCTCTTGGGTTGCCCCACCACTGTCTCCAGTTTCCACCTCTTGACCGCTCCGGTCTGACTTCTCTATGTATTCAGTTTGGAAACAATGGTGGTGCGACCAATCAAGCCTTGTCATGCAAAATAATGTTCAGTTTGAACTTTGTTCAACCCCGGCTCACCCTGGCTTGACCTGGAGATTGACTGTGGACATGGCAGGTCCACAATCAATCTCTCAAACATACCCAAGCCCAACCCCTCTCTCCCACCCCGTCTTGCTGTAATTAATCTAGAAGATGCCCAAGGAGAGACAAAGGGTTTAGCCTAAACTCTGGTCAACCCCGGCTCGTTCCCGGAATATGCCTAAGGAGAGCCACAGGGTCACAGTCTGGTTTCAGTCACTGATAAGATAAGACAACTGTAGAATCTGACCAGAACACGAACACAGGTCAGATGCCCATTTCACACACACAAACCCAGTGAGAGGAACCAATTCAGTTCTTGCCTAGCAACAGAGATGTACCCATGTTTAACCCTGGCTCCGTGTTCGTCATGCTGTGATTAACTTTGTTTATCTTATAGTTTACTGAAAAATCCTCATCATATCCCCCCTCTGGGACTTCATAGGTCCCACATCCTTACAAAAGTATACAGTTGAAGTCGGAAGTTTACATACACCATTTTTACTGTTGTTTTGATCAACAGGGATTTCAGCAACGGCAACACACAGCAAAAAACTATTCCCATTACTACCAGTGCTATGCTTATTATCATTGCCAGTTTAGTGAACATTGCTCCCCATTTTCCAAAAGTTAAGTCCAACCAATCCCAGGCACGTGCGTCCTGCCCAGCATTGTTCTTGACTTCCTGTCTCAATCCTTTAAGCTTGATCATTGCCTCAGAGAATGTTCCTCCTGGGGCAGTATTATTAGGAATAAACGTGCAGCACTCGCTTCCAAACATAACACAGACTCCTCCTTTTTCTGCTAGGAGCCAATCGAGAGCCTGTCTATTTTGCCAGGTCATTCTACTTGCTGCCTGTACTTGTTCTTCCAGCGCTGACAATGCTGAGGCAGTATAATTTATGAACCTCTTTTGATTGTAATATATGTAATTGATCCATTCCAAATTTTTATTAGGAATTATCCAAAGAAGTATTGGTTCAAATCCTGATTTAATCTCACTCCTAGCTTTAAATTAATTGGGAATTCCTCTAGGTTGGCCTATAGCATATATTTGTATGTTCAGATTGGCTTCATATGCCCTTTTTGATCTTTGTATTTTAGTATCTTGTATATCAACTTTTAAAGCCTTCCAGTCAACTATTACAACTTTTTGTATTAGCTGTACTCTGGCACAGATCCCTTTCCATCCTTTTGGTAATAATGTCCTTAGTTGCCCCTGACAGACCCAGAATCTGCAATGGCCACTGACTGATCCTCATATGGAGCGATTAGCGGTAATGCCAGTATCTGATTTTCGTATATTTCCGGGGTAACTATTACCCCAGTACTTGACCCTACTGCCTGATAGATTTTTAATTGAGGGGTGTTTGCATTCCAAAGGCTATCTGTATCTAGGTGCCATGTAGTTTCACATTCTCCTTTGAATTCTCCCAAATTATATAACTCGATTGTTTTATTGTAACACTCATATTTTTGCTCATATTCTATTTGATATTTCTCTGGTGCTTCCCTTTTCCTTGTTTCTATTTTAATGTCTAATTGCTTACAGTTCTCTCCCCATCCTGGTTGATTATAAAATTGTTTATATTTAGGATTTCCTAAATATGACAAACATTCTGCTGGGCAATACGGTCTTTCCGAGTTCCTTAGATGACAGAAGTTGTGGTTGAACGTAGCACAGTCCTGGTAACTGGGGATTTGGAACTACTGTTAAATCCTTTAAAGGAGATGAAGTGCATATTCGACAGTTTTCTTTCTTTAATTTTAATGTAGCATATTGTGCCCATCTATACCAGTCATTGTTTAGCACCTCATTCCATTCCCTTTCTTCTGCGTCTGGTGAGGCTCTAACAGGTAAGGGGTTTAGTGCACTTTCCCAAGGAATAACTACTTCAACAACCCTGCCCCCTGGAAATGTAGCACTTATAAGTACTACATTAAATTGTTTATCTAAGTCTTGGGCTGTTATCCTTATGTCTATGATCCACCTGTCTTTTTCTTTTATTATCTTGAGGTCACAGTTAACCCATGTGATTTCCCCATAATCCTTGTGCTGGTTCCTCCCACACCAATAATAATTTGACCCTCGTACTTAATAGCGATCCCTTTCTGTACTTCAGTTGTGGTTCCTGCTTGGGCAGGAATATACATTCTAATCTTGTCTTTCTCTTCTCTGTCTTGTTCTTGTGCTCTTTACTATAGTCAGTATGCCATTTTCCTTATTCAACTGTTCTGGTTTCCAATTTCTGTTAGGGGACTAGTCAAGGGTAGAGAAATCAACGGTGGGGAAATCTGGTGAGTCTTGGTTGTCTTGTAGGTTATTGGAGGTCTGGGATGTCTTGGAGGTCTTTTGGAGGCCAATGTTAATGTCACCTTTTAGAATCCACTGTCTTTGACTCTCGCAAAGATTCTCCAACCCCACTAAATGTAATACTTTTTCCTGTCGCAAATATAGTCAATTTCTCAGCGTAAGGAATCAGTGATATTTTATCCCAAGCATCTATTAAAAAGTAGTTTGAGACGTAGTCTCCTACATCGCCCTTAACATACATACTGTAGGGGACTTCATCAATCCTGGAAGAAAGAGTCCTACTCAAGACACATCATATAATACCGTGTTCAATTAAGAGGAAAAGACACCTTATAAAATAAACAAACCAAAAACCCCTTTCGGATAATCCAATCATTGCAACCAGTGATCTGGGTCAACAGCATCAATGTAACAGTTTTGCTTCCGTCCCTACCTGGGCTTGAACCAGGGACCCTCTGCACACATCGAAAACAATCACCCTCGAAGCACTGTTACCCATCGCTCCACAAAAGCCACGGCCTTTGCAAAGCAAGGGAAACAACTACTTCAGGGTCTCAGAGCGAGTGACTTCACCGATTGAAACGCTACTAGTGCGCACCGCTAACTAGCTAGCCATTTCACACCGGTTAAACTCACCCCCCTTTGACCTCCTCCTTTTCCGCAGCAACCTGTGATCACAGGCTAAAACATGGAAACTCTTCTATTCTTACTAGTAGACAAAAAATAAAACCCATTCTCAAACAGCGTTCTGCGTTTACCTCTATCGTAGGGTTAAAAAACTAACTTGACAACTTTCACAATCCTAGATTGCTGTTGTAGCTTTATGTTTTGGTTCAGTGTCTCTGTTAGGGTGTTGGGTCAGTAATATTTCTGTAGTGATCTCAGCTAAAAGTTTTTATATTCCTCAGTTAATGGTATCTTTCTCCCTAATATATCTTCGTACTCTGCTTCTTTCCCAAAATGCATTTTTATCCCTTGTGTTCCTTTTTAATATTATTTTATTCTCTGTTCTCTCGTCTCATTTCGCTAGACCACCCCCTATTTTACCCTAATAATATTCACGTTTCCATTTTCGTACTCTAGGTATCCCGTATCCAAATCCCTATACCTTCTTTTCCTGTCCTTCAGTATGTCTATATCATACGTTATTATTTTTATGTTTGCTGTCACTGTGTAATCCGCTATTGTATATCCCCTTATCCTATACTTAAATGCGGCTGGTTCTCGTTCTAATCTTAAAAATAAAAAAATAAAATAAATTGGTCATTTAGCAGACGCTCTTATCCAGAGCGACTTACAGGAGCAATAAGGGTTAAGTGCCTTGCTCAAGGGCACATCGACAGGTTTTTCACCTAGTCGGCTCGGGGATTAGAACCAGCGACCTTTCGGTTACTGGCACAACGCTCTTAACCACTAAGCTACCTGCCGCCCCATCTTCGTCTTGGCATTTATTCCCTAACTTTTCCTTCTTAGTTTTTCTCTTTTACTTGTCTATATCTGGACGCCTAGTTCATATCCTAAAATCTCCTACCTTCTATGTGATTACTATTTGTTTCCTTATTACTGCTCGTTTTGGAATAACCCACTGAAATTCTCTCAATACTATAGACACTTCTAATTGAGCTTCTCTTATTGTTTTCCTGTACCTACATTTTTATATATGTTCTCTCTTTCCTTCCATATATATACCTCATACGCATCCAATCCACCTTTATTGATTTGGAAATAGATCTGACGAGTTTAATCAAATGGATTATGTTTTCCCTTGCGACATAATGAAATCCCTTTACTATTATTATTATTATTTTTTTTTTTTTTTTTTTTTTTTTTAGTCATTTAGCAGACGCTCTTATCCAGAGCGACTTACAGGAGCAATTAGGGTTAAGTGCCTTGCTCAAGGGCACATCGACAGATTTTTCACCTAGTTGGCTCGGGGATTAGAACCAGCGACCTTTCGGTTACTGGCACAACGCTCTTACCCACTAAGCTACCTGCCGCCCTTACCCACTAAGCTACTACACCACCTTAGCTCCGCAATGAGTGACAGTCATATAATGCTTAACCTTATCTCTATCAAATGATCTATGTATTCTTTCCCACCCCTCACGTACGTCTGTTTTGAGTGCGCAAGTTAGTATATTTAATATTATTCCACTTATTACTTCATCAAATCTCTAGTAATCGATTACACGCACATAAAATTCACCATATCGTCATATATTCACATCAACCAATCAATTTGCGTTTTTAATGATTCTCCATTGCCACACATCCACTTATCACAATCTACTCCCAGCCGAACCAAAAACAACACTTCAGATTGCGAATCATTTTCCACATTTATACCACTCCCATATCACATTCACACAATGTTATTCTCAAACACACTTAATCACTATTTGTATAACCTGCAGGAATATATTCTTCTATAAAAGGCCCCAAATTTGGAATGTCAACCCTATCACATTTACCATTTTACTATAATCAATTTTACCATCCTAAATCCCATCTAAGTTTTCCAAATCGAATGGCCGAAACAAACTCTAAAAGATTGGCCGAAATACAATGTCTAGATGTCATACAACCACACCAGTACAGATAAGCAGCCGCTCGTGCCAACATGAATCGAACAGAATGGCCAGCAGGATGAACAAATTAATCAAATGAATTGAACAAATGCACCAGACGAACAACCAAGTGACCTCGATGAATTGAATGGCCGAATTTAGTCAGACCAGTTGACCAAGATGAACGGATTGCTTTCGCAAACTCGAACAGGTCCAATAAAACCAGTATAAAAAAGTATTTGATCCCCTGCTGATTTTGTACGTTTGCCCACTGACAAAGAAATTATCAGTCTATAATTTTAATGGTATGTTTATTTGAACAGTGAGAGACAGAATAACAACAAAACAATCCAGAAAAATGCATGTCAAAAATGTTATGAATTGATTTGCATTTTAATGAGGGAAATAAGTATTTGACCCCCTCTCAATCAGAAAGATTTCTGGCTCCCAGGTGTCTTTTATACACGTAACGAGCTGAGATTAGGAGCACACACTTAAAGGGAGTGCTCCTAATCTCAGTTTGTTACCTGTATAAAAGACACCTGTCCACAGAAGCAATCAATCAGATTTCAAACTCTCCACCATGGCCAAGACCAAAGAGCTCTCCAAGGATGTCAAGGACAAGATTGTAGACCTACACAAGGCTGGAATGGGCTACAAGACCATCGCCAAGCAGCTTGGTGAGAAGGTGACAACAGTTGGTGCGATTATTCGCAAATGGAAGAAACACAAAATAACTGTCAATCTCCCTCGGCCTGGGGCTCCATGCAAGTTCTCACCTCGTGGAGTTGCAATGATCATGAGAATGGTGAGGAATCAGCCCAGAACTACACAGATCTTGTCAATGATCTCAAGGCAGCTGGATCATAGTCACCAAGAAAACGATTGGTAACACACTATGCCGCGAAGGACTGAAATCCTGCAGCGCCCGCAAGGTCCCCCTGCTCAAGAAAGCACATATACAGGCCCGTCTGAAGTTTGCCAATGAAAATCTGAATGATTCAGAGGAGAACTGGGTGAAAGTGTTGTGGTCAGATGAGACCAAAATGGAGCTCTTTGGCATCAACTCAACTTGCCGTGTTTGGAGGAGGAGGAATGCTGCCTATGACCCCAAGAACACCATCCCCACCGTCAAACATGGAGGTGGAAACATTATGCTTTGGGGGTGTTTTTCTGCTAAGGGGACAGGACAAGAAGTGGCTCAAGAAGAAGCACATTAAGGTCCTGGAGTGGCCTAGACAGTCTCCAGACCTTAATCCCATAGAAAATCTGTGGAGGGAGCTGAAGGTTCGAGTTGCCAAACGTCAGGCTCGAAACCTTAATGACTTGGAGAAGATCTGCAAAGACGAGTGGGACAAAATCCCTCCTGAGATGTGTGCAAACCTGGTGGCCAACTACAAGAAAAGTCTGACCTCTGTGATTGCCAACAAGGGTTTTGCCAACAAGTACTAAGTCATGTTTTGCAGAGGGGTCAAATACTTATTTTCCTCATTAAAATGCAAATCAATTTATAACATTTTTGACATGCGTTTTTTTGGATTTTTTTTGTTGTTATTCTGTCTCTCACTGTTCAAATAAACCTACCATTAAAATTATAGACTGATCATGTCTTTGTCAGTGGGCAAACGTGCAAAATCAGCTTGGGATCAAATACTTTTTTCCCTCACTGTACAAATACTATTCCCCGTTCATTCAGTCCTCTGGTTTTTACACCAAAGCTGTATCCACGGTCCTTATATAGAAATACTTATCTTACAATAACACCTACCCGTATAACCCCCTTCCTGATACACACAGAGACGGCTATATCCATAGGACGTCACTTATCTTACAATGCCTACCCGTGCAGTCCGCTATCGATACTTCTTCTAACACAATAGTGCGGTAGCCATAGGACGTAACTCATATACAAAAATCAAAATCAACATTGCATGCATGCTTATTTCTCATTCGAACAAAAACTCTGTACTTTTCCTAAACTTAGCCCATAATTCTGGAGAGACCCGGTACCTGACATTCAGAATCAGCCGAGTGAACCACACAATTTCTATACTAAAAGTAAGAACTCTGCTTACCTCTGTTTACAGTGGGCTCTGTGGTTGTGTGATTCGTTCAGCCTCCTTCCAAATAGCGCAGCAACCCTATGGTTTCTTTTTCCAGTCCCTTCGTGGTCGGCAATTATGTTCAAATTCGTTCTTATACTGATCAAAGAAACAAAGTATTTCCAGAGTTTTTGTAGAATTAAGATAGACTTTATTACAATGGACAAAGCCGAGTGGTCTGCAGAGCATCTCCTTTTCCACCTCCCAGCTCTCAGTTTACATAGTCATTTTACATATATTTTAGCTTAACCCCTCCCTCTTGGGTTCCCCCACCACTGTCTCCAGTTTCCACCTCTTGACCACTCTGCCCACTTCCTTAGTTTATGATAGTGGCAAAATCTGACTTCTCCTCTATGTATTCAGTTTGGAAACAATGGTGGTGTGACCAATCAAGCCTTGTCATGCAAAATCATGATCAGTTTGAACTCTGTTCAACTCCGGCTCACCCTGGCTTGACCTGGAGATTGACTGTGGACATGGCAGGTCCACAATCAATCTCTCAAACATACCCAAGCCCAACCCCTCTCTCCCACCCCGTCTTGCTGTAATTAATCAAGAAGACGCCCAAGGAGAGACAAAGGGTTTAGCCTGAACTCTGTTCAACCCCGGCTCGTTCCCGGAATATGCCTAAGGAGACCCACAGGGTCACAGTCTGGTTTCAGTCACTGATCAGATAAGACAACTGTAGAATCTGACCAGAACACGAACACAGGTCAGATGCCCATTTCACACACACACAAACCCAGTGAGAGGAACCAATTCAGTTCTTGCCTAGCAACAGAGATGTACCCATGTTTAACCCTGGATCCGTGTTCGTCATATTGTGATTAACTTTGTTTATCTTATAGTTTACTGAAAATTCCTCATCAGTATCCCCTCCTCCTTTTTGGTGTCTCTTCTCTTATGACATCTCTCTTTTTCTCTCTCTTTCCTTGGTTTACCTCCCTCTCCACTGCTACTAGTCGTTAATGGCTAAGCTTTCTAGCCTGAAAATCAAAGTGGGCCAGATGCAGTATGAAAAACAGAGGAAGGAGCACAAACTACAGGCACTGAAGGTTGGCTTCTCCCAGGGTTTCTGCTTGTTGCCATCTGATATGGGGTTTTGGTCTTTCTACTTTTTACTTTGGTTTAGTTTTTGTTTTTTGAGCAAGAATCTTTCAACTGGTGTTTTTTGTGTTTTGTTTTTACATATTTCCAGATGAGAAAATGTACAGTCTTTTTTGGTGCCAGTGAAAAAGCCAAAGAACTTAAACATATCAATGTAAACCCTGAAATACACCTTCCTTTAGGTGACACCCACAAGGCACCAGTTTAAGCATACTGTGCATTCGGAAAGTATTCAGACCCCTTGACTTTTTTCACATTTTGTTATGTTACAGCCTTATTCTAAAATGGATTAAATAAAACATTTACCTCATCAATCTACACACAATACCCCATAATGATAAAGCAAAAACAGGTTTTTAGAAATGTTTGCAAATGTTTTAAAAAATAAAAAAAGATACGTTCTTGCCATAAGTATTCAGACCCTTTGCTATGAGCCTCGAAATTGAGCTTGGGTGCATCCTGTTTCCATTGATCATCCTTGAGATGTTTCTACAACTTGATTGGAGTCCACCTGTGGTAAATTCAATTGATTGGACATGATTTGAAAAGGTACACATCTGTCTATATAAGGTCCCACAGTTGACCGTGCATGTCAGAGCAAAAACCAAGCCATGAGGTTGAAGGAATTGTCTGTAGAGCTCCGAGACAGGATTGTGTCGAGGCACAGATCTGGTGAAGGGTACCAAAACATGTCTACAGCATTGAAGGTCCCCAAGATCACACAGTGGCCTCCATCATTCTTAAATGGAAGAAGTTTGGAACCACCAAGACTCTTCCTCGAGCTGGCCGCTTGGCCAAACTGAGCAATCGGGGGAGAAGGACCTTGGTCAGGGAGGTGACTAAGAACCCGATGGTCACTCTGACAGAGCTCCAGAGTTCCTCTGTGGAGATGTGAGAACCTTCCAGAAGGACAACCATCTCTGCAGCAGTCCACCAATCATGCCTTTATGGTAGAGTGGCCAGACGGAAGCCACTCCTCAGTAAAAGGCACATGACACCCCGCTTCGAGTTTGCCAAAAGGTAGCTAAAGGACTCTCAGACCATGAGAAACAAGATTCTCTGGTCTGATGAAACAAAGATTGAACTCTTTGGCCTGAATGCCAAGCGTCACGTCTGGAGGAAACCCCTATGATGAAGCATGGTGGTGGCAGCATCATGCTGTGGGGATGTTTTTCAGCTAGTTAGGATCAAGGGGAAAGATGAACGGAGCAAAGTACAGAGAGATCCTTAATGAAAACCTGCTCCAGAGCGCTCAGGACCTCAGACTGGGGCGAATGTTCACCTTTCAACAGGACAACGACCCTAAGCACCCAGCCAAGACTACACAGGAGTGGCTTCGGGACAAGTCTCTGAATGTCCTTGAGTGGCCCAGCCAGAGCCCAAACTTGAACCCGATCTAACATCTCTGGAGAGACCTGAAAATAGCTGTGCAGCGATGCTCCCCATCCAACCTGACAGATCTTGAGAGGATCTGCAGAAAATAATGGGAGAAACTCCCCAAATACAGGTGTGCCAAGCTTGTAGCGTCATTCCCAAGAAGATTTGAGGCTGTAATTGCTGCCAAAGGTGCTTCAACAAAGTACTGAGTAAAGGTTCTGAATACTTATGTAAATGTGATTTTTCCGTTTTTTATTTTCAATACATTTGCAAAAATGTCTAAAAACCTTGCTTTGCTTTGTCATTATGGGGTATTGTGTGTAGATTGATGAGGTGATATATTTTTTTTACACCATTTTAGAATAAGCCTGTAAGGTAACAAAATGTGGAAAAAGTCAAGGGGTCTGAATACTTTCTGAATGCGCTGTATACTGTAGCACATGTAAACCACAGGTATGTCTTAATTGTAGCTTTCTTTGCCCTCATTTGGAAGTCTGTTTAGCTGTTTCTTTCTTTCTTTTCCTCCCTCCCTTTTTCTCATGGATGAAATGTCATCTGAAAAATCGTTTACTTTATCCATTTCCTGTTTAGTTTTTTAGTTTTTAAAGAATCCATGCTTGGTGTTCTATCCCATGCCTGGTCTCAGATCTGTTTGTGCTGTTTTGCCAACACCTGTTGTCATTGTCACGTCAATTGAGTTGGCAAGACGACACACACAGGCCTGGGACCAGGCTATTTTGACACTGCCATGTAAAACGGCTCCTCCAGCACTTGCTGAGACATCAACCACACCAGTCCATTGCACTAACCACCTCATCCACACCTCCCCCTCTCAAACACACACACACACACCCAGAGCAGGTGTGATCGTCATTGTCAAGTCAGCATCTGAATGATTGTTGTGGTTTGTTTGTGGTGGTGGGTGTTGGGGGTAGAAGAGGGGGAGATGTTAAGTCAGTGGCCACATTCCTGGCTGACTATGTTGCAGACGCCTGCCAGATCTCACAACGCCTGCATAGGTGGTTAACATATCAGTTAACCGCACCATATGACATAGTAATCTGATGCTCTACTGCACAGTCGATGACGTGGCACACAACCATTGGTTGATGCAATGCAACGTCTGCAATTTAGTCGGTCTGGAACGCAACAAGTGTTTTTTGGGAGGATGTCCCTGAGTAACTGTTGTGTGTTGAACAGGAGGAGCTGGCGACGCTGAGGAGGCAGTTGGAGGGAAGGGACGGAGAGCTGAGGAGGTTACACGGTGAGACTGGGTTCAGAGCCATCACGCCGGGTGGCATGGACAGTGGAGACAGAGGTGGGATTATGGACCATAGTTCACTGTTTCTCTCTGTCTGTGTCTTTACTCTATGGGGCGTTTCCCGGACACAGATTAAGCCTAGTCCTAGACTAAAAGCATGAAGGGCGGCAGGTAGTCTACGGTTAAGAGCATTGGGCCAGTAACCAAAAGGTTGTTGGTTCGAATCCCCAAGCCAACTAGGTGAAAAATCTGTCTGAGCCCTTGAGCAAGGCACTTAACCCTAATTGCTCCAGGGTCGCCGTCAACAATGGCTGATCCCTGGCCATGACCCCACTCTCCACGAGTGTTTCAAGTAGTGGGATATGCAAAAAAACATAAAAAATCCAATAGGACAATGTAAGCACCCACCTAATTATTATAATACTGTATTATTATTATTATGTATTTCGAAAGTGGTTCTTTGTCCAAGACTAGCCTAAATCTGTGTCTGGGAAACCAACCCTATAAGACAAACATATACCAGTTCCATTAAGCACAGATGATAACATTTTGGTAACACTTTACTTAAAGCCGACAGTTATAATGCATTATAACGTGTTATAAGCATGTCTTATTATGCTTAAAAAATATTGTCTCTGAAAAATCTGTGTCATATTTTGTAACCAATCAACATTATTTAAAATATTCCAGTCTTGACCGAAGTCGTGATGGACAGTCTTCAGAAACTGCAGCCAGTTTTTGTTTCATACAGTAATTCTGTGTCCTGTTTAGTCTCTCACCCAGATGAAACTCTTAAAAAGAGGCTGAAAGAGAAACGTAAGGTTATGGGTTTTATCAATGCTTGTATTTATTATTATTTGCTCTTGCACAACTGTCACTGTTGCATGTATGGGCATGAATGACCCATCTGAACCTTGCTTGTCCATAACCCATTGGAAAGCTATTTAATACAGTGTATACTCTTTGAAATCGTTTTATTATCAGTTCAGCCACCGGTATTTTAGAACTCAAAGAAGTGAATGAAAAGATGACATCAGTGGTTTATATTGCAGAAAGGTTGGCCTCTATGTACTGTAAGAATGGTAAAGTAAGTTGACTTAATGGAAATATCTTAAAGGTGAAATCTGTTAGTTTTCTGTCCTCCGTGGCAACCAGATGAAGTTCAAATGCAAAGAGTGAAACGCAACCTACACACAACAACAAGAAATATATGCTGTTCAAATTAATTAACCTGCGCCTCTTTGGTATTGTGATTTCAACTGCCTCAAAAACTTTCTACACGACATATTGATTACAATGCGAATCAAACTTCCGGATTGTGCCTTTAAGACTGCCCTAAGGAATAAGAAAGACACTCTCTTACGTATTTATTTGGAAATAAAACGTTTTATTTATACTCCAGCATTTTGGATTTGAGATCAAATGTTTTATATGAGGCGACAGTACAGAATTTCACCTTTATTTGAGGATATTTTGATACATACAGTGCATTCGGAAAGTATTCACACCCCTTGACTTTTTCCACATTTTGTTAGATTACAGCCTTATTCTAAAATGGATTAAATTAATTTTTTTCTCATCAATCTACACACAATACCCCATTATGACAAAGTGAAAACAGGTTTTCAGACCCTTTGCTATGAGCCTCGAAATCTAGCTCAGGTGCATCCTGTTTCCATTGATCATCCTTGAGATGTTTCTACAACCTGATTGGAGTCCACCTGTGGTAAATTCAATTGATTGGACATGATTTGGAAAGGCACACACCTGTCTATATAAGGTCCCACAGTTGACAGTGCATGTCAGAGCAAGAACTAAGCCATGAGGTCAAAGGAATTGTCTGTAGAGCTCTTAGAGAGGATTGTGTCAAGGCACAGATCTGGGGAAGGGTGCCAAAACATTTCTGCAGCATTGAAGGTCCCCAAGAACACAGTGGCCTCCATCATTCTTAAATGGTAGAAGTCTTCCTAGAGCAGGCAGCCTGGCCAAACTAAGCAATCGGGGGAGAAGGGCCTTGGTCAAGTAGGTGACCAAGAACCCGATGGTCACTCTGACAGAGCTCCAGAGTTCCTCTGTGTAGATGGGAGAACCTTCCAGAAGGACAATCATCTCTGCAGCACTCCACCAATCAGGCCTTAATGGTAGAGTAGCCAGACAGCAGCCACTCCTCAGTAAAAAGCACATGACAGCCCGCTTGGAGTTTGTCAAAAGGCACCTAAAGACTCAGACCATCAGAAACAAGATTGTCTGGTCTGATGAAACCAAGATTGGCCTGAATGCCAAGCGTCATGTCTGGAGGAAGCCTGGCACCATCCCTAGGGTGAAGCATGGTGGTGGCAGGATCATGCTGTGGGGATATTTTTCAGCGGCAGGGACTGGGAGACTAGTCAGGATCGAGGGAAAGATGAACGGAGCCAAGTACAGAGAGATCCTTGAAGAAAACCTGCTCAGGACCTCAGACTGGGGCGAAGGTTCACCTTCCAACAGGACCTAAGCACACAGCCAGGACAACGCAGGAGTGGCTTCAGGACAAGTCTCTTAGAATTTTTCAATTTAAATTATTATATAAAATTCTTGCTACCAATAGAATGTTATTTATATGGGGGATACAATCTTCCCAGCTCTGCAGATTTTGCTGCGAAGAGACAATCAATAGGTCATTTGTTTTGGTACTGTCCATTTGTAGCTTGTTTTTGGACACAGGTCCAGGAATGGCTAAAGGATTGCAACATTTACCTGGAGCTAACCCTGCAGATAGCATTACTGGGTGGTCTGAAAAGTCAATCGATCAATAATATAATAATACTTTTAGCAAAAATGTTTATTTTCAATTTACATCTGTAGAAAGAATGAGAATAGAAAGGGTCAGAACTTTTGTAAAACATCACAGTACAGTTGAAAAATATATGGCAAATAGAAATCCAATATGGATGGTGTTAAGAGATGGGTGGTGTTGAAGGATGGGACTTTTAACAACTAACAACAACTAATAACAACAAGATAACTAATAATGTAAGCATACTATGTCCATAATAAGTATATAGGTTATAGGTTGAGAGCTTTTGTGAAAGAGCACAGTTAGAAAGATGCAAAGAAGCAAACCGGATGGACATCATGAAAATGATCGGAGAGGTTGAGGGTAGAGGAAGTTCAGGAGTAAAAACAAACAAAATATAATTATTGTAAAATTGACTGTGTCCATAAAATGTATGTATAAGCTGGAAGTAGAGGCCTAAGCATTGTTGCTTACTCCAATTAGGGAAGGGGTGGTGGGGTTGGAAAGTAATAAAGGGAAATATATTTTTTAAAGGAAATGTATATGTATGTACATTTGTGAGGGGAAAAAAGTATTTGATCCCCTGCTGATTTTGTACGTTTGCCCACTGACAAAGAAATGATCAGTCTATAATTTTAATGGTAGGTTTATGTGAACAGTGAGAGACAGAATAACAACAAAAAAATCCAGAAAAACGCATGTCAAAAATGTTGGAAAGTAATGAAGGGAAATGTATTTAAAAAAAGGAAATATGGGGGATTGGAAGTGATGCAGACAATTACATTGATGGAAGTTACAATCTATCTGCAATATTAGAGCTGATCTACCCCCTAATAAAAATAAAAAAATTAAAAAGTATTTGAATGTCCTTGAGTGGCCCAGCCAGAGGCCGGACTTGAACCCGATCGAACATCTCTGGAGAGACCTGAAAATATTTGTGCAGCGATGCTCCCCATCCAACCTGACAGAGCTTCAGAGGATCTGCAGAGAAGAATGGGAGAAACTCCCCAAATATAGATGTGCCAAGCTTGTAGCGTCATACCCAAGAAGACTCAAGGCTGTAATCGCTGCCAAAGGTACTTCAACAAAGTACTGAGTAAAGGGTCAGAATACTTATGTAAATGTGATCTTTCAGTTTTTATTTTTGCTTAGTCATTATGGGGTATTGTTTGTAGATTGATGAGGGGAATTATTATTTTTTGAATCCATTTTAGAATAAGGCTTTAACGTAACAACATGTAGGAAAAGGTCAAGGGGTCTGAATACTTTCAGAATGAACTGTATCCATTTTACCGTTCAGAAATTAAGCACTGTATGTGGAGCGGCAGGTAGCCTAGCGGTTAGAGCGTTGGGCCAGTAACCGAAAGGTTGCTGGTTTGAATACCCGAGCCGACAAGGTGAAAAATCTGTCGATGTCCCCTCGAGCAAGGCACTTAACCCTAATTTGCTCCAGGGGCACGGTACTAATATGGCTGACCCTGTAAAACAACACATCACTGCACCCATCAGCGACTATAAAACATGTTTTATTATTGTACCTAGTGCCTCCATTTTTGAAGGTATCATAAGTATTTGGACAAATTCACTTATAGTGTATAACATTTTGGAATACGTTTAGTATTTGGTCCCATATTCCTAGCACGCAATGACTACATCAAGCTTGTTTGTGACTCTACAAACTTGCTGGATGCATTTGCAGTTTGTTTTGGTTGTGTTTCAGATGATGTTGTGCCCAATATAAATGAATGGTAAATAATGTATTGTGTCATTTTGGAGTCACTTTTATTGTAAATAAGAATAGAATATGTACCTGAACACTTCTACATTTAATGTGGATGCTACCATGATTACGGATAGTCATGAATGAATCGTGAATACTGATGAGTGAGAAGATGACAGAGGCATAAATATCACAACCGAAACAAACTGCAAATTCATCCAACAAGTTTGTAGATTCACAAGCTTAATTTAGTCATTGCGTGCTAGGAATATGGGACCAAATACTAAACTTTTGACTAAATGTTATACACTATAAGTGAATTTGTCCAAATACTTATGATACCTTCAAAAAGGGAGGCACTAGGTACAATAATAAAACATGTTTTATAGTCACTGATGGGTGCAGTGATGTGTTGTTTTACAGGGTCAGCCATATTAGTACCGTGCCCCTGGAGCAAATTACTGTCCAAATAAACACGTAGGGGAGTGTCTATAAGATGATTTCCTGTCTACATGTCAAAAACGTCCCTTTCTGCCACCTGTCATGTCATGGATGCCAGCTCACTGTTCATTCTGTGCTGTCATCCTCCTGCTTTCTCCTACAACCAACAATAATCACCTCCTTTTAACACAGGCCTCTCCTCCTCACCCTTTCCGTACCCCACTCTCACCACTTGCTCCCTCCATCAACACCCAGCATGCTGTCTGCTAACCCTCATAATCATCCTTGTCCTCTTCACAATGTCTCCTCTCATCATGTCTTTATTGTGACGGCTATAGAACAGCACATTGATATGGCTGTACCCACCAAGTCCAAATCATCCACCTCAAGGTTCCCTCAACTGTGTTAGATGTGGTGCTTATCTCACTGTGAGACTAGGAAGTGGTTAGACTACATGGACAGGGAGCCAAAATGTCCCTCAGGAGCTATCCCTGTCTGTTTAGATAGTACTGTTGCAGACAGAGACCCCACTCTGAATAGAGATATACTGTTGTACCATAGATCACTATGGATGAGTCAGTCAGGGGACCCCAGACATACCTTTGCCCAGAGTTGACCCTGTTGACTGCTATATATTCTCTGGCTGAAATCCTGTTCTTTACCCTCCAGATGTGGAAGTGCAGAGAATGAAAAAAGCGGTGGAGTCACTGATGGCAGCCAATGAGGAGAAGGTACAGTGAACTACAGTTGACCCCCCCCCCCCACCCCATCTCATTACTCTCGGATAGTTTGTCTTGTCAAGTTTAATGTGACAGGCCAAAGAAGAGGTTACAACCTCTCCGAACCTCTGTGCCCCTAAAAAGAAGGAAAATAAACTCTCTGTACCTTGTGACCTGGCTTGACCTTTGACCTTTATGTGACCCCTCTGCACCTGTAGGATCGTAAGATTGAGGAGCTGAGGCAGTCGCTGCTGCACTACAAGAAGGTCCAGGACATGGTGATGTCAGTGCAAGAGAAGAAAGGTTCGAGAAACAATGTTCTATTTCTTAAACCATGTTCTATCACATTGTTTTATCTCTGAGAGAAACACTTGTGTTCATTAGGTTTATGTGTCTAAGATCAAAGAAGTAACTGCAAACAATGCTGACCCTGTGAATGATCAGTCAGTTTCAGTTTAAGTAATGATACAGAAGTGATTTGTAAGAGCAGATAGAAGTGTTCTTAAGGTCAATATGTAAAAAAATGTCAACTTCAAAGCTTCACATTTCTGACAGTGGACTCTAATAGAATGCCCAACTCTGAACTCTCTCCTAGGCTACATAAAAATCTGACTGCTCAAAATAACTCTTTCATCTTCAATTCCAGACAAAACCAAAGATGGTGAGAGTGACGAGAGTAACAGCGACAACTCCCTCTCCATGATGTCAACGACGACCACCCCGGTTGCCCTGGAGTCGGAGAGGCACGCGCTAGCCGGAGTCGAGGAAGTAGCAGGGAAGAGCCCAGACGAGGTACAGGATTACATGATGATTTATAGATTGACTATAACAGGCCAAGGCCCTCAGATCACAGGAACAAATTATATTTCTATGAATGAATGTGTCATCCGCATTAGACCTTTTCAAAAAGCCTTCAGATGTCCTCCAGCCAATGAAACAGCCAATAATGACACATGCTGTGATTTAGATTTCACACTTCTGAACCAGGTGTTGAGTCACTTTGTCAAATTAGTCTGATAACATTCAAGGTAACTTTGCAGTGACACTTTGGATGGTTGTCTGTTTGAATTATGACAAGCACCATTGTCTTGACTGCTCGTTACCCTTAATCTACTAAATCGTGAAAACACCTTGACACGACAGAGAAACGTAACATATGAGGTTGATGGCCCTCTCCTTCAATGCGTAGCTGGAGACGCACTATGGAGCTACTGAAGTGTCTTCGCCCACACCCAGCCCTACAGTCCTGTCAGCCTGCGATCTACAGAGGGGGCCAGAGCTTGACCAAGCTGAACCTGAGAGGTGAGCTGAACGAGATGTTTATTTATAGTCTTTGAAATGGGCTTCGGCTAAACCTGTGGGACAATTCCCACATTTCCTCCAGCACAACATTAGTGTTTGGTTTTGGGTGTCTGTCCAGTGCTGTTTTTCTTTTTACTAGGAACCAAACGGGACAAAACGGGAACGGACCTACGTGAATTTCTCCAATAAAAGCTACTGTGTGCACTAATACACTCCTGTTGATGAACAAAGTTAGTTTGTCCCTGAGCAAAGTGAGCTGACTAGGAAAGAGAGATGTTGTGAATGGTGTGTAAACCTACCTCCTGAAATGAGACCGGGCTAAGGAAAAGGTCAATACCTAGGCAAGATATCATGCCTCATCTTGCCTTAGCGTGGTAAATGGGGCATAATTGATGACATTTGGACACCACAAGGTCCAAGGTGTCCCACAAGGGTGTCTACATCAGCTTGACTGAAAAATAAGGCTTCCTATGACAAATATCTATAGCCTCCCCTCCCAGGTTTGACCAGGTGTCCCACAAGGTGTCCCACAGTGTAGCATGCAGCAGGCAGCTCACAGCATGTCATCCTTTTGCTTCAAGCTTCTGCTTTCTGTCAGAATTCCTTCCTGCCAGTGGTTCAGTACCGTACATTGACCACACCACTTTGGCACATTGACCAGGTCCAAGTGTTGTAGTATTCATTGTGTTGAGCTTTGTCATTTCAGGACCCTGGATATCCCAAAGTCAGGGAGTCAGGATAACTTGTATGTCAGCAACAGCGAAAAGGTAAAGATATTTCTGAATTCCCTTGAAGGGGCAGTCATCATCCCTCAGTTCTAAAGTCATCATTGAATTTCATCATTAACACTAAATCCCATATCATCATCTGTGCCAGATTACATTGGTGATTAAAGAAAAGCCAACAGAGGTGAGTCTATTCTCAACAGTCTTTTTTCCATATTTCGGGGTCAGACACTTCATTCTTTGCTTATCCTCTCTATCATTTACATTATTTTCCTCCTTGGCCTCATCCGTCTTGTTAGAAGGCTGACAATCTATTCCTCCTTCTGAAGGTTAGCATCCTCAGTAAGGCTAGTGTGTGTGTGCACGTGTCATCTTGGTTTCATTGCATGCGTTTGATTGCCTTTTATCATGTTGAATTGAAATTGATCAATCACCCTTTTCACTTAAAGCCAACTCTGCACTGTCAGTTATTTTCAAATGCAATTTCCTACAAATTGTTTTATTTATTACTGCATGTGTGTGATGTGACATGGTTCTGGCATTGTGTGAACTGATTTTGCAGATAGAGGTTTTTACTTGCAATGACTGTGATATGTGTTTGTTTTTTACCTACTGTACCTTAGTTGAATGCACTGATTGTAAGTCACTCTGGATAAGAGCGTCCGCTAAATGACTAAAATGTCAAATTGACGTGTCAACTCTGTATTTTGCTACTGTTCAGAATAAGGCTGTGGAGGAGATCAGTAAGATCAGCGAGCGCCCGCCAAAGTCTCCCTCTTCATCTCGCCCGGAGGACGACAGCTTTGGTACCAAGAAGGCTCGCTCCTCCTTCGGCCGAGGCTTCTTCAAGATCAAGGGGGGCAAGAGGACAGCCAGCGCCCCTAACCTGGGTAAGAGAGGGTGGATGGATGGCCTAGTGTGCGTGAATGGGCTGTGGGTCTCAGGTGGAAGCTTTTTGGGAACAGGTCCCATATTCACAAACGACTGAGGATCAGGTCCTGCCCGTCCATATATACATTTACATTTACATTTTAGTCATTTAGCAGACGCTCTTATCCAGAGCGACTTACAGGAGCAATTAGGGTTAAGTGCCTTGCTCAAGGGCACATTAACGTCATTTAGCAGACGCTCTTAGCCAGAGCGACTCACAAATTGGTGCGTTCACCCTATAGCCAGTGGGATAACCACTTTACAATTTGGGGGGGGTTAGAAGGAACACTTTATCCTATCCCAGGTATTCCTTAAAGAGGTGGGGTTTCAAATGTCTCCGGAAGGTGGTGAGTGACTCCGCTGTCCTGGCGTCGTGAGGGAGCTTGTTCCACCATTGGGGTGCCAGAGCAGCGAACAGTTTTGACTGGGCTGAGCGGGAGCTATGCTTCCGCAGAGGAAGGGGAGCCAGCAGGCCAGAGGTGGATGAACGCAATGCCCTCGTTTGGGTGTAGGGACTGATCAGAGCCTGAAGGTACAGAGGTGCCGTTCCCCTCACTGCTCCATAGGCAAGCACCATGGTCTTGTAGCGGATGCGAGCTTCAACTGGAAGCCAGTGGAGTGTGCGGAGGAGGGGGGTGACGTGAGAGAACTTGGGAAGGTTGAACACCAGACGGGCTGCGGCATTCTGGATGAGTTGTAGGGGTTTAATGGCACAGGCAGGGAGGCCAGCCAACAGCGAGTTGCAGTAGTCCAGACGGGAGATGACAAGTGCCTGGATTAGGA
This sequence comes from Coregonus lavaretus, assembly GCF_964263955.1. Taxonomy (NCBI): domain Eukaryota; kingdom Metazoa; phylum Chordata; class Actinopteri; order Salmoniformes; family Salmonidae; genus Coregonus; species Coregonus lavaretus. Next base: position 19,209,312 of record NC_139998.1, on the reverse strand, counting down.
CCTGTGCCGCTTCCTGTGTAAGGCAGGGTCGTACTCTCCGAATGTTGTAGAGCATGAACCTGCAGGAGCGGGTCACCGCCTTGATGTTGGCGGAGAACGACAGGGTGTTGTCCAGGGTCACGCCTAGGCTCTTCGCACTCTGGGAGGAGGACACAGCGGAGTTGTCAACCGTGATGGCGAGATCATGGAACGGGCAGTCCTTCCCCGGGAGGAAGAGCAGCTCCGTCTTGCCAGGGTTCAGCTTGAGGTGGTGATCCGTCATCCATACTGATATGTCTGCCAGACATGCAGAGATGCGATTCGCCACCTGGTTATCAGAAGGGGGAAAGGAGATATATAATCGTGTTCATTATTATATATATATAATCGTGTTCATTATTATCTTAAAGGCAAAACTGATCCTAGATCTGCACTCTTACTCTGAGATGCTTTTTAAATACGGGCCCAAATATAACACTGCTACTCAATGGTTTCTGACGGTTATTTTGCTTCTTTTGGGCTATTTTGACTTGTATGGTGTGGTATGTTGTGCATTTTGACCAGTTTGACATGTATAATTAGGGATATTGTAGTCTTTGTGTTATTCTTTGTTTTTAAATATATATACAGTATATATACACAACAACATTTCTTTCTCTGAGCAATTGTATTAGTATAGAATAATGTAATTTCCACATTTGTTGGAGCATAGAATATAGCCCAGTATTTGAATTATTTATTTTATACAGTCATTGCTCATCTTTATCAAGGGTGTCAATAAATTCGGACCCCACATGTTTCTGACACTTAATTCAGACAGTAAGGAAATTAGAGGGGTAGAAAGGCAAGTGGGAGAAACTATGGAAAGGGTTTACACAGGGAGTCATATCTGACATGCAGGGGAGTGGTACCACACCGGCTCTGCACGTTCTTTGTTTTAATGCTGAAGACTGAGCGGTTCTTTCCAAAGAGCTTGGTTTTTCGATGTAGCTTTTAGTTGTTTTTCTATGTTCCCCAAACCACACCCATAGTTAAAATACATACATACACCATAATTACTAGTCCCATAAATTGTTCTCCCTGTCTGATTATGAAAATGTAGTCTAGTAGCCTAGTGTGTGTGCTTTGTATGTATGTATGTATGTATGTATGTATGTATGTGTGTGTGTGTGTGTGTGTGTTATATATGTGTCTTATCTGTCTCCTGCCCCTACCATCATACTATGAATCTCCCCTGTTGTTTTTTCCCATCGGTAACCTTTGGCCTCTTTTTGTGCTTTGTGTAACGCATTGTGAAGACCGCAGCCAGATTGCGTGTGCCCCAATGCTAGGTTCAGAATAATGGAGCCATTATGTCCTCAGGGCAAGGCAGGGCTGCAGTATGGCCTCTGGAGGAATGACCACTACTGGATATGACCCCTGACATAACATTCCCCCCACCCCCTTCCTTCCCAAACCCGCTCAACCAACTTCTCAACCTCAACCAACTGTTGACTTTCTACTTTCACCTAACTCACAAACGTGTTGTGTAAACTGAAGGGTCCTTTGTAATTCAATTTCAGAAATCATGATTCTCCCAATACTTAGAAATACATTGTAGGTTTTGAACTCTCTTGGGTGCCCACTCTATATGGAATATGAGTTGAAGGTGACTTCTATATTCCAAGACGTATTCCATAAGCATGCTTGTGACGTGTTGATGGAAAGTAAGGGTAGGAATTTCTGTTCTCTATAATACAATTTCAGAAATCATGATTCACCCAAGTCTTATAAATCTTGGTGGTGACCTCTTTGTTCCAAGACTTAATGAAACATGATGATTTTGATGTAACTTAGGAGTTCATGCATAGAGAAGAAAGGGTTTGAATTTCCACTCTAGACTTTAGACATTTGAATAGAGGTTACTCTCAGGCCACCATGAACCCATGGCAAAGCACTGTCGTGGCTGCTATTGTGGGCGTCAGTTTAGTATATAATTCTACAGTAGCTACACTAGACTTCCTTGTATACAACCACACCCATGTTACCAGCGGTTGTTCCTCGCCAAACTGCTTTTTACGAGCACCACTGCTGGATAGCATTAAAGCTGATAGACTCATCCCGAGTGGCGCATCGGTCTAAGGCACTGCATCGCAGTGCTAGAGGCGTCACTACAGATCCGTGCTCGATCCCGGGCTGTGTCGCAGCCGGCTGCGACCGGGAGACCCATGAGGCGGCGCACAATTGGCCCAGCGTCGTCCGGGTTAGGGGAGGGTTTGACCAGCTGGGATGTCCTTGTCCCATCGCGCTCTAGCGACTCCTTGTGGCGGCCAGGCGCATGCGCGCTGACTTGGGTCGCCAGCTGTACGGTGTTTCCTCCGACACATTGGTGCGTCTGGCTTCCGGGTTAAGGGAGCAGTGTGTCAAGAAGCAGTGCGGCTTGGCGGGGTCTTGTTTCAGAGGACTCATGGCTCTTGACCTTCGCCTCTCCCAAGTCCGTACGGGAGTTGCAGCGATGGGACAATGTAACTACCAAGTGGATATCACGAAATTGGGGCTAAAAAGTACAAAAAATTATATATATAAAAAAATACTGAGACAGCGTTTTGTATGTTTGTTCTGTGCGTCTGCAAACTCTGCATGTACATGTGCTCTTTTCTATTTCTCCCCTCACACCAAACCATATCTGGGTCTTATGACCAGTTGATTTAATCTGCAATGATGCCCCCCTATACAGTTTCTTCTTGAAGTTCCTTTCTTTCAAAAAATATGATGTTCTTCTTGAGATGTTTTGACTTGTATTAGTTTATCCGCTGTTCACTTTTCCTGATGTTCCTGACTACAGCTAAATATAAAAATAGCCTTTTCCTTAAACCCTCTAAACACGGTCAGATCCTGACTGTTGTTTCTAAAGTTAGACCACCTCACTCTCCCATGTAACACGTTCAGCTCAGTGAGTCTCATTTAGGAATGTGTGTTTGCGCGAATTACCCTCTGTTTAAGTCTAATAATGAAATGTGAATTGTATACATTTCAGTCCTGTTTTGTCTTTACACCAGTGCATAACTAGTCTTTGAATTATGTAAGGCCTACAACTAAAAGAAAAGCACTCTATATATATATATATATATATATATATATATATATATATATATATATATATATATATATATATATATATATTTCTTTTCTTTTTTTTAAGTCTTCGATAAAATTTTTAATTTGGCCTTTAGTGCTATAGCCCAAATAAACACATTGAATAACATTCATAAATGGCACAAATAAATCATAAGGAATAAGGTTTTTGAGTGTCTGTTCTATATCTAGGAGATATAAGAAAGCTCAGGAATATAAAATATTTAACCCCTTTTTGAGGAGGGGACACAAAACGACTTCCATACTTCCATAAATTGTTTTAAACCGGTACCGGATTACATTCAGACGAGTCCCGTGGGTCTTGTGGGGGTCGTAGAACAAAACGGAGAGCACCATCGTGTTCGCCAGAGCCTCATCTTTCCATAGAGTGCAGACCAATATTTTAGAAAATATTGATCAACTTTATTTTTAAGGAAATATATTCCGTATACCCAATAGCAGTAGTGTAAATTTACTGACTATTATAAACAATCGTTTTTAATCCTTGACTCCATCTCCTTCAACATGCTCCCTTTGATGCTATAACGTTAGCATGATCTGTATCTGTAGCCTAGTATGCATAGTGCTCTGGCTATACATTTTATCCGGTTTACAAAGATACGAAAACGATGCTAAAAGCCATAATCTCTGCTGAAATTAACTACCAAATATCATTCTTGGTGAGCTGCACTGCTGCAACTGCGTGATAGTGGTTGGGCGTCGACTCCAAAATAATAAATTCCTTGCCCGTCAAGCTTAGATTCCGTTAGGAATCGACTCCTAAGATTGAGTATTTTTGCAAAAGAGGAAACTATTTGCCCTAGTCTACTTCGAGAACACAAACTCTCTCATTTTTCACAGCAAAGAAAGAGCGAGCTAGTGAGGGAGACAGAGAGATGGGAGGGGCACAGCCAGGTATAGGTAGGCATGTCTGCCAATAGGCAGACAGTCAGAACCGTGCATTGGTAATCAGAAGACGCAATGCTGTATTTCTCAACTTCTTGGCTTGCAATGTCTCGCACAAGTTCACTAAAGTAGGGGCTATCAATGAGTAGGCTGAGCTATTTTACACCCAAAAAGTTTAGCGGGTATGCCCTGCTTTGCAATCTATTTATTACCTAGGACAGAGCTCTACAATCCTGTAGGTTTTCACTCCAACCCTAATCTAGCACATCTGATTCAATAATTAGCTGGTTGATAAACTGAATCAGGTTAGTTACAACTGGGGTTGGAGTGAAAACCTACAGGAAGGTAGCTCTCCATGAACAGGGTTGGAGAGCCCTGACCTAGGACATCAACAGCCATCCAGGGTTTCATTAAATAAACTATAGGCACACTACCTTTTACTGCACATTTAGGCCTAATTACACTGAAACGTTTGGCGATGTGTGTAGAATCGCTCAGCCTACTCATTGATAGCCCCTACTTTAGTGAACTTGCGCGAGACATTGCAAGCCAACAAATTGAGATACAGCATTGCGATAGCCTATAAATCTTTTGATTACCGATGCACGGTTCTGACTGTATGCCTGGTGGTCAACATGCCTACCTATGACTGGCTCTGCCCCTCCCCTCTCTCTCCCTCCCTCGCTCACTCTTTGTTTGCTGTAAAATGAGCAAGAGTCTGTATTCTCGAAAGTAGCCAATGGCAACTACAGTGGATATACAGTGAGGGAAAAAAGTATTTGATCCCCTGCTGATTTTGTACGTTTGCCCACTGACAAAGAAATGATCAGTCTATAATTGTAATGGTAGGTTTATTTGAACAGTGAGAGACAGAATAACAACAAAAAAATCCAGAAAAACGCATGTCAAGAATGTTATAAATTGATTTGCATTTTAATGAGGGAAATAAGTATTTGACCCCTCTGCAAAACATGACTTAGTACTTGGTGGCAAAACCCTTGTTGGCAATCAGAGGTCAGACGTTTCTTGTAGTTGGCCACCAGGTTTGCACACATCTCAGGAGGGAAAATAAAAACCTTACAATAACCTGGTTGCATAAGTGTGCACACCCTCTTATAACTGGGGATGTGGCTGTGTTCAGAATTAACCAATCACATTCAAACTCATGTTAAATAGAAGTCATTACACACCTGCCATCATTTAAAGTGACTCTGATTAATCACAAATAAAGTTCAGCTGTTCTAGTAGGATTTTCCTGACATTTTCTTAGTTGCATCTCAGAGCAAAAGCCATGGTCCGCAGAGCTTCCAAGGCATCAGAGGGATCTCATTGTTGAAAGATATCAGTCAGGAGAAGGGTACAAAATAATTTCCAAAGCATTACATATACCATGGAACACAGTGAAGACAGTCATCATCAAGTGGAGAAAATATGGCACAACAGAGACATTACCAAGAACTGGACGTCCCTCCATAATTTATGAAAAGACGAGAAAACTGGTCAGGGAGGCTTCCAAGAGAACTACAGCAACATTAAAGGAACTGCAGGAATTTCTGGCAAGTACTGGCTGTGTGCTGCTTGTGACAACAATCTCCCGTATTCTTCATATGAATGGGCTATGGGGTAGGGTGGCAAGACGGAAGCCTTTTCTTACAAAGAAAAACATCCAAGCCCGGCTGAAGTTTGCAAAAACAAACATCAAGTCCCCCAAAAGCACGTGGGAAAATGTGTTATGGTCTGATGAAACCAAGGTTGAACTTTTTGGCCATAATTCCAAAAGGTATGTTTGGTGCAAAAACAACACTGAACACCATACCCACAGTGAAGCATGGTGGTGGCAGCATCATGCTTTGGGGCTGTTTTTCTTCAGCTGGAACCGGGGCCTTAGTCAGGGTGGAGGGAATTATGAACAGTTCCAAATACCAGGCAATTTTGGCACAAAACCTTCAGGCGTCCGTTAGAAAGCTGAAGATGAAGAGGAAGTTCACCTTTCAGCACGACAACGACCCAAAGCACACATCCAAATCCACAAAAGCATGGCTTCACCAGAAGAAGATTAACGTTTTGGAATAGCCCAGCCAGAGCCCAGACCTGAATCCAATTGAACATCTCTGGGGTGATCTGAAGAGGGCTGTGCACAGGAGATGTCCTCGCAATCGGACAGATTTGGAGCGCTTTTGCAAAGAGTGGGCAAATATTGCCACGTCAAGATGTGCCATGCTAATAGACTCCTAACCAAAAGACTGAGTGCTGTAATAAAATCAAAAGGTGCTTCAACAAAGTATTAGTTTAAGGGTGTGCACACTTATGCAACCAGGTTATTGTGAGTTATTTTTTATTTTTTTTCTCAAATATTTCAGTTTGTTTCTCAATTGAATTGTTCATGTTATAGGTCACATTAAAGGTGGAAAAAGTTCTGACATGATTTATCTTTGTCTCATTCTTTTACATCACAAAAACCTGGCATTTTAACAGGGGTGTGTAGACTTTTTATATCCACTGTAGTTATCTCCTTTGCAAAAATACTGAATCTTAGGAGTCGAGGAGTTGATTCCTTGCGGAATTTCGAGTAACAGTTCCTTGCGGAATCGACGCTTGACACCCAGAAATGGGAGTCGACAGGCAAGGAGTCGAGGAATCTATTATTATGGAGAGTAGAGGAGAAAATCAGAGTGCCTTAATTTTGCTATTTGAATGGTTATACCAGTGACCGTGGACATTTGCCTGACAAATAACTGTTACTCGAAATTCCATAACTGTCACAGCCCTATCGGACGCTACAGACGTTTTTGTGACATGTCTCCTGGTCTGACAAACAGCGCTGTAGCTCTGCCACTTTACACCGCAGGTGCGGAAGGCCGACATCGGCGGATGCGATTGATTGAGACGTAGCCCATGCAAATCTCTAGTTTAAACAGACAGATTTTTATGGGGATTAAAAACACGGGTGCGGGTGCGTCAATCAACTCTAGGGGGTTATAACAGACCAGACTGTCAGGGTATTAGTGTTGATACCATCCCCATGATCTCGCTGTCTGGGAGTTGTCATGTGGCTGGCTTTAGGGTGTTTCTTGGTCACAGCCTCTGGCCCTGGGAAGCAGATATCTGTGCATGGTTTTGTCTGAAATGGCACCCTATTCCCTATATTGTGTACTACTAACCAGAGCCCTGGACAAAAGTAGTGCGCTACACAGGAAATAGGGTGCAATTTTGGACGCACCCCATGGCTGTCACCTCAGTCACCATGGTAGTATGGCGGTGCTGATGCCCTGTGGTCATTGCTGATGTCCTGTTTGTACAGCTGAGACCGAGCGAGAGGGGGGTACTGACCATCTGGACCTGGCCGGGCTACCCCAGAAGTCAGCCATCAGCGACAGCACCAACACACTGACCAGTGTGACCTCCAATACCTTTCCCGAGGGCAAGAAGAAGTCCAGGGGAATCAAGGCGCTCTTTGGAAAGTGAGTGTTAAAGATGATTGGTACAGAACTCTTGATGACACTGGCCTAAGACATCAAGATTGAGTTTGGGATGCCTGGGTCATATTCATGATGCACCAAACAGAAAGAAACTAACTGAAAGGGAGCGACTACTTGAACTTGTCCAATACAAAATGCTTGTTTTCGTTTTCTGTTGCAAAACAATTAGCTATGGTGTGCGCTAATGAATACAACCCTGGTTAATCTTAATCTGATTTAGCACTCTGAAATATATCAGACTTTTGAAGAGCCTGATCAATTAAGCTTGCAATATAAGAAACAGAAACATGGGGATGTATTATTTTATTAAAAATAGCTTTCAGCAGTGGTAACCCCACCACTACCATTAGTTTGGAGTCATAAGTGCACAACTTTCAACCATGACTAGACTTAATTTATGTATCGTTTTTTTCCTTTTAAGGCTGAGGAGAAGTCAATCCACAACGTTCAACCTGGATGACAACCTATCAGAGCCGGTTGAGTTCAAGAGAGGCGGAGTCCGAGCCACAGCTGGTCCCAGACTGGGCTGGTCCCGTGACCTACAGCAATCACCCAACAAGTTAGTGTGCATGTGGACTCACCTTGAATTAATGAGAAGCAAAAAGTTAGTGTGCGCAGTGCACTCCCCTAGAATAATGATGATAAGGAAGTTAAGTCTAAACTAGTTGGGTGTTGCGCACTACAATGTTCAAGTCATTCAGAAATATAAGCCAGTGTGTCCTAATTATCTCGCTTGTAGTGACCTGGACACCCCGTTTGCCCGCTGGTCCAAGGAGCAGGTGTGTGACTGGCTGCAGGAGCAGGGACTGGGGCTCTATCTGAACATGGCACACATGTGGATCTCTTCTGGACAGACTCTGCTGCAGGCCTCACAGCAGGATCTAGAAAGGGTGAGTACTGAGCAGGAGAGATTGTATCTCAATGAGACTAACCTGTATGAATAAAGGTTAAATGAAACAAAAAAACACCTGGACACTGCAGTACAGCCAGATGTCATTTGTTATTGATCCCCTGAGACATTTTCGCCCCATTAGACTCAGAGTTGACGCAACCCTGGTTTAAAACACCTATAGGTGAAGTCAAAGCCAGAGTCTATGTATTATTGTACCGTACATTAAGGGCCTTAAAAATCAGACAAATAATCCTGTAAGGCAGCAATTCTCAACTGGTGGGTCAGAACCCAAATTTGAGTCGTGGGACATTTTGAATGGATCGCGGGTGTTTGAGTAAAAAGTTAGAGTATTAAAAGAATACTCCAGTCTGAACTTAGACTAAACAACTAAAACCAGGAAGAAAGTGATTAAATAATTGAATCTCTGAACTATTTTTCTTCAATCACAGTATTTTCAATATACACTGAGTGTACAAAACATTAGGAACTCCTTTCTAATATTTAGTTGTCCCCCCTTTTGCCCTCAACAGCCTCAGTTCGTTGGGGCATGGACTCTACAAGGTGTCGAAAGTGTTCGACAGGGATGCTGGCCCATGTTGACTCCAATGCTTCCCACAGTTGTCTCAAGTTGGCTCGATGTCCTTTGGGTGGTGGACCAATCTTGAAACACACGGGAAACTGTTGAGCGTGAAAAACTTAGGAGCGTTGCAGTTCTTGACACAGACCGGTGCGCCTGGCACCTACTACCATACCCCGTTCAAAGGCACTTTAATCTTCTGTCTTGCCCATTCACCCTCTGAATGGCACACATACACAATCCATGTCTCAAGGCTTATAAATCCTTCATTAACCTGTCTCCTCCCCTTCATCTACACTGATTGAATTGGATTTAACAAGTGACATCAATAAGGGATCATAGCTTTCACCTGCATTCACCTGGTCAGTCTATGTCATGGAAAGAGCAGGTGTTCTTAATGTTTTGTATACTCAGTGTAATTCATTCATTCATATAAAAGTATTCTATATTATGGCAGAATTGTTGAAGCATGGTGCATCTCAGCATCAGATTTCATGTTCAGATTCCATACATGCCATCAAATATTCACAGCACTTTATTTTGAACCTTCCTCTGTTTGAACTATGTAGCCACTCTGGCAAAACATACTGTACTTGGTAAGCTGTTGAAAGCAGTTCATCAAATGGATGGAAATAATCCTTGTTGTCAAGCTAACTGTGTCTCTGTTCTGGCCTGGGGGTGTGGGGTATAATACACTGACTCTGGGTGGTTGTTATCTGTGTGTGTGTGTTTAGGAGCTGGGCATCAAACACCTGCTGCACAGGAAGAAGCTCCAACTGGCCCTGCAGGCTCTGGGATCTGAGGAGGACGACAACAAGGGCAAACTGAACTACAACTGGGTGACCAGTGAGTAGATGAATGGCAGTCAAGGTTTTATACTGGGGTTTCACTATGCCTTACGTCATCTCATGTTGTCTAAATGATATGGTGGGCGTTTCGAATGAATTGTAATCTAGTTAACTAGTTATACATTTGATTAAAGTGCTCTCAAAATGCAAGTTTGATTGTTTGATTTCTAATGGCGAAATTGACTGGCAGGTTGGCAGATCCCCTCTCACCCCCTCACCCTTCCTCACCCTCTCTCTCGCCTCCTCTCCCCTTCTCTCGTCTCCTTCCTCAGGGTGGCTGGATGACATTGGCCTGCCTCAGTATAAGACCCAGTTTGATGAGGGGAGGGTGGACGGCCGCATGCTGCACTACATGACAGTAGTGAGTGTCACACACACACAAACATTCCTGTCCTCAGGCCATGCATGGATGGGTCTGATCAGAGCCAAAGATAGAGATATATACCGTATGGCTCTGGGCCTAATGATCACACTGCTAGTTCACATTAGGCTGAACAGACTGTACAGCATGGATTAGTAACACTGGAGAAGGCCTCGTCTCACCCTGTATGGACACAATCACTACACAATGGCTTGATATAAGACGGCTCACAAAAACACTAGCCATGCACCACACTACAATTCGGTTTTTTTTCAATCGCTTTCGTTCAATTTTCACAAGTATGTGGTGCATTTTTACAACGCTTAATACAAAACTCAAAACAGATCATCAAACCGTCACTTTTTCACCAAACTTAATCATTGTTTCATCTAGAAATACATGTTTCACATTGCAATACATGTTCATATAAAGTTATTACTTTTCGCAATGCTCACATTACTTTTGATATGATTGTCTTCTCATTTGTGAAAATACATTTTGCTATTATTTAATCTGACTGCTCTTAAAGCTGTAATATGTAACTTTTTGGGCGACCTGACCAAATCCGCATAGAAATGTTAGTTATAGATCCATTCTTCTCATTGAACGAAAGTCTAAGATGTGGTAGATCTGTTCTATGTGAGCTATTTCTATGCTTCCCTTAAGTTTCGTTTTTGCGTCTTCTACTTTTGGTTTTGTACACCAGCTTCAAACAGCTGAATTGACAATATTTGTAGTTATTAAAAAGGTATTTCACAGTGTTTTAGATGGTACAATGATTCTCTATACTATACATTTCTTGTTTTGTCACAAACTGAAATTAGGCAAACTATTAGAATTTTTGCAACCAGGAAATGGCTGAATGATTTCTGCATATTACACCTTTCACCTTTTAATTTATAATAACTAAACCACTTGGTAAACATATTAGGCTTGGGTGGTATCCAGATTGTCATACATTCATACAGACCTTGTGCCATACTGGGATATTTGGTAATACTGTCACTGAACACAAGGGGCGGTGTTTTCAAACAACTGAGTCGCTGTAATCCAAAGGTTAGCAATGCTAATAGGTACATGTAAAATCCCATCGAGAATGCTAACTAAATGCTAATGAGTGCATTGTGAACATTTTATACAGTGGGGGAAAAAAGTATTTAGTCAGCCACTAATTGTGCAAGTTCTCCCACTTAAAAAGATGAGAGAGACCTGTACTTTTCATCATAGGTACATGTCAACTATGACACACAAAATGAGAAAAAAAAATCAAGAAAATCACATTGTAGGATTTTTTATGAATTTATTTGCAAATTATGGTGGAAAATAAGTATTTGGTCAATAACAAAAGTTTCTCAATACTTAGTTATATACGCTTTGTTGGCAATGACACAGGTCAGACGTTTTCTGTAAGTCTTCACAAGGTTTTCACACACTGTTGCTGGTATTTTGGCCCATTCCTCCATGCAGATCTCCTCTAGAGCAGTGATGTTTTGGGGCTGTCGCTGGGCAACACGGACTTTCAACTCCCTCCAAATATTTTCTATGGTGTTGAGATCTGGAGACTGGCTTGGCCACTCCAGGACCTTGAAATGCTTCTTACGAAGCCACTCCTTCGTTGCCCCGGCGGTGTGTTTGGGATCATTGTCATGCTGAAAGACCCAGCCACGTTTCATCTTCAATGCCCTTGCTGATGGAAGGAGGTTTTCAATGCCCTTCACTGATGGATGGGTTTTTGGCCCCATTCATTCTTTCCTTTACACGGATCAGTCGTCCTGGTCCCTTTGCAGAAAAACAGACCCAAAGCATGATGTTTCCACCCCCATGCTTCACAGTAGGTATGGTGTTCTTTGGATGCAACTCAGCATTCTTTGTCCTCCAAACACGACGAGTTGAGTTTTTACCAAAAAGTTATATTTTGGTTTCATCTGACCATATGACATTCTCCCAATCCTCCTCTGGTTCATCCAGATGGTCATTGGCAAACTTCAGACGGGCCTGGACATGCGCTGGCTTGAGCAGGGGGACCTTGCGTGCGCTGCAGGATTTTAATCCATGACGGCGTAGTGTGTTACTAATGGTTTTCTTTGAGAATGTGTTCCCAGCTCTCTTCAGGTCATTGACCAGGTCCTGCCGAGTAGTTCTGGGCTGATCCCTCACCTTCCTCATGATCATTGATGCCCCACAAGGTGAGATCTTGCATGGAGCCGCAGACCGAGGGTGATTGACCGTCATCTTGAACTTCTTCCATTTTCTAATAATTGTGCCAACAGTTGATGCCTTCTCACCAAGCTGCTTGCCTATTGTCCTGTAGCCCATCCTAGCCTTGTGCAGGTCTACAATTGTATCCCTGATGTCCTTACACAGCTCTCTGGTCTTGGCCATTGTGGAGAGGTTGGAGTCTGTTTGATTGAGTGTGTGGACAGGTGTCTTTTATACAGGTAACGAGTTTAAACAGGTGCAGTTAATACAGGTAATGAGTGGAGAACAGGAGGGCTTCTTAAAGAAAAACTAACAGGTCTGTGAGAGCCGGAATTCTTACTGGTTGGTAGGTGATCAAATACTTATGTCATGCAATAAAATGCAAATTAATTACTTAAAAATCATACAATGTGATTTTCTGGATTTTTGTTTTAGATTCCGTCTCTCACAGTTGAAGTGTACGTATGATAAAATATACAGACCTCTACATGCTTTGTAAGTAGGAAAACCTAATGTACTATTATGATGATGACTATTATGATTTTACTGGTTTAAAGAAATCTGATATCAACAAGATCTTTATGTAACAAATGCATCCCCTATACAGTAAACATCAATCCAAAATTGAGTTGCTGGGGTGTTTTTGATGGGGGGGTTTACACTGCTTTACTCAAATGTAATTGGCCAATACAGTACTTTAATACTGTAAAATATGCCATTTACTTAGGAGATGCTTTTATCCAAAGGGACAACAGTGAGTCCATACACTTTCGTATGGAAATCATAAGTACAATACTGTAAAATACACTGCTCAAAAAAATTAAGGGAACACTAAAATAACACATCCTAGATCTGAATGAATGAAATAATCTTATTAAATACTTTTTTCTTTACATAGTTGAATGTGCTGACAACAAAATCACACAAAAATTATCAATGGAAATCAAATGTATCAACCCATGGAGGTCTGGATGTGGAGTCACCCTCAAAATTAAAGTGGAAAACCACACTACAGGCTGATCCAACTTTGATGTAATGTCCTTAAAACAAGTCAAAATGAGGCTCAGTAGTGTGTTTGGCCTCCACGTGCCTGTATGACCTCCCTACAACGCCTGGGCATGCTCCTGATGAGGTGGCGGATGGTCTCCTGAGGGATTTCCTCCCAGACCTGGACTAAAGCATCCGCCAACTCCTGGACAGTCTGTGGTGCAACGTGGCGTTGGTGGATGGAGCGAGACATGATGTCCCAGATGTGCTCAATTGGATTCAGGTCTGGGAAACGGGCGGGCCAGTCCATAGCATCAATGCCTTCCTCTTGCAGGAACTGCTGACACACTCCAGCCACATGAGGTCTAGCATTGTCTTGCATTAGGAGGAACCCAGGGCCAACCACACCAGCATATGGTCTCACAAGGGGTCTGAGGATCTCATTTCGGTACCTAATGGCAGTCAGGCTACCTCTGGCGAGCACATGGAGGGCTGTGCGGCCCCCCAAAGAAATGCCACCCCACACCATGACTGACCCACCGCCAAACCGGTCATGCTGGAGGATGTTGCAGGCAGCAGAATGTTCTCCACTGCGTCTCCAGACTCTGTCACGTCTGTCACGTGCTCAGTGTGAACCTGCTTTCATCTGTGAAGAGCACAGGGCGCCAGTGGCGAATTTGCCAATCTTGGTGTTCTCTGGTAAATGCCAAACGTCCTGCACGGTGTTGGGCTGTAAGCACAACCCCCACCTGTGGACGTCGGGCCCTCATACCACCCTCATGGAGTCTGTGTCTGACCGTTTGAGCAGACACATGCACATTTGTGGCCTGCTGGAGGTCATTTTGCAGGGCTCTGGCAGTACTCCTCCTGCTCCTCCTTGCACAAAGGCAGAGGTAGCAGTCCTGCTGCTGGGTTGTTGCCCTCCTACGGCCTCCTCCACGTCTCCTGATGTACTGGCCTGTCTCCTGGTAGCGCCTCCATGCTCTGGACACTACGCTGACAGACACAGCAAACCTTCTTGCCACAGCTCGCATTGATGTGCCATCCTGGATGAGCTGCACTACCTGAGCCACTTGTGTGGGTTGTAGACTCCGTCTCATGCTACCACTAGAGTGAAAGCACCGCCAGCATTCAAAAGTGACCAAAACATCAGCCAGGAAGCATAGGAACTGAGAAGTGGTCTGTGGTCACCAACTGCAAAACCAGTCCTTTATTGGGGGTGTCTTGCTAATTGCCTATAATTTCCACCTGTGGTCTATTCCATTTGCACAACAGCATGTGAAATGTATTGTCAATCAGTGTTGCTTCCTAAGTGGACAGTTTAATTTCACAGAAGTGTGATTGACTTGGAGTTACATTTGTGTTGTTTAAGTGTTCCCTTTATTTTTTTGAGCAGTGTACAATGCATGATTACAATCCAGGTAGAAGGTGTATGATTGCCATCCCTATTAGCGGGCGACCCTCCTCCAGGCCATGGGTGAGGCATGCAATGACATCAATCCAGATCAATGTCAGGCTTGGATTCGCCATGCCAAAAGGTTTTTCCCCAGGTGAATGAACAATGTGGACATTGACTGCAATGTCGATGAGAACCTATGGCAGAGAGTAGCGTTAGAGTGCTTGATGCAAACTAGTGCCTGCTAAACGTTATGTTTCTTTCATTCCTTTCATTTGTTTAATGTGTTACAGTACACCTATGTTGCAATTATACACTAGGTGTACAAAACATTATGAACACCTGCTCTTTCCATGACATAGACTGACCAGGTGAATCCAGGTGAAAGCTATAATCCCTTATTGATGTCACTTGTTAAATCCACTTCAATCAGTGTAGATGAAGGGGAGGACACAAGTTAAAGAAGGATTTTTAAGCCTTGAGACAATTGAAACATGGATAGTGTATGCATGCCATTCAGAGGGTGAATGGGCAAGACAAAAGATTTAAGTGCCTTTGAACGGTGTATGGTAGTAGGTGTCAGGTGCACCGGTTTGTGTCAAGAACTGCAACACTGCTGGGTTTTCACACTCAACAGTTTCCCATTTGTATCAAGAATGGTCCACCACCCAATGGACATCTCATTAGGAAGGTGTTCTTAATGTTTTGTACACTCAGTGTATCTGAACAATACATCAAAAAAATTTGCATCAATGATTGTGAAAGATGTCTTTAAAGACCACACGTTTGATCACACATGGGATAGAAATTATGGAAATTATATTTTCAGTCAATTTTGATGGGTAGTGCAAGTGTATTGCCTACAGTGATAACAGTGTAATATACTATAAGTTGCAGTACTGTAGCATGTTACATTCAAAGGGCAATTTTCAAAGATGTAGCTTTTATTTTTTGTTATTGGATTAACTCGTTAAAACAACTAAATTGAGAAAATTGTTGTGTTTCAGTGACTAAATCAATCTTCTCATGGTATTTCACAGTAAACCTATATTTTGAACATAAGACTCGCTGCGTTACAAGTGTTACCAGTTTGGCATTTTGTACTAAGAGTTTTGAAGATTCACCGAATACTTGTGAAAATGGCACCAAAGCGATTGAAAAAAAACGGTTATCTTGATATTACTTCGGTCAAGACAATCAAGTAGAATCTCATCAGATTATATGACTTTACCTGCTGGGTGGTTGTTTTTTCTTTGCACAATGAAAAACTCATCACTAACTCCTGACAGCTTTTTCCGTCTGACCTGACATATTACTCTTGTTAACATTTCTTGTTCCTGTGTGTCCTCTGTCAGGATGACCTGCTGTCTCTGAAGGTGGGCAGTGTGCTCCACCACCTCAGCATCAAGAGAGCCATTCAGGTGCTGCGCCTCAACAACTACGAGCCCAACTGCCTGCGCCGACGGCCCTCCGATGAGGTAGGGCCACTGGACCACTGGTAGTTTTCATTAAGCAACAAACCAAAGAAAACGGACTGAAACAGGGCTGATTTTTGCTTTCCGTTGCAAATGTTTTAAATCGTTTTCTGGTGTGTGCCCTAATGAACACAACCCTGGTTCCAGGCATTCATGAACACTTGTCAATGCTACTGTTACTGTTGTGAAGGCTCATGTCCTCACCCATAACCTCTGGCCATGTCCCTCCCTTGCCACTCACCTCACCTGTCTTCACTTTGCTCATTAGCACCCTTGACTATTTAAGCAGCAGTTTCTCCCTCCAGTATTCCTTATTACTGTTGGTGAATGCATGGGGCAGCCAACTTGTTTTTTCCTTTTCTATGTTGTGCGTGATGGACAATAAACATGTTGAGCTCCTGTTGGAGAAACTCCCCACTGAGCAGTTTAGCGAATTCAAGCATTTAATCTGTATATCCAACACAGGTGCTATATCCTACAACCTACCAGACTTTGCCACCTGGCTCCAGGCAGAGGTGCCTGCATAGACACAGAACAGCGTCAGGTCAACAGCGTCAGGTCAACAGCGTCACTCAGGGCAACACCATCACTCCCCTCGCAGGTCCATCCAAGGCACTAAATCTTCCATACCAGACTGGTCAGCCATCATCACCCCGTATACCCACATGTGCACACTGCTATTCTGCTGATCACCTCATTAGTAGATGTGCACACTTCAGCCAGATGACCAATGACCAGAAGGAAAACTGCATCCAGAACCTCAAGAGATGCTGACGCTGTGCCCGAAACCATCAAGCTTCAAAATGCGACCTATCCACAACATTATCCTGCATCCTTTAAATGAAATCAAAAAAAAAAAAAAATTGCCACATGCGCCGAATACAACAGGTGTAGACATTACAGTGAAATGCTTACTTACAAGCCCTTAACCAACAATGCATTTTTTAAAGATTTTTTTATAAGTGTAAAGTAAAAACAAATTAAGCAAATAACTAAAGGGGGGGGGGGGGGGTTACCGGTGCAGAGTCAATGTGCGGGGGCACCGGCTAGTCGAGGTAATTTAGGTAATATGTACATGTGGGTAAAGTTAAAGTGACTGCATAAATAATAAACAGAGTAGCAGCAGCGTAAAAGGTGGGGGTGGGGGGGCAGTGCAAATAGTCTGGGTAGCAATGATTAGCTGTTCAGGAGTCTTATGGCTTGGGGGTAGAAGCTGTTGAGAAGCCTTTTGGACCTAGACTTGGCGCTCCGGTACCGCATGCCGTGCGGTAGCAAAGAGAACAGTCTATGACTAGGGTGGCTGGAGTCTTTGACAATTTTGACACTGCCTGGTATAGAGGTCCTGGATGGCAGGAAGCTTGGCCCCAGTGATGTACTGGGCCGTACGCACTACCCTCTGTAGTGCCTTGCGGTCGGAGGCCGAGCAGTTGCCATACCAGGCGGTGATGCAACCAGTCAGGATGCTCTCGATGGTGCAGCTGTATAACTTTTTGAGGATCTGAGGACCCATGCCAAATCTTTTCAGTCTCCTGAGGGGGAATAGGCTTTGTCGTGCCCTCTTCACGACTGTCTTGGTGTGTTTGGACCATGATAGTTCGTTGGTGATGTGCACACCAAGGAACTTGAAGCTCTCAACCTGTTCCACTACAGCCCTGTCGATGAGAATGGGGGCGTGCTCAGTCCTCTTTTTTTCCCCCTGTAGTCCACAATCATCTCCTTTGTCTTGATCATGCTGAGGGAGAGGTTGTTATCCTGGCACCACACGGCCAGGTCTCTGACCTCCTCTCTATAGGCTGTCTCATCGTTGTCGGTGATCAGGCCTACCACTGTTTTGTCGTCAGCAAACTTAATGATGGTGTTGGAGTCGTGCCTGGCCATGCAGTCATGGGTGAACAGGGAGTACAGGAGGGGACTGAGCACGCACCTCTGAGGGGCCCCCGTGTTGAGGATCAGCGTGGCAGATGTGTTGTTACCTACCCCATGTGCTCATGTGTTTGTGTGCAATAAAACCCCACTATTTGGATTCCTGCGTCATCTCGTTTCATCTGCATTCTTATCGATGCGCCATGGTGGCACTTTGAACCTTCCACCGTTTCTATAGTTACTGTACCGTCCCCTTTTTGTCGTTCTCCACTTCTTCAAGCTACACAAGTGTTATCAAATCCTGTCGCTCAGTCATTTGTTCTGTTGATAAACATTATTTTCTCTGTCTCCTGATTGGTCAGAACAACATCACACCAGCAGAGATCTCCCAGTGGACCAATCACAGAGTAATGGAGTGGCTGAGATCAGTAGACCTGGCGGAGTACGCCCCCAACCTGAGGGGCAGCGGCGTCCACGGGGGACTCATGGTGAGAAAGAATGATCCAATTCTTTTTTCTTTTTTTCTTTTTTTACTGCTTCAGTTTAAACTTTAATGACTAAAACCAGATAGACTGCGTAGAAATTACAGTGGGTTATTTCATCATTGAAACGTTGAATATTTTTTATTTTATCTTACAATGAGAAAATCTATCCCACATCTCACAATGTTGCCTCTTCCCCCAGGTGCTGGAGCCTCGGTTCAACGTGGAGACCATGGCCCTGCTGCTGAACATTCCCCCCAACAAGACACTGCTGCGGAGGCACCTGGCCACCCACTTCAACCTGCTGGTGGGCTCTGAGGCCCAGGGGCTCAAACAGGAGTGTCTGGAGAACCCTGACTACACCCTGCTCACCGCCACCGCCAAGGTCAAGGTAGGGGTCAAAAGTAGTGCACAATATAGGAAATAGGGTGCCATTTTGGATGCAGCCATGGTTTTACTGTAGGTGAGGAGTGATGGAGAAGGGGAAGACGTCGGTTTGGCTGTGGTAAGAATGGTTCTCATGTGTTTGATCTGGTTTTGGTTATGAACTTTAGTCTCAGTTGAGAAATAATCTGTTCCCACCAGCCGAGGAAGATGTCGTTTGGGAGCTTCGGCAGCCTGAGAAAGAAAAGGCAGGATGACAGTGAGGAGTATGTCTGCCCCATGGACGTGGAGATGCCAAAGGGACGTAGCTTCCAGAAAGGCTATGAACTCCAGCTCTACGAGGATGACCTGGACCGGCTAGAGCAGGTCAACTACTGGTCTGGTCCCAGATCTTTTTGTGCTGTCTTGCCAACTCCTATGCTCATTGTTGGCAAGACATTTCTCTGTAGTGGTGGCATTGTGCTCAGTACACATAACAAGTCATCACATCAATACTTACATTCAACCTCCACCTTTAGATTGTTCTCTACTCAATGTTTAGAGTTTGCCTGTATTACATAGACCTTTCTGGTCATTCACTACCGTGACAGGAGATGGCAGCACTGTGCCTAGTTTGTGTATTCTTTCAGAGCAGCTGAACACTAACAGGGTTACTAACAGGTCTTCTTAGTAGTGGTGTTGAGTGTCAAACCTTATCTGTTATTATAGATGGAGGACTCAGAGGGAACTGTGAGGCAGATCGGAGCCTTCTCTGAGGGCATCCAAAACTTGACGGTATGAAGGAATCTATCTTATTTTTTTCCTGTTTTAACTGTGCTTGAGTGTTATGCTGATATGGTTTGTGGCTAACAGTAGGTCACACTATATTTGGATAGTCCCATATAGATGATCTACAGATGTTCATACAATCAACAAACTATCTGTTGATAAGCAACTGCTTGCTAAGGTAACGGTTAAGTTTAGGGTAAGGGTTAAGGTTGAGGCTTAGGGTTAGTGGATAGTTAGTTCAAATGTTGTTGACAGAGTATTGAACATCTCTAAAACATCTAGGGACTATCCAAATAGTTGTACCTAACAATATTTTAGGGTATAAGAGGCCTTTGTGACATAAATATAACTATGGGCATATTTCAGTGGGGTTCTTACATTTCTTCTCTAGTATTAATTCCTCTTTTCCTGCATTTCCTGACTGTTTCCAGAGCATGCTGAAAGATGATGAATTCTTCAAAGAGATCTCTAACTCTCCCAACCCCAGCGTAACAGATGACGATTCCAACGTGTGAGGCCAGCGCCATGGGACTAGCAGACCGGGATTAAAATACTATTTGAAACAATTTAAAATACTTTAGCTGTGCTTGATTGAGCTTGCCTGTTGGAATGGAATGCAATGGGAATAGAAAAGTCCCAAAAGTGGCACTCCACTCAAAGTATTTGAAAGAGTTCATGTATTTGAACCCAGGTCTGCCACTAGCACACACTCAGACTCCACCGTACCCCCCAACAAGCACCAGATCTCCTTTTAGTATTTTAGATTAGGCATAATATTTCTTAATTTTTTAAGGAATTAAAAAGTCCATGTGAACTGATACACTCCTCTTGTTTTTTTTAAGGTGCTGTCAAAGCTAAAATACCACCACTGTAGGATTAACAATTCAACTCGCCCCTGCCTACCCAATAGCAGGTCAGTTATCAATCCTCATTAATCCCTACAGATCTGATAGATGCCGCTCTGCCTTACCACTGAGCTAGCCTACAGCTAGGGACTGTTCCTCAAGCTCAACAGTAAGGGCCTTACAGTAAAGTGGGCCATCCCCGAAGTAGAGTGCTTATGCTCCCTAACCCTGAACCTTATAAACCCGGCGCCTTCTCAGGATCGTCCGGGCCAGAGTGTCAACTTCGGCACACTATGAGCAGGTCACCATCCTCTGGGTTGGCTTTTAGCCCAGAGACCCCTCCCTACAACTCCTACCAATGAACTCAGTACCTATAGTCCCAATCAATCACAAATCAATAATAAGCAAAAATTGACAGTAAATTAAATTGATAGACAACCTTCAGCGCCCTTAACTAAACCCCTGTTGGGGTGTGCCAATAAAATGTTTTTTGTCTGTGACAGTTTTATGAGAAGCACAATATTTAATAACAAGAAACTGTTTTTTACCTAAACAGTTTTTTGACTCCCCCCTCAGGATGATCAGTCCCTCAGACGGCATCTAGAAACTCTAACAGCTACTTTACCACACCTCTATCAATGAGGTAACCTTAAGGATTCCTCCTAGAATTTTACTTTTAACTGGGTATAATACAAATGTCAATATAAGTATACTAAAAAAAAAAACATTGTAGGCTAAAAGGCTAAAGCAAAAATCTTCTTCCAGCAGTCAACAGACTATTCTGGCAAGCTCAAAGAGAGTCCTTCTCTCCCAAAAATCATAGCTGTTTTATACCCTCCCTTTTTCTTTCTGCTAACTCATTGTGGTTAACGCCTACCCCAATGACGCATCCAGTGGTTAACACCTAATGCGGCCATCGTTAAAAAAGGTGCTTTTTCAGCCCCCTTAACTCCCACTTTTTTTTTCACCTAAGCAGGACGTCCATCCGCTTCACCCCTAACCGTTCTAACTTGGAGATTTCCAGGTCAAGCTAACATCCTTAATATACCTTATTAACCTAACATTTTTTAACATTACCATTCCCCACTTGGCCCCATTACAATCCCTCTCCAACCTAACTAATTACTCCCATTACCTCTTAAATATCCAACAAATTGAACATTTAATCATTACAACATTTCAACATTATAGCCTTCCATTATCAACCTCCTACAGGCCCTAAGGCCTTGTTCCTCTAAGCTTAACAAACAGTCTGTATGCATCATACCTTAAAGCAAACAACATTATAACATTAACTATTTTACTGCATTACTTTAATCACACATTGTTAACCCTCTTACTGCATTACTCTAATCACCCTTTAATAATATCTTCCACTATATATTTCCCCATGATTTCAAAATGTAACATATTTAACCTTTAATCATCAATTTATTTATTTTACTTATTTTCCTTAGTCAATGTCAATTCTCTCTCAATGTTCATCCTTTGTGCTCTGTGTGAGTGTGTGTGTGGGCGTATGCAAATGTCTCTCTAAAATGTCACAGAGAACTGGGCCTTAGCCTACTACTCTTGACAGTGCAATTCCATTTTAACTGGCCTGTTGGGAGAGGAATTATTTCAGAGCAATATGCCACCATAGTTTGCCTACCAGCTGGATACTGGAGACATTTGTACTCATTGTTTTTATACTGGCCATCTTTCTGTGGAATTTAAATATTAAAGTGAGCCATATCAATATCTGAAACCCTTTTTTTACATTAAGATGTACTGTAATTTTAAAGAATATGTTTGGCTTTTTAACGGAGTCACTGTCAGAGAAAAAAAATATAGTTATATGCTGGCAAGATTTGCCCAAGTTAAATTAATGCCCCAAAACAGCTGATATTTATATTTAACTAGGCAAGTCAGTTAAGAACAAATTCTTATTTACAATGATGGCCTACACCGGCCAAACCCGGACAACGCTGGGCCAATTGTGCACCGCCCTATGGGACTCCCAATCACGGCCGGATGTGATACAGCCTGCAATCGAACCAGGGGGTCTGTAGTGACACCTCAAGCACTGAGATGCAGTGCCTTAGACCGCTGCGCCACTCGGGAGCAGAAAATAAGACTAATTTAGCTGCAACATTTCTTTCAACATATCCTGCCATATCCTAGACAATCACAGTAATGGTATTTCTTTGAATGCATTTGCACCGATAATGTACAGTTCAATGCATATAATTCCTTTTTAAGTCTCATCATTGCATGTTATTGAAGCCTTTCTTGTAGCCAAAATGTAGTACACCTGCTAACGGAATATGGACTTTTGGTTTATTATCATTTGTACTGAGATAACTATTCATAAATATTGCCAGATAGCATAGTTATTTTGAGAATACTGTAGCTATCTTAGGTGCCAGTCTGTTTCTGCTCTCTTGCCAACTCCTTATGGAATTGGATTGGCAAGAGAACAGAAAGTGACTGGCACCCAGGCTAAGTTGTAGCATGTTCAAAGAGTTGAGCGATGAAGCAATGCAAGAATGTCTCAAAAGCAATGACACTGTTATGCAACACCCTAACCACATGAGAAGAAAGTTTGTACTATACTGGTTGAGTTTTTACCCATTTCTAAGTCAATAAATTAATTTAAACGGTCTGATGTTTGTCTAATTTCTCAAGTAGGCTTGGAAATGTAGAACATAACGCATATAGGTTTGTTTTGCAGTGCAGATTCATTACCATTTAAAAGCCTTTGCCTCTCCATGTTTGTACCGACCCTTATTTTTGTTAACACCAAGCAAATAAAGGGATACTTTACAGTCGCAGAACATTTGTACAGTAGTTGCCCAACTTGAACAACTTTGTATGCTGTTTCCTACTCTTTGTGCACTTTAAGTTAAAGGTTTGACAAGCCACTATTTGCAGAATGATGAACAGATGAACATAAACACATCTACACAGATATTAAAAGCAAAATAGAGGGTCAGGACAGGAGCATTGCAGCTCTCTCAGTTCTGTTCAGGCAGAAGTAGAGAAGGCTGCTTGCTGTGCAATGTTCTTCATGTAAAACTATAACTGAGCCACCTCATTCACAGCTGGCTGCTCTTGATGTAGTCTGGACAATGTATTTTACATGGCAATCACCTTGATCTTCCATCATGATACAGTGGCTTGCGAAAGTATTCACCCCCCTTGGCATTTTTCCTATTTTGTTGCCTTACAACCTGGAATTAAAATAGATTTTTTGGGGGTTTGTATCATTTGATTTATACAACATGCCTACCAATTTGAAGATGTGAAACAAACAAGAAATAAGAAGAAGAAAAAACAGAACTTGAGCGTGCATAACTATTCAAATTGATTAATTAAATGAATGTTTGAGTGGTCTGTCCTGATTTATTTCATTTGGCAATGGGTTAAGAATAAAACTGTGAATGAGGATTCATACCTGTACTGTATTATAGTGGTGGAGATCAGCCATTTGCCTTGCATTTGAACAGTTGTTGAATTATGTGAAAACATGGGTAAGGCCAATTTACTGTAACTGATTTTAATGTGTTATTATAAGTGCTCTAAGTAAAGCATTCAATTTCAAATATATATTATCTGTCACAATGTGTTTTCCCAAATTTGTACAGATTATATCAACAAGTTAAATGTTACTAAATGTAATCGAAAATGTAATCTCCAAAAGTAATTATTTATAATGAGAGGGCCATAAACAATAATTCGCAATGCTGCACACTCAAAGAAAGGGTAAAATCTAAACTTTCTGGTAAAAATAGTTATAAATTGCTGAGGTGTAGTCACTTTTGAGGACACAAGCTCAACTACACAGTACAAATATGATGAAAATATGAAATATTTGATGTATTTCCTATTCAACAAAACTGTATGCATAAGGCTTGAAATTACTTAGTGGGGAGAACAAGTATTTGATACACTGCCGATTTTGCAGGTTTTCCTACTTACAAAGCATGTAGAGGTCTGTAGTTTTTATCATAGGTACACTTCAATGACCATCTGGATGATCCAGAGGAGGAATGGGAGAAGGTCATGTGGTCTGATGAGACAAAAATATAGCTTTTTGGTCTAAACTCCACTCGCCTTGTTTGGAGGAAGAAGAAGGATGAGTACAACCCCAAGAACACCATCCCAACCGTGAAGAATGGAGGTGGAAACATCATTCTTTGGGGATGCTTTTCTGCAAAGGGGACAGGACGACTGCACCGTATTGAGGGGAGGATGGATGGGGCCATGTATCGCGAGATCTTGGCCAACAACCTCCTTCCCTCAGTAAGAGCATTGAAAATGGGTCGTGGCTGGGTCTTCCAGCATGACAACGACCCGAAACACACAGCCAGGGCAACTAAGGAGTGGCTCTGTAAGAGGCATCTCAAGGTCCTGGAGTGGCCTAGCCAGTCTCCAGACCTGAACCCAATATAACATCTTTGGAGGGAGCTGAAAGTCCGTATTGCCCAGCGACAGCCCCGAAAACTGAAGGATCTGGAGAAGGTCTGTATGGAGGAGTGGGCCAAAATCCCTGCTGCAGTGTGTGCAATCCTGGTCAAGACCTACAGGAAACGTATGATCTCTGTAATTGCAAACAAAGGTTTCTGTACCAACTATTAAGTTCTGCTTTTCTGATGTATCAAATACTTATGTCATGCAATAAAATGCAAATTAATTACTTAAAAATCATACAATGTGATTTTCTGGATTTTTGTTTTAGATTCCGTCTCTCACAGTTGAAGTGTACCTATGATAAAAATGACAGACCTCTACATGCTTTGTAAGTAGGAAAACCTGCAAAATCGGCAGTGTATCAAATACTTGTTCTCCCCAATGTATGTGTATATATATATATATATATATATATATATATATACACACACATACATATACACACACACTACATGACCAAAAGTATATGGACACCTGCTCGTCGAACATCTCATTCCAAAATCATGGGCATTAATATGTAGTTGGTCCCCCCTTTGCTCCTATGACAGCCCCCAATCTTCTGGGAAGGCTTTGGAACATTGCTGCGGGGACTTGCTTCCATTCAACCACGAGTATTCGTGAGGTCGGGCACTGATGTTAGGCGATTAGGCCTGGCTAGCAGTCGTCGTTCCAATTCATCCCAAAGATGTTTGATGGGGTTGAGGTCAGAGCTCTGTGCAGGCCAGTCAAGGTCTTCCACACTGATCTCGACAAATCATTTCTGTATGGACCTCGTATATCATCAGTGCGGATGGTGTGGCTACAGATCCTGAGAAAGCCATTACAGGTGTGACGGAAGCTGACCTGATGGAAGACAGAATTGACATCCCCTCAGAAGAAACAGAGGTCCTCGGGATGGTGATGTATTACCAACAGTTCATTGAAGGCTACTCGACCATCGCAAAGCCTCTCTTTGGGTTGACAACTGGGCACAAGCTCCACCCTGCAAGATGAAGCGACGCTCACCTGTCAGGAAGTTGACTGTAGCTGACTGGACAGAGTGCAAGCAGGCCTTCCTCCAGCTAAAGCAAGCCTTGCTGGACAAGGTCGTTGGCCCATCCCAACTTCGACGAACCCTTCCTATGCTCTGTTGTTGCGTCCAGCAATGGCCTAGGGGCTGTGCTGTACCAGGTACAAAAAAGGGGGATCTACAGCAAGACCAATAGCCTTCGTGAGCAAGTCACTCAGTTATGCGCAGTCAATGTATCCTGCACACAGTTTGAGTTCTTTGCCATGAAATGGGCTATCTGCGACAAGTTCCACCATTGGCTACGGGGGCAGCAGCTCACCATTTAGACAGATAACAATCCCCTGATATACATCCTGACAAAAGCGAAGCTCGATGCTTGTGAGCAAAGACTGGTTGCCAAGCTGGCATCGTACGAGTTTGACATCAAGTACGTCCCTGGTCCCCAAAATGTTGTTGCAGATGCCCTGAGCAGAGAGCCCTTCGTACGACCCAGTGCACTCCATTGCCTGATGAGGGTTTCATACGAGACATTACTAGCCGAAGCTAATGCTGTGCGCACAGACCGAGTGCAAGATTTGTTTCGCTGGTCCATCCATCCCTTTGACAAAGCCTCAAATGCCAACGAGGTAGTCATTAACTGCCAGTCTGCTGTTGACATCCCATCTGGTGCTTTATCAAGACAGGAAGTTGCTGCTGTTCTTCACTCACACAGGCGCTGTGTGGGGGATGTGAGTTCCTGTGCACTGCTGTTGCCACAGCTTCCACAGGCTGTGATGCCATCAGAGCAGTCCGATGTCGATGTCCTGCCACACGACCAACTGATGAGTAAGCAGCGTGATGACGACGTGATAAGCAGAGTGATCTTCTTTGTGGAGAAGGGGGCGAAGACCACCACGGAGAGAGCGTCCTCACGAGTCTGTTGAGGTTACGCGTCTTCTCAGAAGTTGGGACACGTTGACCATTAAGATGGATGTATTGCATTGTGTTTCGAAGAACGTGGTTACAAAGAGGAAAACTTACCTGTATGTGGTCCCAGTCTCCATGAGAGCAATGGTGTTGAATGGTGTCCATGATGAAGCTGGCCACCAGGGACAACAGAGGACTATGTACCTGACAAGACAGAGGTTCTTCTGGCATGGTCTGGAGAGGGATGCCAAGGAGTATGTGTGGTGCTGCAGGAGATGTGTCATGAGCAAGACTCCTGATCCGGAGGCCAGAGCTCCACTTGAGAGCATAATCGCAACTGAGCCTCTTGAACTAGTGTGTATTGACGTTTGGTCTGCAAAAGATTCCATAAACAAGTCCATGGATGTGCTCATTGTTACTGACCACTTTACCAAGTTGTCTCATGCCTAATTTTGTCAAAACCAGTTTGCTAAGTCTGTGGCTCACCAGTTCTGGAACAACTACTTCTGTGTCTACTGGTTGCCTCACCATATACACTCAGATCAGGGAGCCAACTTTGAGAGCATACTAATCGCCGAGCTTTAGAGCGTTGCAGGCATCCAGAAGTCCCACACCACACCATACCATCCGATGGGCAAAGGGTCCTGTGAAAGGATGAATAGGACTTTGGGGAACACGATCCAGGCCCTGCTGGTGAGAGCAAAGCACAGATGGCCTCAGGCGCTGAAGTCTCTTATGTTTGTGTACAACTGTACAATCAATGAGACCACAGGCTTTGTCCCTTTCCTGCTGATGTTCGGGAGGACACCAAGACTGCCTGTTGATATAGTCTTTGGCTCTGTCCTAGGGAACCTGGAGGTTGTCAACCATGACCAGTATGTTCAGTCCTTGAGGAGAGATCTGAAGGAGGCCAGGGATATGGCACAGGCATCTGCAGTAAAGCAGTTGAAGAGGCATGCTGACCTGTACGTCAGAAGAGTCAGAGGAGTATCAGTGGAGATTGGTGATCGAGTGTTGCTGGCCAACAAGGGGGAGCGTGGAAAGCGGAAGCTCACTGACCGCTGGGAGAATGCTGACAGTCACACTTTTAAGATTCAGAAGAGCTCCACTGGCCAGGCAAAGACGGTACATCGCAACCTGATAATGCCAGTCAACTTCCTCCCTCTTCCCCATGCTGCATCCGATAACGAAACAAACATGTCTGGATTAACCGAGTCTGAGGACATAAATGATGGCCTTATGGCCTCAGCTGCCATTGACGCTGCAGTGGATGATGATGCTGCTGAGTATAGAACAAAAGTGTGGGTGTCGGAGCTGCCCTCTGAAGGAACAGGTGACATGAGCCTGGAGGATGATGTGCGATCCTTGGATGCTCAGGACATTTCACTTCTTGATTCTGTTCAAGCTGTATTGCAGCCTGAGGGCCTGCCTCATTCAGAGAGTCCTCGAGACTCTGGCTCAGAACTTAACAGTGTAGTGAGTGAGCACAATGACCAGTCTCATTCTAACCATCCCCATACTGACCTACCAAACTCTGACCATTCCTTACCTGACCAGTTACACACTGACTGTGTTGACGCACCTACTAATATCAAGGCACACAACACTGTCACCCCTTGTGTAGTTGAAGGTTCTCTGGGTCGTATTAGGTCAAGGGCAGGGAGACTACTTAAACCTGTGTCAAGATTTGAGATTATGAATCAGCAGAGAGTTAGAGATTGAAAGGTTTTCATACCTATGTGGGGGTATCTCTCTTATGAGTATTTTGTTTTCTTAAAGGCTAATATGTGGATACAGAGGGTCAAAGGTATTTACATATTTTATTTGTGGTTGTTTTTCACAACACTGTGGACATGGTTAGATGTCACAGGACAAGAATGAGACGAGTCTCTTATTGTGTTTTTATTTTTATTTGAGGTCCTTTCAAGTCACTGAGTGTACTTAACATGTGACAGACATATTTACCTATGAGGGCTAAGGGGACTGATCAACCTCTTTTTACTCTAATTCTCGTGGAAATAGTCTGACGACTGGAATATTTAGTGACTGTTTTAGAAGCAGGGTCTGCATCCTCAATACACATCTCTACCTTTTGTTTTTCTCTTCTAAGTGGTCCCCCAAAATATCTGCATAATTCTGTACATAAACTCAGCAAAAAAAGAAACGTCCTCTCACTGTCAACTGCGCTTATTTTCAGCAAACAAAACGTGTAAATATTTGTATGAACATAAGATTCAACAACTGAGACATAAACTGAACAAGTTCCACAGACATGTGACTAACAGAAATTGAATAATGTGTCCCTGAACAAAGGGGGGGGTCAAAATCAAAAGTAACAGTCAGTATCTGATGTGGCCACCAGCTGCATTAAGTACTGCAGTGCATCTCCTCCTCATGGACTGCACCAGATTTGCCAGTTCTTGCTGTGAGATGTTACCCCACTCTTCCACCAAGGCACCTGCAAGTTCCCTGACATTTCTGGGGGGATTGGCCCTAGCCCTCACCCTCCGACCCTCCGATCCAACAGGTCCCAGACGTGCTCAATGGGATTGAGATCCGGGCTCTTTGCTGGCCATGACAGAACACTGACATTCCTGTCTTGCAGGAAATCACGCACAGAACAAGCAGTATGGCTGGTGGCATTGTCATGCTGGAGGGTCATGTCAGGATGAGCCTGCAGGAAGGGTACCACATGAGGGAGGAGGATGTCTTCCCTGTAACGCACAGCGTTGACATTGCCTGCAATGACAAAAAGCTCAGTCCGATGATGCTGTGACACACCGCCCCAGACCATGACAGACCCTCCACCTCCAAATCGATCCCGCTCCAGTGTACAAGCCTCGGTGTAACGCTCATTCCTTCGACGATAAACGTGAATCCGACCATCACCCCTGGTGAGACAAAACCGCGACTCGTCAGTGAAGAGCACTTTTTGCCAGTCCTGTCTGGTCCAGCGACGGTGGGATTGTGCCGAAGGGTGACGTTATTGCCAGTGATGTCTGGTGAGGACCTGCCTTACAACTGGCCTACAAGCCCTCAGTTCAGCCTCTCTCAGCCTATTGCGGACAGTCTGAGCACTGATGGAGGGATTGTGCGTTCCTGGTGTAACTCGGGCAGTCGTTGTTGCCATCCTGTACCTGTCCCGCAGGTGTGATGTTCGGATATACCGATCCTGTGCAGATGTTGTTACAAGTAGTCTGCCACTGCGAGGACGATCAGCTGTCCGTCCTGTCTCCCTGTAACGCTGTCTTAGGCGTCTCACAGTACGGACATTGCAATTTATTGCCCTGGCCACATCTGCAGTCCTCATGCCTCCTTGCAGCATGCCTAAGGCACGTTCACGCAGATGAGCAGGGACCCTGGGCATCTTTCTTTTGGTGTTTTTCAGAGTCAGTAGAAAGGCCTCTTTAGTGTCCTAAGTTTTCATAACTGTGACCTTAATTGCCTACCGTCTGTAAGCTGTTAGTGTCTTAACGACCGTTCCACAGGTGCATGTTCATTAATTGTTTATGGTTGATTGAACAAGCATGGGAAACAATGTTTAAACCCTTTACAATGAAGATCTGTGAAGTTATTTGGTTTCTTTTTTTTGCTGAGTTTATGTTGAGTGTTCCTGTACCTGGTATGTTTGCATAGTGCAGTTGTGTATTTTCTGTTTATTGGAATTCAGTAGGAGGGAGTGTAACGGAGTTATTATTGGTGATTCCCCTTGCACTCTATTGTAAGCCCATAGGTTTTTTTGTTTTTGTTTTGTCTTGCCTTCACTTACTCAACATGGAATCTTACTGGCTGGTTTGCGTGGCTTGCTTACGAGGGGCGGTGTTTGAGTTAGAATCGTCCCAGTCATCAAGCGCCAAACCAGAGCTAAGTTAACTGTTGCAAAGCATTGTACATCAAAAGTGATTTGTATGCTCTTACGGTGCATTCGGAAAGTATTCAGACCCCTTGACTTTTTGCACATTTAGTTACGTTACAGCCTTACTCTAAAGTTGATTAAATTGTTTTTAATCTATACACAATACCCCATAATGACAAAGCAAAAACAGGTTGTTGTTTTTTTTGCAAGTTTATTTCAAATCAAAAAATTGAAATATCACATTTACATAAGTATTCAGACCCTTTACTCAGTACTTTGTTGAAGCACCTTTGGCAGCGATTAGAGCCTCAAGTCTTCTTGGGTATGACGCTACAAGCTTGGTAAACCTGTATTTGGGGAGTTTCTCCCATTCTTCTCTGCAGATCCTCTCAAGCTCTGTCAGGTTGGATGGGGAGCATTGCTGCACAGCTTTTTTCAGGTCTCTCCAGAGATGTTCGAATAGGTTCAAGTCTGGGCTCAGGCTGGGCCACTCAAGGACATTAAGAGACTTGTCCCGAAGCCACTCCTGCATTGTCTTGGCTGTGTGCTTAGGGTCATTGTCCTGTTGGAAGGTGAACCTTCACCCTAGTCTGAGGTCCTGAGCGCGCTGGAGCAGGTTTTCATCAAGGACCTCTGTACTTTGATCCATTCATCTTTCCCTCGATTCTGACTAGTCTCCCAGTCCCTGCCGCTGAAAAATATCCCCACAGCATGATGCTGCCACCATCATGCTTCACCATAGGGATGGTGGCTGGTTTCCTCCAGATGTGACTCTTGGCATTCAGCCCAAAGAGTTGGATCTTGGTGTCATCAGACCAGAGAATCTTGTTTAACATGGTCTGAGAGTCCTTTAGGTGCCTTTTGGCGAACTTCAAGCGGGCTGTCATGTTCCTGAGGAGTGGCTTCCGTCTGGCCACTCTACCATAAAGGCCTGATTGGTGGAGTGCTGCAGCGATGGTTGTCCTTCTGGAAGGTTCTCCCATCTCCACAGAGGATCTCTGGAGCTCTGTCAGAGTGACCATCAGGTTCTTGGTCACCTCCCTGACCAAGGCCCTTCTCCCCCGATTGCTCCATTTGGCCGGGCGGCCAGCTCTAGGAAAGCCTTGGTGGTTCCTCCTGTAGCTCAGTTGGTAGAGCATGGCGCTTGCAACGCCAGGGTTGTGGGTTCGATTCCCACGGGGGGCCAGTATGAACAATGTATACACTCACTAACTGTAAGTCGCTCTGGTTAAGAGCGTTTGCTAAATGACTAAAATGTAAATGTAAAAATTTTCCAAACTTCTTCCATTTAAGAATGATGGAGGCTACTCTGTTCTTGGGGACCTTCAATGCTGCAGAAATGTTTTGGTACCCTTCCCCAGATCTGTGCCTCGGAGCTCTATGGACAATTCCTTCGACCTCATGGCTTGGTCTTGGCTCTGACATGCACTGTCAACTGTGTGACCTTATATAGACAGGTGTGGGCCTTTCCAAATCATGTCCAATCAATCGAATTTACCACAGGTGGAATCCAATCAAGTTGTAGAAACATCAAGGATGATCAATGGGAACAGGACTCAATTACGAGTCTCATAGCAAAGGGTCTGAATACTTATGTAAATGTAATATCCGTTTTTTATATATATATATATATATATATATATATATATATATATATATATATATAAAAAACGGATATTACATTTACATAAGTATATATATATATATATCAATGTGCAAAAATTTATAGAAACCTGTTTTTGCTTTGTCATGGGGTATTGTGTGTAGATTGACAAGGGGAAAAAAGAATTTAATCCATTTTAGAATAAGGCTGTAACGTAAGAAAATGTGGAAAAAGTGAAGGGGTCTGAATACTTAACGAATGCACAAGTTATATCAATTTGTATGTAAACACCTTCTCTGCTAGCAGGTCCTGTTTGTTCAAAAAGAGGAGGACAGGACGGTCCATTTTCCGCATGCTGTTCCAGAGGTTCTTGAAGAGGTCTAGTGCCTCCTGCAGTTGGTTGGTCTGATTGTCTTCCTGACACACCATATCATAGCTGCTGCTGTCCACCACTAAAATATACAGTGAGGGAAAAAAGTATTTGATCCCCTGCTGATTTTGTACGTTTGCCCACTGACAAAGACATGATCAGTCTATAATTTGAATGGTAGGTTTATTTGAACAGTGAGAGACAGAATAACAACAAAAAGATCCAGAAAAACGCATGTCAAAAATGTTATAAATTGATTTGCATTTTAATGAGGGAAATAAGTATTTGACCCCTCTGCAAAACATGACTTAGTACTTGGTGGCAAAACCCGTCAGACGTTTCTTGTAGTTGGCCACCAGGTTTGCACACATCTCAGGAGGGATTTTGTCCCACTCCTCTTTGCAGATCTTCTCCAAGTCATTAAGGTTTCGAGGCTGACGTTTGGCAACTCGAACCTTCAGCTCCCTCCACAGATTTTCTATGGGATTAAGGTCTGGAGACTGTCTAGGCCACTCCAGGACCTTAATGTGCTTCTTCTTGAGCCACTCCTTTGTTGCCTTGGCCGTGTGTTTTGGGTCATTGTCATGCTGGAATACCCATCCACGACCCATTTTCAATGCCCTGACTGAGGGAAGGAGGGTCTCACCCAAAATTTGACGGTACATGGCCCCGTCCATCGTCCCTTTGATGCGGTGAAGTTGTCCTGTCCCCTTAGCAGAAAACACCCCCAAAGCATAATGTTTCCACCTCCATGTTTGACGGTGGGGATGGTGTTCTTGGGGTCATAGGCAGCATTCCTCCTCCTCCAAACACGGCGAGTTGAGTTGATGCCAAAGAGCTCGATTTTGGTCTCATCTGACCACAACACTTTCACCCAGTTCTCCTCTGAATCATTCAGATGTTCATTGGCAAACTTCAGACGGCCCTGTATATGTGCTTTCTTGAGCAGGGGGACCTTGCGGGCGCTGCAGGATTTCAGTCCTTCACGGCGTAGTGTGTTACCAATTGTTTTCTTGGTGACTATGGTCCAGCTGCCTTGAGATCATTGACAAGATCCTCCCGTGTAGTTCTGGGCTGATTCCTCACCATTCTCATGATCATTGCAACTCCACAAGGTGAGATCTTGAATTGAGCTCCAGGGCGAGGGAGACTGACAGTTATTTTGTGTTTCTTCCATTTGCGAATAATCGCACCAACTGTTGTCACCTTCTCACCAAGCTGCTTGGCGATGGTCTTGTAGCCCATTCCAGCCTTGTGTAGGTCTACAATCTTGTCCCTGACATCCTTGGAGAGCTATTTGGTCTTGGCCATGGTGGAGAGTTTGGAATCTGATTGATTGATTAATAATATAATAATATGCCATTTAGCAGACGCTTTTATCCAAAGCGATTTACAGTCATGCGTGCATACATTTTTGTGTATGGGTGGTCCCGGGGATCGAACCCACTACCTTGGCGTTACAAGCGCCGTGCTCTACCAGCTGAGCTACAGAGGACCACATTTCTGATTGCTTCTGTGGACAGGTGTCTTTTATACAGGTAACAAACTGAGATTAGGAGCACTCCCTTTAAGAGTGTGCTCCTAATCTCAGCTCGTTACCTGTATAAAAGACACCTGGGAGCCAGAAATCTTTCTGATTGAGAGGGGGTCAAATAATTATTTCCCTCACTGTAAGCCGACTGCTCACAAAACACTCTCCGTCTGCATCCCCACCCACCTCTGACATTAAACAAATAAAGAATGTATTCGTCTACTCTGAAATATGTCTCAGAAATGCCTGAAGCTTTTTTGTGTTGCAAGTATTGCATTAACTTCTCCTCCGCAGTTCATTCTGTGTCCAACAATCGCATCTGATTGAATATTGTGCTTTTCCCCGAGTCACCAGCTCCTAGTAGTAGGAGCCTGTGAGATTTACGGTATTGCTGTTTATCTTTTTTAAGCTGTTTCTCAATCCTTTTGTTTGCTTCTCTCCGTGCCTTCTCCTCTTCTTCTCCACATTGGTAGTTGGTCTTATTCCCAATGCCAAAACAAGCCATCTTCCTAAAATAATACAATAAAAGGAGGTAAAGTAATAAGTAGCCTTGTCTGAGACAGAAAGGCCCATAGGGCAGGAACCTGTTTCTGTAGTGTGAGGCAGCTTGATGTACAAGTACACCCCGGATAGGACGCTAGTCTATTGCAGGGCCTTCCCCCTAATCCATTTAATGAGTGCCAAGCAATAAAAGGGAGGGGAGATAGTAAATTAATAATACTAATTGCTAGACTGGTCCAAGAAAAAAACACCTTCCTCAAAATTAGTGACAGGCGTAAAAGAAAAACATGTTCTTCAATCAGATTATGAGGAATTGAGAAAATGGGCCAAAAAAATTACAACAGACCCCACCCTCCCCGACAATATCACTCCGGAACACTGTTTGGGTGTAAGACGTTTTCACCAAAGATGTTCTATTCTTCTTTAGAATTTTTTTTGTAGTTCTAAAAACCGATACGCCCTCCACCACATCCAGATAGGCAAAACAACTGGAATATCACAGCAGGTGAATTAGACCTAACGGTATCTTTCTCTGTTCCGTACATATGTGGGCAACAGCGGCATTCAAACTAGGCTGCAATGAAAACTAATGGGACAGTAGCGATTGTTTTGGCATCAAAATCCGGGGTGTGAACTAAGTTTCTATTCAGCGATTATTGACATGGTAATGGACCAATCGTATTGGAGAAAAGTTGAAAAAACTGACCCCGCTGACGCTGTACGTTAAAGTGTGACATGTCACGACGTAACGTGCGGCACGCATTATTCAACTCATTCTGTGCCGTACAGCCTCTTTCCACCAGGTGTAGCGCTTCTCTCGCAGATTAAAAACAATAAATGATCAATGGTGAGTGTAAAGTTAATTACTCGTGAGTTCATCAATAGTTAATTCAATCAATTGTAAATGTTTTGCGTAATCACTGCGAGCCATCATGACTCTCAAAAACTGTGACACACACAGTTTAATTGTGAAGATACATTTAGCGCCGCCCTAAACACCCTATTCAAATTCTACACAAACCTTCAAATAGGTATGTAATGAGACATTATATAAACTCTTTATAGTGTTTAATTAACATTTTAGAGGTGATAAATTGGACAAATCTGGTGAAAAAAGCTGGTTCCCCACACAACATATCTCCCCCTTTTACTATGACGCAGTAGCTTTCGCTTCCCCACCCGCCATTTTGAAAAAGACCCGGCGGAGCTCCATTGCTTTCGTCAGTCATGCAGAGTCGGGCAGCATTTTGCTGGAAAGGGGAGAAATTGTGCTTTACAATGGTATTCATATTACAGTTGACCTGGAAGTACTACATTTTTGGGGCGCTAAAATGAGGTCAAATGTACAGAACAGCGCGATGTACAAAAGTGCCTTAGCTACCGTTAGCTCTAGTCCAGGGCGCCGTTTGGCTGCGCTCTCTCACGAACAGAGGCAATTTGTTGTTGTTGTGGCGCAATGTACCAAAGCAAATTTTGACCAAGCTTCCTTCTTCTTCTGAATGTTTTGTTGTAGCCTAACCTCGTCATCCTGGTTAAGTCACACTTTTATTTCCACTCCTTGTCACGTTGTTTGATTTTGGGATTAGTCTAGAAGCGGTAATTGTTTTAGAATATGAATCAAGACATATGGTCCAAAGTAGCCTGTGTACCAGTCTGTTTAGCCACTATAACATTCAACTCCTTGCTCTCTGTGTCATTTGCTCTCTCATTTATTTAACATATTTAGAAATGCAATGGCCTTATTCAAAATAGCCCATGTTTTGGTCCTTAAATGCAAGTAGGCCGACTGTATAACAAATAAAACATCAAGAAATGTCTTATCTTCAGAACTTTGGCGGGAGAGGGCAATCCATTTGAAATCTCATAGATGTGCACGCTTCAATGGGGCAGAAGTCTGTTAGTTGTTGTGATTCTGGATGGCCAGATAGCTACCAACAATGACAAGAAACTGCCATGTGGGGAATCGTAAGTGACTCGTTTCAGCTAGTTTAATCTTGTTATTTTTTGTGTGTACTTTTTACCCCATTTTCTCCCCAATTGGTAGTTACAGTCTTGTCCCATCACTGCAACTCCCCTACGGACTCAGGAGAGGCGACGGTCAAGAGCCATGCGTCCTCCGAAACACGACCCTGCCAAGCCACACCGCTTGTGAGTGCATACATTTTCATACTGGCCCCCCGTGGGAATCGAACCCACAACCCTGGCGTTGCAAGCGCCATGCTCTATCAACTGAGCTACAAGGAGGCCACACTTCTTGACACACTGCTCGCTTAACCCGGAAGCCAGCCGCACCAATGTGAAGGAGGAAACACCGTCCAGCTGGCGACCGAAGTCAGCTTGCAGGCACCCGGCCCGCCAAAAGGAGTGGCTAGAGCGCAATGGGACAAGGAAATCCCAGCCGGCCAAACCCTCCCCTAACCCGGACGATGCTGGACCAATTGTGAGCCACCTCATGGGTCTCCCGGTCACAGCCGGCTGTGACACAGCCTGGGATCGAACCCGGGTCTGTAGTTACGCCTCAAGCCTTAGACCGCTGCGCCACTCGGGAGGCCCGTTTCATCTTGTTCTTGATACCATAGCTGTGTTCGAATACCCATACTAACATACTGTATACTTAATGAGTATATACTATATACTATTAGTTCATTTTAGTATATTGTAAACGAACAGTATCCTTTCAGTTGAGTGTACTAGTGCTTCGCCTGTCTACCGGACGTTTATGCTGTTGCTATGCAACTTCTTGCTAACTTGTTACAACGACTATACCTCTTAGCTAAGCTAAGAATGATGTGAATAATCAAGTTAATAAACGTTGGGTAGTTAGTTAGATAGCATGTAGTTAATATACTGGCAAGCTCGATGTATTAGTAGCCAACTAACGTTAGGTAGCTAGCTAACATACCGGTACATACAAGCAACTGCTTTAATGATATGCAATGCAGTTCGTAAGGCTAGCGTAGCTAACAAATTGTCAGCCAACATAACCTGCAACGAAACTTATTTGAGAAGTCGTTAATTTATTACATTGCACAACATTTTCTTAACGTGTCCTAATTAGTTAAAGCAAGGAATTTGTATCCGCTCTCGTCGGACTTCAGCTGCAAATTTTCTAAAAATCTGAACATGTTGTGAAGTCACGCCCATTAGCTGTACATTTCTGTCTGGTCTTGGAACTGTGACAACAGGCAGCCTCTCCCTGCTTGGCTCATGGGATATGTAGTGATTTTGCCAACACAGCCAAATATGTACACAGTCTTGTACCCTTACCCTTTTTAAACCGACTATATTTGTTTACTGATTAGGACTTTATTAATATAATGAGTAATCCAGGAATGCCACGAGTTAATTGACATGAGATAACTCGAGAAAATAGCAACTCTACAGAGCGCAATGACGACAATGAATGGATAAATTACTTTCGGACATGAAGGGTCCGCTGAGCTCCTCCTCTTCCCCACTTGCATACTGTAAGCGCTAGTCGGACAATTTTTATCCTCATAATGCAACACACTTTGAAAGGCGACTTGACAAAAGTGATCTGATCGAACGGGCTCAATGAATTGTCTCTTACAAAATAATTGACAACAGAGCCTACACTTCAGCCTATGTTTTGTTTGCTCTCGAGAACCCTTATCTCAAGGGTTCTCAGCTATAAGCACCGTTTACCGTTGGGACGATAAATTACAATCCCAACACTCTGTTTTAATGTTTAGAAACGTAAATAATCATCACTTACTTTACAGTTTTCTAAATATATGGAACTTATCTTTCATATCAACAAGAAATAATATTTCAAATAAAAAAGATGCACAGATTCATCGAACTACGCTTCCGCTCTACATCCTGCCCAGTTAGGCTTACACACAGGGGTGTATTACTTACTTCTTCTTCTTCAGTGGGGTTTATCGGCGGTTGGCATCCAACGTTATGGTGCATTACTGCCACCTACCGTACTGGAGTATGGGCCAGAGACAGAGATAAACTAAATCCTACCTGCCAACCCCGTTTCTCTTCAAAAAGATAACAAAATATTTGAGACTATATCTAATGACGCTCTACTCAATATACTAATTTTCTGTTTCCCATTCTCCCTCATACTAAATATCATCCTCTCTCTTTCCCTCTGATACTGCCCACACTGTAGCAATACATGCTCCATAGTCTCTATTTCCTGACAATAATCACACTTTCCTGATGGATGCTTTCCTATCACGTTTAATGTCTTATTCAACTTGCTGTGTCCCACCCTTAATCTTGTAAAAAATAGCCTCCTCTCTTCTGACCCTTCCTGCCGTCCTCCCCGACTTTCCTCTGTACTTGAAATAAATGCCTTCCCTTATTATTTCTATTCCACTGCTCCTGCCATCTCTTCACAATAACTCTATATATATCAGTATTTTTGCCTCTGCCTTGCTCATTGACACTTTAACATCAACATCCCCACTACTAAGTGCCTGTTCATCTACCGCCTCGTTCCCCTCCACCCCCACATGGGCTGGAACCCAAGTAGATCTTATCTGAATACCCATCTGTTTAATCCTGCCATGGGTTTGTAGCACCTTATAAACCAGGTCTTGTCTGCTACGTGAGCTAAAGGACTGGAGACTCATTAACACTGCACATGAATCAGAACAAATAACTACTCTGTCTGGCTTAACTTCCTCCACCCACTGCAAGGCCAACAGTATGGCCATCATCTCCGCCGTATATACAGCCAGATGATCTGTAATACGTTTCCTGACTTCCACCCCACATTCCTGCACTACAAATGCTGACCCAGTACGTCCTGTCCTTGGATCTTTTGAACCATCTGTGTAAATGGCCACAAAATCCTGATACACAGTTTCCAGACGTCTCTTAAAGAAATCAGCTGGATCAACACCCTCCCTATCTTTCTGTAGACTCTCCAACAATTCTAGATCAACTACTGGAGACGGGAGTAGCCATGGTGGTTTATAGGAATAACTACCGTTGGACTAAACTCCCTTCCATACAGTCCCATCTCCTTCGCCTGGGTATTACCCACCCACCCACCCAAAGCTTGTGTTCGGTCTTTGCTCATGTTCCCAGCATGCCTGTAAAATCCCTTTTGCAGGATGAGACACCCCATGTCCTTGTAGGTTGACGCAGTAATGAATTGCCAGCTGCTGTCTCCTAATCTGCAACGGCATATCCCCCATCTCCACCTGTAATGCAGCCACTGGGGACGTCCGAAAAGGCCCACTACATATTCTGAGTCCTTTCCCCGTATGACATCTAGCCTTTCCAGTGAGGTCCAGGCTGCCGAACCATATGCTATACTTCCATAGTCTTATTACAGATCGGATCAATGCAACATACGTGGTCTTCAATGAGGAACGCCCAGCCCCCCACTCCTTCCCCGTCAGACAGCACATCGCATTTAGCACCTTCTTACACTTTCCCACCACTCTCTCAATGTGTTCTGCCCAGGTCAGTCTAGTATCAAAGTATACCCCAAGGAACCTGAAGGCCCCCACCCTCTCCATGTTTTTCCCATATAACCTCAAGCATACCTCATCTCCCACCTTCCTCCTGGTAAAGAACAGTGAGTTTTCTCTACAGAGAACCTGAATCCCCACATTAATGCCCACCGCCCTACCTCATCAATTGCTTCCTGTACCTTCCTGACTATGTATGGCACATTTCTTCCCCTCTTCCATAAGGCACCATCATCTGCAAATAACGACCTCCCTATATCCGGCTGTACCTGAGAGTAAACATCATTGATCATGATTGAGAACAACAGAGGACTAATCACGCTCCCCTGCAGTGTACCATTATCCACCAAGTAGCTGCCTGATAAAGACTTCCCCACCCTCACCTGGATAGACCTTCCAAACAGGAAATCCTTTATCCAGTTGTACATTCTTCCTACTACCCCATAATATCAAGCTTGATTAACAACCCCTCCTTCCACATCATATCATATGCCTTCTCCACATCAAAAAAGACAGCTACAACAGTCTCCTTGTTCACCTGAGCCTTCCTGACCTCTGCTTCTAAGCAGAGCACTGGATCCATAGTTCCCCTACCCTTCCTGAACCCACTCTGATGTGGCGTTACCAGCCCTCTGCTCTCCAGGAAGTAAGTTAGCCTCTCCGTAATCATACGTTCCATAATCTTACATACATGTGATGTTAAAGCTATTGGCCGATAGCTTGTTGGCTTCGTTGGATCCTTCCCAGGCTTCCGGATTGGTACCACTACTGCCTCCTTCCAACTGCCTGGTAGTTTCCCCTCCTCCCACACTCTGCTGTACAACACCAATACCTTATCCAGTGCCTCATCACTAAGATGGGCCAACATAACATAGCACACCTCATCTTTCCCAGGTGAACTTAACCCACCCTTACCTATTGCTCTTTTCACCTCTGCCCTGGTAAATGGTGCACTCAACGCATCATTTACATCCTCCCTCCTTTCCAGCACTCTAGGATGCTCTTGTGTTCTCTCTCCCCCTCTGCCCCTCCTCTGACAGATTTGCGGAGCTATGCACTTGGACAAATGCTTTGGCCATCATCTCTGCTTTCTCCTCATATGTTACTGCCACATCCTCCCCACTCGTCAACACTGGATAATCCCACTCCCTTCTGATCCCACTCATCCTCTTAATCATCCCCCACTCTTCTCCCACAGGTGTCGCCCTTCCAATGGTGTCACAGAACCGATGCCAACATGACCTCTTTGCCTGACGGATAGTTCTCCTCACCATGGCCTGGCCTGCTTATACTGAATCAGATGTTGGAAGTTATGCGTCCTTTTCAGTACTCTAAATGCCCTGTTCCTAATCCTCACCATTGCCCCACATTCCTCCGTCCACCATGGGACTGCTTTCCTCCTCCTCCTCCCTGAACTCTTAGGTATAGCCTCAGTAGCTGCCCCCACTAACGCTGTTCGCCCCCAGTTATTCATACTATCTACATCCCCTCTCATATCCACCCGAGCCATCACCTGCTCACTCAGCTCCTGAAACTGATCCCACTTTGCCCTTCCAAACACCCACCTGCCTACTCCATCCACTAACATCTCCTCCTCCCTCCGGCCTACTGTACATACAATAGGGTAATGATCACTCCCTACTGTCGACTCCTCCCATACCTCCCACTCACATATTCCTATCATCACACTAGATACCAGAGTAAGGTCCAAGGCAGACTCTTTCCCTGTGGCTACATCAATCCTTGTCCCTCGGCCATCATTCAGGCACACCAGATCTTTATTTTCTATCAAATTTTCCATCACTTGGCCATTTCCATCCATCCGTCCCCCCCGTCCCCGTCCCCGTCCCCCCCAAAGCATGTTGTGGGTGTTAAAATCCCCACACCACATTACCTTACTTATTTTCTGGTCCTCCACCCTCTCCAGCACTTCCATGTCCAATATCTGACACGGATTATAGTAATTCACTACCACTAGCACCCCTCCTCTCAGCCACACCTCCTCCACCACATACTCCTGTTCAATACCTTTGCCTATCATCTTGTAGGGAATTCCTTGCTTTATCTCTCCCTTGAACCTGTATCTTCCTGGACCTGGACCACCCTCACTGCCTCAGCATATGACACCCTTCTCTCCACTCTCACTTGTTGCACCCCCACTGCCTTCTTCATAGCCTCACACCCACTATATGCCACACTATGAGCACCCCCACAGTTGCAGCACTTTGGTTGTACACCATCTCCACACTTCCCATACTTATGCTCCCCTCCACACCTGGCACACCTCTTTTTCTCTTTACAGACTGTTGCCACATGCCCAAACCTCTGGCATTTATAACATCTTAAAGGCTTCGGTACATAAACCCTCACATAATAACTCATATATCCTATTGTTACCTTATTTGGCAGTCCCCGGTCCTTG
This sequence comes from Coregonus lavaretus, assembly GCF_964263955.1. Classification (NCBI taxonomy): domain Eukaryota; kingdom Metazoa; phylum Chordata; class Actinopteri; order Salmoniformes; family Salmonidae; genus Coregonus; species Coregonus lavaretus. The sequence goes on along the minus strand of NC_139998.1, from coordinate 19,166,648 downwards.
AAATGTAACAGAATAGACGTGCTATCTACCCTATCTCCATCCCTTGTTGCTTGCAATCTTTGTACATTCACTAGAACGCTTCCTCTCAAATTGTCCCTTACCTCTTTAATGCTAACACTCACAGGCACTCCTGTTATCACCCCTTTACTCCACTGCTTCCCTGCTTGATCAGTCCAGCTGCTCGACTCCACCTTACACTTCCCTATTTGCTTCACTCCGATAGCTTTTTCCCTCTGAGCAATGTCCTTACAGAACACCAACAATCTCCCATCTCTTAACACTTTAGCATTAACAACTTCCCCAATCAACTCTTTTATCACAGCCGTCAACCTTATCGGACTCATCGCCCCAACTCCCCCTTCCTCCCTAAACTTAATAATCACTTTATGCTCCTCCTCACCTCCATGTTCCTCTCGTGTCTTATCTTGCCCTTCCTCTGCACTTTCTACCTCCGAACTTCCGCTAGCGTTGGAAGCTAGGTTTCTCTCCTCAAACTTCCTTTTCTGCCTCCTCTCTACCTCCGTAGACCTCTCGCTCCCCTTCATTCCCCTACTCCCTTTCTCTCCCGCTTTCTTTTTCTCTTTCTTACTCCCTCCTTTATTTGTACCACTATGTTCCATACTTGCTTCCCTTTCCTCTCCATCACTATCTCCTACCATCTCTGACCCATTCACAGCACGGCCGTGCCGAACCTCCGCCACACCGAGTAAAGTTTGTTTGTTTTTCAACGATTTCAAAAATCCCTCTCGATTCACAACCGTCTGTCGTGGTTCGTCCGCGTGCCCATGTCCTTGCGCATCAGCCTCCCCTCACCAACTCCCCGGCCCTGGATCGCTACCTGTCTCAGGACTCGTAAGAAAATTGTGCGGCCTTTCGGAAGTAAAGCTTTGAATCGGAAGTGACGTAGCAACCGTGTATTCCTTACGGAAACCTTTTACTGTTTAAAAACCAAACGGAAGCAAACAGAGCAAAACGAGAGCTTCTATTGGACAAATACAGGTAGGTCCCCGTTTTGTTCAGTTTGCTTTCGTTTAGCAACAGAACAGGCGGAATGAATACGCCCCTGGTGTTAGGGCACGCTATATAGCTAATTAGGGCAAGGGGATACCTAGTAAGTTGCATTCAACCAAAATGTATACATTCAACTAAAATGTGTCTTCCGCGTTTAACCCAACACCTCTGGATCAGAGAGGTTCGGGGGGCTGCCTTAATCATCGTCGCAGTTGTTGTAGGGGGTTAACTGCCTTGCTCAAGGACAGAACAGCAGATTATTCCACCTTGATGGCTCAGAGATTCGAGCCAGAAACTTTTTGGTTACTGACTTAACGCTCTTAACCGCTATGCTACCTGCCACCCCAGTGGTGCATCTCTGTCTTTGGTCTGTCTTCCTTAAACAAGTGCTGTATAACATGGAGATATGGCCATGTGGGAACACTAACTCTATACAGTAAATGTGTGTAGTAATTTAACCTTATGTTTTTTTTTATTATTATTTCTCGCTGATATGAAAGATACTTCCTTATGTTTCCAAAACCGTACCGCAAGCGATGCCTGTAAACGTTCAGAACGAGCGTCAGGGCTCTTAACAAAACACCCCCGGCCAGAAGATACCTTCATCAATAGATACAAAAGGTAGTTAGCGTCTATGAATAGGCTAAGGTTTTGGTAGCTTAGGTTTGGTCAGTGGTGTAGTGGAGGGTATACGCAGGTATATGCCATATACTATATTTGTCAGTGGGCTTTGCCCTATACTCACTTCTTAATCCCCACGATGCATATCAAAGTAGTGTAGTGGAGGTATATGCCGTATCAATTAAAAAGGCTGATGGAACAGATCAGAATGTTTAGCTTAAAATGTTGATAAACTATTATTTCTTCACATTTCAGGCACAGCAATATGCACAGGGCGGTAGTCCTACATGAGAATGTTCCAAATTGCAATTCGCACAAACACCGTTCTAAAATGTGCACTGCACATGCCAGTGGTTTCATAGACAGAGATGGAAATATAAATTAGAAATTTAGAAAGAGGGGAGATCTAAAGATGCAACAACTATCAAGGGTTGCTAATATGACTAGGATAATGCCTTTGATTGCTAGACAATGACACAAAGTTTAAAAGAAATCCAATAGAACAGGAGAACTCACATGAGGAAAACGTTATAAAATAATAGCCTCCATGTTTCAATGGAGGGTTTTGGCTATAGGCTACTTTGAAGCAAGGTAAGACATGTCTCAAAATATGAAGTTAAACGTCCAGATTTCAAACAGGACAAATATAGCGTTGCTAATGATAGGCCTAACTATCTTCTGGTAGATGGAAAGGCTTTCCTAAAAACCTTCTCAATTAAATGTTAACTATCTACAAAGTAGCCTCCCACTGGGCACAGACGTCAATTCAACGTCTATTCCACGTTGGTTCAACGTACTTGATATCATGATTTTTTGCATCAATCTAGAGGCCATTTGTTTTGCAAACTCCATCTCATGTGCTACAGAAACACTGCTAACCAAACAACAGTGCTAGGTGCTTGTGCACTTGAATTAAAGGGTAACTACACTCACAAATCAACATTTCTTAGATTTTTCCCAGACCTCAAAAGTGGTCTCCTAATGAGGTTTAACCATTGTTTTGGACATAGAACATCCAATTTTGTTGTTTTCCTACATAAAAAAGTGACCTGAAAAAAATGGGAGAAATCAGAAACCTGTTAATTTGTGGCTCAGTTAATAATAATAATAATAATATGCCATTTAGCAGACGCTTCTTACAGTCATGCATGCATAATTTTTTTTGTGTATGCTTCTTACAGTCATGCATGCATACATTTTTTTGTGTATGGGTGGTCCCGGGGATCGAACCCACTACCTTGGCGTTACAAGCGCCGTGCTCTACCAGCTGAGCTACAGAGGACGACCCATTTGCAGTTGATACTCATTTATCTGTTTCAATAGCAGGCCTACTATTAGCCCACTTGCAGACAGTGGTGAGGTGCTCTTTTTTTAGGTGAGGGAGCGCAAAAAAAAAAGTAAATGAACGCATAATTTCCTCAATCAAAGTTTGTACCAGCAGATGTTGCCAATTGAATAGCCTATCATATAATATGCATAAATGCATCTTCCAATTGCAACGTCTGCCAATGCCCACACGCATTGTCTCAAGAAAAAATCGAATAATAATACCCAAACACCGAGTTAGGCATAAGCTACCTAATTCATCACTGTCAATTGTGAATGATCATTATTCACGTTTTACCGGTGAAATGTCCAAACTGCATCTCCATGCCAATCATTTGATTGATCTCAATCAGTGTCATGGGAATATGCATTTAGATCTTCTTGAATTACTGTTTCCTGGCCGAATTAGAGCAGATGGTGTTAACGAACTATTATCCTTTGTTGTATTTTGTGTCAATCAAATAATATATCCTGCCTTGTGGCGAGCTCTGTTGAGTTTTGGCGCATGAGAAAAACAATTCGACTATTCAGCTTCAGCTAACTATCCTAAAATCTCATTAGAAATGAGTAGGTGTTTTGGTGTAACGGTAACGCTATAGGCCTACTATGCTATGGTATTATATTCGGTTCTGTTATGTAAAATGCAAATGAATCATTATGTGATCTTGCAAGACATTGATATAGCTTTGATCTAACTTTACTAAAGGAGCACCATTGTGAGAAGTGCTAATCTTCTATTTGTAATAATAATAATATTTGATGAGTAGGACTATTAGGCGTATGCAACAGATCTTGATGAGATGTCATTTTAAGCCATTGGAGCTCCCTTCGTGGTGCTGAAAGGACAGCGCCAGGATCGCGCAATGATGTTAAAGAGGTTGAACCAACATGTGGTGCTGAAGGATAGCTGAAGGGCCGCTCTGCCATTCCGCCAGTTCAGGAACAAACAATAATCATTTTCAGTAGGCTTATAGCCTAATAGGCCTACGACTGAGTGGTATATGTATTTGTAGGCTATAGCCTAACGTACAGTAAATAAAATTACATATAGCTTAATATCATTGCACTGTTTGCGAGGAGAGCTTTATTGTGAGTAGGCATTTTATTGTATTGTGTAGCTTACACGCTGTATCATAAATAAACTTTGATATGATTAGCTTGAACACATGGCTACAATATAGCCTATTTCAGAATAAAATAGAGATGAACTATCAATTCATATAATTTATTTGCATAGATTAAACATCCTATCAAATCAATTGACCAAGGAGTGAACATAAATCATTACTACATAGAATTGTAGGAAAAACAGCCATAAAATCATGCCTTGATGTGGTGTATTCCTGCATCTCAATACACTATAACCTAAATGCATTATTACCTCCAACTTGGCCCAATTCACATTTCTAATTGCCCACCCTGACATACCAAGCTAGAACAGGCCTTGCGTCTCAACCAATAGCCAATGTAGGCTAAATATCCCGAGGAAAGGCTACAGCAACTTCCAGAGAGGGTCAGGCTCCTTGGGCTTTCCGGTGGCCACTCTGGTTTGGGTGTCCTCTGCAGAGCTTTGTCGTCGTAACCAAGTGGTCACATATCGTTCTGGGTTCCACTGCGCAAGAGTGGTCCGTGGAGTTTTATGAACATCAAGGCACACGGGGAATTTAGATTTTTTTCAACGTTCTGAATTGCCAAAGTGGTCAAGTCTCCCACGGGCCGCCGCAGTGCACACACGTAGCCTATAGTTCTTCATCATTCTCGCCACCACCAGAGAGAAGACAGGGAAGAAACCACCATTTACCTACCTCTAGGCTGATATACATATTTATTTGGTTTGTAATTTTTAATGGAATTAAATATATATGTATATTTTAATTGATCAGAATACATTTTCCAGAAATAGCTTTACCAGCTCCAATGAGTAAATAGTTTCAACCAGCTCAGATTGAAATACATTTAGTGAGCGCCGCTCCTCCGCGCTCCTGAAGCACTACACCCCTGCTTGCACAGTACAGCTTGGCCTGACTGTGAAAGACCAATATGGGATTCATCATTTTAGTTAATTCCGAGTGTATGTAACTGTTTCTCATATAATTTTTCACACAGGGCGCCTTTTCTGCCGTTTGGGACATTTCAAATCAAATCAAATCAAGTTGTATTTGCCACATGCGCCGAAAACAACAGGTGTAGACCTTACAGTGAAATTATTACTTACAAGCCCTTCACCAACAATGCAGTTTTAAGAAAAATAGATAAGTAAAAAAATACAAAATAATTGAAAAGCAGCAGTAAAATAAAATAACAGTAGGGTGGCTATATACAGGGGGTACAGGTACAGAGTCAATGTGCGGTGGCACAGGTTAGTCGAGGTAATTTAGGTAATGTGTACATGTGGGTAGAGTTAAAGTGGCTGCATAGATAATAAACAGAGAGTAGCAGCAGCATAAAAGAGGGTGTGGGGTGGGGGGGACAGTGCAAATAGTGGGTAGCCATGATTAGCTGTTCATGAGTCTTAGTGCTTGGGGGTAGAAGCTGTAACATTTTGGGCAAGATTAGAGTATAGCCACTTCTCCAGGCACCACACCACTGGGTTTGGTATTTCATATATGTTCTATTTAGCTAGCCTGTCTGTTTGTTCAGTGTTTTTAGCTTTTTATGACACAACAACAATCACTTTATTATGTATCTTCATTCTAAATCACACTCAAAGTGATTGTTGTAAAGATTATTCCAAAAGAAACACCATCTTGAGGTGTTGTAGTTTTTGAGCCAGAGGAATTAACTAATCTAATGCATATAAGGTACATACAGATCCGTGTGACCAGGTTAGTAGTATTGGCAAGGATTGGGGATTACTGATAGCCTACCTGGAATTTGACTCCGGAGCCTGGTTACAAATTATGACCCGCAGAGATTCCAGCCTCAAGCTGCAGTTGGATCGAAAGAGTTTCTGTTATACTTAAAATGTATATGAAGTCTCCTGGACATCAACTATGCAAAATTACTGTCACACCAAGAACAATAGATATACAGCCACCACCATCACATCTGCACTAGCCATCATATTCATACCCAATATCTGCAGCGTCACCTGAAATATCATAGGAGGCCAGCAGATGGCAGTGCAGCCTAAAAGCCTCTGTTATAAGTTTCTCTCAATTTACATATTTAGCAGACGCTCTTGTCCAGAGCGACTTACAGTTAGTGAGTGCATACATTTACCAATATTGCCCCCCCCCCCCCGTGGGAATCGAACCCACAACCCTGGCGTTGCAAACGCCATGCTCTACCAACTGAGCTACACAGGACACTCATGCCAATAAGTGAACCCTCAAATTCAGTTTTCACTGTTCCACACAGTTTACATACCAGTCCAATGAGCAGTATCCAGTAAGTAGCCTATGACTGGTAGCTAGTAGTCCTGATTGTTGAGTGGTTGAGTTATTCAGGTTGTAACATTTTTGAAGATTTTCCAGAGTGGACCATATTGAAAATTGAGACGAGCATGAACAGGTGACCAATGACCATCGTGCTTAATCTTACACTTTCAACCTCCGTTTCTTCTACTGTCCATTCACATTTGGTTTGAGTGTTGCCTACAAGCATTATTTGTTTGTTAAAAACAATAGCTTCACTTTTGTGATGATTTATCAAATACCAACAAGCCAGTTACTGCTCTTTCTGTCCTATAACTACAGAGAGCAAGAACATCCATGCCTTTTATTAATTCTGCTGGCGGTACTTCATTAGAAAAGTAACTGGACAAGAGTCAGAGGTGGTAGTAATTTTTTTAAACTTGGAAAGCACACTACTAGGCAACACGGCTCTCCCCCACCCAACCTTCCCCCCCTCTCTCTCTCTCTTTGAGCAAACAATATACCCAACACAAATTAGTTGCTTTGTGCCAATTGAGAATCCAACACAGATGCAACACTAAGTTATATGTCATTAGTGCGGAGGGGTGTGGGGGGTTCGGTGGGGAGGGGGGGGAGTGTTCAAGCGGTCTCCATGGTGACTGACCTGCCTGTCAATTCCAATCCTTGCCATAGAGGGGCAGCATTGATCGACAGGTTGGCCGGGGGGAGAAGTAGAGTTTGGCAGCAACCAGAGGGTTAATGATTTTAAGTAAAACTTTTTACTGCCTGTCTTTTGGCCTCTGATTATGTCTTTGGTTTATTAGCATGCTGAGTATTCGTTAAAACACACCAGGATTCTGTGATGCTGTCTCTTACAAAAGGCAAACCTTTTTTGCGAAGTAGAGCAAGGCACTTAACCCTAATTGCTCCTGTAAGTCGCTCTGGATAAGAGCGTCTGCTAAATGACTAAAATGTAAATGTAAGTAGCGGGTATAGGCTTTGGTCCCTCTGAGTTGTAAAAGGATTTGAGCTGGACTGTTTTTGGGGGGGTGGGGGTGGGGGGGGGGGGGGGGGTGAGGCAGGGTGAGGGTGGTGAGCAGAGCAGAGCGCTGAGGCACCGCCCAGTTTTGGGGGACAGCTCTAATTAGATTACTGTAACCCCCATACGAGGGGCCACCTCACCGCTGGTGGTCCCTGCACCCCACCCCGACGCTGAGGCAGGGCCAGGGCACTGGGGAGCGGATTGGGACTGGGGGGGACTGAGCTTTAGGCTGGGGAGAGGTGGGAGAGCTGCCCCAACTCAAAGGCCATGTCGAGGGGAGGGCTCTCAAATCCTCTCTAAACCTTTTGTCATTTATACAGGGATTTATTCGTCATTAAAGAACAATCATGGGATCAGAGCAGCATCAAGTAGCATAATTACATATAATAAGAGTTTATTATAGAAAAAAACACAAATCCTCCCTGGTCATTCAGTGTAGCCTAACCCATTTAGCTAGTGTATAGTATCAAGGCACTGGGTATTCATATATTTTACAAACAGTTTTTTCCCCAAAACATTTTTCTGTGTATGGGACTTGCACGTACGTCGATATTCAGAGGTGTTATGGATGGTTACGTTCCATGAATACAATGAATTGGAATTCACCTGCTACACTTGTGCTGCCATGCTAAACGAATTATAGTCAATTTGTCAACACAAACCGCTGACCGATGATTCCCCCTCTCTCTCTTGTCGCTTGGGTCAACTCTGTGTATTTCCCCCAGTAGCTAGTTACTGCTTCTGTCGGGCTGCTCATTCCATTACTGACAGGCGGTTGCTAGCCTCCTCACCATGGTTTCCTCCAACCCCGGCGACCATGTTGGTTTTTGCCCTCTCCTTTGGAGTTAAGCCCCCATGTTCAGGCTAGTTAAGTCTCTCTTTAGCACAAGACAACTTTCTCCCCCCTCACTCACAATAGAGCGGACCTCTGGACATGTATCAGCTGGACATTACCATTCAACCTCCCACTGTAGCTGTTGTTTTCTGATCTACTTGAGCATTTATTAGACTAACCCGTGCTAAAGTTGAAGGTGAAATTGACCACAATTATATTTACGTTCATTTTCGTTTTAGTTTGATAATCTTTCTCTGAGATTCATACTTACCTAGGCCTTAACTAGGCCTTAAGGCCTTTCTTAACTATTGAATGGATAGGCTACCCATTCTTCAAAAGTTAAGAAAAACCTAGTTAAGGATGTTCATGTATTAAGCTCATACGATCACAGTATCTATACCAATTCTCAAACAAATTTTCATAAAGTCTAAACTAAGTCCCCATTTATACTGGTCCTCCTCTAGAGCAATATCATGTGGTTTAATAAGATCAGCCATCAGGTATGTTGACATGAATGTGTTGAGGTGAGTTATGATTGTAATTAACCCACTTTTCTGTTCACAAGGCGGGCTATATGTGTTGGACAAGACCAATGAAGCGTTCAGCCTACTGCTTAATTTATTGTTCCCAATCATTCCACCCAAATGAAACCTGCCCTTCCCCTTCGTCATGGCTCTCTGGAATGCCCCTTTGCACAAAAAGGGCAAACAACATCAGCACACACAATCGCTTGTTGCTGTTTCTTGCTTTCTGCTGTTCCTTTACTTGAAGATGACTGTAATACCGTGGCTTATGCCAGGGGACTGGGTGCTGGGACTGAGTCTACTAACCCGTAACCCTGCACCATCTGTGTGGGACCTTAATAACCAGTGCAGTGATTTATTGGTCCTACTCAGCAGTGCCTTTCTGGGGGGACGACAGACAAAGCCAGTGAACCCCCCCTCACGACCCCCTGTGGTTTTTAATAGTACTGCAGGAACATGCATTAAAGCAGTGGTGATGTGGAGGCTTCAACCTTTCAGGACAAGATGCCACTGGTCTGGTGGTTAAAAAGATTAAACGCCCTGAAAATGAGCTTGGAACATTTTTCCCCCTAAAAATCAAGTTGCTATAGTTGTCTTTCCAAGTAGGCCTATTTCTTCTTCAAGAACACCAGCCGTAAGTTGGCTTCAAGATTTTCTACCATGTCGATGCTACATGTGACTTGCAGCAGAGCTTTTATCTCCCCCTTCCCTCAGTCAGTAGCCTAAATGTTTTTATAGCCTTGTTGTGTATTGCAGCATTGTCATGTGAACTGCTTTCATTAAGCCCCCCCATGTCACCTCCTGAGGCCGATAAGGAGCCCTAGTGAAAAGGCTGGTCTTATCTCCTCCCCATGCTCTGACGCTGGCCCTGCTTTATGGGTATTAGCTCTTTTGTCTCCTCTGTCTCTCTCTCCCCTGATCACTCTCACTCACTCATTGCCCATCGAAGTTTGAAGGCCCAGAAAAGCTTTGCAAAAGACACCCACCCTCCTTCCCTCACTCCAATCCGCTGTCTTCGTCCTTCATTCCCTCTTCATTGAATCCTGCCTCCATATCATTTATCTCTGCACCCCCTCTCCTTTTCTCCTCCGTTTGAGGGGGCTTTGAAGGGGCATCCTCCTTTCTCTTCCAGCTGAGTTTGTTGACACACAGTCAATCTAGGGTTCTCTTTCACCCCGTCCGCCACCCCTCTTTTTACCCTCGCCTTCGCCCCCCTCACCCCACCCCGCCTCGGCCCTCTTCTCTCTCTCTGAACAGTAAAGCTGCCACAGCTGTGGACTGTATTAGCATAGCTGCTGAAGAGGAGGGGGGGGGGGATGCTAAATATATTACAGCCATTACCTTTTGTTTGAGCGTTGACAGTTTTAAAACATTTCAGCTTTTCACAGGGCCAAGGGAGTGAGCACAAAGGAGCGCCACTATGATTTTATTGTAACTGCTTTTTAAATATGGGTCAAAAAGCTAGCGAGAGAGCAGGAGGGGGTTCAGAGTGTTAGAAGCTGTGTGAATCCTGTTGGAGCCAAAAACAAGTGAGTAAGTCATTTGTTATAGAAAAAAGGATTTAATGGATTAAGAACAAATTCACATAAAAAAATAAGTGACTGAACAACAAACAAGTACACCAGGGTTCCCCAACTGGCAGCACCTGCACCCCCAAGTTTTCTGAAGAAAAATAATATATATACTGCTCAAAAAAATAAAGGGAACACTTAAACAACACAATGTAACTCCAAGTCAATCACACTTCCGTGAAATCAAACTGTCCACTTAGGAAGCAACACTGACAATACATTTCACATGCTGTTGTGCAAATGGAATAGACAACAGGTGGAAATTATAGGCAATTAGCAAGACACCCCCAATAAAGAAGTGGTTCTGCAGGTGGTGACCACAGACCACTTCTCAGTTCCTATGCTTCCTGGCTGATGTTTTGGTCACTTTTGAATGCTGGCGGTGCTTTCACTCTAGTGGTAGCATGAGACAGAGTCTACAACCCACACAAGTGGCTCAGGTAGTGCAGCTCATCCAGGATGGCACATCAATGCGAGCTGTGGCAAGAAGGTTTGCTGTGTCTGTCAGCGTAGTGTCCAGAGCATGGAGGCGCTACCAGGAGACAGGCCAGTACATCAGGAGACGTGGAGGAGGCCGTAGGAGGGCAACAACCCAGCAGCAGGACCGCTACCTCTGCCTTTGTGCAAGGAGGAGCAGGAGGAGCACTGCCAGAGCCCTGCAAAATGACCTCCAGCAGGCCACAAATGTGAATGTGTCTGCTCAAACGGTCAGAAACAGACTCCATGAGGGTGGTATGAGGGCCCGACGTCCACAGGTGGGGGTTGGCTTACAGCCCAACCCCTTGCAGGACGTTTGGCATTTGCCAGAGAACACCAAGATTGGCAAATTCGCCACTGGCGCCCTGTGCTCTTCACAGATGAAAGCAGGTTCACACTGAGCACATGTGACAGACGTGACAGAGTCTGGAGACTGGGAGGAGATCCCTCAGGAGACCATCCGCCACCTCATCAGGAGCATGCCCAGGCATTGTAGGGAGGTCATACAGGCACGTGGAGGCCACACACACTACTGAGCCTCATTTTGACTTGTTTTAAGGACATTACATCAAAGTTGGATCAGCCTGTAGTGTGGTTTTCTACTTTAATTTTGAGGGTGACTCCAAAACCAGACCTCCATGGGTTGATAAATTTGATTTCCATTGATAATTTTTGTGTGATTTTGTTGTCAGCACATTCAACTATGTAAAAAAATTTTCATTCATTCAGATCTAGGATGTGTTGTTTAAGTGTTCCCTTTATTTTTTTGAGCAGTGTATTTTGGATATAAGACTAAAAACAGTGTGAAAATGTATGCACTCACTAACTGTAAGTCGCTCTGGATAAGAGTGTCTGCTAAATTACTAAAAATGTAAAACACCAGGAAATCAGTTCCAAGTGATTGGTTGGTTTTCTGTTCCCAACAGTGGAGGCTCCTCAGAGGAGGAAAGGTAGGACCACCCTACTTTTGAGATAAAACTATACTAAATATATTCACGTCACCAAATAATTGATTAAAACACAATGAAGGTCTACAGTAGCCTCAACAGCACTCTGTAGTTTAGCACCATGGTGTAGCCGGAGGACAGTTAGCTTCCATCCTCCTCTGGGTACATTGACTTCAATACAAAACCTAGGAGGCTCATGGTTCTCACCCCCTTCCATAGACTTGCACAGTAATTATGACAACTTCCGGAGGACGTGCCCGAACCTATCAGAGCTCTTGCAGCATGAACTGACATGTTGTCCACCCAATCAAAGGATCAGAGAATGAATCTAGTACTGAAAGCATAAGCTACAGGTAGCTAGCACTGCAGTGCATCAAATGTGGTGAGTAGTTGACTCAAAGAGAGAAAAATACAATAGTTGAACAGTTTTGAACAGATTCATTTCTTCCAAAATGAAGGAGAAGCAAGAGAGATAGAGAGAGAGATTTCGTCCTTTTTTTTCACTTTCAGTTTCACTTAGCTAGCAAATGCAGCTAGCTAGTTTAGTCTACTCAAACACCCTGCTCAAACAGAGGGATGCTATGTTAGCTAGCTGGCTATGACTATCCAACACAACACTGGAACTCTTCCAAGTCAAGGTAAGATTTTGGTTTTACAAATGTATTGACTAGGGGCCAAGGTAAACCGGGGCAAAGGTCAGCTGGTCAGCAACAAATCAGAAATGAAAAGATCTTCTTAATTTACAAAACCCACAAAGAGATGGAGACACCACTTTGTATCACAGAAAATATGGACTTGATTCAGGCTTCGCTTTTAAGAATGTTCAAGACACTCAAACGCTGGAGCTATACAGCTTAAACTCATGAGTGGCCCTGCTCATCATCATGGGCACGTCTTTACAGGTAAACTCCTCACAACTCTGTAGAGCGGATGCATAAATGAAACTTATATGGGATACTAACACAAACCACACCACACGGCCAACTACTCCACACTATTTTTTACTTACTTGAGTTCAGTTACCTAAAAGGGGTAGTTAATTTTAGCGACATTTTTGCTGATCTTAACCAGATCACACATCCCAGTTTTGATGAAACAACAACACCCTAGGTCGAAAATAAGATCGAGCCCTTTGCCATCCTGGTGAATACAGTGAGGTCCACGGTCCCGCGGCTGCTCCTGAAACAGGACGCGGTGGGTCCCTTTCAGAAGGTGCCCCTGAGGAAGGGCGACTACATGGAGCTGGGGGACCTGGTGGACATGGTCAGGAGGTTTGCTGAAATCCTGGGGTGGCACTCTGCGATCTAAGACCTGATGACCAGTCAGGGAAATGGGGTATGTACAATACAACACTTTCTATATTATTCAGTTTATAGGCCAGTGTAATTTCTAGTGGACTAGCTTGTTCTCTCTTGGTTCTCTTCTCTTTGGCTTAGATGAGTATTTTGCTGTGTTGTGAACGAAGCTGGTTGCGTTATTTCTCTGCAGACAACCCCTACTCTGGTAAGCAGTGTTCCATCAGGGAGTGGACGGGGACGAGGAGGGCCCATCCAGACCAAAGCCACCGGCCTGGGGAGGAGAGGGGCATCGAAGCCCCGAGGGAGGTTTACCCCCAAGTCCAGACCAGGGGCCCCACCAGCAGCAGCAGTGAGGAGAGCGACTCAGAGACAGACAGCAAGAGCACAGACAGTGTCAAGTCAATCCAGCCCAAGTAACTAAGACTGAGCATGTCCCCTGGGTCTGAGGAATACACTTTTATTGGTAGAAGAAATACTGCTTGTGTTTAGCTGGTTTTATAATCTGGTATGTGCATGTATGTGTACAGTATGTATGTTTAATATCAAACGCCATGCAAACAGTCACATTTTCAGAAATGTCTTTCCTTGTCTGAAATGGTCAGTAAAGGTGAGTGAGGTGGGTGTAGATGGGTATTCAGGGGTGGGGAGGGGGGGGGGGGGGGCAGGGGCTTGGGCCCAGCTCAGAGAGGACAGTGGTAAATTACCATGGAAGGCGTGACCCCCGAGTGTGCAGTGCCCCACTGTGTTTTCACAGGCACCAGGCTGCCACTGAGTGGGGGGCTCCATCCAAAACTCTCATAAATGTCTCTGGCCCTCAACAAAGAAGCCAATATCCGCTTATGTGCGCATGTGTGTGATCGCGTTGTGTTTGTATGGAAGAGGAGAAACATGTGCAGAGTTTGCTCTGAGAGACAGGGTCCATGCTCTGTCAATGTTGGCCAAATGCAAGTATTCCATTTTGTCTAGACTCAATACACACGGTTGTCCACAGGTCATTTGTACACCCATCTATGCAGTACTACTCTGGGATTCAACACTTCACATTGTACATTTAAAGGCCGTTGAGCACTTGTATTTAAGACAATGTTATCAGATGACCTAATGATCATTTAGAAATATTTGTTAGGTTTTGACTTGCGTGAATGGTCTATTAGAGCAGTTTCCTTTTTCATCATCCTCTTTAAAGGTTCAGAAGTTCATAATTTCAACGCAGTTGGAGATTGTTGTTTTTTCAACTACAGTATAAGGGTTATGTTTTAACCCCCTAAGGTCGATGTCCGCGCCCCTGCAATAATCTAATTAGCATAATACAATAATTCCCATAAAAATCTGTCCGTTTAAGCTAGAGATACTGTATCTGTTTTTTTGCATTGGATGCCTCTCACTCCACTGCATCCGCCTATGTCACACCATTTCTCTGTAAACAGGAAGCAGGAGTATAGAGACATGATTGGACTTGCTGAAGAGGGGACGGGGGAGGGTCTTGTATGCTTGCTTGTGGGTTGAGTAACAGTGGTCTTTATCGCCCCTAGTGGAGAAGGAGATCTGTTGATAAGTTGGGCATCATGTGTCTGACTTGAATTTAAAATCGGCAGCAACAAGAAAAGCAGCCTCCGGGTGCATGGTTTCCTGCTTGTTTTTATAGTCTCTTACAGTTCGTTAAGTGCCAGCTTGTTGTCCTAAGGTGGAATATATACAGCTGTCACGATAACAAAGGAAAACTCTCTCGGGAAGTAGAAGGGTCTGCATTTGACCATCAGGTATTCCAAAACGGGTGAACAATGGGTCGAGACTTCCACTGCGCTAGAGTCTGCACCAAGGGTTGGAACCGGTTCAAAAAAGAGAACCGAAAACCGGAAAATAACGGAAATTATTTGAGGAACAGAACCCGAACCAGAAACGAAAATGATCTATACTGTTCCGGAACAGAACCGTTATTTTTAAAAGCATGGGAACCGGTTAATAACGTTATTTTAAGTTCCGGGCAATTTTTTTCCAGTCCCATAAAAATCGCAACAAAGCGCCTATACAAAGCCATCACTCTGTCACTCAAACTTATTCCAGCGTCTGCCTGCCAGCTGGAAATCTTTGCCAGAGGGTGTGCATGTGTGTAGGCTACCTGCAACCTCTGAAGCATAGGTTGCTGTAGGCTACTGACGACGTTACAAGCATGATTCAGAAATTAGGGAGAGATGTCTGAAGGTACCCCAGTACCAGTTGAAAAAATGAAAGGAATTATATATGGAGACTGTTTAGTGCCAAAAATAAGGGGTTAAATACATGCACAAAATCTCTCAGATACAGTGGGGAAAAAAAGTATTTAGTCAGCCACCAATTGTGCAAGTTCTCCCACTTAAAAAGATGAGAGAGGCCTGTAATTTTTTCATCATAGGTACACGTCAACTATGACAGACAAAATGAGCAAAAAAAATCCAGAAAATCACATTGTAGGATTTTTTATGAATTTATTTGCAAATTATGGTTGAAAATAAGTATTTGGTTAATAACAAAAGTTTCTCAATACTTTGTTATATACCCTTTGTTGGCAATGACACAGGTCAAACGTTTTGTGTAAGTCTTCACAAGGTTTTCACACACTGTTGCTGGTATTTTGGCACATTCCTCCATGCAGATCTCCTCTAGAGCAGTGATGTTTTGGGGCTGTCGCTGGGCAACACAGACTTTCAACTCCCTCCAAAGATTTTCTATGGGGTTGAGATCTGGAGACTGGCTAGGCCACTCCAGGACCATGAAATGCTTCTTACGAAGCCACTCCTTCGTTGCCCGGGTGGTGTGTTTGGGATCATTGTCATGCTGAAAGACCCAGCCACGTTTCATCTTCAATGCCCTTGCTGATGGAAGGAGGTTTTCACTCAAAATCTCACGATACATGGCCCCATTCATTCTTTCCTTTACACGGATCAGTCGTCCTGGTCCCTTTGCAGAAAAACAGCCCCAAAGCATGATGTTTCCACCCACATGCTTCACAGTAGGTATGGTGTTCTTTGGATGCAACTCAGCATTCTTTGTCCTCCAAACACGACGAGTTGAGTTTTTACCAAAAAGTTCTATTTTGGTTTCATCTGACCATATGACATTCTCCCAATCCTCTTCTGGATCATCCAAATGCACTCTAGCAAACTTCAGACGGGCCTGGACATGTACTGGCTTAAGCAGGGGGACACGTCTGGCACTGCAGGATTTGAGTCCCTGGCGGCGTAGTGTGTTACTGATAGTAGGCTTTGTTACTTTGGTCCCAGCTCTCTGCAGGTCATTCACTAGGTCCCCCCGTGTGGTTCTGGGATTTTTGCTCACCGTTCTTGTGATCATTTTGACCCCACGGGGTGAGATCTTGCGTGGAGCCCCAGATCGAGGGAGATTATCAGTGGTCTTGTATGTCTTCCATTTCCTAATAATTGCTCCCACAGTTGATTTCTTCAAACCAAGCTGCTTACCTATTGCAGATTCAGTCTTCCCAGCCTGGTGCAGGTCTACAATTTTGTTTCTGGTGTCCTTTGACAGCTCTTTGGTCTTGGCCATAGTGGAGTTTGGAGTGTGACTGTTTGAGATGGTGGACAGGTGTCTTTTATACTGATAACAAGTTCAAACAGGTGCCATTAATAAAGGTAACGAGTGGAGGACAGAGAAGCCTCTTAAAGAAGAAGTTACAGGTCTGTGAGAGCCAGAAATCTTGCTTGTTTGTAGATGACCAAATACTTATTTTCCACCATAATTTGCAAATAAATTCATAAAAAATCCTACAATGTGATTTTCTGGATTTTTTTTCCTCAATTTGTCTGTCATAGTTGACGTGTACCTATGATGAAAATTACAGGCCTCTCTCATCTTTTTAAGTAGGAGAACTTGCACAATTGGTGGCTGACTAAATACTTTTTTTCCCCCACTGTATAGGACAGACATTTCAGAACAAACCTCCTTTTTATTTTGTATTTTTTTTGGGGGTGGTAGATCAGCTTTAATATTGCAGATAGATTGTAACTTCCATCAATGTAATTGTCTGCATCACATCCAATCCCCCATATCTTTTTTTTCTTCTCGCAAATATGTATATATATATATATATATATATATACACATACATACACATATATACAGTGAGGGAAAAAAGTATTTGATCCCCTGCTGATTTTGTACGTTTGCCCACTGACAAAGACATGATCAGTCTATAATTTTAATGGTAGGTTTATTTGAACAGTGAGAGACAGAATAACAACAAAAGAATCCAGAAAAACGCATGTCAAAAATGTTATAAATTGATTTGCATTTTAATGAGGGAAATAAGTATTTGACCCCTCTGCAAAACATGACTTAGTACTTGGTGGCAAAACCCTTGTTGGCAATCACAGAGGTCAGACGTTTCTTGTAGTTGGCCACCAGGTTTGCACACATCTCAGGAGGGATTTTGTCCCACTCCTCTTTGCAGATCTTCTCCAAGTCATTAAGGTTTCGAGGCTGACGTTTGGCAACTCGAACCTTCAGCTTCCTCCACAGATTTTCTATGGGATTAAGGTCTGGAGACTGGCTAGGCCACTCCAGGACCTTAATGTGCTTCTTCTTGAGCCACTTCTTTGTTGCCTTGGCCATGTGTTTTGGGTCATTGTCATGCTGGAATACCCATCCACGACCCATTTTCAATGCCCTGGCTGAGGGAAGGAGGTTCTCACCCAAGATTTGACGGTACATGGCCCCGTCCATCATCCCTTTGATGCAGTGAAGTTGTCCTGTCCCCTTAGCAGAAAAACACCTCCAAAGCATAATGTTTCCACCTCCATGTTTGATGGTGTTCTTGGGGTCATAGGCAGCATTCCTCCTCCTCCAAACACGCGAGTTGAGTTGATGCCAAAGAGCTCGATTTTGGTCTCATCTGACCACAACACTTTCACCCAGTTCTCCTCTGAATCATTCAGATGTTCATTGGCAAACTTCAGACGGGCATGTATATGTGCTTTCTTGAGCAGGGGGACCTTGCGGGCGCTGCAGGATTTCAGTTCTTCACGGCGTAGTGTGTTACCAATTGTTTTCTTGGTGACTATCGTCCCAGCTGCCTTGAGATCATTGACAAGATCCTCCCGTGTAGTTCTGGGCTGATTCCTCACCGTTCTCATGATCATTGCAACTCCACGAGGTGAGATCTTGCATGGAGCCCCAGGCACGAGGTGAGATCTTGCATGGAGCCCCAGACAGTTATTTTGTGTTTCTTCCATTTGCAAATAATCGCACCAACTGTTGTCACCTTCTCACCAAACTGCTTGGCGATGGTCTTGTAACCCATTCCAACCTTGTGTAGGTCTACAATCTTGTCCCTGACATCCTTGGAGAGCTCTTTGGTCTTGGCCATGGTGGAGAGTTTGGAATCTGATTGATTGATTGCTTCTGTGGACAGGTGTCTTTTATACAGGTAACAAGCTGAGATTAGGAGCACTCCCTTTAAGAGTGTGTTCCTAATCTCAGCTCGTTACCTGTATAAAAGACACCTGGGAGCCAGAAATCTTTCTGATTGAGAGGGGGTCAAATACTTATTTCCGTCATTAAAATGCAAATCAATTTATAACATTTTTGACATGTGTTTTTCTGGATTTTGTTGTTGTTATTCTGTCTCTCACTGTTCAAATAAACCTAACCATTACTTTATCCTTAAAAAAAGCAAATTTGGCAACGATTGGACACTCATATCTCTGTCCTCTTTGTCCGAAACGGTGTACACGTTCAAGTTGGATTTTGTCGACAGCCTCGAGTGGAATTTGAAGCGCTGTAAGAAAGAAGGGATTCACTATTTTTTCTGTAATCTCTCCCTCTTTTTCCTGGATACCCCGTAAATACTACCCGTAAGTACTTTTCTCTCATCGATCTAGTTTGTATGTCCTTTTGATGTTTTGGGGGCTATCTGTTATTCAATGCGTTTGTATTGGCTAATAGCAGTAAGGCCAAATACAATTTTGTATCAAATTATTTGTAAAAATAAAATAAAAAATACTTCAAGGGGTCTTAAAAATCTAAATCAAATAGCAAAATGATCCTTGGTATGACCTTCTTAAACCAATTCCATATAGCTTAGTAGATTTGAATGCACAGACACTGTGACGAAACCCTGAAGCCCATTGTCGTGCCATTCATCCACCGCCATCACCTCATGTTTCAGCATGATATTGCACTGCCCCATGTCGCAAGGATCTGTACATGTTTTGGATGCTCTGGATCGACTTGTACGACAGCGTGTTCAGCCATTGAAAAGGAGTGGGACAACATTCCACAGGCCACAATCAACAGCCTGATCAACTCTATGCGAAGGAGATGTGTCGCGCTGCATGAGGCAAATGGCAGTCACACCAGATACTGACTGGTTTGCTGATCCATGACCCTACCTTTTTATTAAAGGTATCTGTGACCAACAGATGCATATCTGTATTCCCAGTCATGTGAAATCCATAGATTAGGGCCTAATGAATTTATTTCAATTGACTGATTTTCTTATATGAACTGTAACTCAGTAAAATCTTTGAAATTGTTGCGTTTATATTTTTGTTCAGTATACTTTTTTTTTTGAATGTCCTTCGTGTTTACAGTGTGGTTACATTTTCTGTCAGAAGAAATTTACAAAAAGAACACACACATGAAAAGAATACACACCTTGAATGTACTTTTTTCCTTCCAAACTGGAACTCAAGTGCTCAACAGTTTTTTTTGTGCGGAGGTGACTGACAGAGTATATAGTTCAAATTGTATTATTTTACAAGTTACTTCTGTTGTTCTAGCTAGGGCGTGAGCAGGTAGTGGTCATTTACCAAGGAAAACTACTAGGCCTAGATTCAATCAGATCAAGCGTTAATTAACTGGCGATAGCTGCATATCTGTATTCCCAGTCATGTGAAATCATGTGACCCCTGCACAGCTGATGTTTTGACGGTGTCCGAGGTGTAACTGCATTGGAGCTGTCAAATCGGTGAGCAGCTGCTCTAGATCATTGTCAAGAAGCCACTCCCATCTCACTCATGTTAGAAGTTCAGAATGAGAAAGTGTAGGCTATAAAGAAATAATTACGCTCAAATTGAAAATCGTTCAACAAAATTAGGATATGTATCAGCCTAATTGAGCTGTAGATTACATCTCATATTACAGTGTTTGAACTTGTAAACAAGGCTGCATGGGATTTATCTTAATTCGACTCTGTGCAGCCAATGGCAATGCCCAGTTTAGGTAATGCCAAGAGCCGCTTGTGGATTTGACAGCTCTATTGCAATTCCACCTCCGACACCGCCAAAACAACCACTATGCGGATATTGGCTAAAGCGGGTCTGATTGAATAGAGCCCCTAGTTTTTCACAGCAAAAAATATATATATTTTAGCTACTTGTGTCCTGATCTTGTCCACATTCTGATTGTGCCCACATTCAACACAGAAGTTTGCCAGTTCGAATCCCAATGCGTTTTTTTGTTTTCCAACATACTCAACTAATCACATTTCTAATCTATTGACTTTGGTGGCGTTCCTGCATGACTACATTGCAGACACCTGCCAGCTCTCACAACGCTTTGATATGTGTTTAACATATCAGCAAACCACATATCATATGATATAGCAATCTGGTGCCCAACTGCACAGTCGATGAGGTGGAGCACAACCATTGGTTGATGCAATGCATGTAGTCAAGCAGGAGCACCACCATTCTAAATGACTGACTGAAAAGCTTTATACATGTGAAGAAAACAAGAGTGGTGCCCTCTCCCTTGCTAGTGCAATGGACTAGGCACTGTGATAAGGTCACAGGTTTTAATCTTGCAGATGCCATTTCTCAAAGAATTTACCCTGGTTACACCTTACATTAACATGTGGTTGTCGTGATCTAATCAAGATGATCCAATCACTATCTGTTAAAGGTTAAATCAGAACACAGGATGCATGTTAGCACCAGGTACTGTATAAACAGAGCTAATGGAATACTCTCCTTCACACCTCAACCATGCCATTTTCTTCAAATGGAGTGATGGTCAACAATGTTATAAACTCAACGACCTGTACAGAAGGCCTATGCATCTATTCGATATGCAGCAATGTAGAATATTCAAGGAAATGTAACTCAGTATCTATATACCAGTAGATTACACATATATAAAATCCATTGAGTCTTCAAAATAGTTCAAAATCTGTATGATTTTTCTATGATTTTACAATGCGGAATTGGCTAATGAAAGTTACATTTAAAAAACAGTCATTTTAATACACATTTCTGAATGTCAAGAGTCCCCAATGGGTAAGGCAGAAACCATCCAAATACTTATCGCCCACCAGAGGAATATACAGTGCCTTCAGAAATTATTCACAACCCTTGCCTTTCCCTCATTTTGTTGTGTTAGCCTGAATTTAAAATAGATTAAATTGAGATTTTGTGTCACTGGTCTACTACACACAATACCCCATAATGTCAGTGGAATTATATTTTTAGAAATGTTTAGAAATGTAATTAAAAATGAAAAGCTGAAATGTCTTGAGTCAATAAGTATTCAACCCCTCTGTTATGGCAAGCCTAAATAAGTTCAGGAGTAAGAATATGCTTAAAAGGTCACATAATAAGTTCTCACTCGGTGTGCAATAATAGTGTTTAACATGATTTTTGAATGACTACGTCATCTCTGTACCCCACACATACAATTATCTGTGAGGCCCCTCAGTCGAGCAGTGAATTTCAAACATAGATTCAACCACAAAGACTAGGGAGGTTTTCCAATGCCTCGCAATGAAGGGCACCTATATATAAAAAAGCAGATATTGAATATCCCTTTGTGCATGGTGAAGTTATTAAATACACTTTGGATCGTGTATCAATACACCCAGTCACTATAAAGATACAGGCGTTCTTCCTAACTCAGTCGCCGGAGAGGAAGGAAACCGCTCAGGGATTTCACCATGAGGCCAATGGTGACTTTAAAACAGTTACAGAGTT
Source organism: Coregonus lavaretus (assembly GCF_964263955.1). Lineage (NCBI taxonomy): Eukaryota > Metazoa > Chordata > Actinopteri > Salmoniformes > Salmonidae > Coregonus > Coregonus lavaretus. The sequence goes on along the minus strand of NC_139998.1, from coordinate 19,144,680 downwards.
TAATGGCTGTGATAGGAGAAAACTGAGGATGGATCAACAACTTTGTAGTTGCCTAATTGACAAAGTGAAAAGGAAGCCTGAAGAGAATAAAAATATTCCAAAACATGCATTCTGTTTGCAACAAGGCACTAAAGTAATACTGCAAAAAATTTGGCTAAGCAATTCACTTTTTGTCCTGAATATAAAGTGTTATGTTTGGGGCAATTCCAATACAACACATTACTGAGTACCACTCTCCATATTTTCAAGCATATTGGTGGCTACATCATGTTATGGGTATTGTTAAAACGGCCAGCTTCAGTCAGCTGATTCTAGCCATCCCTTCTGGTTAGTTCTAGTTGGGCAGCTTAGTCTCCCATTCAGAGGACCCCAACTTTTGTTAGAGTCTTATTGGTCAAGGTCACGCTAAATACTTATCACCACATCTCCTTCAGCCTATCAGAGGCCTTGATTCCAGGGACTTCAGTTTCAGTTAGTCTATGACTCCAGCACACTGTGTGGTCAGAAATGTGCTTTCCCTATCCTGATGAGCACTTCCACAGTTTTCCCTCCTGCTGAACTTTTCCTCCTATGGACTGAATCCATGTATGTCTGATGTTTAATTGTGCGTGCATCTAAACGACCACATAGTCAATGTCAGTTCTCACTGGACATGATTCTCAGTTATCTGAACCATGAGTGGTCAGATGTGTGTGTGTTATAATTATATCTAAGGAATGATTTCTTATCCAAACTCAATTACAATTAGGCCAACCCCCAACCGACAACCATGCTTTCAGTGATTCACATCTATACAGCAATTTGATTAAGAGCTATGTTTCATTCTTTGAAATTTGAGAGGCATGAGCAGAGAAATGGTTAATAAAAAATAAAAACATTAAAGTAGTAACAATGGTGTGGTCGGGAGCATGTGCTCGACCCTAACCCTGTATTTTCCTGTATTGTATCAAGTCAGACTTAAATCAGCTTTAGAGAACAGAACAGCCTATGGGGAAAGGGCGAGGCCCCTTCAGTCTCTGACAAGCAGAGGAAGACAGACAGACAGCATGTGAGGGAGGGGACCTCTGCGCTGGACACAGCCAACTGTAGCTACAGTGTCTTCAGAAAGTATTCACACGCCTTGACTTTTCCAAATGTTTTGATAGAGCCTGAAATTAAAATGGATTACATTTAGATTTTTTTGTCACTGGCATACACACAATACTCTATAATATCAAAGTGGAATTATGTTTTCCTGAATTTTTACAAATGAATAAAAAATGAAAAGCTGTAAGCAATAAGTATTCAACCCCTTTGTTATGGCAAGCCTAAATAAGTTCAGGAGTAAAAGTAATACTGCAAAAAATGTGGCAAAGCAATTAACTTTTTGTCTGGGGCAAATCCAATACAACACATTACTGAGTAACACTCTCCATATTTTCAAGCATAGTGGTGGCTACATCATGTTATGGGTATGTTTGTAATCGTTAAGAACTGAGTTTTTCATGATAAAAATAAACAGAATGGAGCGAAGCACATGCAAAATCCTAGAGAAAAACCTGGTTCAGTCTGCTTTCCACAATAACCTAAAATACAAGGCCAAATCTATACTGGAGTTGCTTACCAAGAAGAAAGTGAATGTTCCTGAGTGGCTGAGTTACAGTTTTGATTTAAATCTGCTTGAAAATCTATAGCAAGACTTGAACATTGTTGTCTAGTAATGATCAACAACCAATTTGACAGAGCTTGAAGAATTTTGAAAAGAATAATGAGAAAATGTTGTACAATCCAGGTGTGCAAAGCTCTTAGAGACAAAGCTGCCAAAGGTGATTATAAAATGTGTTGACTCAGGGGTGTGAATACTTATGTAAATTAGACATTTCTGTATTTAATTTTCAATAAATGTGCAGAAATTCCAAAAACCTTTATTTCACTTTGTCATTATGGGGTATTGTGTAGCTGGTTGAGAAAAAAATTATCGAATTAATCAATTTTGAATTCAGGCTGTAACAACAAAATGTGGAATCAGTCAAAGGGTATGAATACTTTCTGAAGGCACTGTATACGGGGGTCTGGTCTGTGTCGTAGTTGCTCTAGTCTGAGTCTGAGCTGCAGCTGTCAGCCGTGGGCTGTCTAAGAGCCTCTTCTAGGGGCGCCAGTGTGCCGTCCCTCCTCACCCCCATGGGCCTGATCAGCTGCTGCCTGTGGAGCACAAAAACAGACACAAAAACATCACAACTGGGTTGTATTCACTAGGCACCAAACGGAAGAAAACAAACTGAAACAGGCCGGAACTACCTGAACTTGTCCAATAAGAAACACTTGTTTAAACTTTCCCTTTCAAAATGAATGCGACCCTGTTCTGGAGAACAGTGTTTGATGGTGATTAGAAACCAGGGTTGGGCTAATTCAGGAAGTAAACAAAAATTCCAATTCAATAATTAAAAGAAGGCCATTGATTTTCAATGCCTTCTCAATAAACTGAAAAGTAGAAGCTATTTATATAAATTTAAAAAACATTTCTGAATTATAAATTCAAATCACTTCCTGAATTGACTGCCTTCAACTCAAATTGAGCACAACCCTGTCAGGAACATGCTTTGGGTCTATTTGCTGGGTCATAAGAATATTACTTTGTGATATTCACAACACACAGTTTGGAAACCACAGCAGGAGAAAACAAATAGTCACTGGGGAGCTGACAGACACAGTTACACAACAAAGACTAGCGGGAGTGCAGAGGAAAACAAACACATTACAACCCAGAATATGTCTCACAGTTACTCATGGTTGAGAAGAGGATGCACCCTAGGAGGATGCCTGTCAAGCAGCACAAGGGCACATTTGCCAATTTCAACAATGTTTTTAAGAGTGTTTAATCACATTGTCTAGCTAGCTAATAACAGCACGTCTTGACTTCTTTATGTCATTCTCGTTGGCACCAAAAGTTAAAAAAGTGTTGATAGGGGACAGAATGCGGTCGGACCATCATAATTGGCATATACATTACTCTTACTGAATTTCCACGTGGGCGAGGATATTTGAAATTTAATCAAAGCCTATTGGATGATAACTTGTTTATAACTAGGACAGAGGAATTCATAACTGATTTTTTCTGACATAACATAGGTACAGCAAATCCCCTTATTGTATGGGACACTTTTAAATGTGCCTTTAGAGGCCATGCAATTCAGTACTCATCTAGAAAACAAAAGCAATTTAGGTCAAAAGAGTCCATACTAACAAAGGAAATAGAAGGTCTAACAGAACAGATAGATAGCAATACAAACTGTAACAGAGGCTCAGAATAAATTAGAGGAAAAACAAAAATAAATGGAGAAACTTATTCAAGAAAGATCAAGTGTAATATATTATAAAAATAAAGCAAACTGGATGGAATATGGGGAAAAATGCACCAAATTATTTTTTAATCTTCAACATAGAAATGCTACCAAAAATAATTTAATGAAACTGGTTACAAATGACAGTCATCCATGATTCACCAAATTATATTTTGAAGGAGGAAGCAAAGTAATTTAAGCATATGTTTTTGTTTCAATCGCCTCCATCTCCTCTAACTGAAGCTAATTGTAGAGATTTGTTTTCTATTGATAATGTAAAATTAACAGCCATATAGAAAGACTTGTGTGAAGGTGAAATTACAGAGGAGGAACTTCTGGATGCAATTAAAGACTTTAAGTCTGGGAAAACACCAGGGTTGGATGGCATACCAGTTGAGGTATACCAAACCTTTTTTGATATACTCAGAGGACCGTTATTATCATGTTTTAACCATTCCTATGTAAATAGTAGATTATCAGACACTCAAGAAGAAGGTCTGATTTCATTATTACTGAAACAGGATAGAAGTGGAAAATATAAAGATCCAGTCCATTAAAAAAATTGGAGGCCCCTTACACTTCAGTGTTGTGATGCAAAAATTCTAGCAAAATGTATAGCGCATAGAATTTAAAAAGGTATTGGTCGGACATTATTAATTCTAATCAGACTGTTTTTTTTACATGGACAATATATTGGAGATTAATATAAAGGCAAGTACTGGAAACAATAGAACACTATGAAAAATCTGGGAAACCAGGCCTGCTATTCATAGCAGACTTTGAAAAGGCATTTGATAAAGTACGACTGGGGTTTATATATAAATGCCTGGAGCATTTCAATTTTGGATAATCTCTTATAAAATGGGTTAAAATCATGTATAGTAACCCTAGGTGTAAAATAGTAAATAATGGCTATTTCCCAGAAAGTTTTAAACTGTCAAGAGGAGTAAAACAAGGTTGTCCACTATCGGCATATCTATTTTATTATGGCCGTCGAAATGTTAGCTATTAAAATCAGATCCATTAATAATATCAAGGGATTAAAAATCCAGGGCTTAATAACAAAGGTGTCATTGTACGCTGATGACTCATGTTTTCTTTTAAATCCACAACTAGAATCCCTCGACAGCCTCAGAGGATCTAGATACATTTTCTAACCTCTCTGGATTAACGCCAAATTATGATAAATGTACTATATTACATATTGGATCACAAAAAAATACAATTTTTACATTACCATGTAGTTTACCAATAAAATGGTCTGATGGTGATGTGGATATACTCGGAATACATATCCCAAATGAAATATGATCTCACTCCAATACATTTTAATAGAAAGTTAGCAAAAATAGATAAGATCTTACTACCATGGAAAGGTAAACACCTGTCAATTTGTGGAAAAATCACCTTGATTAACTCTTTAGTATTATCCCAGTTTACCTATTTGCTTATGGTCTTGCCTACGCCTAGCGAACAGTTTTTTTAATTATATGAGAAAAAAATATTCCATTTTATTTGCTACGGCAAGCCAGACAAAATTAAACAGGCCTATTTATATAATGAATATGAATTCGGAGGACAGAAATGATTAAATATTAAAGCATTAGACCGATCACTAAAAGCTTCAGTCATACAAAAGTTATACTTAAATCCGAACTGGTTCTCTAGCAAATTAGTAAGATTGTCTCACCCAATGTTCAAGAATGGCCCTTTTCCCTTTATTCAGATTACAACCTCTCACTTTCAGTTATTTGGAAAGGAAATCATCTCCCAAATATCACCATTTCTAAAACAAGCCATAGAAAGTTGGTTGCAATTTCAATTTAATCCTCCAGAAACGACAGAACAAATAATGCAACAAATATTGTGGTTAAACTCAAATATATGAATTGATAAAAAACCATACTTAAAAAAAATAATAAAGGTATAATCTTCGTAAATTATATCGTAGGTAGGACATATGGAATTGTCTGCTCTACCCAAAATTACAACCAAATAATTGCAGCATTACCGCAAAAATGGAAGAGGAAAGTGGAAGGGGAAAAAAGTAAGGAACTTTTAATAAATGAAACTGGTATACTTTTGTTAAGGACCAAAGGATTGACAGCCGTCCCATATAGATAGTTGGGAAGAGATTTTTGACGTACCGATTCCATGGCATAGTGTTTATGAACTGATACGCAAAACCACGCCGGATTCAAAACGTAGAATTTTTCAATTTAAATTATTATACAAAATTCTTGCTACCAATAGAATGTTATGTATGTGGGGGATACAATCTTCCCAGCTCTGCATATTTTACTGCGAAGAGACAGAATCATTAGATCATTTGTTTTGGTACTGTCCATTTGTAGCTTGTTTTTGGACACAGGTCCAGGAATGGCTAAAGGATTGCAATATTTACCTGGAGCTAACCCTGCAAATAGCACTACTGGGTGATCTGAAAAGTCATAGTCAATCGATCAATAACATAGTAATACTTTTAGCAAAAATGTTTATTTTCAATGTACAATCTGTAGAAACAATGAGAATAGAAGGGTTCAGAACTTTTGTAAAACATCACAGTACAGTTGAAAAATACACTGCTCCAAAAAATAAAGGGAACACTTAAACAACACAATGTAACTCCAAGTCAATCACACTTCTGTGAAATCAAACTGTCCACTTAGGAAGCAACACTGATTGATAATACATTTCACATGCTGTTGTGCAAATGGAATAGACAACAGGTGGAAATTATAGGCAATTAGCAAGACACCCCCAATAAAGGACTGGTGTTGCAGTTGGTGACCACAGACCACTTCTCAGTTCCTATGCTTCCTGGCTGATGTTTTGGTCACTTTTGAATGCTGGCAGTGCTTTCACTCTAGTGGTAGCATGAGACGGAGTCTACAACTCACACAAGTGGCTCAGGTAGTGCAGCTCATCCAGGATGGCACATCAATGCAAGCTGTGGCAAGAAGGTTTGCTGTGTCTGTCAGCGCCGTGTCCAGAGCATGGAGGCGCTACCAGGAGACAGGCCAGTACATCAGGAGACGTGGAGGAGGCGGTAGGAGGGCAACAACCCAGCAGCAGGGCTGCTACCTCCGCCTTTGTGCAAGGAGGAGCAGGAGGAGCACTGCCAGAGCCCTGCAAAATGACCTCCAGCAGGCCACAAATGTGCATGTGTCTGCTCAAACGGTCAGAAACAGACTCCATGAGGGTGGTATGAGGGCCCGACGTCCACAGGTGGGGGTTGTGCTTACAGCCCAACCCCTTGCAGGACGTTTGGCATTTGCCAGAGAACACCAAGATTGGCAAATTCGCCACTGGCGCCCTGTGCTCTTCACAGATGAAAGCAGGTTCACACTGAGCACGTGACAGACGTGACAGAGTCTGGAGAGGCTGTGGAGAACGTTCTGCTGCCTGCAACATCCTCCAGCAAGACCGGTTTGGCGGTGGGTCAGTCATGGTGTGGGGTGGCATTTCTTTGGGGGGGCCGCACAGCCCTCCATGTGCTCGCCAGAGGTAGCCTGACTGCCATTAGGTACCGAGATGAGATCCTCAGACCCCTTGTGAGACCATATGCTGGTGCGGTTGGCCCTGGGTTCCTCCTAATGCAAGACAATGCTAGACCTCATGTGGCTGGAGTGTGTCAGCAGTTCATGCAAGAGGAAGGCATTGATGCTATGGACTGGCCCGCCCGTTTCCCAGACCTGAATCCAATTGAGCACATCTGGGACATCATGTCTCGCTCCATCCACCAACGCCACTTTGCACCACAGACTGTCCAGGAGTTGGCCTCACCTCATCAGGAGCATGCCCAGGCGTTGTAGGGAGGTCATACAGGCACGTGGAGGCCACACACACTACTGAGCCTCATTTAGACTTGTTTTAAGGACATTACATCAAAGTTGGATCAGCCTGTAGTGTGGTTTTCCACTTTAATTTTTAGGGTGACTCCAAATCCAGACCTCCATGGGTTGATACATTTGATTTCCATTGATAATTTTTGTGTGATTTTGTTGTCAGCACATTCAACTATGTAAAGAAAAAAGTATTTAATAAGATTATTTCATTCATTCAGATCTAGGATTTTTTTTGCAGTGTATATGGCAAATAGAAATCCAATATGGATGGTGTTAAGAGATAGATGAGCGGTGTTGAATGGAGCTGAAGGATGGGACTAATAACAACTAACAACAACTAATAACAACAAGATAACTAATGTAAAGCATACTGTGTCCATAATACAGTTGAAGTAGGAAGTTTACATACACCTTAGCCAAATACATTTAATCTCAGTTTTTTCACAATTCCTGACATTTAATCCTAAAACAAATACCCTGTCTTCGGTCAGTTAGGATCACCACTTTAATTTAAGAATGTGAAATGTCAGAATAATAGTAGAGAGAATGATTTATTTCAGCTTTTATTTCTTTCATCACATTCCCAGTGGGGTCAGAAGTTTACATACACTCAATTAGTATTTGGTAGCATTGCCTTTAAATTGTTTAACTTGGGTCAAACGGTTCGGGTAGCCTTCCACAAGCTTCCCACAATAAGTTGGGTGAATTTTGGCGCATTACTCCTGACAGAGCTGGTGTAACGGAGTCAGGTTTGTAGGCCTCCTTGCTCACACAGTTCTGCCCACAAATGTTCTATAGGATTGAGGTCAGGGCTTTGTGATGGCCACTCCAATGCCTTGACTTTGTTGTCCTTAAGCCATTTTGCCACAACTTTGGAAGTATGCTTGGGGTCATTGTGCATTTGGAAGACCCATTTGCGACCAAGCTTTAACTTCTTGACTGATGTCTTGAGATGCTGCTTCAATATATCCACATAATTTTCCTTCCTCATGATGCCATCTATTTTGTGAAGTGCACCAGGCCCTCCTGCAGCAAAGCAACCCCACAGCATGATGCTGCCACCCCCGTGCTTCACGGTTGGGATGGTGTTCTTCGGCTTGCAAGCAGCCCCCTTTTTCCTCCAAACATAATGATGGTCATTATGGCCAAACAGTTCTATTTTTGTTTCATCAGACCAGAGGACATTTCTCCAAAAGGTACGATCTTTGTCCCCATGTGCAGTTGCAAACCGTAGTCTGGCTTTTTTATGGCGGTTTTGGAGCAATGGCTTCTTCCTTGCTGAGCGGCCTTTCAGGTTATGTCGATATATAACTCGTTTTACTGTGGATATAGATCATTTTGTACCTGTTTCCTCCAGCATCTTTACAAGGTCCTTTGCTTTTGTTCTGGGATTGATTTGCACTTTTCGCACCAAAGAATGTTCATCTCTAGGAGACAGAACGTGTCTCTTCCTGATCGATATGACGGCTGTGTGGTCCCATGGTGTTTATACTTGCGTACTATTGTTTGTGCAGATGAACGTGGGACCTTCATGGGTTTGAAAATTGTCCCCAAGGATGAACCAGACTTGTGGAGGTCTACACAATTTCTTCTGAGGTCTTGGCTGATTTCTTTTGATTTTCCCATGATGTCAAGGAAAGAGGCACTGAGTTTGAAGGTAGGCCTTGAAATACATCCACAGGTAAACCTCCAATTGACTCAAATGATGTCAATTAGCCTATCAGAAGCTTCTACAGCCATGACATCATTTTCTGGAATTTTCCAAGCTGTTTAAAGGCACAGTCAACGTAGTGTATGTAAACTTCTGACCCACAGGAATTGTGATACAGTGAATTATAAGTGAAATAATCTGTCTGTAAACAATTGTTGGAAAAATTACTTGTGTCATGCACAAAGTAGATGTCCTAACCAACTTGCCAAAACTATAGTTTGTTAACAAGAAATTTGTGGAGTGGTTGAAAAACTAGTTTTAATGACTCCAACCTAAGTGTATGTAAACTTTCAACTTCAACTGTAAGTATACAGTGAGGGAAAAAACATATTTGATCCCCTGCTGATTTTGTACGTTTGCCCACTGATAAAGAAATTATCAATCTATCATTTTAATGGTAGTTTAATTGAACAGTGAGAGACAGAATAACAATAACAAAATCCAGAAAAACGCATGTAGAAAATGTTATAAATTGATTTGCATTTTAATGAGGGAAATAAGTATTTGACCCCTTCTCAATCAGAAAGATTTCTGGCTCCCAGGTGTCTTTTATACAGGTAACGAGCTGAGATTAGGAGCACACTCTTAAAGGGAGTGCTCCTAATCTCAGTTTGTTACCTGTATAAAAGACACCTGTCCACAGAAGCAATCAATCAATCAGATTCCAAACTCTCCACCCTGGCCAAGACCAAAGAGCTCTCCAAGGATGTCAGGGACAAGATTGTAGACCTACACAAGGCTGGAATGGCTACAAGACCATCGCCAAGCAGCTTGGTGAGAAGGTGACAACAGTTGGTGCGATTATTCGCAAATGGAAGAAACACAAAATAACTGTCAATCTCCCTCGGCCTGGGGCTCCATGCAAGATCTCACCTCGTGGAGTTGCAATGATCATGAGAACGGTGAGGAATCAGCCCAGAACTACACGGGAGGATCTTGTCAATGATCTCAAGGCAGGTAGGACCATAGTCACCAAGAAAACAATTGGTAACACACTACGCCGTGAAGGACTGAAATCCTGCAGCGCCCGCAAGGTCCCCCTGCTCAAGAAAGCACATATACAGGCCTGTCTGAAGTTTGCCAATGAACATCTGAATGATTCAGAGGAGAACTGGGTGAAAGTGTTGTGGTCAGATGAGACCAAAATCGAGCTCTTTGGCATCAACTCAACTCGCCGTGTTTGGAGGAGGAGGAATGCTGCCTATGACCCCAAGAACACCATCCCCACCGTCAAACATGGAGGTGGAAACAATATGCTTTGGGGGTGTTTTTCTGCTAAGGGGACAGGACAACTTCACCGCATCAAAGGGACGATGGACGGGGCCACGTACCGTCAAATCTTGGGTGAGAACTTCCTTCCCTCAGCCAGGGCATTGAAAATGGGTCGTGGATGGGTATTCCAGCATGACAATGACCCAAAACACACGGCAACAAAGGAGTGGCTCAAGAAGAGCACATTAAGGTCCTGGAGTGGCCTAGCCAGTCTCCAGACCTTAATCCCATAGAAAATCTGTGGAGGGAGCTGAAGGTTCGAGTTGCCAAACGTCAGCCTCGAAACCTTAATGACTTGGAGAAGATCTGCAAAGAGGAGTGGGACAAAAACCCTCCTGAGATGTGTGCAAACCTGGTGGCCTACTAGCTCAGCTGGTAGAGTACGGCGCTTGTAACGCCAAGGTAGTGGGTTCGATCCCCGGGACCACCCATACACAAAAATGTATGCACGCATGACTGTAAGTCGCTTTGGATAAAAGCGTCTGCTAAATGGCATATTGCAAGAAACGTCTGACCTCTGTGATTGCCAACAAGGGTTTTGCCACCAAGTACTAAGTCATGTTTTGCAGAGGGGTCAAATACTTATTTCCATCATTAAAATGCAAATCAATTCATAACATTTTTGATATGTGTTTTTCTGGATGTTTTTGTTGTTATTCTGTCTCTCACTGTTCAAATAAACCTATCATTCAAATTATAGACTGATCATGTCTTTGTCAGTGGGCAAACATACAAAATCAGCAGGGGATCAAATACTTTTTTCCCTCACTGTATCTACCAGGTAGAAACAAAAACCAGAAGTGTTTCGGCCCTCCAGCACTGGAATTGAACAGCCCTGCGTCTTGCCAAACATTCAGGACAGCCAAGCATTGGATCATTATCACAATCATTATTAAGTCTTCTCTCTCTCCTTTCTGTTGCCTATCTCTGTCTGTCTCAGCATCAACCCCATCACGGGTCACGTGGAGGAGCCCATCAAATACTTTTTTCCCTCACTGTATAGGTTATAGGTTGAGAGCTTTTGTGAAAGAGCACAGTTAGAAAGATGCAAAGAAGCAAACCGGATGGACATCATGAAAATGATCGGAGAGGTTGAGGGTAGAGGAAGTTCAGGAGTAAAAACAAACAAAATATAATTATTGTAAAATTGACTGTGTCCATAAAATGTATATAGTATGTATAAGCTGGAAGTAAAGCTGATCTACCCCCTAAAAAAAATTATAATAAAAATAAATATCAGATCACGTCAATATGGCTAGTTAACAAGCTAACTTTCAGGGGATAAACTAGATGGCTATATTTGCTTGCCATCTATAGTGGTTATGACAGTAGTCCGACTGACAGCTTTACCAGGATGAGGACTTGCTGACGTCAAGCTCTTTCCAAAAGGTGTAATCTCTGATGAAGGAAGCTAAATGGCACGTTGTTTGCTTAGCTAGCTAGCTACATGCCAAATGGATAGGCTACCCTCACGTATCTGAAAATAATTGATCAATTGATGTTTACTGATCATGAAAAGCTTGCAGTTACTTGCTGTATAACTCTAAAAATGGCGATAAATGTGGAATAATCAGAAATGTGTAGTTCTGACTATGCTCTTCAAGAAGTGATGATATTAAAACCAAATAGCTAAAAATAAAATAAAATAAACATTTATTTAAAAATCTCTTGACAAAGGCACGCAGTTGTCAATGGTTTTAGTGGAGCTGGTGGTCTCCTTGCCCCCCAGCAGCCAAAACGAACGCTCTGCACTGTATTGTGACGTTTTATTGATAACAACCCATCATGGAACCTAACAAGAGGCACATAGGAAATTGGCACATTCCACAAATATCGATATTGTTTTGTCATTTAGCAGATGCTTAGTGCCAGGGTATGGATTCAGAAATCTTCCCCTTCAACATTTGACACAATAGTGTCCAACGCCCACATGTTTCATTTGGTAGACCAATCTGTTGCTGCCACAATCCACCTGTGCTGCTTTGAACCTCAAAACCCTCTGTGTCACGCATTCTACACCTTCTAAAGAGGCCCGTTGTTGAGTGGTGGTGGTACATCTTTGTTTTTTCTTACATCTGGAGCTCAGGAACCCTGGATGACGACCCATCCCCCCTTCATTCACTCAAACACATGTGCACACACACACACACATACAAACTCTCTTATTGTTGGTCATCTCCCCTTCCCCGCTTTCCTCTGTCGGTCAGTTTAATTAAAGGATCAGTGCTCTGTCTAATCTCCTCAAAGCCACACCAGGCCCTCTATCCTAATCCAATTATATCTGCACTGTGCGCCACCAGCTCCCTCTCAGATGTGTTATCACAGAATTAGCCAATCAAAGTCTTAAAACCAAGGCTCCATTTGCATTCATTTGCACAATTCAAACACAAATTAACATGTAATTCCTCATTCCTGGTTCCTTCCCCCCAAAAAACAGAGTAAAGCTCAGGAGGAGGACCATGATAAAGAAGACTTGGAGGTGAGCCATGTAATATGATTGTGTGGTATGAATACGGCACTAAGGAAATTTGAAGATCTTATCTGATGTCCTTTCAGTGAAAAGCACTAAATAATTTGTTTTATGAAAAAGAAAGATACGTAAGGTGAGTTCTGACGACTACGCACAACCCTGTTTCACGGTGCCACATCCTCTCTCAAATGCGTCATGAAACCGTCAACAATAACCAAGAAGACCAAAAAACATTAGAAACATGACAGACTGACCAGGTGAAAGCTATGTTAAATCACCTGTTAAATCCACTTCAATCAGTGTAGATGAAGGGGAGGAGACAGGTTAAAGAAGGATTTTTAAGCCGTGAGACAACTGAGACATTGATTGTGTACTGTATATGGCAGGCTATGGTGGAAAGATGGCAGGTTAATGGTTATGGGGTCAGTGTTGTTGACAGATACGTTTTTGAGGTTTAGCCTACTTCAGAAACACAGACTCAACAAAAACAGTAACACACAACAAAACTGCTCCTAAGAACACTTCAGTATCTCTCAACAGACATCTTCAGACAGAGAGAGCCATTCAGCAATCCACCTGTCCCAAGCCAAGCCCAATCAACCAGAGATGGGCTATATAGAGATATAATAAGTTCTAACAGGGTGAAAAACAAGATGAGTCTACAAGAAAAACATCCACCCACTGACAACACTCCTACACTGTAGTCCGTTCTACCAATTAATCCCATGGTGCATCCTGTCCTGTTCCTCACTCTGCAGGATCTGAGGACCCAGGCAAGCAGATGTGTGTGTGTGTGTGTGTGTGTGTGTGTGTGTGTGTGTGTGTAGGGGGTCAGATTCAGAGCATGTGCTAATTGGAGGAGCAGGTAAGCTGCAAGGGGAAGCACATTCTTGCAGGGCCCTGAGCCATCTCCTGAGAGCCCATCGTGGCATGTTGGATAGGAAGGGCAGCGACTGTGGCTGCATCACAAATGGCACCCTATTCTCTATACAGTCCCAGCTCTGGTGAAAAGTACTGCACTATATAGGGAATAGGGTGCATTTGGGATGCAGCCTATGTCATCACCCTCTCTCTTTCGCCATGTCTACTTGACACTGACCAACACACAGCAGAATAGTGAGCTGGAGGGATACAGGAGAAGGAGGATGGATTCAGAGGAAAGGAATCAGCCTGTTGTAGACAGGCACACGCGTCTCATTACGACTCAAGCCCCTCTCTGTGGCTGAACAATGACAACGTCAGCTTTTCTTGTGTCGGTAAACGTATTCACCCCTCCAACCCCAAACCAATTCCTCTTCTCTCCAATTGTGCCTACGTCTCAGTCCCACTCCCTTGTCAGTTAGCGTACAATGTTTTGCTCCTGGGCTGAATGAGGAGAAAGGTGAATAAAGGGAAGTAGACACGTTATTAAAAACCCTGACATAAAGTACCACATAAAGGAGTAGAAAGGAGCCGAGGGCTTCCGACCCCACTGTGTGGGCCAATTAGGACGCTAATTAATGGCGTGCTGGTAATGATACTGCAGCGCCGACGGCGGTGGCTTCCATTGACTCCAGCTGAATGCAGCGGCGGCCGAGGCGGTATGGCCGGGGCCTAATTGAGCACCGGGGCTAACGGCAGGAGATTCTTCCTCTAATGAACTGGTTGGCAGGGAGCGCGCTCAGTGTCGCTCAGCCTCGCACCCACATCATTCTCTGAGTAGTGCTAGGTGCTGCTTGCTAAGGAAAGGCCAGTATGAATGAAGACAGCAGACGTTCAGGTTTAGGGGCACAAATAATAAGCCATAGGGAATCATTCAAACAGGATACAGAGCTATATCATTCAGAAAGGTTAATCATCTGGCATTGAGGGTTACAATGAATAGAAACACTGCTGGCAAACACAGTTGCATTCATACATGATGAGGTTGTATGGTGGTTGGTTTACCTTGACAACTTGTCGAACATGTTGACCAGTTTCTGGGCCTCGTACTCTTTCTGCTCCTCAGTCATGTCTTCTATGGGGTTAGGCATGGGCTCCTCCACGTGACCCGTGATGGGGTTGATGCTGAGACAGACAGAGATAGGCAACAGAAAGGAGAGACAGAAGACTTAATAATGATTGTGATAATGACCCAATGCTTGGCTGTCCTGAATGTTTGGCAAGACGCAGGGCTGTTCAATTCCAGTGCTGGAGTGCCGAAACACTTCTGGTTTTTGTTTCTACCTGGTAGATACAGTGAGGGAAAAAAGTATTTGATCCCCTGCTGATTTTGTATGTTTGCCCACTGACAAAGACATGATCAGTCTATAATTTGAATGGTAGGTTTATTTCAACAGTGAGAGACAGAATAACAACAAATAAATCCAGAAAAACGCATGTCAAAAATGTTATAAATTGATTTGCATTTTAATGAGGGAAATACGTATTTGACCCCTCTGCAAAACATGACTTAGTACTTGGTGGCAAAACCCTTGTTGGCAATCACAGAGTTCAGATGTTTCTTGTAGTTGGCCACCAGGTTTGCACACATCTCAGGAGGGTTTTTGTCCCACTCCTCTTTGCAGATCTTCTCCAAGTCATTAAGGTTTCGAGGCTGACGTTTGGCAACTCGAACCTTCAGCTCCCTCCACAGATTTTCTATGGGATTAAGGTCTGGAGACTGGCTACGCCACTCCAGGACCTTAATGTGCTTCTTCTTGAGCCACTCCTTTGTTGCCTTGGCCGTATGTTTTGGGTCATTGTCATGCTGGAATACCCATCCACGACCCATTTCCAATGCCCTGGCTGAGGGAAGGAGGTTCTCACCCAAGATTTGACAGTACATGGCCCCGTCCATCGTCCCTTTGATGCGGTGAAGTTGTCCTGTCCCCTTAGCAGAAAAACACCCCCAAAGCATAATGTTTCCACCTCCATGTTTGACGGTGAGGATGGTGTTCTTGGGGTCATAGGCAGCATTCCTCCTCCTCCAAACACGGTGAGTTGAGTTGATGCCAATGAGCTCGATTTTGGTCTCATCTGACCACAACACTTTCACCCAGTTCTCCTCTGAATCATTTAGATGTTCATTGGCAAACTTCAGACGGGCCTGTATATGTGCTTTCTTGAGCAAGGGAACCTTGCGGGCGCTGCAGGATTTCAGTCCTTCACGGCGTAGTGTGTTACCAATTGTTTTCTTGGTGACTATGGTCCCAGCTGCCTTGAGATCATTGACAATATCCTCCCGTGTAGTTCTGGGCTGATTCCTCACCGTTCTCATGATCATTGCAACTCCACGAGGTGAGATCTTGCATGGAGCCCCAGGCCGAGGGAGATTGACAGGTCTTTTGTGTTTCTTCCATTTGCGAATAAATCGCACCAACTGTTGTCACCTTCTCACCAAGCTGCTTGGCGATGGTCTTGTAGCCCATTCCAGCCTTGTGTAGGTCTACAATATTGTCCCTGACATCCTTGGAGAGCTCTTTGGTCTTGGCAATGGTGGAGAGTTTGGAATCTGATTGATTGATTGCTTCTGTGGACAGGTGTCTTTTATACAGGTAACAAGCTGAGATTAGGAGCACTCCCTTTAAGAGTGTGCTCCTAATCTTAGCTCGTTACCTGTATAAAAGACAAATGGGAGCCAGAAATATTTCTGATTGAGAGGGGGTCAAATACTTATTTCCCTCATTAAAATGCAAATCAATTTATACCATTTTTGACATGTGTTTTTCTGGATTTTGTTGTTGTTATTCTGTCTCTCACTGTTGAAATAAACCTACCATTAAAATTATAGACTGATCATTTCTTTGTCAGTGGGCAAACGTACAAAATCAGCAGGGGATCAAATACTTTTTTCCCCTCACTGTAATTGCACTCACCTGGTGTCCCAGGTCTATAGAAGGATAGAAGAAGGAGAGGATAAAAAACCGAAGTGTTTTGGCCCTCCAGGACCGACATTGAACAGCCCTGGCCACTAGAGAGCACCCCTTGGCCCAATGGATTCTGTTGTAGTTAAATAAATGTTGTGGGCACTCCCATGACACACCCTAAAGCCAACCCAACATTTAATCCATACATTTAGTAATTCAAAGCAAGGCATGTGTGTCTATGGTCCTGTATTCAAAGCTCCTGCCTACTCACAAAGGTTTAGCCGATTTGTACTCTTCGGTGTCAGAGTCTTCGTCGTCTGAGTACAGAGTCTCTCCTCGCCCCCCTGCCAGCAGGCCTCGAGCCACCAGGAGTCCTGCTGCGTTACCGTACCCAGTGTACTTCAACAGGTGGTCCACTGGAAGATTAGAGGGGGAGAAATCAGTACAACATGATGGACAACTGTACTGTATGTAGGGATGGGGGTTTGAAATCATTTCACTATTCGAATAGTATCATGAATTTTTGTTGGATATCCGAAATACGTGGTGTTTTAAGATTTTAACCTGAACACTGCTGAGCGAGGGAGAGGCGCTGGAGCTCAATTGCTGCAGCAGCGGAGGGGCCGGTGAGATGGGAGGGAGCAGACGGAGGAAGAGAGAGAGACGCAGTACACAAGGTTTCCACTCGCTTCTATAGCCACAAAGTCAAAATTGGCTAAATATTTTAGCTTTTTGGTCTTAATTTAAGGTTAGGGTTAGATATCAGGTTAGCAGTGTGGTTAGGGTTCAAATTTAAAGCTGCAATATATAACTTTTTGGGTGACCCAACCAAATTCACAAACAAATGTGTGTTATCGATCTGTCAGCAAGTCTAAGAAGCGGTAGATCTGTTCTATGTGCGCTATTTCTTTGCCCTCCGTTCTTAAATTTCGTTTTTGCATCTTTTACTTTCGGTTTTGTACACCAGCTTCAAACAGCTGAAAATACAATATTTTTGGTTATGGAACATATACTTCACAGAGGTTTAGATGGTACAAGGATTCTCTACACCAGTGTTTCCCAAACTCGGTCCTCAGGACCCCAACGGATGCACGTTTTGGTTCTTGTCCTAGCACTACTCAGCTGATTCAAATTTTAAATTTTTACATTTTAGTCAATTAGCAGACGCTCTTATCCAGAGCATTATTTTTTTTATTTTTTTTTATTTAAATCATACTGGCCCCCCGTGGAAATCGAACCCACAACCCTGGCGTTGCAAGCGCCATGCTCTACCAACTGAGCTACACGGGGATAATAATCAAATAATCATCAAGTTTTTCATACTTTTTTAATCAGCTGTCTAGTGCTAGGGCAAAAACCAAAACGTGCACCCCTTGTGGTCCCCATGACCGAGTTTGGGAAACACTGCTCTACACTATACTTGCTTGTTTTGTCACATAAACTGACATTTTTGCATAGTGCATCTTTCATTTTAACCCATAAGAGTTTAAGCCCTGTCTAAGCCGGGGGGTGGAGGGTTCTATTAAGCTATATGGAATAGTTTTAAAACAGTCATACCAAGGATAATTTTGCTATTTGATTTAGAATTTTAAGACCCCTTGAAGTATCAAAAAAATATATATAGATATTTTTTTATACATTGTATTTGGCCTTACTGCTATTAGCCCATCAAAACACATTGAATAACATTCACTACATGGAACAACAGATAGTCCCACACAAAAAAATCAAAAGGAAGTTTGTTTTGAAGTGTCTGTCCTACAGTGCATTCGGAAAGTATTCAGACCCCTTGACTTTTTCCACATTTTGTTACCTTACAGCCTTATTCTAAAATTGATTAAATTATTTTTTTCCCTCATCAATCTACACACAATACCCCATAATGACAAAGCGAAAACAGTTGTTTTTTTTGGCCGATAAAAAAGAATATTTAAAAAAAATACCGTATTTACATAAGTATTCAGACCCTTTGCTATGACACTTGAAATTAAGCTCAGGTGCATCCTGTTTCAATTGATCATCCTTGAGATGTTTCTACAACTTGATTGGAGTCCACATGTGGTAAATTCAATTGATTGGACATGATTTGGAAAGGTACACACCTGTCTAAATAAGGTCCCACAGTTGAGAGACAGGATTGTGTCGAGGCACAGATCTGGGGAAGAGTACAAAAACATTTCTGCAGCATTGAAGGTCCCCAAGAACACAGTGGCCTCCATCATTCTTAAATGGAATAAGTTTGGAACCACCAAGACTCTTCCTAGAGCTGGCCGCCCGGCCAAACTGAACAATCGGGAGAAGGGCCTTGGTCAGGGAGGTCACCAAGAACCCGATGGTTACTCTGACAGAGCTTCAGAGTTCCTCTGTGGAGATGGGAGAACCTTCCAGAAGGACAACCATCTCTGCAGCACCACACCAATCAGGCCTTTATGGTAGAGTGGCCAGACGGAAGCCACTCCTCAGTATTGGCACATGACAGCCCACTTGGAGTTTGCCAAAAAGCACCTAAAGGACTTTCAGACCATGAGAAACAAGATTCTCTGGTCTGATGAAACCAAGATTGAACTCTTTGGCCTGAATGCCAAGCGTCACGTCTGGAGGAAACCTGGCACCATCGCTACGGTGAAGCATGGTGGTGGCAGCATCATGCTGTGGGGATGTTTTTCAGTGGCAGGGACTGGGAGACTAGTCAGGATCGAAAAAAGATGAACAGAGCAAAGTACAGAGAGATCCTTGATGAAAACCTGCTCCAGACCGCTCAGGATCTCAGACTGGGGCGAAGGGTCACCTTCCAACAGGACAACAACCCTAAGCACACAGCCAAGACAACGCAGGAGTGGCTTCGGGACAAGTCTCTGAATGTCCTTGTGTGGCCCTGCCAGAGCCCGGACTTGAATCCGATTGAACATCTCTGGAGAGACCTGAAAATAGCTGTGCAGCAACGCTCCCCATCCAACCTGACAGAGCTTGAGAGGATCTGCAGAGAAGAATGGGAGAAACTCCCCAAATACAGGTGTGCCAAGCTTGTAGCGTCATACCCAGGAAGACTCAAGGCTGTAATCGCTGCCAAAGGTGCTTCAACAAAGTACTGAGTAAATGGTCTGAATACTTATGTAAATGTGATATTTCCATTTTTTCTTTTTAATACATTTGCAATCATTTCTAAAAACCTGTTTTTGCTTTGTCATTATAGGATATTGTGTGTAGATTGAGGGGATAAAACATTATTTATTTTTTTATTAAGGCTGTAATGTAACAAAATGTGGAAAAAGTCAAGGGGTCTGAATACTTCCCGCAATGCACTGTATATCTGAGAGATATAAGAAAGATTAGGAAACATTAGTTATTATTATTTCTTTACATGTATTTAACCCCTTATTATTGGCACTAAACAATCTCCATATATACTTCCATTAATTTTTTCAACTGGTACCAGGGGACCTTCAGACGAGTCTTGTGAGGCCTGTAGGCGTCCTAGAGCATAACAACCGACATGTACGTGTTGTCTCACCTTTCCATAGAGGGGTCATAATAGTTTGTAGGCCAAACCGTTCGGACCCTACAGACAATTTTGTGAGATGTCTCACGGTCTGACAAACACAGCTCTAGCTCTGTTACATTTCACTGCAGATGTGGAAGTGCGACATAGGCGGATGCGCTGCAAAAAAACATATCTCTAGCTTAAACTGACAGATTTGTATGGGGATTTTTATTATTATGCTAATTCTATTTACACGGGGCGCGGACATCGACCTTAGGGGGTGAAGAAGATAATTTTTGGAAATGGGCGGGGTTTATGACTGTGGCTATTGAAGCTGTGACGACCAGTACCCAAGACAACTCGGCTACAGCCAAGACTAGCTAACTTGTAGCAGCCAATGTTATTTATTATCCCCTATAACAGTGCCTGTCTTGACTGGAGTAGCCTAGAGAAGCTAGCTAGCTAGGATAATTGAGGCCACATGCTGCGCTTTCTTCCCACCCCCATTCAGTTAAAACAACAGCCAAATTGTTGGTTGCTTGTTGTAGCCTACTCCTTCTCATTTTCGCTAACTTTTAATTCCGTTATTTTATTCCATCTTGCATTGCATTAAGTGAACTGTCACTCCACTTGCTACACATTGAGCCTCTTTGCCACTTTGATTGGCCCAACATATACAACAAGCTACACATTTACAGTGCGCACGTCATAAAAACTACATTGAAAAGTCTGTCGTTTTCTTAAATTATAATTTCAAAAGTCATTGTATATCCTTGTATGTAACAATGTCACATGAATATTTTAATTTAGAAAAGCCTTTTCAGTGTTAAAAATAGGCCAATCATTCTGCAAAAAAGAATACTCAAACAAGTATTCGAATACTAACCGTTCAGATATTTGAATAACAGTGCACATCCCTATCATACAGCCTGCTCCGTCTCGCTCTCTCACCACTCTCTTTGCAGAGGACGAAGAGGAACTCTGCGGCGCTTTGCTTCACGCCCATGTCCACGTGGGTCATGAGGCGCACCAGTTTGTTCCTAACGGTGGACCCTATCTCCGGCCGGACCTTGACCTCCTTCAGCGGGGGCAGCACCTGGAGACACACACAGCCAACGAGGGCAGAGCCTCAATGAAAACTAACACTGTAGTACACTAGACTAGTGAACTGAGTGATCAGGCCAGCGAATGACCCATCTGCCACTGCTGGAGGATATGATAGAAGAAATTTAATCTGGACAGATCGAAGTTATGTTGTAAGATATGTGATCTAAATACACTTAAAAAAATATATAAACGCATTATGCAACAATTTCTACGAATTTGCTGAGTTACAGTTCATTTAAGGAAATCAGTTAATTGAAATAAATTCATTAGGCCCTAATCTATGGATTTCACATGACTGGGAATACAGATATGCATCTGTTGGTCATAGCTAGCTTTTTTTTTTTAAAGGTAGGGACGTGGATCAGAAAACCAGTCAGTATCTGGCGTGACCACCATTTGCCTCATGAAGCGCAACACATTTCCTTCGCATAGAGTTGATCAGGCTGTTGATTGTGGCCTGTGGAATGTCGTCACATTTCTCTTCAATGGCTGTGCAAAATTGCTGGATATTGGCGGGAACTGGAACACGATGTCATACATGTCGTTCCAGAGCATCCCAAACATGCTCAATGGGTGACATGTCTGATGAGTATGCAGGCAATGGAAGAACTGGGACATTTTCAGCTTCCAGGAAGTGTGTACAGATCCTTACGACATGGGGCTATTCATTATCATGCTGAAATACTGTATGAGGTGATGGCGGTGGATGAATGGCACAACAATGGGCCTCAAGATCTTGTATCGCTGTTCATTGAAATTGCCATCGATAAAATGCAATTGTGTTTGTTGTCCGTAGCTTTTGCCTGCCCATACCATAACCGCACCACCACGGAGCACTCTGTTCACAACATTGACATCAGCAAACCGCTGTCCCACACAACACCATACACACTGTCTGCCATCTGCCCGGTACAGTTGAAACTGGGATTCATCCATGAAGAGCACAATTCTCCAGCATGCCAGTGGCCATCGAAGGTGAGCATTTGCGCACTGAAGTCGGTTATGACGCCAAACTGCAGTTAGGTCAAGAACCTGGTGAGGACGACGAGCACGTAGCTTCCCTGAGACAGTTTCTGACAGTTTGTGCAGAAATTCTTCGGTTGTGCAAACCCACAGTTTCATCAGCTGTCTGGGTGGCTGGTCTCAGACGATCCCGCAGGTGAAGAAGCCGGATGTGGAGGTCCTGGCCTGGAGTGGTTACATGTGGTCTGCGGTTGTGAGGCCGGTTGGACGTACTGCCAAATTCTCTAAAACAACGTTGGAGGTGGCTTATGGTAGAGAAATGAACATTACATTATCTGGCAACAGCTCTGGTGGACATTCCTGCAGTCACCATGCCAATTGCACGCTCCCTCAAAACTTGAGACATCTGTGGCATTGTGTTGTGTGACAAAACTACACATTTTAGAGTGGCCTTTTATTGTCCCCAGCACAAGGTGCACCTGTGTAATGATCATGCTGTTTAATCAGCTTCTTGATATGCCACACCTGTCAGGTGGATGGATTATCTTGGCATAGGAGAAATGCTCACTAACAGGGATGTAAACATATTTGTGCAAAACATCTGAGAGAAATAAGCTTTTTGTGTGTATGGAACATTTCTGGGATCTTTTATTTCAGCTCATGAAACATGGGACCAACACTTTACATGTTGCGTTTATATTTTTGTTCAGTATATATGCATTTCATATGCATTTCACACTGAAGAAGTAGTTTCACTAGTTTTGAAGATCTTAATTTTGCATCACTTTTTATGTATAAGGATAGGATAGATTAGAACATGCCCATAAAGTGTGTGTTCAAGCTCAAGGCCCTGCTAGCTCCAGTGCCCTACCTGTGTCTTGATGTATCTGCGGATCTCCCTGTGGTACCTGGAGCCCTCGGTCAGCAGGCTGAGCACTGGGGTCAGCCCCTCTTTGTAGTTGGCACCCTGCTTGGAATGAGACACACATGAGGCGAGTGACGCTGTAGCAGTTGGTGTGTGGACCATTAGTAATATAACTATTCAGGAATTTATTACATTTACATTTTAGTCATTTAGCAGACGTTCTTATCCAGAGCGACTTACAGTTAGTGAGTGCATACATGTTTTTTATTTTTTTCATATTACTAATTCACTTTCTATGTTGTGTGGACAGCTTCTAATAGGATGGCCAGGATTTCCGCATCATTTCATTGGCTTGTTCAGTAGACTGCAAAAGTCTTGTGGTGGCAGCCACCAAGATGAGGCAATCAGTTTGAAGAAAGGAGCAGAATCAGCAAGGCTTGGTTTGTAGATAAGTGATTCTGTGCAGTCCGATATCGCACACACACAAAATGGGGCGAATCCAAACTTCCACTGAAGTCAAATTTTCAATTACACGTCCATTAATGTCAGTGAGAGACATTTACATTTTGGTCATTTAGCAGACGCTATTTTCCAGAGCGACTTACAGGAGCAATTTTGGTTAAGTGCCTTGCACAAGGGCACATTGACAGATTTGTTCCTCGTCAGCTCGGGGATTCGAAACCAGCGAACTTTCGGTTACTGGCCCAATGCACTTAACCGCTAGGCTACCTGCCGCCTCAGTGAAAATGTAAGTGACTTTAAGTGAACATTTGACTTAAGTGGAAGGATTCGCCCCAATGTCTCTGGTTCACCCGTTCTTACCTTGTCTATCCTCTTCTCCATGAAGTCCAGTAGCACCTGCACAGCGTCCATGTTCTTCCCGCTGTACTCCTCCTGGCCCCCCTGGACCGGCATGTCAATCAGCACATCCAGACATGACACTGGCAGGTTACTCAGCAGGTTGATGGCGTGGCTGGAGGAGAAGAAGGAAGACATGAGGAAAAAGGAGGAGGAGGAAGGACAGTGGTTAAGTCATTGGTTATAGCATGTAGGAAGGATTAACAAATGATACATGTGGTTTCGTTCTTAAGAATAGGCTACATGCATGCCATTGTTTTCTACCGATCATTAAACTTTTTGAAGACTACTTGTTTGTTACAAGCACTTCCGTCTAGCATGAAGACACGTTGGGTAGTTATACCTTCTTATAGTTGTTGTGTTTGTGTCAAGACCACAGGGCATTCAATAAGTCTAAACAGACAAGGACTAAAGGTCTACTTTGGAGTCTGGACAATGGGCTAAACCCCTGTGATCAGAGGGACACAACAACATAATCCATAGGACCACAGGGAGTATTATCAATCACTTTTACATGACACTCCTTCAGTGCCACCATCTAGCCAAACATTCTTTACATTCTCTCATGTCCTTCTAAAAACAACATTGTTGTTAATTCCCATCAACGAGATGTCCGGAAAATACATACTGCCAAATGACTTCTAAAAACAGTCTTGGCTTAAAGTTTTAACTTTCTCATAAACTGGATGCTGTCACTGTTGACTACAGAGAGTAATCATTGGATGGTGATTAATTTGCACAAACCAAATGATGAATGTGTACTTTAAGGATGCAGTTTTGCCCTGTTATGTGGAGAGCAGCGAGGAGAAGGGTTGCCAACCTGTGTGCTTCCTCTGTTTTGTCCTCTGTCTGAGTCTTTAGCATCAATTGATGGCGCATGATGGCGGTGATGAGGCGGAGCTGGTGGTCACCATCCTATCAAATGAAGGATGTACAACAGCGTGATCCTTAAGGAAGCATTTCATTGGTTCAAACAAAAGGAGGGGAGGAACTGAGCAGGTAGGGGTAAGCAGAATATAATTAGCTGTGGAAGAAGCGGAAAGGGGAGGCAGTCATGTCAAAAAGAAAACATAGGACGACAGCTCATAACCCCTATCATTTAGATAACATTTATAATTCCAATGCTGGGGTAAAATGTAAAAAAAATAAAGGCATGAACAGAGAGAGCGAGAGAAAGGGAGGGACTGTAACTATGGAGATTGAGGAAAGATGAGAGGAATTAAGGATTTCCGGATTTCGGATTTCCAAAACCTGGTAGTCAGACCTAAGAGCTGCGAGTCACTGAGCACACAGGCTTTCCATTCCATGCAAATGACCATGTGGGATTGACTCATGAGATGAACACAGGGCTTTTCTGACCAACGCCACAGATTATTAATTATATTGACCAGATACTCAAGTGGCCGCTCTGACAATGAAAATAAATGGAAGGTAGTTGGGAGGAGGCAAGACCAGGTGGGACCATTCTAGCCAATGAGAGGGCAGATACGCCTGTGAACAACAGGCACAAATCCAATAGTGTTTTTTCTCAATGTTGCTGGGATGTCACATGTTCCTACTTATATCAGTACACTCGTAACAACCTAAGCATTACAAAACGTATATTCGATTAATAAGTCACACGTAGCAAATAAGCCATTAATTTTTTTGTTAATCAAATTCGACACATTTACCTCCATACAAAAACTCGCTTGTTGAGAAAAAAAAAAAAACGCCACCTGCTGCAGAACACAGATTTTGGTCCCAGTTTTCCCTCTAGCTTCGCCTTTTCCTCTCTGTCAACGCTGGGATGGGAGGGACTCAACAAGATGTCAGCTACAATGGTGAGAGGCAAGGGTGATCAGCCCCGATCATGAAAATCCACAATCTCACAACCAACATGGAGAAAAACATATTTGGACCAATAGCACTTTGAGGCACAATACGAGCCAGCAGTTAAAGCAGGCAGCTCTCCTGACCAGCCTGAATTAGAGAACTCTTCGCAAATGTATAAATATCAATGACACTTTTTGCATGTCAAATTATCACAGACAGACATTCAGTAACGGATCCGACAGATTCATATCTACGATTTAGCAGCGGGATGTGCCCCTCTGCTTCATGATGTGATGCTGTGACACTATAGGCTGAGCGAGCATTGAGGGGGGTGAGCGACATACGATTATTTCACAAACTCCCCCTGGCTAATCAAGAAAGCTGTAAAGGTGCCAAAGGGGCTTAAACGAGGTCAGATAGCTGATAAACCTCTTATTGCTGTGCAGGCTTAGTTAGGGCTTTCTATTAAGGGATGTCACTCAATAAAGCCAAGTGTCTTGCTGTTACTCTATCTTTAAATAACAGCCTTCAACCAAAGCATGCAAAGTTTGGTGGCTTCAATGCTGAATTCTAAATACTAAATATGCAAGGAGATGTGTCCATCCACAGCCAGTGAGATGCAAAGCATTTATGTTCATGCAGTAACTCTAAACACATGCACTGTGCTCATGACTGCAGTGTCTAGCCTTCTGTGAGCTCTGAATAATATAATAATAATAATAGCCATTTAGCAGACACTTTTATCCAAAGTGTCATGTGTGCATAGCTTTATGTATGGGTGGCCCTGGGAATCGAACCCACAACCCTGGCGGTGCAAGCGCCATGCTCTACCAACTGAGCCATACAGGACCATGTGAATGCCATATTACAAGTACAGTGTACATATCCTCTTTAAAAAGGAAAACATTCTGTAACAGACAGTGGGTGTAACTCGCCTCATCGCTGGTGTCAGACAGTGTGAGGTTGAACAAGGCTTTCAGGGCCTCCATGGCCCTCTCGTTGTCTTCAGCAGGGATAGGCAAGGCCTGGGGGCCTGGAGGGGCCGCCTCGTAGGGGCCCACCCAGCGTACGTCCAGGGTACGCTCCAGCACCTCTGTGAGGAGCCCCACGGCATGCAGCTCCCTCTGGAGGCCCCCCCGGACGTCTGGCCGCAGTGCCGAGAGCAGGAAGAGCAGGCGCAGGGAGAACAGGCCCACCTCGTGGTGCCCGGCACGGGCGGCGTGCAGGCGGGCACACAGACCCCGCGCCAGCTGCACGTCGGCGCCCACCTGCTGTGCCGCCGCGCTGTTAAACACCACGTTACACAGGCACTTAAGGGCCTCCACCACCACCCTCTCTTCCTCCTCTGTCTGGGCCTCCTCCTGCATGCTGTCACCCCCCTCCTCTCCCCCTTGCAGCCGAGCCAGCTCGGCCAGGACCAGCATGCCCTCCCGGGTGCCCACAGGGCCCAGGACCCGCTTGTCCCGGGACAGGATGCGAAGGGTCTCCAGGCAGGTGCTCTGGCAGCAGGACCCAACCTGCCTCCCCAGCACAGTCAGCAGACCCTGACACAGCCTCTGCAAAGGGAGAGAAGGTTGGTTCATCATCAAACACACAGGGGGCAGAAGCATTATCTAGGCTATAAGTGAAAGTGAAGCATCTGACAAGGCAGAGTGTTTACTGTTTACTTACACTTCGTAGGTCCTCCTCTTTTGGGTCAAAGGTGAATGTGCGACTATTCTGAAAAAGATGGTGTACATTAGTCTGGCTGACACCAAACTCAGTCTTCCTGGCAGTTCTCCCTCGCTGTGTACCATGTGAGTTACGTCAACAAGGCTAAATACACATAGCCTAATGAGAGAAAAGGCAAATGCATATGCTAAATGTGCTTTGTCACCTTCTGTGCAATAGTGCATGAATAAAATATAATATAATTTAGCAGACGCTTTTATCCAAAGCGACTTAC
Source organism: Coregonus lavaretus (assembly GCF_964263955.1). Lineage (NCBI taxonomy): Eukaryota > Metazoa > Chordata > Actinopteri > Salmoniformes > Salmonidae > Coregonus > Coregonus lavaretus. Next base: position 19,117,198 of record NC_139998.1, on the reverse strand, counting down.
AGTCATGTGTGCATACAATTTTACGTATGGGTGGTCCCGAACCCACTACGCTGGCGTTACAAGCGCCATGCTCTACCAATTGAGCTACAGAGGACCACATATTCTCAGTAATGTTTCTAAGATAAAGTAAATAGCTTCTGCAGACAGAGCAGAACCATGAGTGCATTAGCTAGGATATTCGAGTGTAATGCAAAGTCTACCGCCATCAGGCTCTCTGTCTGGTTATCAGTGACAGCGGCTAACAACGTTAGCTAGCAAACTTACCTAGTTAGCTAGCTCAAGTTACAGCAGGAAGTGCTGTAATAGCTATCACTAAATGGGAGCTAACTAGAAAATTGAATTATATACGCATGCTGTCATTGCATGCATAGCTAGCTACAGTACATGATTACAAAGAGATACCATACAATATTTGGACACAACACTAGCTAACGTTAGCTAGCAACCAAGCTAGCCAGGACGAAAACATGCTTCCTGGAACACAGCAATAGGCTTTAAACTCGTTGATTCCTTGCAAAAATGAGAGGGGAAATGCAAGTTCTAGACATATAGTTTTAGTATTCATTTTAGCAGCTATGCTTGTGTAAACGTTTTTAGATGGCTGGCTAGCTAGCTAGCTAATAACTTTGTTTTGGTTGACGTCAAAGCGATGAGAATCCCACCCACCTCTCCGTTGTACTGGTGCAAAAGCCTTGTAATTTCATCTTCATTGTTTGTCTCGAGCTGAGACAGGATACTGTTTAAATCCATTCTTAAAATATTTCGATGACAATTCAAGAATTGTAACGTTAGAGTACGTTTCTGAATAATGTGCAGCCCCCTATTTTTTTGTATTCGTCTGACATACAGTACACAGCTGGCTCCGGCTACATACACCGTTCTTCCTTGTTTCAACTTTCACCAGTCAACGTCACGATCTCATCGAAACCGTGGGAGCATACAAGGTCCGTGATCTGCCTATAGTCCCCCACTGTGGACTCGTCATAATACCCATAAAACCTAGCAGTCAAACACAGAAATGGTTCCAATTGTCTTTCCACCATTCATTTTTCACATAATGAATTTTACAAATACCTCAAATTAAGTTTATGTTTGGTGTAGACTTACCTTGGCAGTACGTTTTGATAACCGTGTAATTCTCTCTCGACAAGGTGAGTCTTATCAATATATTAGCCTCAATTTACTCTCAAAAAGGCAAAATGCTAATTAGCAACAGAGAAGACCTCAGCAAGACTACAAATTCCATCAGGAAGCTCCTGAACTTCATCTCTAGCAAGACTACAAATTCCAGCAAGAAGCTCCTGCACTTTTTTTATTTAACCTTTATTTAACTAGGCAAGTCAGTTAAGAACAAATTCTTATTTACAATGAAGGCCTACCAAAAGGCAAAAGGCCTCCTTGCGGGGACGGGGATAAAATAAAATAAGATAAAACACACATCACGACAAGAGAGACACCAAAACACTACATAAAGAGAGACCTAAGACAACAACACAGCATGGCAGCAACACCACATGGCAACACAACATGGCAGCAGCACAACATGGTAGCAGCACAAAACATGGTACAAACATTATTGGGCACAGGCAACAGCACAAAGGCAAGAAGGTAGAGGCAACAATACATCACGCAAAGCAGCCACAACTGTCAGTAAGAGTGTCCATGATTGAGTCTTTGAATGAAGAGATGGAGATAAAACTGTCCAGTTTTGCAGCTCGTTCCAGTCGCTAGCTGCAGCGAACTGAAAAGAGGAGCGACCCAGGGATGTGTGTGCTTTGGGGACCTTTAACAGAATGTGACTGGCAGAATGGGTGTTGTATGTGGAGGATGAGGGCTGCAGTAGGCATTTCAGATAGGGGGGAGTGAGGCCTAAGAGGGTTTTATAAATAAGCATCAACCAGTGGGTCTTGCGACGGGTATACAGAGATGACCAGTTTACAGAGGAGGATAGAGTGCAGTGATGTGTCCTATAAGGAGCATTGTTGGCAAATCTGATGGCCGAATGGTAAAGAACATCTAGCCGTTCGAGAGCACCCTTACCTGCCGATCTATAAATTACGTCTCTAATCTAGCATCGGTAGGATAGTCATCTGAATCAGGGTTAGTTTGGCAGCTGGGGTGAAAGAGGAGCGATTACAATAGAGGAAACCAAGTCTATATTTAACCTTAGCCTGCAGCTTTGATATGTGCTGAGAGAAGGACAGTGTACCTACCTCAAGCTCTAAACCCTCAGAGGTAGTAATCACACCGGTGGGGAGAGAGGCATTCTTCTTACCAAACCACATTACCTTTGTTTTGGAGGTGTTCAGAACAAGGTTAAGGGCAGAGAAAGCTTGTTGGACACATCTCTAGCTGACACTGTCAGCTACCGTTCACCAGCGCGATCAGAGACCTATTCAGTCAGTTAAATTAAATATTGTCAGTTTATCATTCCACTTAAACTGGCACTGGATCAGCGTTCTCGTCATGCCTCCTGGCAGTACCTGTTTTCAGGGAAGCCAATGGTCCAAAAATACTCCACATAGTTCGTACACACACACACTAGGCTCCCAGAATAGGTTATATTACATACAAGTTTTGCTCAAAGCAGCCAACTAAAGTAATGTAGTTAACTTTATCATGGGCACAGTGGGAATTTATATATGTGATGTTCAAATCATTTCTTACCCCTTACTTGCTGAAGGCCCCAGTCATCCCTACCTGTACTTGACATTGTTGAAAAATAAGTGAACAATGCATAAAGATCATACACAAACAATAGGCTCCTAGAATAGGTTATATTACATAAAAGTTTTGCTCAAAGCAGCCAACTAAAGTTATGTAATTCATTTCTGCACAGTATGTTAGTTTGTCAGCTAACTAGCCAGACAGTTAAAGTGGAATGATTAACTGACAATATTTAAATTTAACGGACAATATTTCAAATTAACTGCCAACATCAAAGCAAAGGGCTACCTGCCATCCCGGCATCTGGCATCATCCCTCATGCCTGGAACTTCAAAGTTTCCATTAAACTCCAAATAAGAAGTTTGTAGAGTTGGATAGGACACACCCTACGAAAATCATCTGGACTGCTTAACTAGAGAGACAGAGAGAGAGAGAGAGAGTGCATCTAAGGATAGCCATCACTTCCAGCAGATCTCCTTGCTGAGGGTGGCGTCGATCATGCACTGCTTCTCGTGGGGTGAGCCTGATGTTCCACATGTCACGCCTCATGTCTAAAACATGGGTTAAAATTGTATCATATCTGATGAGTTACTGACCTGCCCGTCCACAGGCTCCATGTGCTGTAGTCTCCACAACTGGATGCTTGTGCTCAGATCACACTGGCACAGGATGTCCATTTCAATGCTGTATCACCATCTTTATCTGGACAGAAAATGCATTGTTTATCATAACACAAACACACCTTGGACAATGTGGCAAGTGGTCCCTCAACACCCAATCTTAAGTCATGTTAACCTTACACAAACATGACAAACAGACTGTTCAGATATATCTACAAATTCATTGTTGTACATAACATTATATCACATTTGATGAGTTACTGACCTGTCTGTCCACACGCTCAATCTGCTGTAGTCTCCACAACGATGCTTGTGCTCAGATAACACTGGCACAGGATGTCCATGCACCGGATGGCCTGAGGGATGCACTCCTGTTGGACTGGAAAGCAAAGAGACATTTGGTCAGTGGTGTTTAAAAAAATGCTGTATCAACATCTTTATCTGGACAGAAAATGCATTGTTTATCATAACACAAAACCACCTTGGGCAATGTGACAAGTGGTCCCTCAACACCCAATCCTCATGCCTCATTGTTTGTTCTTGTTTCCCAATCAACGGCTACTTCTCTGATGAGTGGGTCTTGGAGGTTTACAAGTGCACAGCAAGTCTGCACCCGCACATTACTATAACAACGCTTATAAATGGAGGAATGTTCACAGTGACTCCTGCAGGCATCAAGCTCTGGATAAAGAAGCATTTGTCTGCCAAAATCATGTATCCAAACGTGATCTTCTCAAACTTCAACTTCTGGACAATGGCTTTCTCCGGCACAGATCCTGGATACAGATCGCTGCAGTATGTTATCACCGCATTAGGTGCAACTCTGGGGGGTAGCTTGAAGGAGTGCATTGAACGATACATAGAGTAGGTTTGCTTCTGCAGATCCATCTGACTTGGAGTAGCAACTTCTATGTCAGTACAGTCAATGACCATCCTGCAGTTTCTGCTGGACCCCTGAAAAGATCACGTGAATGAAAGTGATGCTAACATTTCTTACAGTGCTTGCACTATAATGCAATAGTTGAGCCAGGTGCAAGTTGGTGTAGCTGTGATGCAACTTCATAAGTGCCATAAACACTTTATCCTCAAATGACAGCACCTCGACCCTCCACTTGGTAAAGTAAGCAACGCAGTCCTTGTAACGTTCCAAGTATTCAATAACGATGATGAACATGTCTTTTTCTGGAAGTCCTGTTTCCATCCTAAGTACTTTATCAGACAGCTGCGATGCTGAATATCTGTTGCGGGTATACAGCTGATTCTCCTGTAGAACCCACAACTGTGCTAATGTTTCCTCAAGATGCACCTCAGTGAGAACATTCTGCAACTGTGCAGACAGCAGCCTCCTACATTCTTCAGCTTCCGAGGGGCCTGGTACTTCATCGCCTGCCATGGTGGATGTGTCTGGATCTTCTTCTTCTGCCATGGTGGATGAGCTACCTTTTCTGGTAAATAGAAGGCCATTTATTTTCCCAACAGAAAATGGCAGCTGCAGATCCGAGTGTTGTCACTGGGTTTCCAGTCCGCCCGCCTGAAAGACAAAAAAAATTGTTAATTTTACTAGCTAGCTAGATTGATTACTAAAATGGTAAGATCTATATTTAAATACCATAACCTACAGACTTGACTATAGTAACAGTAAAAATGACTGGGCTTTGGTCTATCTGCTCATCTAAAACCCTACTATGTGGATGGGACATTTCTGCTGGGATGGAGGATTTATCTGGAATGCTCAACTAGGTGATCAGGACAGTCTAGGGTACTATTTGCCTGAAGAGGTGAAGTATTGCGATAAGCTATATGACTGTACTTATGATTCTAATTCTCAAGAGGAACGTTAAAAACCTCAGCCGTGAGGTCACTGAAGAGGACCAACAGTGGTAGGGGGATCATCTGAAAGGGACTGACATGCAGGGATGGAACATAAGGATTTTGGGCACTTGCCAGCAGACCACGATTTCTGCTTGCCCGAGTAACATTCAGGTCTTAAATCTGTGGCATGCTGTGTAAGGCTAGTTTGGCACATTTTCTACCAGCCATTTCACTGCTATGTCAGGCTAATTTGGCACATTGTCTACTAGCCCAGTCTGAGAAATACTAGCCTCTGGCTAGCTTAATTTCCATCCCTGCTGACATGTCTAGCTGACTTCACAGGTCATTTGATGCACTTGTGAAACAAAACCATTTCTGTGTTTTGTATGGGGAAAACATTGAGCTCAAAAGTTGTTTGTGCGCTAGCTAGCTAATGTAGCTAACTAGCCAACCAAGGTGCCTAACTAGCTATCGCACCAGGCAATATTTAGCTAGCTAGCTAGTTAACATTAGCTCACAGTTCGTGTAGTCAGACTTTTCTAAGTGGTGACATGCTAGCTAACCAACTATCCTAGCCATGGTGCCGGCCTAACGTTAGCTAGCAAGTCTGACTACACGAACGGTGAGTTAACGTTAACTAACTAGCTAAATATCCCTTCCCTGGTGGGCTAACGCTAGCTAGCATGTCACCATGTGAAAAGGTATGACTACACAAACCGTGAGCTAACGTTAACTAGCTGGCTAGCTCACTAAAGAGTTGTCAACCATTTACATTTACATTTGAGTCATTTAGCAGACGCTCTTATCCAGAGCGACTTACAGGAGCAATTAGGGTTAAGTGCCTTGCTCAAGGGCACATCGACAGATTTTTCACCTAGTCGGCTCGGGGATTAGAACCAGCGACCTTTCGGTTACTGGCACAACGCTCTTAACCACAACGCTCTTAACCACTAAGCTACCTGCCGCCCCAATAAACCAGCTGGTTTTCTTTTTACTTGTAAGGAAGGTAACGTTTGTTGTACACGTAACTACAGTCGGTGGCCATTTAGCTAATTTTCATAAGCACCTAGCTAAACATAGCTCTTTGACCTAACCAAAACAGCTTGTTAGCAACACGGCTCTCACTTACAGAGGTCAGAAAACGATCAAATGCACGTGTGCTTATCAGAGTAGTGGTTACAATTCGGTACATAGCACAGAACCATCCTTGCTTCTGATCGACGGAGAGACCTAAGTTTAGCTAATTTAGCTAATTCAAAAAATTATAGTAATACAAAAATGCTAAGGTAGGTAATTTGAAAGATGCTACACAACAATACACACGAGAAATACACAATATAAATTATTTAAACGAGAAACTACAAAAAGGCTATAATATCTACTAGTTATTCAATTTGATTTTACTTTCTAGGTTCCTTGCTACTTGTTGCTGAGAGTTTGCGTGGAGAAATTTGGAGGTTTTTCACACCCTGCAACACTACCATGAGTGATGATGTAAAAGCTTGTGACAGAATGTGTAGTTCTGTATGACAGCCACATTAGCGGCTAATTAGCATTTCATAAACATTTTTGGGGGGGTAATTACATGCCAATATATAACTTTTTTTTGTGCTCTTTAACCAATGGCTGTGCTGTGTAGAGCTAATGTGGCTGTTCGGAATGAGAGTCAAAGGTTTCTTCCGATTTGTTTTTTTGATTAGGCCTAGTTAAAAAAATGCACTATCTTGCGGGCAGACTAGCCTATGTTCTGTTCAGTTTGAGAAGGAAAGGCCAGAAGATGAGGAGGACCAGCGGTCAACTTTGATAGCTTGCTACGACTATAATAGATTTGATTAAAAACAATATGTTTCTTGCCCATTATGTATTTATCAGAGTTATTGACCTCACAATAAGCCAGAATCGAGTAACTTACATTGTGGTGCTGAAACTTGAAGCAGCAGCCGCGACACAATCAATCGGAAATTGACAGCTTAGTAGGCAAAAGTCTTCATTTTAATTAGACTTTACTAACAACAAGAGGGCTTTGTGTTGGAGCCTATTTATTCCTATTTAAGAAAAAAGAGGTACGCCTACCTGTTTAACAGGCGAAATTAGGCTATAGGTTGCTACAGTTCATTCGGAAAGTATTCAGACCCCTTCCCTTTTTTGACATTTTGTTACGTTACAGCCTTATTCTAAAATGGATTAAATGCACATTTTTCCTCATCAATCTACACACAATACCCCATAATGACAAAGCGAAAACAGGTTTTTAGACATTTTTGCAAATGTATTAAAAATGAAAAAAATAAATACCTTATTTGCATAAGTATTCAGACCCTTTGCTATGATACTCGAAATTGAGCTTTTAGGGAAACACTTGTGACCTTCTCTCATTGGGTTAAGCCACAGAAGAAGAGTAGCCAGCAGTTAAAGCTTACATTTTTCTGCGTCGGTAGGCCTACTCTGTCTGGAGTGGAAAGGTAGGCCTAACTTTTGAAAGTACCATGCTCAGATTCCTAATGATGTCTCAGATTTAATTATTTGCAAACAGGGACAGTTTCGTTGCAAACAAGACACACTGATTAGGCATTGGAGAAATATGATAAGATGCACACATAGGCCTATCTCTCTGTCCATTCTTAGACTGTAATTTTGGTATTTTGTGTGGTATTAAAAAAGGATTAAGCTAATATGTAAAATTACGTAGAATTGCATAAAAGGCAATTTTTTCTTAGACCTACAAATACGATGATAGATTCATGCAATGCTTTTACTATAAAGGATATCTTTCCACCCCTACTCTTGTCCACGGTGGTCTGCGAACCAACAACCTTCTGGCCTGCAGCCCTGTGCACTACCAAAATTCCCACATTGCCATGTAATGCTTACAGGACAAAGAACAGTTTCTAAAACTGCATATCTAAGGCTCTGGTCTGTCCAAGAAGTGAAGGTAAACGGTAGACATGTTCTCTGCTATCCACTTTGTTTTAATTATAATTTTGGGTATAGGGAGGGTCACTTGTTTAGTTTTTTTAAGCGTTCAGGGAGGGTTTAGGTAAAATATATTTTGCTGAAGGGAGAGCCATCCATTTTCATTTCAGAGAGGTCAAATTTTCTCCTTGTAACCCTTATTATAAATAACGTTCACTCGCTTAGCTTTTGCCGAAGCAGCAGTTATTCTTCCTGGGGTCCACACAAAATCATGAAACACGACAAGTAACAAAACACTGATACACTGGTAGACAAGAACAGTCACACAAATTGAAAATACACTGATATACAAACAATACAACTAAATAATGTGAATAGATTGTGTGTGTTTGAGTGCGATAGTGTGTCTGTGTGTGTGTGTGTGTGTGTGTGTGTGTGTTTCATTTCACAGTCCATGTTGTGCATTAGATGTTGTTTTATAAAAAATAAAAAATGGTAATTTTGCTGTTTGCTTGAGTAATTGGAGATGGAAGGGAGTTCCATGGGATCATGGCTCTGGAAAATACTGTGCGTTACAGTGAATTTGTTTTGGACTTGGGGACTGTGAAGAAACCCCAGGTGGCATGTCTTATGGGGTATGTATGTGTGTCTGAGCTGTATGTTATTTGATTATGTACAGTCGTGGTCAAAAGTTTTGAGAATTACACAAATACTAATTTTCACAAACTCTGCTGCCTCAGTTTTGATGATGGCAATTTGCATATACTCCAGAATGTCATGAAGAGTGATCAGATGAATTGCAATTAATTGCAAAGTCCCTCTTTGCCATGAAAATGAACGTAATCCCCCAAAAACATTTCCACTGCATTTCAGCCCTGCCACAAAAGGACCAGCTGACATCATGTCAGTGATTCTCTTGTTAACACAGGTGAGTGTTGATGAGGACATGACTGGAAGCTTTAAAAGGAGGGTGGTGCTTGAAATCATTGTTCTTCCTCTGTTAACCATGGTTACCTGCAAGGAAACACGTGCCGTCATCATTGCTTTACACAAAAAGGGCTTCACAGGCAAAGATATTGCTGCTAGTAAGATTGCACCTAAATCAACCATTTATCGGATCATCAAGAACTTCAAGGAGAGAGGTTCAATTGTTGTGAAGATGGCGTCAGGGCGCCCAAGAAAGTCCAGCAAGCGCCAGGACCGTCTCCTAAAGTTAATTCAGCTGCGGGATCGGGGCACCACCAGTGCAGAGCTTGCTCAGGAATGGCAGCAGGCAGGTGTGAGTGCATCTGCACGCACAGTGAGGCAAATACTTTTGGAGGATGGCCTGTTGTCAAGAAGGGCAGCAAAGAAGCCACTTCTCTCCAGGAAAAACATCAGGGACAGACTGATATTCTGCAAAAGGTACAGGGATTGGACTGCTGAGGACTGGGGTAAAGTCATTTTCTCTGATGAATCCCCTTTCCGATTGTTTGGGGCATCCGGAAAACACCTTGTCCGGAGAAGACAAGGTGAGCGCTACCATCAGTCCTGTGTCATGCCAACAGTAAAGCATCCTGAGACCATTCATGTGTGGGGTTGCTTCTCAGCCAAGGGAGTGGGCTCACTCACAATTTTGCCTAAGAACACAGCCATGAATAAAGAATGGTACCAACACATCCTCTGAGAGCAACTTCTCCCAACCATCCAAGAACAGTTTGGTGACGACCAATGCCTTTTCCAGCATGATGGAGCACCTTGCCATAAGGCAAAAGTGATAACTAAGTGGCTCGGGGAACAAAACATCGACATTTTGGGTCCATGGCCAGGAAACTCCCCAGACCTTAATCCCATTGAGAACTTGTGGTCGATCCTCAAGAGGCGGGTGGACAAACAAAAATCCACAAATTCTGACAAACTCCAAGCATTGATTATGCAAGAATGGGCTGCCATCAGTCAGGATGTGGCCCAGAAGTTAATTGACAGCATGCCAGGGCGGATTGCAGAGGTCTTGAAAAAGAAGGGTCAACACTGCAAATATTGACTCTTTGCATAAACGTAATGTAATTGTCAATAAAAGCCTTTGACACTTATGGAATGCTTGTAATTGTACTTCAGTATACCATAGTAACATCTGACAAAAATATATCATAACACTGAAGCAGGGAACTTTGTGAAGACCAATACTTGTGTCATTCTCAAAACTTTTGACCACAACTGTAGACAATCTGGAATTTTCATCACAGTAATATTTCTCATAAAAACTAGAAGAGAAGCAGTTAATCTCTCAACAACCCTCAACCAGGAAAGACTGGCATGCAGATTCTGAGCCTGCCTGGCAGGGTTGGTCCTACAAAGCCAGAGCCCCCTGATGGGAGAGCATTATATACAAGGAAATTCTCAAAGTTGCTAATGAGAACCTTGACGACCTTTTACCTAGCCGGTGGGGATTCCGGTGGGGTACCCCCACCCAGGTAGTGGCAGTGCTGGCAACACTGGCTGCAGTAACCCATGGGGAGGGGGTCACACTCGGACAATCAGAGAGGGGGTTTATCATTGTGGCCCAGGTGGCACAAAATAATCAAAGGTCTGACTGCACGGAGATGCTTGGGGAAAATGGTTACAACGGGGGACCAGAGTGTTTGTGTCTCAGTTGAAGAGGGTGGATCTGATCTCCATCACCTAGGACTTGACATAGATTAAGTAGATTAATCAAATCTGACATTGTTGTCTATTTCTGCTCAATCTTGCATGCTTTCTCAATCAGCTGTAACTGTATGTGCACTCGTAAATCAGGTCCTTTCTTGAGTTGGGCTCTGGGATATAACAACCGTTGAGTATCTGATTTTATGGTGGATTGTGGAGGAGGGGGGATGAGTGTGTTGGAGTATGTGAGTATGTGCGTGTGTGTTTGTCTGGCATCTGTTGTGGGGGGTTGGGGATGTTGGGGGGGGGTATGGGATGGACCACGATAATTATTTGCTAGGATAATAATTGCTTGTCAATAAATTAAATGTAATACAATGGCAATCCGGGTTATATGTTAAAATCCTACGTATGAACTGCTGACATTATTACGCATATTAATTGATAATGATGGAAAATAAGATATGCAAGATATTTGAATAGATATATATTTTTAAAATAGTTATATATAGAGGTGACAGCATTGGAAATGCTTTTGGCGTTTAATCTGCTTCTGTTTTGTGCGTGGCACTGTGTGCTGTTTTCGATGGATGGGTCCTGGCCTCTCGGGGCCCTAGGGATCCGGAGGGATGTGGGTGGGATGCCGATCACTGGGATGACGGCTCAACTTGGGATGGGGAGGGGCTTTAGCGGGGGAATTAGTGGAGAACAATTGAAGGGATACTTAGTAGCAATGCAAATATCATGGTACAGCTATATGGACACTCAATCATTATGGGTTTTTTTATGGTAAATTTACAAACATATATAATGATAAATAGACTTGAAACATGTACAGTGGGGAAAAAAAGTATTTAGTCAGCCACCAATTGTGCAAGTTCTCCCACTTAAAAAGATGAGAGAGGCCTGTAATTTTCATCATAGGTACACGTCAACTATGACAGACAAAATGAGAAAAAAAAATCCAGAAAATCACATTGTAGGATTTTTTATGAATTTATTGGCATATGATGGTGGAAAATAAGTATTTGGTCAATAACAAAAGTTTCTCAATACTTTGTTATATACCCTTTGTTGGCAATGACACAGGTCAAACGTTTTCTGTAAGTCTTCACAAGGTTTTCACACACTGTTGCTGGTATTTTGGCCCATTCCTCCATGCAGATCTCCTCTAGAGCAGTGATGTTTTGGGGCTGTCGCTGGGCAACACAGACTTTCAACTCCCTCCAAAGATTTTCTATGGGGTTGAGATCTGGAGACTGGCTAGGCCACTCCAGGACCTTGAAATGCTTCTTACGAAGCCACTCCTTCGTTGCCCGGGCGGTGTGTTTGGGATCATTGTCATGCTGAAAGACCCAGCCACGTTTCATCTTCAATGCCCTTGCTGATGGAAGGAGGGTTTCACTCAAAATCTCACAATACATGGCCCCATTCATTCTTTCCTTTACACGGATCAGTCGTCCCTTTGCAGAAAAACAGCCCCAAAGCATGATGTTTCCAATCCCATGCTTCACAGTAGGTATGGTGTTCTTTGGATGCAACTCAGCATTCTTTGTCCTCCAAACATGACGAGTTGAGTTTTTACCAAAAAGTTATATTTTGGTTTCATCTGACCATATGACATTCTCCCAATCCTCTTCTGGATCATCCAAATGCACTTCAGACGGGCCTGGACATGTACTGGCTTAAGCAGGGGGACACGTCTCGCACTGCAGGATTTGAGTCCCTGGCGGCGTAGTGTGTTACTGATGGTTGGCTTTGTTACTTTGGTCCCAGCTCTCTGCAGGTCATTCACTAGGTCCCCCCGTGTGGTTCTGGGATTTTTGCTCACCGTTCTTGTGATCATTTTGACCCCACGGGGTGAGATCTTGCGTGGAGCCCCAGATCGAGGGAGATTATCAGTGGTCTTGTATGTCTTCCATTTCCTAATAATTGCTCCCACAGTTGATTTCTTCAAACCAAGCTGCTTACCTATTGCAGATTCAGTCTTCCCAGCCTGGTGCAGGTCTACAATTTTGTTTTTGGTGTCCTTTGACAGCTCTTTGGTCTTGGCCATTGTGAAGTTTGGAGTGTGACTGTTTGAGGTTGTGGACAGGTGTCTTTTATACTGATAACAAGTTCAAACAGGTGCCATTAATACAGGTAGCGAGTGGAGGACAGAGGAGCCTCTTAAAGAAGAAGTTACAGGTCTGTGAGAGCCAGAAATCTTGCTTGTTTGTAGGTGACCAAATACTTATTTTCCACCATAATTTGCAAATAAATTCATTAAAAATCCTACAATGGGATTTTCTGGATTTTTTTTTCTCAATTTGTCTGTCATAGTTGACGTGTACCTATGATGAAAATTACAGGCCTCTCTCATCTTTTTAAGTGGGAGAACTTGCACAATTGGTGGCTGACTAAATACTTTTTTTCCCCACTGTATCTCATTATGGTGTATGGTGAAATAAGTATAGCCAGTTATAATTGTAATGGCTTAGCTGATAATAACAAAAGAAGAACAATATTTACATGGCTCAAAGAGAAGGAATATAATATCTATTGTTTACAGGAAACTCATTCAACAATTCTAGATGAAGTTGCGTGGAAAAAGGAATGGGGGGGGGGGGGGGGGGGGCGAAATATACTTCTCCCATTGGCAAAGAAATTCAAAAGGGGTGATGATATTAATTAATAGTAATTTCGATCCGAATGTGCAAATTGTCCAAATAGATACGCAAGGTAGATGGATTATTTTAAATATGTTATTGGACAATAAACAGATATGACTCATTAACATTTACGGACCAAATAATGATGATCCACACTTCTTTGACAATATATATAATAAATTATCAACCCTGCAAGCAATTCAAGACAACATTATTATATGATGGGGGATTATAATACTGTTTTAAATAGCTCAATGGACCGTAAAGGAAATCACACCACAAACAATCACCCACATGCTCTTAAGGAAATAGTGAATGTCATGGATACATTAGAACTAGTAAATATATGGAGGCTTAAATATCCTGATCTAGTGAGATATACATGGCGGAGACTCAATCAAGCTAGTTGTCTTGACTTCTTTCTTATCTCATTCTCGTTGGTACCAACAGTTAAAAAAGTGTTGATAGGGGACAGAATGCGGTCGGACCATCGTATAATTGGCATATACATTACTCTTACTGAATTTCCACGTGGGCGAGGATATTGGAAATTTAATCAAAGCCAATCAATTATTTTAATCAAATACAAATTTATTTTTAACTAGGACAAAGGAATTTATAACTGACTTTTTCCGACATAACATAGGTACAGCAAATCCCCTTATTGTATGGGACACCTTTAAATGTGCCTTTAGAGGCCATGCAATTCAGTACTCATCTCGAAAACAAAAGCAATTTAGGTCAAAAGAGTTTATACTAACAAAGGAAATAGAAAGTCTAACCGAACAGATAGATGCAATAAAAACTGTAACATAGAGGCTCAGAATAAATTAGAGGAAAACCAAAAAGAAATGGAGAAACTTATTCAAGAAAGATCAAGATCATAAAAATAAAGCAAACTGGATGGAATATGGGGAAAAATGCACCAA